>NC_138770.1:22466627-23152877 GCF_965119305.1 Pelophylax lessonae
TGCGAGCAGAAGTGATCGCCACTAAAAAGGCAACCTTTTTAGACAGCAGAGGCAACAATATCTCCTGAATGTTTTCAAAGGGAGAACGCTGTAACACGGACAGAACCAAGTTCAAGTCCCATGGAGGTAAAGGCTCCCTCCGGGGAGGGGCCAAATATCGCACACCTTGAATGAAGGTGCGAATTAAGGAATGAGACGCCACAGGGCGTTGAAAAAGAACAGCCCGTGCAGATACCTAGCCCTTTATTGTGGCCAGCACCAGGCGCTGGTCCACACCAGACTGGAGGAAAGCCAACACTCTCGACACCGAGTATGAGCGAGGAAAAAAGCCCCTGGACTCACACCAGGCAAAATAAGCTTTTCAGGTACGGTAGTAAATCTTACCAGACGAGGCTTTTCTAGCCTTGATCAAGGTAGGAATGACCTCAGGGGAGAGACCCCTGTCTCTCAGGACCTGGCTTTCAACAGCCAGGCCGTTAAAGCCAGCGACTGTAAAGCAGGATGGAAGATCGGTCCCTGAGACAGTAGATCTTCTCGCATCGACAGTCTCCAAGGAGGCTCGACTGCTAGGTAAACGATGTCCGCGTATCAGGACCGGCGTGGCCAATCCGGTGCCACTAGAATCACCAAGTTCGGTTCCGAGGCCAGCCTGCGAAGGAACCTGGACAAAAACTGAATCGGAAGAAAGGCATACATCAGACGATACTGATGCCAAGGAGCCACCAGCGCATCCGCCAGAGGATCGCGTGTCCTTGCTACGAACCTTTCCACCTTGTGATTTAGCCAAGACGCGAACAGATCCACGTCCGGGGATCCCCACTTAGCGCACAGCATTTGGAAGACCTCCGGGTGTAGGGACCATTCCCCCTGATCCAGGGTCTGGCGGCTCAGATAATCGGCCTGCCAATTTTCCACACCCGGAATGTGAACTGCCGAAATCGCCGGGACATGAGACTCGGCCCAAGACAGAATGTCGGTCACCTCCCGGGCCGCCCGGGATCTCCTGGTGCCTCCTTGGTGGTTATGTAAGCCACCGTGGTCGCATTGTCCTTCTGTACCCGAACGGGACGGCCCTGAAGCCGATTCAACCACTGGAAGAGACAGAGTTTGATCGCTCTCAATTCCAATATGATGATTGGAAGGGAGGATTCCTCCTCCGACCAAGTGCCCTGGGCAGACAGGTTGCCCAGTACTCTACCCCAGCCCGACAGGCTGGCATCCGTGGTAATCACTGTCCACAGTAACGGACAGAAGGATTTCCCTTCCGATACCGCCGGGGACTGAAGCCACCACAGAAGATCCATTCTGGTCCGGCGACTCAACGAGACACTTAGATCCAAGGACTGAGGTAGTCTGTCCCACCTGGCCAAGATCTCCGCTTGAAGAGACCGCGTGTGAAACTGAGCAAAGGGTATCGCCTCGAAGGCCGACACCATCAACCCCAGGCACCGCATGCAGGTCCTGAGCGACGAGGATTCCTGAGGGACCTGATCTCGTCCTGAAGGATCCGGAGCTTGTCCTCCGGAAGAAACACTTTTGCTTGAGCAGAGTCCAGAACCATTCCCAGATATGGAAGACGAACCGAAAGAGACGAGGTCGACTTCTGCAGGTTGATGGTCCATCCGAACTCCTGAAGCGTCTGAACCGTAGTGGACAGATTGCGTAGCAGGCCCTGGCTGGTACTCTATCTTAACAGGAGATCGTCCAGATAACCCAAGACCGCAATGCCCTGTGCCCTCAGCAGACCCAGAACAGGCGTAAGCACTTTGGTAAAGACCATTGGAGCCGAAGCGAGACCGAAAGGTAACGCTACGAACTGATAGTGGTCCTCCGCTATGGCGAACCGGAGGTGCCTCTGATGACCCTCGAAAATGGGGATGTGCAGGTACGCATCCTTCAGGTCTATAGAGGCCAGGAATTCCCCTGCACTCAGGGAGGCCACCACCGAGCAGAGGGATTCCATATGGAACTTTCGAACGCGCACAAAGCGGTTCAGAGCTTTCAAGTCCAGGATAGGACGCACCTTGCCCTCCTTTCTGGGCACAATGAACAGATTCGAGTAAAACCCCCAAAACCTGTCCCGATGAGGCACCCGGACAGTCACCCCCTGGGCAAGGAGGTCCTGCACCGCTTGATGCAGGTCCTGTAGGCGCCCTGGGGTCAAATGAAGATTTGAGGGAAAGAATCTGTTCGCCGGCCGTGAAAGGAATTCGATCTTGTATGATAGGATACAAGATTAAATGATTTCCTGAACCCACCTGTCCGGAATTCGGCGCAGCCAAGGCTGGAGGAAGCCGCGCAAATGTCCCCCCACCCCTGAAACTGATGAGGGCGTCCCTTCAGGCAGAGGTGGACTGAGCCGCCGCACCGGCATGGCCAGACTTTTGCTTACCCGCCAAGGGCTTTTTCTGGCTACCTTGGCCCTTGAAAGGTTTGCCCTTGTTTTGCGGCTTAAGGGCACGAAAGGGCCCCTGATTGGGCCTGCCGCGAAAAGGCTTGTTCTTTGGATTCTGGGGAAGCAGGGTGCTTTTGCCCCCAGTGACCCCTTTCACCAAAGTATCTAAAGCCTCGCCAAAAAGGCGAGATCCTGCATAGGGAAAATCAGCCACTGTTTTCCATGACGTCTGGTCAGCCGACCAGCTCTTCAGCCAGATCAGTCGACGGTTAAGTACCGCGACACTCGACAGACGTGCAGCCAAAGGAGCCTCATTCAGGGCCGCATCGCACAAATACCTGACCCCGTGATGAATTTGGTCCACCATTTCCAGCATAGCAGGTGGGGCAGAATCAGACGCAAGAGTGCGACTAAGCACCTTAGTCCAATCCACCACCGCCTGAGCAACCATGACAGAAGCGAAAATAGGTTTGAGCATGGAACCCGCCACCATGTAGGCATGGCAGGCAAGAGACTCCAACCTCCTGTCCGTAGGATCCCGGAACACCGAGGTATCCTCAGCGGAACCAAAGTAGCCTTGTTCAACACGGCCACCGTGTGATCCAACTGGGGAGCAACACACCAGCGCAAATCCGTAGAAGGCGCAAAGGGGTAGAGCAGTTTAAACCTATTAGGCACCGTAAAAGGGCGTTTCAAACTGCGCCATTGTTCATTCACAGTGTGATGAAACTCAGCGGGGCAGGGAAAAACCTGCGCCGACTTGCGGGTCCTATGTGTACCAAAAGAGGACACAATGCCCGGAGGAGTGGGCTCATCCTCCAAATGTAGTGTTTCTTTTACAGAAGAAATCAACGCATCCATAGCTGCGCGTTCTTCAGGCGACCCCGGGGGAGAATCATCTATCCCCTCCACCTCTGCCTCCCCCTCAGACCCCAGTGGGTCCAGGGACGAGCGAGACCCTGAAAAGGGCACGCCAGCCACAGCACCATCTGAATCAGAGGAGAAAGATAATCTAGGCCTTTTTCTAGCAGCTCGTTCAGCCATCAGCACCTTCATTTTTGACACTAAAGACGCCACCACAGCAGCCAAATTAGGTATAACGGGGGGTTCAGCTGAACTGGGGTCCCCCACCAAGGCTGGGGGGAATTTGCTGTCCTGAGAATCCATTGCAAAAAAGAATGACAAAAGTACTGGCCCTTTAAAAGCGCTGCGGATTGCGCAGCACACCACTAAATACACTGTGTACACAGACCCCCCAAAAAGGTACAAAACTGAGCCAGGAAGGGTAAAACAGAGAGATATGGAAGAGACAGTCTGCAGAGCCCCACAGAGTGTTACCACACCGATCGCTGCTCCAGAGGAAAAGGAAGTGAGGTCATCAGAGGCTGAACTATATGCTGCAAGGCTAAGGGAAAATGGCTGCCCATAGAAAGCAATGGAAAGCTACGGCAAGATGGCCGCCGACATTTGCTCGGAACGATCGTTCTGCCACACACAAGATGGCGCCGGATGGCGCCAAAAACACTACACAGCACGCTGTTGCAAAGCCCATAGTGAAGCCAGACATGCTGCCCACATCCAAAATGGCGGACCACGTGTTTTTTAGCCGCAGCGGCCGCCGCACACACAGTCTGCACTTCCCAACACTGAAAGTGACACAGGAGAGGGGCCCCCAAAACACACAGCGCCAGCAGTGCACAAAAAAAGAGACCCCCGCAGGGATCGCATCAGGGAGCCCCACAAACGCACAGACATGAGGGGACACACAGCAACACAGGACTGCCACCCCAGACAGAGGCCCCACACAGAAGAGTACTTACCTGTACAGGATGGCGTGGGGTGCCTCTAATAGACGGAAAGCCGATGCCCTCAGATGGCAGGGAATGCCGTCAGCCAAAATGCAGGACACTGCGGCATGCAACCGTATATGCGTCCAGTGAGGTAGCCACCTCACAGGCTGCATCCCTGCAGCGAACAGGGATGGGTCGTTCATAGTGCCAGGGGGAACCATAGCTGAACGCTCTATGGCGGGCTGGGGATCCCTCTGACCCTCTGCCCTGGAGAGCCAGGGCGGCCAGTCCGATTCCCAGCTCTGCAAAATCCATCTTCATCCGAAGATCCGACTAAAACTAAAGCTGACAAAATAAACAGCTAGTAAAGCAAAGAAAAAAACTGACATTTTGCAAAGAAAAATCATAAGAAAAGATTAGAAGGCTGAGACTGAAGCCCCAGCACAGGGAAGCCTATCTACTCCTAACGCTAGGCAGAGACAAACTGAGTTGGGATGGTTTACTGCAGGGGGGGTATTGACCAGTGGGACAGCCCCCATGGTTGTGTCTATGCTAAAAGCTTTTGTTTCTAACAAGTCTTATGCCTAGCTACTCCTGCGGAGTGGAAGTCAATACCCATTGGTGAAGACTTTGTGAGGGGCGGCGACTGTCGGAGGACGTAAGAGAAACATATTTTTGCATTGGTACATGTCCCCCAGGGCAGTACCCGGGCCCCCATACCCTTATTATGGCCAATAACTTGCATATAAGCCTTCAAAATGGGCACTTTTGATTTTTCAAGGTCCTTAGACTTTAATAAGTATCGCTGTTCGAATCAGAACTTTTTCTCTTTTCGGGAGTTCTAGTGCGAACCGAACAGTGGGGTGTTCGGCCCAACTGTAGAGAACAACCAAGATGAAGACTCTGAAGACCACCATCATTGGGTTACTGACTCCTCCCTCATTATCACTTTCTGTTTAAGGTTCAAAAGTCTGAGGATATTATCACATTATTATAACCATTTAGAAGTCTGTGCTCCAATCAAATCATCAGATATAAAATGTCCAGCTGGTAGAAAATGGGTGTAGCAAAAGAGAATTCATATTATGTGTATATATAGCAGTGGGTAGAGGGGAGAGAGCAGAAGTCAGGACTATGTAATGTACAACATATTGTATAAGATACAACAGATAGGACTATATAGTATCAGAAAGATGTAATGTACAACAGAGTATATGGTGCAGGGGTCAAGAGTATGTAATGTACAACAGAGTATATAGTGCAGGGGTCAGGAGTATGTAATATACAGCATAGATTATATTGTGCAGGGGTCAGGAGTATGTAATGTACAACAGAGAGTATATAGTGCAGGGGTCAGGAGTATGTAATGTACAATATAGAGTATATAGTGTAAGGTTTAGGACTCATAATATTGGTATTCAGTAATCAGTGGAACCATGTTTACATGAGACAAGTTGCAGAGGTCCCACTCCGCTGCCTCCCATCTCCTGAGACTGCACTCAGTGACTTGGGTGTTAGACTAAACAGACATATCCCTCCACCCGGCACAGCCATTATACAACAGAGCAAGTAACCTGGGCAAATTGTTCTGTCAGGGATCTTACTAGACCTGGGCATGGGGAAGGAGACCCAAGACTCATACCCCAGTTGCCTAGGTCTAGTATCACCTATGGTGAAAATCAACAAAAATCAACATTATGCTTCCAGCTGAAACCTAGAATCTCCATAAATCCATTCTAGAGACATAAATTGAGTCTGCAGCACGGAGAAGGAAGATTATCTGAGAAAAATACAGGAATACACCCAGTTCTTGCCCTACTCTGGACCAATCAGTGATCAGTATGCGTGGAGGAATGTATTTAGTGTTAATGACCCACCTGTGCTAATCTCTGTAGGAGTGTCCTCCTCTATAAATGTCCCCGTTATTCCATCCTCCTCCATAGACTGCTGATCATCCCTCACATACCTCTCTTCTTCTTCTGCTTTAACCTCAACTTTTATATCTATCTGATCTTCACCCTAAACCAAGAAAAAAAAAATAAAAATATCATTGGTAAACTATAAGCTCACATTATAATCCACACATCATCTTCACAATTTATATTCTAAATGCTCCATCCCACCAACCTTGTAACAGGGAGGGATGGTGTGACCTTCCTGTGTGGAATCCCGGGAATACAGAGGACGGGGACATCTCTCTGGTGGGTTCCTGGTATTAGGTGGCTCCATCATATCCTTGTGTCCTTCTGAAAACTCCTCCATCACTCCATACTCCTCATCCTCCTCTTTATACTCTTCTTTAACAACAATATTATAATCCCCGAGGTTTCCATTCTGAAAGATATAATAAAACATTCATTGTAACAAATATGCTGTATATAAATCATAACTACTAATAATTGTCAATCATCTACCTGATGATGGTGAGGGATGGTGGGACCTTCCTGTGTGGAATCCCGGGAATACAGAGGACGGGGACATCTCTCTGGTGGGTTTCTGTAGCTGGATGACTCCACCATGGTGTCTTGGTACAGATCTTTGTGTTCTTTTAGAATCTCTGACTCCTCCATCACCCCATCCTCATCATCCTCCTCTTTTATCTCTTCTTTAACCTCAACTTTAGAATCTCTCAGGTTTGCACTCTGAATATAGAATAAAAAAAAAGACATCAATGGTAACAATGCAGATAATGTACAGATCCTAATGATACTATCAGAGATTGTTCCTCATCTACCTGATGATGGTGAGGGATGGTGTGACCTTCCTGTGTGGAATCCCGGGAATACAGAGGACGGGGACTTCTCTCTGGTGGGTTCCCATTACTGGATCCATCTGTAGGAAACACACACACTGACTGAATACATTGTTTCTATGTGTTTATCAGATGATGGGGGATCTAGGTGGATCCTCCGTACTGCTCTCTCCTTTACAATAAAGTCTCCTCTTACCCGGTGATGTGAGGGGCGGATGATTCTCCATCATGACGTCCTTGTAGAAGTCCTTGTGTCCTTCTAAATACTCCCACTCCTCCATGGAGAAATAGACAGTGACATCCTGACACCTTATAGGAACCTGACACACACAATGATACAGTCACCATCCAGACCCATCCCTTGTCTGTTACTGGATAATTTCCCAGAATTCCCAGCACTGCTCACCTCTCCTCGATGATCTCCCTGGTGACTTCTAGAATCTTCTTTTTATTTCTCTATCGAGGAGGGAGGTGGAGGCAATGTGATGGTCATATGATCTCCAGACTTCACAGGAGGAAAACTCTAGATCTGAACACAAATAGTAAAATCAAATGAAATTCCCAGAATCCTCCTCACCTCACCATTCAGGTTTCCATTTTATTAAAGCCCCACCTCAGACTGAGGTATAATTTACCCACACAGGACCCCCCACACTGCAGAATAAAAGCTTGATGCAGACATTCTGACATCATTACATACAACACAGGACCAACAGTCCCACTTTGCTAGTGAGGATGCCAAGGCTCCAACATATTAAGAACATCAGAAAAAAAAAGTAAGATGGAGGGACATTGGGAGGAGGATCTGTGAGGTCAGTGTGATGTCATAGGACATCTGGATGGAAGGACATTTGGATGGGGAGATTTGAGGGACCTCTACATGAGGCTCCCGTGCAAACCAAATCATTGTTCCTGGGTGCCTCCCACTTTTCCTAAACTTAAGAGTGAACTTTGAGCTTTACCATACAGAAATCTCTCAGGAATCTGTGAAAGTAATCTCTCATGTGAGCAGGTGAAGTGCGGAGGAATGGAGTGTAAATAACAGACAATCTTCTCCAGAGCTCCTAATGGTGGGGATGGATTTTGCTGCATGCTGGTGCCGAGTTTCCACCCCCCAGGGTCACTGCAGGTGTGGAGAAAAGCTGTGTAAGAGGATATGGAGGAGAGATGAGGAGGAGATCCAGAAATCAGGATAAGGGTCAGGACAAGCAACAAACGAGCGCATCCAATAAATGAAGCCGGGGTCACTACACAGAAAATCAATCCAAGGAAACAACAGGCAGGACGAGGAATAGCAAGAAGGAGCTCAGAGACAAATGAGAATATTGCTCAGTCAATGGGAGATTATCTCTCAGCATGACTTACATAATGAAGGAGATGAGGGGGAGGGGAGGTGACCATAGATACATGGAAATTCAGCTGGTTTAGCAGGGATCGGTCACATTTCCATCCATGTGTGGTCACTGCTGGATAAAGGTCACTCGGTCAGCGGCTGCAGCCAATAGCTTCATCACTGATCTGTGTATTCTGAGAGCGGAGGAGCGCCCCCCCATAGTCAGAATACAATAGTGCAGCAGGGAGGATTCCCCATCCCCCTCCAATGTGTGGATGGGGGAATTACCTCAGTTTTTTCCTCTCAGTCCGCTGGCTGAAGGATAAAACTGAACCATGTATGGCCAGCTTTATATAGCAGGTTATATTATTCATCAACTGATCCCCCTGAAGGGGTTAATCTACGTATTACCTCCTCTGCCGCCAATTCCTGCATTGTCTTCTCTCTCCCCGTTCTTCCAAATGTAATGTCATGTGTGTAGCTGACATCACTTCCTGTCTGTACTTGACATCACTTCCTGTCTGTATTCCATAGAGACTTCCTGTCTGGGCAGAAGTGAGATCACCACCTTGTGGAGATCAGAGGAACTGCAGCTCTGAGAACTGTCTGGTAGTGTGAACACAGCCTTGTGCTGTGTGTATGTACTGTATATCCTTATAGATGGGTCATCTCCACTCCCACCAAGGGGGAGAGAAATATATTACTACTTAGTCCAGCCTTTCTCAACCAGGGTTCCTCCAAAGCTTTTGTGGAGCCTCTTGTTAGGAGGGTGATGGCGGTCTGGGGAGCGCACAATCTGGGTGTGAGCACCAAGAGAGCACGGATTGGTGTTTGGGGAAGGAGGTGTTTTGTAGTCCACTACACACAGTTTGCTGGAGCATATACTGAGATTTGGAGGAAGAAGCTGACACTCTATAAGAAGTCTTGTCTCTGCCAGCTGGGGAAATACGAGTGGGAAAACGAGTTGTTGAGGATTTGAATAGTAAACTCCTTCATTGTTCCTGGTTAGCTGGGGAAATATTGACTCCCAGACCTTCCCAGCCAGAAAACTGGTTGGAGGATTGGAATAGTAATCTCCTTCATTGTTCTCAGCTGGGAGGGTCGGGGGTTTCATTGACTTGTACCCAACTTCCCTTCCACAACAAACTCTTCTCTAGGAATCTATGAATTGGGGGATAGATTGTGTCTGTGACCCCAAAATTACCTGCACTGGGTTTTTTACTGACATTTTCTGTTTCCTAATCCATTGCGCTAATATCGTGTGACATAAAACATTGGAACTACCGCCATTTTATTCTCTAATAGGGAAATTGGTGCTAATAGACTGCAGGAGATCTGCTGAGACACAGAAAGGGAAATGGGTGCTAATAAACTGCAGGAGATCTGCTGAGACATAGAAAGGGAAATGGGTGCTAATAAACTGCAGGAGATCTGCTGAGACATAGATAGGGAAATGGGTGCTAATAGGCTGCAGGAGATCCGCTGAGACATAGCTAGGGAAATGGGTGCTAATAGACTGCAGAAGATCTGCTGAGACACAGCAAGGGAAATGGGTGCTAATATGCTGCAGGAGATCTGCTGAGACACAGCAAGGGAAATGGGTGCTAATAGGCTGCAGGAGATCCGCTGAGACATAGCTAGGGAAATGGGTGCTAATATGCTGCAGGAGATCTGCTGAGACATAGATAGGGAAATGGGTGCTAATAGGCTGCAGGAGATCCGCTGAGACACAGAAAGGGAAATGGGTGCTAATAAACTGCAGGAGATCTGCTGAGACATAGATAGGGAAATGGGTGCTAATAGGCTGCAGGAGATCCGCTGAGACATAGCTAGGGAAATGGGTGCTAATAGACTGCAGAAGATCTGCTGAGACACAGCAAGGGAAATGGGTGCTAATAGGCTGCAGGAAATCTGATATGAAAAAAGGAAGGGGTTGAAAAGAAGATCTTCTACAGCTTATTACCACCCCCATTTTTTCCAGCATATCTCCTGCAGACTATTAGCATCTATTCCCTCTGCTGAGAATAAAATGGTGGTGGAATTATTTTTCCTTTATTTCATTTTATTTTTCTATTAAGTTCATGTACCACATTGAACTTTATACCACCCACCAAAACATTATACCACCCACCAGAACATTATACCACCCACCATAACATTATACCCACCCACCAGAACATTATACCCACCCACCAGAACATTATACCCACCCACCAGAACATTATACCCACCCACCAAAACATTATACCACCCACCATAACATTATACCCACCCACCAGAACATTATACCCACCCACCAGAACATTATACCCACCCACCAGAACATTATACCCACCCACCAGAACATTATACCACCCACCAGAACATTATACCCACCCACCAGAACATTATACCACCCACCATAACATTATACCCACCCACCAGAATATTATACCACCCACCATAACATTATACCCACCCACCAGAACATTATACCACCCACCATAACATTATACCCACCCACCAGAATATTATACCACCCACCATAACATTATACCCACCCACCAGAACATTATACCACCCACCAGAACATTATAACCACCCACCATAACATTATACCCACCCACCAGAACATTATACCACCCACCATAACATTATACCCACCCACCAGAACATTATACCACCCACCAGAACATTATACCACCCACCATAACATTATACCCACCCACTAGAATATTATACCACCCACCATAACTTTATACCCACCCACCAGAACATTATACCACCCACCAGAACATTATACCACCCACCAGAACATTATACCACCTACCAGAACATTATACCCACCCACCAGAACATTATACCAACCACCAGAACATTATACCCACCCACCAGAACATTATACAACCCACCAGATCATTATACTCACCCACCAGAACATTATACCCACCCACCAGATCATTATACCCACCCACCAGAACATTATACAACCCACCAGATCATTATACCCACCCACCAGAATATTATACACCCCACCAGAACATTATACCACCCACCAGATCATTATACCCACCCACCAGATCATTATACCCGCCCACCAGAATATTATACCCCCCACCAGAATATTATACCCACCCACCAGAACATTATACCCACCCACCAAAACATTATACCCACCCACCAAAACATTATGACCACCCATCAGAACATTAGAACTATCCTCTAGTATTGAGTAGGTCTCACTTTTGCTGCCATCAAGGCAAGGACTCCACCAGACAAAGCATCACACTGCCTCCCCAGGTTGAGTTCTTCCCATAATGCATCCTGGTGCCATCTCTCGCCCAGGTAAATGACACACACACACCCAGTCGCCCACATCCCTTGCAGCCCCATACACAATAAACTGCAATGCCCATTTTTTTACGTTTAAAAACAACAACTTCAGGGAAAACCTGCTTACTTGCTGCCAAATATACCCCACCCACTTCCAGATGCCATTGTAATGAGATAATCTATATTATTCACTTCACCTGTCAGTGGTCATAATTTTATGGCTGATCAGTGTACAGTACATAAACACACAGCACAAGGCCGTGTTCACACTAAGAGACGTTTCTCAGGGCTGCAGTTCCTCTGAGCTCCACAAGTTGGTGATCTCACTTCACTCAGACAGGAAGTCTCTACGGAATACAGACAGGAAGTGATGTCAGGTACAGACAGGAAGTGATGTCAGTACAGACAGGAAGTTCCGGGTGAGAGGTGAGTCGGGAGGAAGTAGAGAGGAGACGTTGTTGGAAGTGGAAGCAGAGAAGGTAATAAGATCTTATTTTCTATTTACACCCTCTAACCCCCCCCCCCCCCCCCCCGTCATGTCCATCATCTTCCTCCATAGTCATATATATAGTGTGGAAACCTACATTAACCCCTTCAGGGTTAGAACATTTCCTACTTTCAGGGCCGGAAAACTCTCTTAATTTTGGAGATAAATTCTAGTAATATGGTCTCTAAACAAACAGCACTGACAATAAATAGACAAGACAATGACCATCCTGACTAGAGATGGGCTCGGGCGTGTTCGAGTTTGCATGTGCCCGATCCCGCCAGGAAACCGACATTGCACTCCGCTAATCACAGGCAGTGAGACATTTCCCGATCCACAGCTGCACAGATCAGTAAATGTCTCACTGCTTGCTGACTGCAGTGTCAGCTTCCTGGCGGGATCGGGTACATGCGAACTCAAACACGCCTGAGCCCATCTCTAATCCTGACCATACATGGCCTACAAAGGGCAATTATTACACAACACAGGCAGCCAATGGGCAATTGTTACAATATGCAGCCAACACAATGATGGAGTGCAGGGGTCAGGAGTATGGAGCCCCTTACATTGCTGGTCAGGAGGAAGAAAACATTCCCCAGCCTGCCATGAAGAATATGTTCCATCATTGGTGTCAGAGGGAGGAAAATACTGAGGGATTTGAGGGAAGTATAGGAGCTGAGGGGATGTGAGGGTTTAGTGAAGCTGGAAGACTTTAGGGGCCTCTGAAAGGGTAATGTATCTGAAGGATGCTGAGAACCTTGAGGGGGTAGTCAGGTTTTAGGGCTCTGAGGGAATAGGGGGCTTGAGGGCTCAGGGGACTCTGAGGGACAGAGGGGGGTCTATGATTGTCCTCCCACCCCACCTGCACTTATTTTTCAGACATTACAGAACTGGCAATCTTAACCATCTTATTGTCCCACTGGTCATGTGATTTGTTCTGGAATATTATGTAAGAGGAAGAAGAGAATTTCTTCATTCGTTGGTGAGCACTTGTTCTTAGAAGAGTTCTGTTTCATCTGCAAACCAGCTCAGAAACCAAACAAATCCAACAGAGAAAAGGGAAATTCTGATCTGGCAGGCTAAGATGGTCCAAGGTCCTCCAAGATGTAACAAATTTGAAACAGTCCAGATTAAATGTGTTCTCGTGGGGAGAGTAGTTCTTAACCACTTGCCGACCGCCGCAAGTAAAAATACTGTGGCGGTCAGCCCCTCACAGGCAAAGTGACGTATCGGTACGTCACTAGCCTGTGAGGCTCTGGGGAGTGAGCGCGCGCTCCCGGATGTGCGCTCCCGCTCGGTCACGGGCCCCCCCGCGCATGTGCCTGGCGGACCCGATGTCTGCCGGTCACTCGCGATCGTCCGTTAGAGCGGGAGAAAGGCAGGCGGCTTATGTAAACAAGCCGACTGTCATTCTCCCCTGTGTAAGAATAGTGATCATACGGTTCTACTATGTAGGACCGTTGATCACTGTTCCTACACCTCAAGCCACAGCCAATCACAGTTAGAAACACGCCCCTAGGGACACACTTAACCCCTCCCTCTCCAAAAAAGTTAACCCCTTCACTGCCAGTGTCATTTTACAGTAACAGTGCATATGTATAGCACTGATTACTGTAGTAATTTCACTGGTAACCCCAAAAGTGTCAAAAAGTCAGTCAAGGGTCCGATCTGTCCGCCGCAATGTCGCAGTACCACAAAAAAGATCGCAGATCGCCACCATTACGCGTTAAAAGATCGCAGATCGTCGCCATTACGCGTTAAAAAAAAAGAACAACAAAAATCTTTCGCTTAGTTAGTAAACGCAATAACTTTTGCGCAAACCAATCAAAATTCGCTTTTTGCAATTTTCTTTTTTTTACCAAAAATATGTAGCATAAAACAAATTGGCCTAAAATGTTAAAAAATTCCGATTTTTACATTTTATATTTTTGGGAACTTCATATAAAAAAAATGTGAAAAATATTGTTATTTTTGCAAAATTGACGCTCTTTTTTTGTTTATAGCGCATGATCAAAAAATCGCACAGGTGATCAAATACCACCAAAAGAAAGCTCTGTTTGTGGGAAAAAAAGGACGTCAAATTCGTTTAGGTACAGCGTCGCACGACTGCGCAATTGTCCGTTAAATTCACGCAGTGCCGAATCGCAAAATAGGCCCTGGTCAGGAAGGGGGTAAAATCTTCCTGGGCTTAAGTTGTTAAATGTACAGCAACTCTCCTATTACCACCCTCAAATCCACATCCTATTATTGTGACCAATACCATCCAAATAATTCTTACTTTTATTTCCCAAAATGATCTATCTACAAGGAGACCTGTATAGATCAAATGACGGCACCAATGAGGATGGAGGAGGACCGGAGTCACATGACTGAGAAGATACTAAACCTCACCCTGGAGATCATCTACCTGCTGACCGGAGAGGTGAGGAGGATTCTGGGAGGTCACATGACATCACTCGTATCTATATTAATAAAACACAGACCTTACTGGAGAGGTGAGGAGGATTCTGGGTGGTCACATGACATCACTCGTATCTATATTAATAAAATACAGACCTAACCGGAGAGGTGAGGAGGATTCTGGGTGGTCACATGACATCACTCTTAACTCTATTAATAAAACACAGACCTGACTGGAGAGGTGAGGAGGATTCTGGGAGGTCACATGACATCACTCGTATCTCTATTAATAAAACACAGACCTGACTGGAGAGGTGAGGAGGATTCTGGGACTCTAATATGATATTCTTATGGTTTCTTCAATACAGAGATTTCCGCCTCTGAAGTCAGGAGATCATTTGACCATCACAGTGCCTCCATGTGACTCCCTAAAACCTGAGAGACACAACATGCAGAAGATTCTAGAAGCCACCAAGAAGATGATGGAGCTGCTGACAGGAGAGGTGAGCGGTGCTGGGAATTCTGGGACATTATCCAGTAACAGACAAGGAATGTGTCTGGATGGTTACATAGTTACATAGTTACATAGTTACATAGTAGGTGAGGTTGAATAAAGACAATAGTCCATCCAGTTCAACCTGTGTAGGTGTGTGTGGCTGTAATCATCTCACATACCCCTGAATGTTCTGATCCTTGAGATGTAAGTCTAAGAGTCTTTTGAAAGCCACTATACTACCCGCAGAAACCACCTCTTGTGGTAGAGAATTCCACAATCTTGTAGCCCTAACAGTAAAGAACCCCCCACGTTGCCTGAGGTTAAAAAGCTTCTCCTCTAATCGCATTGTATGCCCTCGAGTCCTCATGCAATCCCTTCGAATGAACAGCTTTTTTTCTAAGCTGGGATCCCCATTAAGATATTTATAAATTGCTATCATGTCCCCTCTCAGACGTCTCTTCTCCAGGGAGAATAAATCGAGCGATTGCAGCCGCTCTTCATAGTCAAGGTCCTCCAATCCCCTAATTAGTTTAGTTGCCCTTCTCTGGACTCTCTCCAGCTCCAACACATCCCTCCTGAGGACTGGCGACCAGAACTGGACAGAATACTCCAGATGCGGTCGGACCAGAGTTTTATAAAGTGGAAGTATTATAGTCTTATCTCTGGAATACATCCCTTTCTTTATGCATGCTAATATTCTGCTGGCTTTGGCAGCTGCCGCTTGACATTGCATGCTGTTGCCTAATCTATCATCAACCAAGACTCCCAGATCCTTCTCCATTTTTGATTCCCCCAGGGGTTCCCCTCCTAAAGTGTATTGTGCTTTTATGTTTTTAGTCCCCAAGTGCAAAACCTTACACTTCTCCACGTTAAACCTCATTTGCCATGTCGTTGCCCACTCTGTAATTTTGTCCAGGTCATTCTGTAGGATATCTGCTTCATGCTGTGCAGTTATTGCCCTGGCCAATTTTGTGTCATCTGCAAAAACTGATAACGCACTACTGATCCCGTCCTCAATGCTGTTTATGAATAAATTGAACAAGGTTGGTCCCAGGACTGAGCCCTGGGGCACCCCACTTACAACCTCAGACCAGTCTGAGTATGCGCTGTTTATTACCACCCTTTGGACACGGCCTTTTAGCCAGTTCCGTATCCAAGAGCAAACTCTGCGGTCGATGCCTGCAGACCTTATTTTATAAATTAAGCGCTTGTGGGGAACTGTATCAAACGCCTTAGCGAAATCCAAGTACACCACATCCACTGGTCTGCCCCTATCTAGCTCACAGCTCACCTCCTCGTAGAATGTTAAGAGATTGGTTTGACAAGATCGCCCATTTGTAAACCCGTGCTGATTACTGCTGATGATGTTGTTGTCTTTAGCAAACTCTACGATATAGTCCCTTATCATCCCCTCTGACAGGCCTATAATTTCCCGGGATATGCCTCTGGCCCTTTTTGAATATTGGAATCACGTTAGCTTTCTTCCAAATCCCTGGTACATCTCCTGTCCTAATACTGTCAGCAAAGATCAGGAACAGTGGTCTGGATATAACCTTACTGAGTTCCTTGAGTACTCTTGGATGTACGCCATCCGGGCCTGGTGATTTGTTTGTGTTAAGTTTATCCAGCCTTTCCCTGATTTCACCCTCTGTTAGCCATAGTGGCAAGTCCTGTGTATTACTACTAACCATACAGTCATGGTCAGTGTACCCCTCCTTTTCCTGTGTAAATACTGACGAGAAAAAAGCATTCAGCACGGTTGCTTTTTCAGTGTCCTCTGTAACCATCCTCCCATCATCGTTAATTATGTGTGCAATATGCTCTGCCCTAGTTTTTTTGCTGTTGATATATTTAAAGAATTTCTTTGGGTTTTTTTTTACTATCCTCCGCTATTTGTCTCTCAAAGTTGATTTTAGCCATCTTGATTTCGTGTTTACTTTTCTTATTTGCCTCCTTGTATTGCTCGAAAGCTGATACTGTGCCCTCTGATTTATATTTCCTGAAGGCCAATTTTTTTCCCCTAATAATTTTTGTAACGCTACGGTTTAGCCAGCCAGGTTTGGCTTTGTCTCTTCTAAATTTATTTCCCATAGGAATGCACTGCAAGATGCATTTGCCTAATATGTTCCTAAAGCATTCCCATTTTTCCTCTGTGGTCAGGGATCCCAGGGTTTGGTCCCAGTTTACCCTTTCCATCAATGAGTATAATTTTGGAAAGTTAGCCTTTCTGAAGTTTAGGGTTCTTATGTTCCCCACTTGCCTTGTTATATTGTTATTTACACTAAATGTGATCATCCTGTGATCGCTAGAGCCCAGGTTGTCCTGGACTACTACCTCCGAGATTAGGTCTGGGTCATTAGTGATCAATAGATCCAGGACTGCATTTTCTCTAGTTGGAGAGTCCACCAACTGTGACATGTAATTATCCAGTAAGGTTTCTGTGAATAGGCGGGCCTTCTGTGAGTGTGTAGTCCCCTCATCCCAGTCAATGTCGGGATAATTGAAGTCCCCTAATATGATGACTGATCCCAATTTTGCCACTTTACTCATTAGTGCTAAGAATTCCAGCTCTACCTCCTCCCCTTGGTTAGGTGGCCTATAGCAACCCCCCACAACTACTTTCCCCTTTTCTCCTTCCCTATGGAGTTCAACCCACACAGATTCTAACTCCATACTCATCCCTTCCGTAATGTCACTCCTTTCTATCACCTTTATATTGTTCTTGGTATATGGTGACTGTATCATTGTGTGTGTCAGGTTCCTATAAGGCAAATTCATCGGGGGCCGCATCAGCAGTATAGTTGCCCGCAAGGTGACGGTGTTATCTGTAGTTTTGGCGTGTGCTGGGTACGGAGAACGGGGCTCAGGAGTGCGCTGCGCATGGAGTGCAGGGTTGCGTGCAGAGTTTTGGCGTGCGCTGGGTATGGAGTGCGGGTTCAGGAGTGTGCTGCGCATGGAGTGCGGGGTTGCGTGTGGAGTTTTGGCGTGCGCTGGGTACGGAGTGCGGGGTTCAGGAGTGCGCTGCGCATGGAGTGCGGGGTTGTGTGCAGAGTTTTGGCGTGCGCTGGGTACGGAGTGTGAGGTTCAGGAGTGCGCTGCATATGGAGTGCGGGTTCAGGAGTGCGCTGCGCATGGAGTGCGGAGTTTTGGCGTGTGCGGGGTTCAGGAGTGCGCTGCGCATGGAGTGCGGGGTTGCGTGCAGAGTTTTGGCGTGCGCTGGGTACGGAGTGTGAGGTTCAGGAGTGCGCTGCATATGGAGTGCGGGTTCAGGAGTGCGCTGCGCATTGAGTGCGGAGTTTTGGCGTGTGCTGGGTACGGAGTGCGGGGTTCAGGAGTGCGCTGCGCATAGAGTGCAGGTTTGCGTGTGGAGTTTTGGCGTGCGCTGGGTACGGAGTGCGGGGTTCAGGAGTATGCTGAATATGGAGTGCGGGTTCAGGAGTGCGCTGCGCATGGAGTGCGGGGTTGCGTGCGGAGTTTTGGCGTGCGCTGGGTACAGAATTCGTGGTTCAGGAGTGCGCTGCGCATGGAGTGTGGGGTTGCGTGCAGAGTTTTGGCGTGCTGGGCTCAGGAGTGCGCTCTGCTCCTATCCTCCCACCTGTCTCCACAGCCCTCAGCACCCCCCCAAAAAAAAACCCCCAAAAATCTCTCTCCATCTGTGCATTATCCTACCTTCCTATCTGTCCCTTCTCTGGTACAAGCCCTGCCTGTGTATTGGGCAAAAAGCCCGCTCTCAGGGTGCAGCTAGCTGACAGGAAAAAAAAAGCACTGACACTAATAGCCGGCACCGCTAGAGGGAGCAGGAGATTGGCCGGCCAGTCTCCAAGGACACATCTCACGCTCCTTCTGTCCTAGCGGCGCCAGCAGATTGAGCTGTGTGCATGCCCGGCCAGCCGGCCGCGCATGCGCACAAACACAGCGGCGCCGCCAGGAGAGGAAACGTGAGATGTCTCCTCGGAAACCGGCCGGAGGATGTATTTTTTGCATGACCGTGACACAGGGGTGGCAGGCAGCCGCGGGCCGCCTGAAAAGGCCTAGCGGGCCGGATTCGGACCTCGGGCCTTGTGTTTGCCACCCGTGCTATAAGGTGTCAGGATGTCACTGTTTATTTCTCCATGGAGGAGTGGGAGTATTTAGAAGGACACAAGGATCTCTACAAGGACATCATGATGGACAATAGAGAAGGCCTTGTGGTTCGCCCGGCAGTTGGTTCACGGCAAATTTTGCTTGTTCGCTACCCGCCAATTTTGCGAACACATGTCGTTGTTCGCGGTGGCCATATTAGTTTAGGTAGGTAAAGGTCTGCTGTGTTCATGAGGGAGAGATTGCCAGACACAAAAAGCTCTGTTTAGATCCACAAAAGCACTTTTAATGTATTATAACTGGTGTGATAGACCAGTGGCCCCCCAATGCCACATATTGAAGTGGGGTGTTATTTAACAGTATACTTTTCTAAGAGTGTATTTTAGTCCTGCAAAAATGTGGCCTCTTTTGCTGTGTTAACTCTGCTACACACAGTGACAACAGTTACTGGCCAATTATTTGTAGAACTGGTGTAATAAACCTGTGGCCCCCCAATACCACAGATTGAAGCGGGGTGTTATCTGAGTATACTTTCCTAAGTGTATTTGTGTCCTGCAAAAATGTGGCCTCTTTTGCTGTGTTAACTCTGCTACACACAGTGACAACAGTTACTGGCCAATTATTTGTAGAACTGGTGTAATAAACCTGTGGCCCCCCAATGCCATAGATTGAAGCGGGGTGTTATCTGAGTATACTTTCCTAAGTGTATTTGTGCCCTGCAACAATATTGCCTCTTTTGCTGCGTTAAGTCTAATACACACAGTGCCAAACTCACTGGCCAATTTTTTTAACAACTGGTGTGATAAACCAGTGCCCCCCCCCCCAATACCACATATTGAAGTGGGGTGTCATCTGAGTATACTTTCATAAGTGTATTTGTGTCCTGCCACAATATTGCCTCTTTTGCTGTGTTAACTTTGAAACACACAGTGCCAAACTCACTGGCCAATTTTTTGAACAACTGGTGTGATAAACCAGTGGCCCCCCAATACCACATATTGAAGTGGGGTGTTAATTAACAGTATACTTGTCTAAGATTGTATTTTAGTCCTGCAATAATTTGGCCTCTTTTGCTGTGTTAACTCTGCTACACACAGTGACAACAGTTACTGGCCAATTATTTGTAGAACTGGTGTGATAAACCTGTGGTCGCCCAATACCACAGATTGAAGCGGGGTGTTATATACATTTTTTCCAGATATACTGCGATTCTCTAGAGACTTTTGTCACAGGGTAGTTTAAAAACATGACAGGCAGAGGAAGAGGCAGACACTTACGCAGGGGAGGTAGGGGTAGGGCAGGAGCAGTAGGCCAGAGCCAAAGTGTGAAGTTGCAGAAGGTGCGTTCAATTACGTCAAAGGATGCAGCAGACTTGGTTGAGTGGTTTACTAAGCCTTCCTCTTTTGCACCCTCCTCATCCTCTCTATCTGCACCCTCTTCACTCTCTTCTGTTTGCACCCCCAAAGACACCACCACAAAAACCCCCACCACATACCCTCCGCTTGAGTCTCTGGAATTATTTTCTGATCCATCACAAGACATTTGCGATGTGCTGCCATTCTTGGCATCGGATCAGGAAGAGGAGGTAGCAACAGCCGCCACTCAGCAGTCTGACGACAGTACCCAGATCAGCCCAAGGAGGTTGGTCCCCGCTGTTGCTGCCTACTCCGAGATCTCAATTGTTAGTGGTGGGGAAGGTGGCGTGGATGATGACGTGTCTATGGACATCACGTGGGTGGCCACAAGAGAGGAAGAGGAGGGGAGTTCAGAGAGAGAGACGGACCGGCAGATAGGGAGGAGAAGCACGCAGAACTTGCTTTGCACAAGAGGTACAAAGCAGACTGTAAATGTATCAGGATCGAGCCATCAACCATGTACAGTCACATCTGGCGCTCTCAGGACTCCGGCACATGGCTCCGCAGTGTGGGATTTTTTTAATGTGTCTGCTGCTGACAACAGTGTTGCCGTTTGCAGACACAAGCCCAACACTCACCTAGGGACAACCGCCTTAAGAAGGCACCTGAACTCCCATCACTGAGCCCAGTGGGAGCAACACCGTCAGAACCCACAAAGCCACACTCCAGGCTCTCACCATCTAGCCTCTTCTCCTTCTCCTCTCTCCTCACATTTGTCCTCCACTCCACCTTCCATGATGCCGTCGTCACGTTCTGGAAAAAGGCAGGCTTCTCTGGCCCAAATGTTGGAGCGGAAAAAAATAATGACGACGGATAACCCTTTGCCCAACGTTTGACTGCTGGCTTGTCGGAACTGATAGCCCGCCAACTACTGCCATATCAACTGGTGGACTCGGAGGCCTTTCGTAAATTTGTGGCCATTGGAACACCACAATGGAAGGTCCCAGGCAGGAAATATTTCATGTGAAACAAGGGTAAATATTGCCTCAACAATGATATTCACAAAAAGTGCTTAAGTGCGTGAATAAATAGATAAAAGCTGATATACAAGAAGTCCAATAATGCTTAAAAACCATTAGTAGCTACAACACCACAACAATGGATAAAAGCACAAAAACCAGCTTATATGCATAAATACATATATAAATAAATGAATAAATAAAGTCCTTTTTAAGTGCTTAAAAATCAAGGTGATCAAATAGTTAATCGCAGCAATTTTTAAAAGCGTAGACTTGATAGAAGTGATGTGAAACCTTCACCTCCACACCTTCACCCAGTGCTCTTAATAAATACTCCTTACCAGAAGGATATGACCCCTTGATTATAGGGGGTCGCAAACAGCATTAGTATCCACAATAACTCCAGGCCATCCTTATCACTGTCTTCTTGCCAGAAAAAAGGTGTGTGACCAGGTATTTATGGAACTCGATTTACAGGACATCCAAATGCAATAAAAAGAAGACTCTGATAGTGCAGTGTGCCAGTATAATCAACAATTTAATAATAAAATTGCACTTACTCCACAGCAGGGGGGATCGTGACCGATAAGCGCACTCACCTAGCTCATGACAGTGTAGACTACCTTACATATATAAAAATGAATGAGGCATGGATCTCTGAGGAATTCAACACATGTGACCAGTAGACCATGTTTCATTGAAATTCCTCATGCCAGGCCACAAATATCCGCCAGACCGCCATCCACCCACAACAATTCCTGGTCCTTGTCTTTTCTAAATACAGCGGCATAAAAGGCATTTCATGTCCATTGAATGGTAAATTTTTGGGGCCTTTCAGGGCCGACAATTATTTTTTCTGTCAATGCCTATTGTACCTCCAGCCACAGAATACATCTTTCTTTGCTGTCAGGTAAACCTATGTGGGCTAATTTTTGGGGCCTATACTGGCCCACACTTACTTCTGTATCCTGTGAATGCCTAATGTACCTTCAGCCACAGAATACTACGTTCTTAGCTGTCAGGTAAACGCATGTGGGCTAATTTTTGGGGCCTGGAATGGCCGACACTTACTTCTGTATCCTGTGAATGCCTAATTTTTCAGACTGGAATTGAAAATCAATGGGTCTGTAAACGTTCCGCCAAATTGTGGAATGGATGCGGACCCAATTTACCGATGTGTGAATGGCCTCTATATTTATTTGACATGTATTTACTGGCTGCTGTCAGTTCTGGCTGATTTATGAAAAATAACAAAACATTTTTTGCTGTAAAAAAAAAAAATAATAATTTTAGGGCAACTTTTCCAATTGCAATACTTCTGTTATGATATTGTCCATGTGCTGGGACTATTTGTGCACAGCTAGTATGTCTTTTGTGGCTGCAAATATGACCTAAAGGTTTTTTTAAGTTCGCCTCCCATTAAAGTCAATGGGGCCCGCCGCAAACTTGCGGTTCGCAGACTTTTGTTCGCGAACCGCCCCGGCCAATGTTTGTCCATCACTAATGGACAATCAGCTGCCCCTTACATCTCCAGGCAAGAGGAGACTTTATTGTAAAGAGAGAGCAGTACGGAGGCTCCACCTAGATCCCCCATCATCTGATAAACACATAGAAACAATGTATTCAGTCAGTGTGTGTGTTTCCTACAGATGGATCCAGTAATGGGAACCCACCAGAGAGAAGTCCCCGTCCTCTGTATTCCCGAGATTCCACACAGGAAGGTCACACCATCCCCCACCATCATCAGGTAGATGGATCCAGTAATGGGAACCCACCAGAGAGATGTCCCCGTCCTCTGTATTCCCGGGATTCCACACAGGAAGGTCACACCATCCCTCACCATCATCAGGTTGATGAGGAACAATCACTGATAGTTATGATTTTTATACAAGTATCTTTGTTATAATGAATGTTTTATTATATATTCAGAGTGGAATCCTCGGAGATGATAATATTGATATTAAAAAAGAGTATAAAGAGGAGGATGAGGAGTATGGAGTGATGGAGGAGTTTTCAGAAGGACACAAGGATATGATGGAGCCACCTAATACCAGGAACCCACCAGAGAGATGTCCCCGTCCTCTGTATTCCCGGGATTCCAAACAGGAAGGTCACACCATCCCTCAATGTTACAAGGTTGGTGGGACGGAGCATCTAGAGTATGGACTCATTGAAGTGATTTTTTTAAATGTGATGTCACAATATTGAAGCTTATGTATTACAGATAACCTCTTCTATTATTTTCTTGGTATAGTGTGAAGAGCCAATTGATATAAAAGCTGAGGGTAAGGCAGAAGAAGAAGAGACATATGTGAGGGATTATCAGCAGTCTATGGAGGAGGATGGAATAACGGGGACATTTATAGAGGAGGACACTCCTACAGAGATCAGCACAGGTGGGTCATTAACACTAAATACATTCCTCCACCCATACTGCTCACTGATTGGTCCAGAGTAGGGCAGGGACTGGGTGATATCAGCCTGTAATCCCCTGGTCACTTTCCTGAGCTGTGTTCCCCATCCTGTATTCCTGTATTTCTCTCGGATAATCTTCCTTCTCTGTGCTGCAGACACAATTTATGTGTCTAGACTGGATTTATGGAGATTCTGGGGTTCAGCTGGCAGCAAAATGTTCATTTTCACCAGAGGAGTTACTAGATCTAGGCATCTGGGGTCAGGGTCGGGACAAGGGGTGGGCAGGAGGAGCGGCTGCCCTGGGCACTGTGGTATCATGTGAGGTGGGGGGGGGGGCATGCAAGGAAATTAAGGGGGGAAGGGATCTGTGTTGGGAGGAGGAATTTAAGGAGCAGCAGGGGCTAAGAATTGTTATAGGAAGGGAAATTTGGGTGTGTGCTAGAAGTGGTGATTCATGGGCGATTTGTGTTGGGAGGGGGTGGGAGAAGGGGATTTGTGCTAGGAGGGTAAATTTTTGGGGGGTTGTACTAGAATAGGTGATATGATAAAGGGGGGAATTGTACAAGGGGAAGAATTTATTTTGGGGGGGGCAGGATTTGTGCTAGTAGGGATGTGCGGGGTAATCATGCAGATTAGCGCCCAATGTTTTTTTTTTTTGGGGGGGGGGGGGTTTTGCTGACACATAATGCTCCTTCATATTGGGGGGGGGGGGCACAGTTTGGCATGTTCGCCCTGGGCTATAGGTGACCTTTTACCGGCACTGCCTAGGATAGGTGATTTAGATTTTCTTCCCCATGCCCAGGTCTAGTAAGCTCTCTGATAGAACAATTCTCCCAGGGTTACTTACTCTGCTGTTAAATGGCTGTGCCTGAGTTATGAGTCCTGACCCTTACACTGTATAATTTATATTGTATATTACATACTCCTGACCCCTGCACTATATACTCTATGTTGTACATTACAAACGCCTGACCCCTGCACTATATACTCTATGTTGTACATTACATACTCCTGACCCCGGCACTATATACTCTATGCTGTACATTACATACTCCTGACCCCTACACTATGTACTCTATGTTGTACATTACATACTCCTGATGCCTGCACTATATACTCTGTTGTACATTACATACCCCTGACCCTTACACTGTATAATTTATACTGTACATTACACACTCCTGACCCCTGCACTATATACACTTTGTTTTACATTACATACTCCTGACCCCTGCACTATATACCTTATGTTGTACATTACATACCCCTGACCCCTGCACTATATACTCTATGTTGTACATTCCATATTCCTGACCCCTGCACTATATACTCTATATTGTACATTACATACTCCTGACCCCTGCTCTATATACTCTGTTGTACATTACATACTCCTGACCCCTGCACTATATACTCTATGTTGTACATTACATACTCCTGACCCCTGCACTATATACTCTATTTTGTACATTACTCCTGACCCCTGCACTATATACTCTATTTTGTACATTACTTAATCCTGACTTCTGCTCTCCCCTCTCTACATACTGCTATATATACACATAATATGGATTCTCTTTTGTTACTCCCATTTTCTACCAGCTGGACATTTTATATCAGTAGATAGTGAGTAGGTGTCCCACACATCAAGGCGTGGCCTGGCGTAGGTCCAGACTGAGACTGCCATTTACTATCATACAGCAGGTCTTGACTTGATGTGTGGCTCCTCGGACACCTAGTCACCCTCTACCATTTACTAGTTACCTTGAGGGTGGAATTGTAAGATCCTCAGAGACAAAATGCCCCTGACAATGTCAAGCCTAATGCAAAATGCGTTGGGTGGAGTCAGACTTGACGCAACCACGCCCCCATAGCCGGCCTTTGTGAGTGAGTGCGGGGACGCCACAGCACTTATCTCTCCAGCGTTTATGGATACATGTCTGCTAATGTCATTGTACATGTGAGTTTGTATTTTGGATTTATAAATGTTATTGGTTTTTTACGGTATCACGCTATGTCCCTGTTCATTTCCTTGTACACATGGCCTCTGAGTACCTGGTTTTGAATGTCTCCTGTGCCACTTCCTGAATCGAACAACACCTGGCAGGGTCTCTATATTGCGATAAGCGTGCTGAGGTCGATCCATTAAGTTGGGTGACCACTAACATCTGGTAAGCAGCTTCTTTTGGGTGTATGGTGATCCATCCACGGATGACCCCTTTTCTTCCATCTCGGAACGGAGTGGTATCTGCTTGCTGGGACTTGTGGTTCTTTTCTTTTATAACCCCCCCCCCTTTTTTTTTTTTTGCACAATTTTTGGATTTTCCTTTTAATAAGGACTTATATGGACTTTTGTAACAAATCTTGATTGAGTTTACTATTTGTTTAATCACTTTGCAAATTGCCACATAATTATGTTAATAATTACTTTTGGGTCTGAATGTCATATTTTGGATAGCGCTGCACATATATGTTTATTGTCAAAGACAAAGCTGTCTGATGTGGGCGGAGTCCTGGTTTAGGGGAACCAATCTGCTTATGTCTAGTAATAATCTTTTTATTTCTATTTTAGTACATGGACGGGAGATGAGGAAAAGCTCAGAGGATTGTCTCACTTTGTCTCCAGACTGTAAAGTAGAAGATGAGGACATCACACAGTATAGTCCAGGAGAAAACCCGGCTACCTCAAATGTCCATCCGGCACCACACAGTGTAGATGGACCATCGTATTCCTCTTATCCTGAGGATCCTCAGACTGTGAGGGACGGTGCCGGACCATCGTATTCCTCTTATCCTGAGGAACCTCAGACTGTGAGGGACAGTGCCAGACCATCGTATTCCTCCTATCCTGAGGAACCTCAGACTGTGAGGGACGGTGCCGGACCATCGTATTCTTCTTATCCCGAGGAACCTCAGACTGTGAGGGACGGTGCCGTCCTTCCAACAGATAAGAGGTTTTCCTGTACTGAGTGCGGGAAGTGTTTCCATTCTAAATCCAAACTTAATGTACATAAAAGATCTCACAGGGATGAGGAGCTATATTCCTGTCCTGAGTGTGGGAAATTTTTTTCACAGAAGTCCCATCTTTACAGACATCAGAGATCTCACACAGGGGAGAAGCCATATATCTGTCCTGAGTGCGGGAAATGTTTTTCAGAGAAGTCTCCTCTTTACAGACATCAGAGATGTCACACGGGGGAGAAGCCATTGTCCTGTAATGAGTTCGGTAAATGTTTTTCACGGAAGGACCATCTTTACACACATCAGATATCTCACGAAGAGAAGAAGCCGTATTCCTGTCCTTAGTGCGGGAAATGGTTTTCACAGAAGTCCAGAGTGAGGGAATTGTTCCTCACTGAAGTCCTGTCTTCCTGTACATCATGGATCCCACACAACCCTCGAGGTGTATTAGTGCCTTGAGTTTGGGAAATGTCTTCTATATGAATGTTGGTGGACATGTGGGGAAGAAGCACACCCTGATATACACCTCAGATATACTCCATGGCTGATCTTCATCATGTAAGAAACACTTCATAAGGAGATCAGAGATCACCAAAGACATGGATGAAGTGTTGTTCCGTGTTGGCCATTGATAGCAGTAGAAAAATAAAAATGGAGTCCTTACCTTTCATTGGCTGAGTACATTTTGTGCGGGAAGATTTCACAAACACTTTTTGTCTGTTTTTAAAATGATTTGAGGACAAATGTGAGAAGCTTTCGTCCAGTCTTAAGAAATGTTGGTTATATTTTACTTCATACATTCCTTCCTATGATCTTTCGCTCCATCTAGTGTCCATAGTGCAGTATTGCACTGTTCTTTCTGATTGAGGTATTTTAGGAAAAATTACATTTCCTGACAGACTCCATGGCAGCATACGCTCGGGGAGCCCCACCTCCTCTCCTACCCTATAGGACTCCACTCCCATAAAGCTTTGCTCCTCTTCACCATCCGTGTTCCTTTTTTGTCCTCCTCAAGCACACAATGATGCGTTCCTACCAACCTATATCTACTGGATGTCAGGATTGGGTCAGCATGGAGCCTCTGCTAAGCCCTTGCTCTTAGCAGGGTATGGAGGGGGCAATTGAAGAAACCTCTTGCTGGAGCATTTGGTTCTGGCTGAGAAAGCCCAGCTGCTGCGGGTGGCCTGGTATTGCCCGAAAAGTCCGGTTTTGCACCTGCCTGGCCCGTGCCTGTTCCTGGGAGTCTGGGTGGTAAGTCCCTGTCAAAGGGGACCTGTGCATCTATATGTTATTTCCTGTCAGTGGGGTCCTGTGCACTCATATGTTACCTCCTTCCTTTGTGGCAGCCTTCCCTGTATGCCCCTCTTTTGTTCGGGGGATCGTTTTTCCCTTTTACATTTCCTTCTCTGTTCAGACATTGCCCCCTCCTGCAGCATATTAGTAGATAGCTCTGCCGTTTCTCCTATCTCAGCCGTGGCTTCCGGGTTGCGCGGCGGTCTGCACAAGCGCGGTTGGGTTTGAGTCTTGGTTTTGGTCGCGCATGCGCAGTACCGTTGGGTGACGTCACTCCCGCATGCACGATACATTCTGGAGTCCAGGAGGCGGCATATTTAAATGTGTGTAGTGCCTGGAAACCGGTGGGAAGGTCTGCAGCAGCATTACAGCTTCCCCAAGCTCCAGGACTTCTGCCTATGAGGTAGGAGGGTCCTTGGGATGCTCCTCCACTACCCCCCTCGCTTACACCCACCCCCCCCCCCGGCTCCGGGTTACGCATCGTTAAGCTTTTCCCTCTCTCTTCAGTTCCTGTCGCCAGCCAAGATGAAGTTGTCTCCGCCCCCGTGTGGCCAGTCCTCTCATACCAGGTGCCCACAGGGTAGATAGGGGGAGGGGAGGCCATAGTTACATAGTTTGTGAGGTTGAAAAAAGACATCAGTCCATCCAATTCAACCTATGATGTGTGTGTGTGTTTGCTGTTAACCGTACATTGTATACCCCTCTATGTTGTGGTTTTTAAGGTGCCCAGCTAATAGTTTTTTTTAAACTATCGATGCTCCCTGCTGATACCACTGTTTGTGGAAGAGAATTCCACATCCTTACTGCTATAACAGTAAAGAACCCCTTACTTATTTTAAGGTTAAACCATTTTTCCTCTAGTTTTAGTGAGTGGCCTCGTGTCTTATTGTATTCCCTTTCTCTGAAAAGTTTGTTCCTTGTGTTAGGGTCCTCACCAGTACAGTATTTGTACATTGATATCATATCCCCTCTCAAGTGTCTCTTCTACAGAGAGAATAAGTTCATTGCCCGTAGTCTTTCCTCATAGCCGATTACCTCCATTCCCCTAATTATCTTCATTGCCCTTCTCTGGACTCTCTCCAGTTCCAGCACCAGAACTGGAGAGGTGCCCAGAACTGTACGGAATACTCCAGATGTGGCTGGACCAGAGTCTTGTAGAGTGGGAGAATAATCTCTTAATTGAGTGAATCGCCTTTTTTATACATTCCAGTAATTTGTTGGCTTTGGCTTTGTTGGCTTTGCTTGCAGCGGCTTGGCATTGCATGCCACTGCCAAGCCTGTTGTCCACCAGTACCCCCAGGTCCTTCTCCATCTTAGATTCACCCAGAGGTTCCCCCCACCCCTAGTGAGTAACTTGCTTTCATGTTTCTGGCGCCATAGTGTATTACTTTACATTTTTCCACATTAAACCTCATCTGCCATGTAGTTGCCCACCCCATTATTTTGTTCAGGTCCGCTTGTAAGGTTTCTACATCCTGTATAGAAGATATTGGCATGCTTAGTCTAGTATCATCCGCAAATAGCGAGATTGTGCTGGATATCCCCCTCCTCTAGATCTTTTATGAATAAATTAAACAGGATTGGCCCCAGGACAGAACCTTGGGGGACCCCACTTTCCACACCCGCCCAATCCGAGTACTCCCCATTAATCAGCACCCTCTGGACTCTCCCCTGGAGCCAGTTCTTTATCCAGGTACTCACCCTATGGTCCATACCTATGTACCTTAGTTTGTACAGTAAGCGTTTGTGGGGAACGGTGTCAAATGACTTTGAAAAGTCCAGATACACCACATCCACAGGCTCTCCTTTGTCTAGATGGCAACTCACTTCATCATAGAAGGTTAATAGATTGGTCTGGCAAGAACGATTTTTCATGAACCCATGCTGATTACAACTAATAATACCGTTTTCATTACTAGAGTCTTGTATATAGTCCCTTAACATCCCCTTCAAAATCTTGCAGACTACAGATGTAAGACTGACCGGCCTATAGTTACCCGGGATATATCTTGGCCCTTTTTTAAATATTGGTACCACGTTCGCTTTTTTCCAATCAGCTGGCACCATGCCCGTCTGTAGACTTTCCTTAAAGATCAAGAATAATGGTCTGGCTATCACCTGGCTGAGTTCCTTAAGAACCCTCTGATGCAAGCCATCCGTTACCGGTGATTTATTTATGTTAAGTTTCTATAGTTTAGTTATAAGTCTATCTTCTGTTAACCATGGGGGTTCTTCCTGAGGTGTACTATTTAGTTTAGCATTACAAGCTGGGTTAGTGTTTTTTTGTTTGGTTTGTTTCTACGTTTTTCTGTCGTTTCTTCCAGCTCTCCCTGGTCTGATCCGCAGCGCAATGCATGCAGAGAAGATCGGCGTTCCAAATCGCAACACCGGCACTCCTCCTCCAGATCAAGATGCAGATCCCCCCATAGTCCGGGGGGCAAGGGCCAGACCTCTTCATCCAGGTTCCATGGCCACTCAGAGCTTCCTCGTGAAAGGAAGTGCTGGGGATGCGGGCTACAGGTTTCAGACGCAAAGTCCTTCTGCAACCGCTGTTACGCCCAAGCAACTGGCGAAAGGGAAAGCTCGGACCAACACCGGGAAGCCGTGGTGCGTAGGGTTCTCAAGGACAACCTATCCGAATTCAACCGCCCAGGTACATCCGTGGGTCCGCCTCGCTCGCCTGAGAGAAAGGACCAGGGTCAAGACTTCTTCGAGTCGTCTCAGCCCAGACGCCCTTCCATCTTACTTTCAGATTCTGACTCTGAGACGGACAACCCTTGTCTAGGGTTTGATTTTGGTCTTGTTTCCCCCTTGGTGAAAGTCGTAGCTCTTGACTGGGAGGAACCAGCGGTCTCTCCTCCTAAACAGAATTTTTTTTTCAAACAGCTGAGTAAGGAACGTTTGAACTTTCCACTCTTGGGGGAGTTGGGCGAGATCATCACCGAAGAGTGGAGCAAGGTGGAAAGGAAGAACTCCATGCTCTCCAAGATGTCGAAACTGTATCCATTCAAGCTGGAAGAGGTTAAACATTTGGAGTCCCCACCTTTTGGTGGACGCAGCGGTGATGAGGCTCCTCCCTCCCTCTGGAAGACACCGTGTCCTTCAAAGACCCCTTGGAAAGAAGACTTGATTCTGACCTCAGACGGGCCTATCTTATAGTGGGCATGGCCTGCAAGCCAGCCTTAGCTCTGGCTATGGTGTCAAAAGCTATGGAGGTCTGGATCGACGGCCTCGATGAGACCCTCAGGGGGGTCTCAGAGGAAGCAGCAAGATGCTCCCCGATTCAGGAGCTGAGGATGGCTGCGGGATTTATGGGGTAGGCATCCATTGACATCCGCCTCCTGGCCCGGGTTATGTTGTCACCGCTAAGCGTTCCCTTTGGCTCCGACCCTGGGTGGCTGACGCTGCATCCAAGCAGGTATGGTGCCGGATCCCCTTTGATGGTTCTTCCCTCTTCGGGAACAAACTGGACGCAGCCATAACTTGGGCCACTGGCGGTAGGTCTGGCTTCCTTCCCCAGGACAGACGCTTAGGTGCCCAGAAGCTGGCCCCTCCAAGGAAGCAAAACACGGGTCGTGCCAGGGAGGCGCATAGCTACAAACCCTGCAAAAGCTTCAGAAGAGGATGGAAGTCCAGGCAGTCCTCTTTTCAGCAGGCCCCCAAAGGAAATTTGTCCGGTGATTGGGAGGCTACTAAATCTTTTTGAGATTGGGCCCGCCCAGGCATTCTGAGTGGGAGCTCATTTTCTCTGCTTATGGAATGTCTGGGCGGCCTTGATTAAGGACCCCTGGGTCTCTCAGGGACACTCCTGGACCTTCAGCAGCACCCCCAGGCTCAGATTCATTCCCACGTCTCTTCCTTCTTCTGCAGAAAAAAAAACAGATTCTCCTTTCTTACGTAGATTCTCTGGTGGCCAAGGAGCCTGTAGTTCTAGTCCCAGAATTGGAAAGGGGACAGGGAGTTTATTCACCCCTCTTCATGGTTCGGAAAAAGACCGGCATTGGAGGCCCGTAATAGACCTTACACACCTCAACAGGTCCATACGCAGAGAAAAATTCAAAATGGAATCTCTTATCACGATCCAGCATTCAGTCCAGCCAGGAGATTGGCTAGCATCTATAGATCTGAAAAATGCCTAGTTTCATGTTCCAGTGGCAAAGGAGTTCCAGCAGTTTCTCCGCTTCGCCATCGGACGAGCCCGCCTGCAGTTCACCTGTCTCCCCTTTGGGCTTTCAATGTCGCCTTGTACGTTTTCAAAAGTCTTTTTGGCAGTGGTGGCCCTTAATTAGGGTCAGGGGCATCCGATTACATCACTATCTGGACGACTTGCTTCTCCTGTCTCAGGACAGGTCTCATCTTCTTGAACACTTAGATCAAGTGATCTCGGGTCTCCAGGAATTCAGATGGATCCTGAACTTCGGGAAGAGTCACCTGGTACCCACACAATCTCTTGTGTTCCTAGGGGCACTCTTCAACACAGTGGAATGCACCGTCTCCTTGCCCGAGGAGAAAATCCCAGTGGTTCGGGACAGGGTGGCTCTTGCGCTCCCTTCCCCCCGTCTCACTGCTCGGCAGTGCCTGAGGATAATTGGGACTCTGGTAGCTACAGCTCCCATGGTGAAATGGGCGTTATTTCCAGAGGGGTTTTCTCCAGCAGTGGACATCAGAGAACATGTCCCAACACATATACCTAACCTCAACCATGAAGAGGTGCTTTCCCTGGTGGTTGCTACGGGAGAATCTCCTCAATTGTCATTCCATAGCCCCCGTCTCATGGGTCACAGTGACCTCGGATGCCAGCAGTACCGGGTGGGGAGCCTACCGCCTGTCAGAAGTGGCGCAGGGCAGATGGTCTTTTCCCTTCCCGCGGAGTAGTCTCCAAAGTTCTGGAGCTTCGGGCTGCCTTCAAGGCACTGCAGGCCTTTCCCCATCTGACTCAAGGGGCCTCGGTGATGCTCAGACTGGACAATACAAAGGCGGTGGCCTATGTGAAAAGGCAGGGAGGAACTCGCAGCCTGTCATTGCTCCAGGAGACGGAGCCAATTATGTCCTTGGCACAAAAGAACCTGTCTAATCTCTCGGCAGCCTATGTTCCGGGAACACAAAACGTGGAAGCGGACTTTCTCTCTTGGATCAGACTCGACAACAACAAGTGGTCTCTCCATCAGGAAGTCTTCAAGTGGGTCCTATCTCTAGGGTTCTGACCAGAGGTAAACCTCTTTGCAGCCCCTCACAACAAGAAGCTTTTAAAATATTACGCAAGATTCCGAGATCCTCGGGCCTTCGGAGTGGATGCTCTCACAGACGGCTGGAAATTTCACAGAGCCAATGCCTTCCCACCAGTCCCAATAATTCTCCATTTCCTCCAGAGACTGAGAACGGAAGCAGTGGAGATCCTAGCAATAATCCCGTACTGGCCCAACAGGCCCTGGTTCCCTCTGTTGACACTTCTCAGTTACCGGGATCCAATCTCTCTGCCTCTCAGGCCGATGCTACTGTCTCAAGGTCCTACACTGCATCCATGCCCCGCACATCTGCATCTCAAGGTTTTGTTCTTGAGAGGGGGAGGTTGGAGGCCCTAAGATGTCCAGTAGAGGTGATTCCCACACTTCTGAATGCCAGAAGGAGTAGCACCAATAGGGATAGGGTCTATGAGAGAATATGGTCCAAGTTCTCGAGCCATCAAGCTCCTAGGTCCAGTTCAGGAGAAGCCCCTACAGTCCAGGACATTTTGGAGTTCTTGCAGTCTGGCCTAGATCTGTCTTTGATGGTCAGCTCGCTCCGAGTACAAGTCTCGGCCATTTCAGCATTCATGGGAGCATCGTGGGCCAAGCACCTGCTGGTCCGGCAGTTCTTCAAGGGCACAATTAGGCTTCGGCCTCAAAGGAAACCAAGATTCCCCAAATGGGACCTTCCTCTAGTTCTGGACTTTTTTCTGGATAGAGTGGTCTTAATCCCTATGCTGGGGTCAAATTACAAGGTTACTTCTGTTTTTCATGAGAACCTAGACATTGTCCTTCCCACCTTCAGGTCTGGTGAAGATTCTTTGGTCCATCCTCTTGATGTAGGTGATACCCTGAAACAATATCTGGCGGCCACTTCTTCCTTTCGTTAGTCAGATTTTCTTTTCATCCTTCTTCATGGGAAGAAAAAAGGAATGCGTGCTTCATCTAGAGTGGTGGCTGCATGGATTATCCAGGCTATTCAGTGGGTGTACAGAGCAAAGGGCTAGGCTCCTCTCAAGGCGGTAACAGCACATTTAACCCGAAGCGTCTCTACATCATGGGCAGTCTTTAGGCACGTCCCTCCTGAAGTGATCTGCAGGGCAGCTTCTTGGTCGTCTATCAACACCTTTCTGTCTCATTATTGTGTTGAACCGGCTGCCTTATCTTCTGTTAATTTTGGTGTTCAAGTGCTGTCAGTTGATGGTACTAATTAAATGTTTTGTTCAGTATCTTCCCACCCGGGAGTGTATGGCGAGTTATTTCCAGAGCGTATGCCGCCAGAGTCTGTCAGGAAAAGGAAAATTGTCTATGAAATACTTGCCGTAATTTTCCTTTCCTGATGGACTCCATGGCAGCAGGAGTCCCCTCCTAGTTCCTGAGTAGGCTAGTTACAGAACACAGATGCTGAAGAGGAGCAAATATTTTTGGGAGTGGAGTCCTATAGGGTAGGAGAGGAAGCGGGGCTACCAGAGTGTATGCTGCCATGGAGTCAATCGGGAAAGGAAAATTACGGTAAGTATTTGATAGACAATTTTCAGTTATTATGGGCACTAGATGGATCTGATGATCATAGGAAATCACTATTACCTTGAATATAGCAGTCATATTTGGTGGGCAAATGCATGTCACATTCTTCCAGCTTTTCTTTATAAATAGTCTCTTTCATTTCCTTTATGGTTACATGAGTACAGTAGAAATCAGAGAACACAAATGATCTAAACCAACAATATTAAACCCACCATTGATTTATAACAGAAGATACCACATTTGTCCAATAGATGGCACTAAGTATAATAAAAATGAATGCCATCTAGTGGCTGAATGCAACATTTTCAATTTTAAATCAATGTCATACATTGGGCCAGCACAACAGATAGCCTAATAACATTTATTTTGTTCAACCCCCATTAACACAGAAGGAATGTACAAGCGTTTTTACTGGGCGAATTACTGTGCAGATTTTTTATGAGTAAACTTCTAAATGTCCGGAAACGCTTATATAAAGATATGTAGCAGAGAATAGACCTCCTAGCAATGTTATTACCAGGCTGCAGCTAGGGGGAGCTCTAATGTTTAGAATGTGACCACAGCAGAGTGATCCCATCTAGCATACATTAACCCTTTCTATGGTGTGAGCATTTCTACAATACTACGCTATAATAACGTAACACGTTGTGTATTGTATTGTACACAAATTTAACAACTTGCCTACTGGCCACTTATACCCCCCTCCTGCTCAGACCAAATTTCAGCTTTCAGCGCTCTCACACTTTGAATGACATTTACTCAGTCATGCAGCACTGTACCCATATAAAAATATTGTCATTTTTTCCCAAACAAATAGAGCTTTCTTTTGTTGGTATTTAATCAACACTGGGCTTTTTATTTATTTTTTGCACCATAAATTAAAAGAGACCGAAAATTAAAAAAAAAAAAAAAAATAGGATTTTTCCTTCAACTTACCTGTAAAATCCTTTCCTAGGAGTACATCACGGTGCACAGAGCCAGTAATAATGATTATCTGGGTTATACACTACCTTCAGGACACTGGCAACCAATAGACAGCCAAAAGACAGGAAGTTCCTCCCATATAACCCCTCCCATACTGGAAGAACCTCAGTTTTTGAAGCAAGCAATGAAGATCCCAGAAAAGATGGGAGGGACCTCTGTGTCCCGTGATGTACTCCAAGAAAAGGATTTTACAGGTAAGCTGTAGGAAAAATCCTATTTTCTTTATCGTACATCACGGGACACAGAGCAGGTAATAATGACTATCTGGGATGTCCTAAAGCAATGCCCATGAGTGGAGGGGACACAAAACCCCACAAAAAATAGGACTTCTACAGCTGCTTGTAGCACGCTACTACCAAATTGAGCCCCTTTCACGGGCCGTAACATCCACTTGGTAAAATTTTGTGAATGTATGAACTGAAGACCAGGTAACAGCTTTGCAGATCTGGGCAAAAGATACCTGATGATGCACAGCCCATGAAGTTCTTACCCTTCTGGTAGAGTGAGCCTTTAGATTAAAAGGCTAGCCTTACCTTTCAAGCCATAAGCTTGAAAAATGACCTGACAAATCCACTTAGAGATAGTGGAGTGTTGTGGAAATTGTATTATTTTTTATGTAGACATTTCTTTAGGATGTATTTTTAGTTAAATTGCCATTATGTATCCCAGTGTTTTTACCGGTAATCGCTATGTACAGCGAATATTGCTTTAACTGGCCTTGAGGAAAGACCTGTAATTGTGGAAACCTTCCATTAAATGGAGACTGCACGCTACTTGTAGCCTGATCATCCCTATCGGTGGTGCCGGTCCGGATCTATGGCAGTGCAAGGAGAACTCCATCGCACAAATGTATATCAGCCAGCCGGGGCCCTGGTATTCACTGCGGAGATATGTTTGTGATGTGGAATTCTTATCATTTTAATAATATCTGCCCTTTTACCAGGATTAATGGCTGGCAGCTTCCTGTTATATTTGATCCATATGATAGAAATACTGCTGCTATTGTCTTTTCACCTCCTGAATGTTTCAAATGATTTGTCAGTACCTGATGATGTTGGTTGGTGGACACGCTACCAGCTTCTAGAGCAACAAGTACCCTGGTTGGGGTTATCTTATTCTACGCAAGGAAGATGATTGTCCTTAAATAGAAATCAGAACATCCCCCAACCCTGAGCTATTGGAAGAAATTGGTCAATTCAGTGGCACCACTATATAAAGCCATGTATACATCCAGGGGATGCCCAGACAAATTTGAAAAGGTGTGGCACTTATGGACAAACTCAAACCTAACAACTGATGAACAAGACTAGTCAAGTGATCTAATACACTAGCTTCTAACCTTAGCAGGTGAAGGTGGGGGACGCGGTTGACCTGGGTATGGAGGTCATAGCCAACTGGTGGAAGATTGGTTGCTTGAAGAGAAACATCATTCTGTCATGAAGGATAAGTGAATTACTTCTGAAAGAGGTCTGAATAAGGTGCACTTCAGGCTAGTTTCAGCCCACACTTAAGGCGTTGGATCTGCTACTGGCCTTTATGTTTTTTTTTTTTTTTTTGTAGTAGTAAATAAGTAGTTATGTGTTGATTTACCTAAGCCGGGGTATGCCCCAATAGGCTATGTTTTGTATAAACAAAATACTTTGCAATAAAAATAATTTAAAAAAAATATGGAAATGTGCAGCGCTCATAGATAATGAACATATGATAATTGGTGAAAATTCATAACATTGTGAAAAATACATATACAAACAAATATATAATAATAAAAAATAAAAAAGGGAATAAAGGCAAAAAGTCCTTTTGAGTGGAGTGAATATAGAAAAATCTTCAAACATGTATTCCAGATGTAAATAACTGAAAATTTGCTGTGACACCATCCCCCACCAATATATATAAGGAGGCTTACCGGAGTGAGTGGACTCAGTTTGGTATATGCCTAGTGAGTCAACTCATGTGTTGGTGTATATAAACCCAATAGGCCAGGGAGGACACCGAGGGGTCCTTCTCACCAGTCGCCTTTGTATTTTCTTTGGAAAATCACATAAACCATCAGTAATCCAAATGAATGCAGAGAATGTAGACCTCAAGGTGAATACTCTCCCATGACGGATGAATCATCAAAGAACCCTTACAGTGAACGAGCGTATAGTTCTATCTATATACTGTTTTCCACAGGGGCAGGTCAGCAGATATACAACGTTTTTAGTCGATGTGTAACGGAAGATATGAACTCCTGTGTCTTACTTCTGCCCCAAATATTATGTTGGCAAACATTACACTTTATACAGGGGTAATAGCCGATAAGGTTATAAGAGAATGAAGGTCTGACAGGGGGATTAATAATAAAATGACCCCAATATTATTAATCCCCCCTGTCAGACCTTCGTTCTTTCATAACCTTATGAGAACTGACCGCTGCAATCTTTTTACATGTTTCTATATTTAGCTCGATTGTTTTTATTCAAAACGAGGCGTGGTGCGCACATATCTCATTCACTGTAAGGGTTAATGAGCCTATAGCAAACATTAAGAAAGGTTCCATCAATCATAGTGTTCCTAAGCATTATCGAAAATATCATAACTGTGACCCAAAAGGCACTAAATTTGTCATTATTGACAAATATTTTCTACCATGGAGAGGTGGTGCATGTACCAGAGGAGTCTCACGTCTTCAGACATTCTGGATTTATGAACTACGTTCCTATTATTCATTTGGTATGAATATAGAATGGGATATTTATTTATCAATAAAGCTTGATTCACATATGGGATATATTTAACATTATTTTTATACAGTACATGTGATTTATTTATAAACCTATTCTGTGTATTATATCAATCATATAGGATTTATAATATTTTTAATATTCTTTCTTATATCAACCTTTGGCACATTGTGAATTATTTTAATATTTGGGATTAAAATGGAATTTTTGAATTGGTTCTTTATAGATTAATTACCCTGTATATCTTGTCAATATGCTACCCATCTTATTTTAATTTTTTGTTTTATAATTGGTCATGTTTTTTATAAATTTTAAATTAGAATATGATTCTGGATCATTGATACAGTTGTCCTACTGCAATTTCACACTATGTAATAGTCGCTGTTGAGAACTAACGGCTGCAATCTTTTTACATGTTTTATATATTTAGCCCGATTGTTTTGTATTCAAAACCAGGCGTGGCGAGCGCATGATCGCGGGATCCTACCCCAATATTTAGCCTCTGTTTCTGTAATACCCAACGAGGCTCTACACGTCTTTACATAATTTTCGTCTTACAGGAAGTGTCCAACTATTGTATACAGGTGTAATGTTCCGGTACCTTTGGTACCCTAAATTACACTTTTCACAAGTGTATGCGCCCTACCATTTACTTTTGGAAAGGTGCGCATACACCTTTAAGACTGGAGCTGTCATCACTCAGCGCCGGACTAGATGGCTATTTAAGGCGTCGGTTCTCACTCACATGTGTTCGTTCAAACACCCTTATCTGGATGCTAACCTTGCTTGAAGCTTCCATGCTTGCAAGCTTACTTCGCTGACGGAACCTCGCTGCGCTGATCCCTGTATCCCGCTACTGGATCATCCGCCTCTCCTGAACCACCCTTCGGCTGTATCGCTAATAGTGCTAAGTACCCCGCAGGGGAATTCTCTATAAACTTATACTAAGCTTACACTATCTAGCTCTGCATAGTAGAGACTGTTTATCACATCTGCATAAACTAGATTGCTAGCTCTTGAGACTACTGCTACTTTTCTGCACTGGGTTGATCTCTTTTGTATGTCCACCTGCTATTCTATCATCTGCTATCATACAACATTGCTAAACCTTCCTGCATCCATCTGCTACTGTCTCACCTTCAAGTGTCTATCACCTACCACCTCCACTCAACCTATCCCTCAACCTTCATCATTGTGTTACCACATGCATAAAGTCACTCTAAGAACCAGCTTGCTAATTGTGTGTATTTACTGGCTGAAATAAGACCTTCCACACATGATGAGTCATTGAGGTTGGGAATGGTATCTCAGCATATCTCTTACATGGCTACTGACGTGGAACTATTTCTGCAGCTGAAAATCCACACCATATAAAAACGCAGGAGCGTTACAGATTGAACGAACCTAAAAATGGATTCAGCAGAAATAGTTCCAGAAATAACCACTCAGGTGACACAATTAAAACAGCAAGTATCTGCGTTAATACACGCACTTGCTGAATTAAAAGAAGACAATCAGGCTCTGTCGCAGCAGGTAATTAGACTGACACAACTTACCTCTGCTCAGTCCCCTGAACCCAAGATAAATCCCCCTTTGGTATTTACAGGCGATCGCAAAAAATTTCGCGAATTTAAAAACGCATGTGAGTTACTTTTTTTGCTAAAACCTCGTACCTACCTTACTGATCACATTAAGGTTTGTACTATTATTTCTTACCTATCAAGCGATCCTCGAGCCTGGGCAGATTCTCTTTTTGAGAAAAACGACCAGCTTCTCAACTCCTATGCCTTGTTCCTGGCAGAGCTCACTAGCCTATATGATGACCCCAATAGGCAGAGTACTGCTGATCTTCAGTTAAGATCCTTGAAACAAGGAAGGAGGCCTGTGGAAGACTTTGTCGCAGAGTTCAAGAGATGGACCCTTGATTCAGAATGGAATGATGCATCTCTGAAAACCCAATTTAGGCTTGGCCTATCAGAAGCCGTTAAGGACGAGCTCGCCCGAGCGGATCTGCCAAAAACCCTGGATGCATTAATACAACTCAGTATTACCATAGATAGAAGACTACGAGAAAGAAAGGCTGAAAAGATGGGAATGCCATTATCCGTTTCCTCTCGGAGTCTGGCCGTTCCTATGGAGGTAGGAACCATACGCCCACCGCTATCAACTATGGAAAAAGCCAAAAGACGAAATGAAAATCTCTGCTTGTACTGTGCATCCCCGGATCACAAGATAAACGTCTGTCCCCTAGTCAACAAAAAGAAGGGTGAGTGTTCACATGTCTCTCTAGGAGGATTGACAACTTCATTCACTAACCCCTACATTTCTGTTTTTTTGACATTACAGTGGGACCAGAACAGGATTACTACTAAGGCCATGATTGACACAGGATCTTGTGGAAATTATATGGATATATGTTTTGCTGCTTTAAATAAAATTCCTATTATTTCTAAACTCAAACCTGTCTCAGTAAGTCTTATTACCGGTGTTCCGTTATCCTCTGGTCCGATCACCGATCAGACACAAGCACTTCTAGTCACTATTAACGAGTCTCATAGGAAGACTTCTACCTTCGATTTAATGCCATCACCCCACTTTCCCATTGTGTTGGGACTTCCCTGGTTGCACACACACCAACCAACCATAGATTGGAAGAAACGGTCCTTGACCTTCCCTTGTTATTGCGAGGAAACGTGTAACCTCCCGTTTTCCGGGAAGATTCTGTCTGTGGTGACAGATGAGATTGCACCACTATGTTATCAGGATCTTTCTGAGGTTTTTCTTGAGAAAAATGCTCAAGCATTACCTCCTCATCGAGACTATGATTGTAGCATTGATCTACTCCCAAATAGCAAATTGCCGTTCGGTCATGTTTATCCTCTTTCACAGGATGAACTTGCCCATCTCAAAACCTATTTGGATGAGAACTTGGAAAAAGGTTTTATTAGACCTTCCACTTCTTCCACAGCAGCAGGACTCTTTTTTGTTCGCAATAAAGATTCAAGTCTCAGACCTATCATCGACTACAGGAAATTGAATGCTATCACAATAAAAGATCGCTATCCTCTACCGCTTATCCCTGAGCTCATTGAGCAGGTGCGTGGAGCTACCTATTTTTCAAAATTAGACCTGAAAGGAGCATACAATCTCATTCGAATCCGTGATGGACACGAGTGGAAGACTGCATTCAGAACTAGATACGGATTGTTCGAATATCTTGTGATGCCATTCGCCTATGCAATGCCCCTGCAGTTTTCCAACGATTTATAAACGATATTTTTAAAGACTTACTAGATGTCTGTGTTGTGGTATATCTGGACGATATACTTATATATTCACGGACCCTGTCTGAGCACATAAGACATGTAAGACTTGTATTATCGAGATTGCTTGCACATAATCTTTATGTGAAGCTGAAGAAATGCTTGTTCCATAAAGACGAGGTACTCTTTCGAGAATCGAGATGGAATCGAGATGGACATGAGTAAAATATCCTGCATTCAGGATTGGCCTACACCAACTACACGCAAGGCGCTACAGCGATTCCTGGGATTTTCAAATTTCTACAGGAAGTTCATAAAAAACTTTTCTGCTATTGTGAGACCCCTCACACAGCTCACTAGCATAAAAATACCATTTAAATGGTCAGAAGAAGCAAATAAAGCTTTTCACCTGTTAAAGACAAGGTTTACTTCCGCTCCCATATTACGCCATCCAGACCCATCCCTCCAATACATTCTGGAGGTAGATGCGTCAAACCTGGCAGTAGGAGCAATACTCTCCCAACGACCTACCCCCACTTCACCACTTCATCCAGTCGCCTTTTTTTCTAAATCCCTGAGCAGTCCCGAGATAAATTACCCCGTGGGTGAGAAGGAACTGCTTGCTATAAAATTGGCTCTGGAGAATTGGCGACATTTACTCAAAGGCACCCAATTACCAATAATTATATACACCGACCATAAAAACCTCCAATATCTTCAGACTAGCAAAACTCTCTCGCATCGACAGGTACGATGGTCACTATTCTTTCTAAGGTTTAACTTCCTAGTGACCTACACACCTGCAGATAAGAACAAAAAGGCGGATGCACTATCACGACTAACTGAAGAAAACTACTTTGAAATTCCTTCCGTTCCTATAATACCTCACAAACGCATTATTGGAGTTGTCCGTTCCTTGAAGGAAGAGGTTCTGCATGGTATAAGGTTGGATTCACCCCCACCACAACTAACTACCGATGCAGAAGGCTTCCTCTACTACAACGACAAACTTTGCATACCACCTACCCTACGCACCAAGATCTTGGAATTATCGCATGATGTGCCTATGGCAGGACATATGGGTATGACAAAGACTTTCAATTTGATTTCTCGGCAATTCTGGTGGCCTGACATGAAAACATCTATACAAAAATTCGTCTCTTCATGCAATGTCTGTGCCAGGTCCAAAATTGACACTACGAGACCATCCGGTCTACTATGCAGTCTACCAATACCCCAAACTCCATGGGAGGTTCTGTCATTGGACTTCATCGTAGAATTGCCTCCTTCCAAAGGATTTAATACCATCTTGGTGTCAGTGGACCATCTGACAAAGATGGCACATTTCATTGCTATTCGCAGACTGCCTTCGTCCAAACAAACGGCAGAACTCCTGATGAAACATGTCTTCAGATTACATGGTATCCCAAAAACTCTTTTGTCTGACCGTGGATCCCAATTTATTTCTAAATTCTGGCAAGAACTATGTCACATACTACGGATTGAGCGGAAGCTCACTTCTCCTTACCATCCGCAGACCAACGGACAGACTGAAAGAGTCAACCAATGCATCGAGCAGTATTTACGTTGTTACACTTCTTACCAACAGGATGATTGGTTGGATCTTCTCCCCCTGGCAGAATTTGCCTACAACAACGCAACTCACAGTACAACCAAGCAGAGTCCGTTCTACTTGAACTATGGGTTCCATCCCTCTATTCTCCCTCCACGCATCCTTCCTTCAAATAACCCAGTAGCCTCAGACTATCTTTCCCAAATAAAGGATTCTCTGGGTTTACTAAATACTACCATTGCACACGCTCACAGTCAACAAAAGAAGTACTATGATCTTCGTAGAAGACCTTCTCCACAGTATACTATCGGGGACCTCGTTTGGCTCTCAACAAAAAACTTGAGACTGAAGATCCCTAGCAAAAAGCTTGGACCTCTGTTCTTGGGACCTTTTCCAATCAAGAAACTTATTGGAAAAGCTGCAGTGCAGCTTACATTGCCAATGGACCTAAAAATCCATCCCATTTTCCATGTGTCGCTACTAAAACCCCATGTTCCGGACCAAGGAATAAGGCCTAATATTCCACCTCCCCCTCCTGTACAAGTTGAAGGTGGAGAAGAATACGAGATAAAAGAGATTCTGGATTCTCGTATCTACAGAAGAAGACTTCAGTACTTGGTTAGATGGAAGAACTATGGGCCCCAAGACGACACCTGGCTAAACACCTCTGACATACATGCCCCTAGATTAATCTGCAATTTTCATGCGAGATACCCAGACAAACCAGCTCCAGAGGCCTTCAGGAGCAGGCCTTAAGGGGGGGGGGGGTATTGTAATGTTCCGGTACCTTTGGTACCCTAAATTACACTTTCCACAAGTGTATGCGCCCTACCATTTACTTTTGGAAAGGTGCGCATACACCTTTAAGACTGGAGCTGTCATCACTCAGCGCCGGACTAGATGGCTATTTAAGGCGTCGGTTCTCACTCACATGTGTTCGTTCAAACACCCTTATCTGGATGCTAACCTTGCTTGAAGCTTCCATGCTTGCAAGCTTACTTCGCTGACGGAACCTCGCTGCGCTGATCCCTGTATCCCGCTACTGGATCATCCGCCTCTCCTGAACCACCCTTCGGCTGTATCGCTAATAGTGCTAAGTACCCCGCAGGGGAATTCTCTATAAACTTATACTAAGCTTACACTATCTAGCTCTGCATAGTAGAGACTGTTTATCACATCTGCATAAACTAGATTGCTAGCTCTTGAGACTACTGCTACTTTTCTGCACTGGGTTGATCTCTTTTGTATGTCCACCTGCTATTCTATCATCTGCTATCATACAACATTGCTAAACCTTCCTGCATCCATCTGCTACTGTCTCACCTTCAAGTGTCTATCACCTACCACCTCCACTCAACCTATCCCTCAACCTTCATCATTGTGTTACCACATGCATAAAGTCACTCTAAGAACCAGCTTGCTAATTGTGTGTATTTACTGGCTGAAATAAGACCTTCCACACATGATGAGTCATTGAGGTTGGGAATGGTATCTCAGCATATCTCTTACATGGCTACTGACGTGGAACTATTTCTGCAGCTGAAAATCCACACCATATAAAAACGCAGGAGCGTTACAACAGGCCTCGCACTCAGAGTGAGGCTTGGCGTCTGTTTACATATACTAGCCTCGTAGTGAAAACGAGGCTTGGAACACATGCCTGGGCTCCATCTTGGCAAGATACAGGAAATTAATTCCCCTTCACAGGTAAACCGTGTCACTTGTCGCCTGTCCTGTTTGGGGTCATATTCACTATTTAAACTGCATTACCATTGACAACAGCATACCCCAGACGATGTCTAAGCAGACGAAATGCGTTGGGTTAACTTCTGTCCATGCTACTACCTGTCAATGCTTTTTACTGATCCGGATTTAAGCGCTTTTTATCTACCTAACTGTAAGTGTTCTGAACTTTTAATAAATACCCTTTGCTTATGGTATTACACTATGTGGAGCCTTTTGTTTCCTTTCTTTGATGATTCATCCGTCATGGAAGAGTATTCACCTTGAGGTCTACATTCTCTGCATTCATTTGGATTACTGATAGTTTATGCAATTTTCCAAAGAAAATAGAAAGGCAACTGGTGTGAAGGGTCACTCGGTGTCCTCCCTGGCCTATTGGGTGTATACACACCAACGCATGAGTTGACTCCCTAGGCATACACCAAACTGAGTCCACTCACTCCGGTAAGCCTCCTTATATATATTGGTGGTGGATGGTGTCACAGCAAAGTTTCAGTTATTCACTTCTGGAATACACGTTTGAAGATTTTACTATATTCATTCCATTCAAAAGGACTTTTTGCCCTTATTCGCTTTTTTTGTTATTATATATTTGTTTGTATATGTATTCTTCACAATGTTATGAATTTTCACCGATTATCATATGATAATTCACTATGAGTGCTGCACATTTCCATATTTATACATTTTATTTATATAAGCATTTAAAGAATTGCTATTACTTAAAGAGATCTCCACCACCATTCCTATGTGACCATTACATCCTTGCAATTTATGTTTAGCATGTTCATTTTGAGTGGATTAACATATATTTTAATGCTTTATGATATATTTTTGCATGTCCTTATCCAAAAAGATCAGTTTCCGGAGTTTGTTTTCTTAGGTATACCCTTGTTTTGAACTTAGCCATGTAAAATAGATATTATACAGGAATGGTTATTATGAGGTTTCTCAGGGCTGCAGTTCCTCTGAACTCCACAAGATGGTGATCTCACTTATACTCAGAGAGGAAGTCTCTATGGAATACAGACAGGAAGTGAGGTCAGGAACAGACAGGAAATTCTATATAGACGACGTAGCGAGGAGACAGACAGCAGAGGAGGTAATAAGATCTTATTTTCTATTTACACCCAGTAATCCCCTGTCATGTCCGTCCTCTTCCTCCATAGTCACTGTGACGTCTTTTATCTCCAGCAGATGATGATACACACATATATAGTGTGGAAACCTAGATTAACCCCTTCAGGGTCAGAACATTTCCCCACTTACGTGGCCGGAACATTCTCTTCATTTTGGAGATAAATTCTAGTAATATGGTTCTCCAAACAAACAACAATGACAATAAATAGAGAAGACAATGACCGTCCTGACCATACATGGCCTACAAAGGGCAATTATTACAATATGCAGCCAACACAATGATGGAGTGCAGGGGTCAGGAGTATAGAGCCCCTTACATTGCTGGTCAGGAGGAAGAAAATGTTTCCCAGCCTGCCATGAAGAATATGTTCCATCATTTGTGTCAGAGGGAGGAAAATACTGAGGGAAGGAGAGGAGCTGAGCGGTCTCTGAGGAGGTAGTGGGACTAAAGGACTTTGGGACCTCTGAGGGTTTACTGCATCTGAAGGGCTCTGGGACCCCTGAGGAGGAACTGTAGCTGAAGGACTTTGGGGGCCTCTTAGGAAGTAATCGGGCTGAACAACTCAGAGAGCTTAATGTGGCTGAAGGGCTGTGGGGGACTCTGAGAGGGTAGTCGGGCTGTAGGGCTCTGAGGTAAGAGGGGGCTTTAGGGCTCATAGAGACTCTTGGTCTTTGATGGTCCTCTCATGCCACCTGCACTTACTTTTATGACCTCCTTAAAGAACTCCTGCCAGCACCTGAAGGAAGCCTTCATCCTCACCATCTCACTGGTCAAGAAATATGTTGCAGACCACAAAATAGAACAAAGGACACTTGTTCTTTGAGGAGGTCTGTTTGTGCAGGATCACTTACTGGTTGGCCAGTCCAATACCTTCCCATGACACGGGGTCTGGCAGTGCCTGGTGCTGGAATTCACAGCCCCAGGAACCCACTGCCACTCTGTACAATGTCCTGGATACTACAGAATAGTTACCAACCAAGAAAACAAACCCCTTCCCCAGCTGTCCTACTCCTACCCACACTGGGCTGACATTGGAAGGAAAAGAAGAGACTCCTCCCTCACAGCTCTCTACTCCACCAGCAGCATCCTCCTGCTATCCAATCCAATCCCTTCTCTTACTGCAGAGAGTGACGGTGACATCACTCCTGTTAGTCAGCAGGCTGCCGTAGATTGGAGCCTTCCAGCCAGAGTTCTGGCAATTAGACACAAAAGAGGGAGGAAGAACAGCTAACAAGAGGGCTGTTCAAAGATCGGTAAAATTCCACAAGCGGTGTTAAGGACTAAAAATCAAGTACTTTATTGAATATATATTAAAAATTCAAAAGAAATCACATTTATCAATAATGAGTCAATAACATGACATGAACACACAAGTAAAAAACAGCCCAGGTCATGTGGTCTTTTTAATTGTCTTTGAGAAGTAATGACGGAATCACAGCAGAGGAGGAAACTAATGAGTCCTGGTGTTCAGGGACTATAAAAGGACCATTAGCATTAGCCGATACCGGCGCAGTATACTGCCCCATCTTCTTAATGCTGCCAGAAGATTGATCCCTATATACTGGAAAAGGCCACAGGTGCCGGGCGGCTCGGAGTGGAGGCGGGTGGTAGACGGCATTAGAGATGCGGAAGAATGGCTTGCTAAATGCAGGGGGACCGGAGACCGCGATGCAGAGAAGTGGAGACCCTGGCTGGATCATGTTGGTGACCCTGCCCTTATACCCTCCAGCCTGGATAGAGCCCTATTAGTGCTCGCCGACCCGTCCTTAGCGGACTTGGCTAGCTCCTCGCCCACGGCCCGGCCCCTGGACCCAGCTTCCTCCTCCCCTTAGGTTGCAATTGGGCGCTGCTCGCCGCCGGCAGCTGGAGAGCGCTAAATGGGACGTGTGGCGGAGATGGGCGGGCCCCGGATGGCAACAGGTACGTTACTCTCTTCCCCCTTTTTTGTTTTTCTATTGTCCCCCCCCTTTGTTCTTTCCTATTTATGTTATTCTTCCCCTCTCGTTCTGTTCCTCTCGCTGACTGTGTGCTGCTGACAGCTTATGTTGTATACGCCCTGCGACAGGTATGCTACCGGCGTCGGGTTCGTTGACCCGGTGGGTTGTGGACGCTCTGTCTGATATCAGTACTGGCTACTATGGTGTGCTGTAAACCTGGCCCCCCCCCCTCCCTGCCGCCCGGCTTGGGTAGTGGGTCGAGCGGTGGGAATGTCCACTGCTGGGGCGACTTCCCGGGGAGCGGTATGTTGGAGGCCTATTTGGCCCCCCTCTCCCCCCTCCCTGCCGGAGGCCCCCAATGGGGTGCCGTTCCTGTTCCTGATTTTTCTTTTTTTTCGCACGCCAGGCAGACTGAGTGTTCCCTTTTTTATTTTTTTTTTGAGTTCACCACTGACGCCTGGTGGCATGCCTCTCGCCCCTGGGCTATGGTTCACCAACCCTTGTTGTTTCCTGAAGTTTACGAAGCCATTACACCTTTGGATGCTTGGGATTGTTGTTCCCCACATGCAACACTTGTCACTTTGCCTATTGGTTAATTCGCTGTTTTTGCTATGCGTTTTCTTCTTGTACTGTTTGTTTTTGCGATAAGTTAAAAATAAAGATTGTTTAAAAAAAAAAAAGGACCATTAGCATATTCCCTCCCTTGTTCTGAAGAAATCCGCTGATTGGCGGACGAAACGCATCATCCAGTGACGTCTGTTCCCGGTGACAACCTGAGCTAACCTCTAAGCCTGCATGTGCTGCACGGGAATCTCTAGACTTTAGCCAGTTGGCTTTCCACATACTGCCCTGCATGTTGGCTACTTGGATCTTACTCCACGCTGAGCCCTGTGATCTAGGGGGACTACTAAAGGAATGAACTTAATGTTCCGTACTGACAAGGAAAAGGCACTTACCTCGGAACTACTGTAGGAAGGTCAAGCAGCAAGCAGTGAGTAAAGTTTCCAAAAATTGAGCTGGGGACAAAATTCATAAATCCTGCTTAGCTTCCTTCCATACATATGACATTTTCTTTGTGCCTCATCAGTGATGGTTATTAAAGTGTATTTCCATATGAACTTTCCTCCTTACTTGGCTCTAGCCTCTAGGATATTCACTTTCTCCCTTAAGCCAACAGTAAGTGGAGGTGATGGAATGGATTAATTATGATGGACTAGTCCCTGGATATTATGCTTATTGTGTCTGGAATATTGAAACGGCTGCATATTGGCCTTACTATGAATTTCCTGAAGGATTCTCACTAAACCCAGTGTTCTTTACTTCATAAATGACTATTTGTAATCCACATTAATGCTGCTTGCACTGTATTATGCACCTTATGTTCCTCGATTCTCTCCATCCCTAGAGGTAATTACTACTGTGGAAGGAACGTCCTACTACTGAGGAGTTATCGAACTGTGGAGTGGTTAGCTAGAGATACTAACATAGTAGCAGAATCTTGGCTGCACAGGGGCTTTCTTACAACTTGAAGGTCTGTTTATACGGAGGAAACTTGACCTGTCATCATTAATTTTTATTAATGACATAGCTGTAATTAGTCGGCTTCACTGTGAACTACTTTTTACACTCGTTATCAGCTGATTACTTGCATTAACCCTTACAGACACCTCCACGGCACTCTATAGGTTATGTTCCTGAATTCCATTCACCCCAAGGGATTAATACTATTGTGGAAGGAATTTTCCAACTAACAGTAAGGAACTGTGTGAGAGTATATACGTTTGTGGGTATACAGAGGAAATTTGATCTGCCATCAGCAACTTTGATTCATGATATAGTTGTGAGTCATAAGTCGGCTCCGCTGTGAATTACTTTTTACACTCGTTACTAGCTGATGATTTGCATGAACTCTTATAGCCACCTCCACGGCACTCTATAGCCTGTGTTCCTGTATTTCATCTATCCCAAGGGATTAATAATACTGTTGAAGAAATCTTCTAATTAGCAGTAAGGAACTGTGTGAGAGTATATACGTCTTCCGATTGCTGCAGCATAACGGGACTTTGTCTGTCCGACTTTTTAACAATTTTTTCATCTGCTATCCTCGTTTTTTGTGAACAGAGCGAATCCATTTTTAGTCTTCGGTTCTCACCTGGGCTGTTTTTTTGCTTGTGTGTTTATGTCATGTTATTGACTCGTTATTGATAAATGTGATTTCTATTGAATTTTTAATATATATTCAATAAAGTACTTGATTTTTAGTCCTGAACACCACTTGGGAATTATACCTAACTTTGAACAGCTCCTTTGTTAGCTGTTCTTCCTCCAACTTTTGTGTCTGGTTAAACACATAGGTAATCCCACACCCTACAGTTGAGACGGTGAGGCTTATCCCCTACTAAACTAAGTGATTTTACTTGGTCTGCTTTGTATACCTAAGTTCTGGCAATTATCCTGATTAGCCACCAACTCCCACCAACAGTCAGCAAGTTCCCCTTTCTGGACATCATGATGACCCCACATTGTCCTTACAGCACTGCCTCAGAGCAAACAAGTCGAAGGAAGAATTATATTTATCATTCCTTGTCTCCAGATCTAAAACTAAGCAAATCCAGTTCAGAAAAGAAACAAACCCAACAGAGAAAAGGGAGTTTTTGATCCTGCAGGTCAAGAGGGTCCCAGGCCTTGAAAATATAGAAACTACTAAACAGTCCAAACTAAATGTGTTCCCATGAGGGCAGTAGTCCTTAAATGTACAGCAACCCTCCTATCCCCCCCCCCCTCACATCCCCATCCTATTATTGTGTGACCAATGCCATCCATATAATTCTTACTTTCATTTCCCAAAGTTATCCGTCTACAAGGAGACCTGTATGGATCAAATGACGACACCAATGAGGATGGAGGAGGACCGGAGTCACATGACTGAGAAGATACTAAACCTCACCCTGGAGATCATCTACCTGCTGACTGGAGAGGTGAGGAGGATTCTGGGAGGTTGCATGACATCACTATTATGTCTATTAATAAAACACAGACCTGACAGGAGAGGTGAGGGGGATTCTGGGAGGTCACATGACATCACTCTTATCTCTGTTAATAAAATACAGACCTGATCGGAGAGGTGAGGAGGATTCTGGGATTCTAACATGATATTCCTATTGGTTCCTCAATACAGAGATTTCCTCTTCTGAAGTCAGGTGATCATATGACCATCACAGTGCCTCCATGTGACTCCCTAAAACCTGAGAGACACAACATGCAGAAGATTCTAGAAGTCACCAATAAGATGATGGAGCTGCTGACAGGAGAGGTGAGCAGTGCTGGGAATTCTGGGACATTATCCAGTAACAGACAAGGGATGTGTCTGGATGGTGACTGTATCATTGTATGTGTCAGGTTCCTATAAGGTGTCAGGATGTCACTGTCTATTTCTCCATGGAGGAGTGGGAGTATTTAGAAGAACACAAGTATCTCTACAAGGACGTCATGATGGACAACCAGCAGAATTTGAGTTTGGTGAAGAATGTAAGGAAGGAATTTCCCTGGATTGAGACAATATTGAACCTCACCCTGGAGATCCTCAGCCTGCTGACTGGAGAGGTGAGTGTAATGAAGAGGTTAAGTCTGACTCCGCTGTATACTGGGATGCATTCAGAGTCATTTTGAGACTTCTGATGTTCTGCTAATCAATAACAACATCCACACAAGCACTATGAATACATAAATTGTACGTACCAGTGTTGGAACTACCAGGGTCGGGGGCCCCAGCGGGTTTGTTGGCCACAGGACTCTGAGCATCTCTCTCATACAGCAAGGTTCCTACACTGACAGTTCCTCCTCCCTTCGCATGGATGGGAAAAGAGATAGAGACGATCTGCTCCTTCTCCTACCGCCCCTCTCCTCCTGTGTGCACTGTGGGAAGTGTGAAGCTAAGCAACAGAATTTGATTATTCAGCTGCTGGGGTTCACCCTTCCCATGGTGCAGACAGGAGGAGAGGAGAGGGAGCAGATCGGCTCTCTCCTTTTCCATCTGTGTGAGGGAGGAGGAACTATCAGTGCAGGCTCTGAGCTGCATGAAAGAGATGCTCTCATCTCAGAGTACTGCTGGGGAGGAACTGATTGGCAGCACTGATGGGGCTGCACTGATGATCATTGCCCTAAATATCGGTGTGAACCATGTACTGACAGTCTTGCCGGTTAACCCTTTCAGCTCTGGAAGATTTAACCCCCTTCATGACCAGGCCATTTTTTGCTATACGGCACTACTTTATTTTAACTGACAATTGTGCGGTCGTGCGACACTGTAATCCAATAACGTTTATTTACTGTATCCTTCTACTCCCCTGTATTGCGCCCTTCTACTCCCCTGTACTGTGCCCCTCTACTCCCCTGTATTGTGCCCCTCTATTGCACCCTTCTACTCCCCTGTACCGTGCCCTTCTCCACTATTCCGTGCCCTTTTACTCCCCTGTCCTGTGCCCCTCCTCTCCCCTGTATTGTTTTCTTCTACTCCTCTGTACCTTGCCACTCTACTCCCCTGTACCATGACCCTCTACTCCCCTGTACTGTGCCCCTCTTCTCCCCTGTACTGTGCCCCTCTTCTCCCCTGTACTGTGCTCCTCTTCTACCCTGTATTTCTTCTCCTGTACTGTGCCCTTCTTCTCCCCTGTACTGTGCCCTTCTATTCCCCTGTACTGTGCCCTTCTTCTCCCCTGTACTGTGCCCTTCTTCTCCCCTGTACTGTGCCCTTCTGCTTCCCTGTACCGTGCCCCTCTGCTCCCCTGTACTGTGCCCTTCTTCTCCCCTGCACTGTGCCCTTTTGCTCCCCTGTACCCTGCCCCTCTACACCCCTGTACTTCTTCTCCCCTGTACTGTGCCCTTCCTCTCCCTTGTATTGTGCCTCTCTACTCCCCTGTACTGTGCCCTTCTACTCCTCTGTACCGCGCCCTTCTACTCCTCTGTACCACTCTTCTCCCCTGTACAGTGCCCTCCTACTCCCCTGTACTATGTCCTCTTTTTCCCCTGTACTGTTCCCTCCTATAATCCATTATTGTGCCCCTCTACTCCCTGCTACAGTGCCCCTGTAAGATCTGTTCACTTATTTTCTCACGTGACGAGGGCTGTTTGGTTCTTGATCGCTTCTGGATTTTCTTTGAGACTCTGTTATATGTTGGATTATTATTGCATGTGATACTGTGTGGTCATACGAATTTAATGCATTATATTGTAAATTTTTTATCATAGCACAGAGTTAATTTTATTTAATACACTTGACACTTTTATAATTGTTGTGTGCAGTTACATAGTTACATAGTTTGTGAGGTTGAAAAAAGACATCAGTCCATCCAGTTCAACCTATGATACATGATACATCATGAGTATATATTGATGTATATGTATGTGCATATAATTATACAGTTTTAGCGCACTCTCTATATAATTTTCAAATTTTTATTCACTTCAATAGGTTGAAGCTCTGTTGCAGCTACTGATTTTTGTTAGATATATACTCGTGCGCACCTTATCCCTTAACTACTAATAAATATATGTTTAATTCTATCAACTATTCTTTTATTTTAGTGAATTTGAGCAGGCTGGTAGGGGCCCCAGTATATCACTTTACCCAGGGGCCCATGATGATAATAAGACGTCCCTGTAGGAGAGTGATATTTATCTTTGTATAATACAGAGCTGTACAGTGATAATGAAGAAATCTAATGAAAATTACACAAGGAGATCTCATAATATGACAACAAGATCTTCGAGAATACAGAATCTCATCACCATCCCCCCACCTCCATCCCTGATCTCTACAAGACTCAACACACAGAAGGTTCTAGAAGTCACCAAGAAGATGATGGAGCTGCTGACAGGAGAGGTGAGCGGTGCTGGGAATTCTGGGACATTATCCAGTAACAGATAAGGGATGTGTCCGGATGGTGACTGTATCATTGTGTGTGTCAGGTTCCTATAAGGTGTCAGGATGTCACTGTCTATTTCACCATGGAGGACTGGGAGTATTTAGAAGGACACAAAGATCTCTACAAGTACCTCATGATGGAGAATCAGCCGCCCCTCACATCACCGGGTAAGAGGAGACTTTATTGTAAAAGAGAGAGCAGTACGGAGGGTTCACCTAGATCCCCCATCATCTGATAAACACATAGAAACAATGTATTCAGTCTCAGGAGATGGGAGGCAGCAGTGTGGGACCTCTGCAACTTGTCTCATGTGAGCATTTAGGACATCACTGATTACTGAATACCAAGATTATGAGTCCTGACCCTTATACTATATAATATATATTGTACATTACATACTCCGGACCCCTGCACTATATACTCTGTTGTACATCACATACTCATGACCTCTGCACTATATACTCTATATTGTACATTACATAGTCCTGACCCCTGCACTATAAACTCTATGTTGTACATTACATAGTCCTGACCCCTGCACTATATTATCTATGTTACACATAGTTAGTGAGGTCAAAAAATGACATCAGTCCATCCAGTTCAACCTATTTTTGAAACTTTCGATGCTCCACGCTGATACCACTGCTTGTGGAAGAGAATTCCACATCCCCACTGCTCTTACAGTAAAGAACCCCCTACGTATTTTAAGGTTAAACCCTTTTTCCTCTAGTTTTAGTGAGTGGCCACATGTCTTATTGTATTCCCTTTCTCTGAAAAGTTTGTTTCTTATGCTCGGGTCACCAGTACAGTATTTGTACATAGAGATGGACGAACATCGGCCGGGGCGGTTTGTGAACATCAGCCGCAAATTTTCTCAAATGTCCGCGAACCGCAAGTTCACGGCGGGCCCCATTGACTTTAATGGGATGCGAACTTTAAAAACCTTTAGGTCATATTTGCAGCCACTCACTAGCTGTGCACAAATAGTCCCACCACATGCACAATGTCATAACAGAAGTATTGCAATTGAAAAAGTTGCCCTAAAACTTATTTATTTTTTCATAAATCAGCCAGAACTGACAGCAGCCGGTAAATACATGTCAAATACATATAGGATCCATTCACACGTCTGTAAAATGGGTCCACATCCATTCCACAATTTGGCAGAACGTTTACAGACCCGTTGATTTTCAATTCCAGTCTGAAAAATGAGGCATTCACAGGATAAAGAAGTAAGTGTTGGCCGTAAAAAGCCCCAAAAATTAGCCAACATGTGTTTACATGCTAGCTAAGAACGTTGTATTCTGTGGCTTGAGGTACATTAGGCATTGACAGAAAAAATAATTGTCGGCCATGAAAGGCCCCAAAAATTAGGCATTCAATGGACATGAAATGCCTTTTATGCCACTGTATTTAACGAAGACAAGGACCATGAATTGTTGTGGGTGGATGGCGGTCTGGCGGATATTTGTGGCCTGTCATGAGGAATTTAAATGAAACATGGTCACATGTGTTGAATTCCTCAGAGATCCATGCCTCATTCATTTTTATAAATGTGAGGTAGTCTACACTGTCATGAGCTAGGCGAGTGCGCTTATCAGTCACGATCCACCCTGCTGCGCTGAACATCCTCTCGGACAGGACACTGGATGGGGGCAAGCCAACAGTTCCATTGCAAATTGTGCAAGCTCTGGCCAGAGGTCAAGCCTGCCCATTCAGTAGTCCAGGGGTTCATCACTCCTCAGAGTGTCCATATCGGCCGTTAACCCGATGTAGTCTGACACCTCTCGGTCTAGGCATTCCCTGATGCTGGATCCGGAGTACAGCTGTCGATGGGTTGGCTGAAAGAAGTTCTCATATCTGAAGTGACCAACACATCTTTAAACCGCCCTCTTCTTGCAGGCACTGTTGGATTGCTACCCGCAACTGTCTCTCTGTGACTGGAAATTCCTCTGCCAGCACACGCAAAAGCAGAATGCAGCATTTCTCGCAGCAAGGCCTGGAAGTTCTGCATTCTGACCGCCCTCTGTGATGGTGGTAACATTTCTGCCATTTTTTGTTTGTACCGGGTGTCTAAGTACGTTGCCACCCAGTACTGGTCCTTGCCCTTTATGCTTTTTATACGGGGGGCCCCCCTTAAAACACTGGAGCATGAAGGCCCCCCATTTACACTAAACTGGTCGTGGTGTAGTGGCCTGGCTCCAGCTCATCATCTAGGATAATGTCGTCCTCGTTCTCCTGCCCCCATCCACGGACAACACCAGGGATCCCAGACAGGTTTAAAGCATGCTCTACTTGCTCCTCCTTGTCCCCCCCAGCACCATCCTCCTCCTCTGACTCCTCTTCAGACTCCTGCTGTTGATTTGTCTCTGATGGAGTAGCACCCCCTGGGAATTCATCCAACATTGTGACTTCCTCATCTTCCTGCTCCTGCTCCTCGACGGCTTGATCAATGACACAACGCAATGCACGCTCCAGAAAGAAGGCGTAAGGTACGATGTCATTGATGGCACCCTGGCCATGACTGACCAGTTTGGTGATCTCATGGAATGGTCGCAGAAGTCTGCATGCATCGCGCATGAGCAGCCACTGGCGAGATGAAAAAACCCAAGCTCCCCAGAACCTGTCTTGCCGCAGAGTTTGTACAGGTAGTCGTTAACTGCATTTTTTTGCTGGAGCAGCCTATCAAGCATATGCAACGTTGAGTTCCATCGCGTCGGGCAGTCGCAAATAAGACGCCTGACGGGCAGGTTGTGTCACCGCTGAATGTCAGCAAGGCGAGCCATGGCTGTGTAAGATCTTCTGAAATGGCCCAAGATTTTTCTGGCCTGCCCCAAGACATCCTGGACCCCCAGGGTATTTGGCAATGAATCACTGCAAGACCAAGTTCAGGACATGTGCCGTGCACGGTACGTGTGTTATTTTGCCCTGTTTTAGCATGCTCAGCAGATTGGCACCGTTGTCGCACACCACTTTACCAACTGTCAAATTGAGCAGTGTTAGCCACTGAACTGCCTGTGAACGCAAAGCTGAAAGGAGTGCAGGACCAGTGTGGCTCTTGGCTTCCAGGCACAACAGACACAGCACAGCATGGCAACGTCTCACCTGGCATGTGGAATAGGTTCTGGAGATCTTGGGCGGCGCAGCGGAAGAGACAGCAGCGGAAAAGGAGTCAGCCGAGGAGGAGAGGGAGGATGGAGGAGGAGAAGAAGAAGAGGCAGGCCTGCATGCAATCCGTGGCGGTGCAACCAAATCTACACGGGTTACATGCTTGACGGCCGTCAGAAGGTTTACCCAGTGGGCAGTAAAAGTGATATACCTTCCCTGCCCGTGTTTGCTAGACCATGTGTCTGTGGTCAGATGTATGATGATGGCACCGACACTGTGTGCCAGAGATATATTCACTTGCCGCTGAACATGGCCATACAGCTCTGGAATGCCCTTCTGCAAGAAATATTTCCTGCCTGGGACCTTCCATTGTGGTGTTCCAATGGCCACAATTTCCGAAAGGCCTCCGAGTCCACCAGTTGATATGGCAGTAGTTGGCAGGCTATCAGTTCCGACAAGCCAGCAGTCAAACTTTGGGCAAGAGGGTTATCTGGCGTCATCGTTTTTTTACGCTCCAACATTTGGGCCACGGAAGCCTGCCTTTTTCCAGAACAATGTGAGGACGGCATGATGGAAGGTTGAGTGGAGGACAATTGTGCGTTGCTCCCACTGGGCTCGGTGATGGGAGTTCAGGTGTGTTCTTAAGGCGGTCGTCCCTAGGTGAGTGTTGGGCTTACCGTGACTTATGCGTTGACTGCAAAGGCTGAATATGGCAACACTATTGTCAGCAGCAGACACATTAAAAAAAGCCCACACTGCAGAGCCATGTGCCAGCGTCCTGGAAGCACCAGATGTGACTGTACATGGTTGATGGCTCGCTCCTGATACATTTGCAGTCTGCTTTGTCCCTCTTGTGCAATGCAAGTCCCGCCTGCTTCTCCTCCCTATCTGCTGGTCCGTCTCTCCCTCTGAACTCCCCTCCTCTCTTGTGGCCACCCATGTGACATCCATAGACATGTCATCATCCACGTCATCATCCCCACCACTAACATTCGAGATCTCGGAGTAGGCAGCAACAGCGGGGACCAACCTCCTTGGGCTGATCTGGGTACTGTCGTCAGACTGCTGAGTGGTGGCTGTTGCTACCTCCTCTTCCTGATACGATGCCAACAATGGCTGCGCATCGCAAATGTCTTGTGATGGATCGGAAAATAATTCCAGTGACTCAAGCGGCGGGTATATGGTGGTGGTGGTTTGGTGGTGGTGTCTTTGAGGGTGCACACACCAGAGAGTGAAGAGGGTACAGATAGAGGATGAGGAGAGTGCAGAAGAAGAAGGCTGAGTGAGCCACTCAACCAAGTCTGGTGCGTCCTTTGATGTAATCGAACGTACCTTCTAAAACTTCACACTTTGGCTCTGGCCTACTGCTCCTGCCGTACCCCTACCACCCCTGCGGAAGGGCCTGCCTCTTCCTCTGCCTGTCATATTTTAAATTACCCTGTAATAAAAGTCTCTATTGAAGCGCAGTATATGTGGAAGAAGGTATATAACATCCCGCTTCAATCTGTGATATTGGGGGGCCATAGGTTTATCACACCAGTTCTACAAATAATTGGCCAGTAACAGGTGTCACTGTGTGCAGCACAGTTAACGCAGCAAAAGAGGCAAAATTTTTGCAGGACTAAAATACACTATTATAAAAGTATACTGTTAAATAACACCCCACTTCAATATGTGGTATTGGAGGGGCCACTGGTTTATCACACCAGTTGTACAAAAAATTGGCCAGTGAGTTTGGCGCTGTGTGTAGCAGAGTAAACGCAGCACAAGAGGCAATATTTTTACAGGACACAAATACACTTATAAAAGTATACTCAGATAACACCCCACTTCAATATGTGGTATTGGGTGGCCACTGGTCTATCAGACCAATTATAATACATTAAAAGTGCTTTTGTCACTGTTTGTAGTATTGCTGCAGAAACGCTCAACACACCACTCACAATGCTGCACAGTGAACAATACAAATACACTATAATATGCTTTCTATATTAGAAGTATATTATAAAAGTGGATTACACACCTATATAGTGCACTGCACACCTATACCAAATACCAGTCATTAAAATGACTTTTGTGGACCATAACAGAGCGATTTGTGTCACTGGCAGTCTGTCCCTTTCCCTACACTGACAAAAAGCAGAATGTGAAATGGCCACCAGCTCAGGTCTATTTATAAGGTAGGGGGACTGTTCATGTGCTGCAATGTTTCAATTGGCTGTTCGTTCCACCTGATAGCTGTGTCATGGGTCAAAGTTCTCCCCAATGTAAAGTAATATGGCCGTCGCAAACACCGCGATGTGTTCGCAAAATCGGCGGACTGCGAACGAGCAAAGTTCGCAGCGAACCGCGCACCGGGCGAACCGCAAGGCCATCTCTACCAGAGACTCCCATCCCCCCACCCCTCACCTCCTGAACCATTCTGCAATAACACTTTAAAAAGATAAAAGTTTAAACCTCCAGATCCCACCTTGGCTATTCTCCATATTGACATTGACCAATATCTCTATCAGTATAGCTCCGTAGTACTTCTTATACTGTTTGCGGCCAAGTTAGGCATTGGAAAAACAACTCCCCCCTTAACCCTTCTGAAGTTCTTGCAAAGGTCAACCTTAATCACCATTACAAAAGATTATTGGCAGGTAGAACTCAAGTTTTAATCAAATCCTTCAATAAGCAATGGGAGGCTTGGACGACTTGGTATTCCTGTTGATGTTTGCAGTGTCCTATGTTCATATTCCTACCTACACTTGTTCCCACACTCCAGTGCCTTATGGATGTATACCTGGTTACTATTGGTGATGCTCACTGTATCTCTACTTGATGCTTATGTCATTGTCCTGTCATAACTATGTGCCTTATGGATGTCTGACCTGACTTTACTATTGTTGACACCACTTTGTAAACATTGTTAAGTAATGCGACTGTTCACTTGCTTATTTTGTTGTAGATGTTGTTTTCTAAACTCAATACAAAAGTGACTGGCGCCCAATATCTTTTCTTGGTCCCAGTATTTATGCCATGGATTCAGCCCTGGGGTAAAAATGCTAGCCCTCTCCTGGCTTTTGGAGGAGTTATCCAGCCTTTTGGATGTCAGGGGGATTCTAAATTCATATCGCACATGACATACTCCTGACCCCTGCTCTATATACTCTGTTATACATTACATACTCCTGACCACATGCACTATATACTCTGTTGTACATTACATACTTCTGACCCCTGCACTATATACTCTGTGTTGTACATTACATACTCCTGACCCCTGCACTATATACTCTATGTTGTACATTACATACAGCTGACCCTGCACTATATACTCTATGTTGTACATTACATACCCCTGACCACGTCTCTGTATACTCTATATTTCACAATACATACTCCTGACCCCTGCACTAAACACTCTTATGTTGTACATTACATACTCCTGACCCCTGCACTATATACTCTATGTTGTACATTATATACTCCTGACCCCTGCACTATATACTCTGTTGTACATTACATACTCCTGACCCCTGCACTGTATACTCTATGTTGTACATTACATACTCCTGACTTCTGCTCTCTCCCCTCTACTCATTGCTATATATATATACACATAATATGGATTCTCTTTTGTTACGCCCATTTCCTACCAGCTGGACATTTTATATCGGTAGATAGTTAGTAGGTGTCCCGCACATCAAGGCGTGGCCTGGCATAGGTCCAGACTGAGACTGCCATTTACTATCATACAGCAGGTCTTGACTTGATGTCACTGGCTCCTGGGACACTTAGTCACCCTTTACCATTTACTAGTTACCTTGATGGTGGAATTGTAAGATCCTCAGAGACAAAGCTGCCTGATGTGGGCGGAGTCCTGGTTTAGGGGAACCAATCTGCTCATGTCTAGTAATAATCTTTGTATTTCTATTTTAGTAGATGGACGGGAGATGAGGAAAACTTCTGAATATTTTCTCACTTTGTCTCCAGACTGTAAAGTAGAAGATGAGGACATCACACAGTATAGTCCAGGAGAAAACCCCGCTACCTCAAATGTCCACCCGGCACCACACAGTGTAGATGGACCATCGTATTCCTTTTATCCTGAGGAACCTCAGACTGTGAGGGACAGTGCCGGACCATCGTATTCCTGTTATCCTGAGGAACCTCAGACTGTGAGGGACAGTGCCGGACCATCGTATTCCTGTTATCCTGAGGAACCTCAGACTGTGAGGGACAATGCCGGACCATCGTATTCCTCTTTTCCTGAGGAACCTCAGACTGTGAGGAGCGGTGCCGTCCTTCCAACAAATAAGAGGTTTTCCTGTACTGAGTGTGGGAAATGTTTCCCTTTTAAATCCTATCTTAATAGACATGAAAGATCTCACATGGTAGAGAAGCCGTATTCCTGTGCTGAGTGTGGGAAATGTTTCTGTTATAAACATGGTCTTAATTTGCATAAAAGATCTCACATGGGGGAGAAGCCATATTCCTGTCCTGAGTGCGGGAAATCTTTTTCATGGAAATCTCAACTTCACACACATCAGAGGTCTCATACGGGGGAGAAGCCATTTTCCTGTCCTGAGTGTGGGAAATGTTTTTCACAGAAGTCTCTTCTTCACCTACATCAGAGGTCTCATACGGGAGAAAAACCGTTTTCCTGTCCTGAGTGTGGGAAATGTTTTTCACTGAAGTCCTATCTTTACACACATCAGAAAAGATCTCACTCGGGGGTGAAGCCGCATTCCTGTCCTGAGTGCGGGAAATGTTTTTCACTAAAGTCTCATCTTTACATACATCAGCGATCTCACACGGGGGAGAAGCCGCATTCCTGTCCTGAGTGTGGGAAATGTTTCTCACAGAAGTACAATCTTGACAAACATCAGAGATTTCACACAGGGGAGAAGCCGCATTCCTGTCCTGAGTGCGGGAAATGTTTCTCACAGAAGTCCAATCTTTACATACATCAGAGATCTCACACAGGGGAGAAGCCATATTCTTGTCCTGAGTGTGGGAAATGTTTTTCACAGAAGTCCCATCTTTCCACACATCAGAGATCTCACACGGGGGAGAAGCTGTATTCTTGTCCTGAGTGTGGGAAATGTTTTTCACAGAAGTTCCATCTTTACACACATCAGAGATCTCATACGGGGGAGAAGCCGTATTCCTGTCCTGAGTGCAGTAAAGGTTTTTCAGATAAGTCCAATCTTTACAAACATCAGAGATCTCACACGGGAAAGAAGCCATTTTCCTGTCGTGAGTGAGGGAATTGTCCTGTCTTCATGTATATCAGGGATCCCACACAACCCTTGAGGTGTATTAGTGCCTTGAGTGCGGGAATTGTCTGTTATATGAATGTTGGTGGACATGTGGGGAAGAAGCACACCCTGATATACACCTCAGATATACTCCATGGCTGATCTTCATCATGTAAGAAACACTTCATGAGGAGATCAGAGATCACCAGAGACATGGATGAAGTGTTGTCCCGTGTTGGCTTTTCATTGGCTGAGTAAATTTTGGGGTGTAGAGTGGTAAGTAGAGCCGTGAAATGAAGGAATCACCTTCAGAATGTCTTGCTTGTCTGTGTGACGGTTACTGATAATGATATAGCAGGTTACAGAGCTAGAAGCTGTGAGATCCCATATATCTTTATCAGTAAACTTTACACAGACAAGACAGAAATTCTGAAGTTGATGTCCTTAATTTCAAGGCTCTACTTACCAGTGGTGACCCCGAAGCGCGTCTCTCTGTCTTCAGTCCATCCTTCTCCCATCCCCCAACAGGAGGGAAGGAGAACTCGGAGATAAACTAGGTGAGAACTTCTTTCCTTTGCTCCTGTGTGGGTTTGGGTGGCTTGGCGGAGTGCGGCACGAGAGGTAACACCGCTTGTCTTTATATTTCTACATATCTTGTCTGGGTGGAGGTTATTGGTTGGAAAATATTTATATTGTTTTATTTTCTGTAAATAATTTCTGTTTTCCCTTTGAAGGGAGATATTATGTGTGGTTTGATGAAGGGATTGGCTCAATAGTTACCACTTCACTTACATGTTTAGTTTTTATAAAATAGATGAACAAATATGACAAGCATTCATTCATCCATGACAAATGTTGGTCTTATTTTATTTCATTCAGTAATTTCCTATGATCATTGGGTCCATCTAGTGGCCATAATGCGGTATTGAGCGATTTTTCCTGATTGAGGTATTTTGTAACTAATACCTCATTATGGCCACTAGTTGGAGCTGACGATTATAGGAAATCACTGTGTTTATTAGAATATGGCCAGAATTTGTCAAGGCTGGACACATGCTTGTCACACTCATCCAAAATATTTTTTGCATAGACCCCTTAGTTACCCGAGATCATACCTATGCATTTATGAGTACAGTACACATTGAATGACATAAACAAAATAAAACCACAGGATTAAACCAACTATTGATTTAAAACCAAAAATTCCTAATTTGGCCTTTAGATGGTGCTAAGTATCATAGCAATTAGCGCCATCTAGTGTCCAAATGCAACATTTTCCATTTTATATCAATGAAAAATATTCAACCAGCACAGCAAATCCCCTAATAACATTCATTGTTTCCCCAATCACACAGAAGGAATGTACATGCATTGTCACTGAGAGAATTGCTATGTAAATGTTCTAATATTTACCCCTAAATATCAGGAGACATTTATATAAAGATGGGAAGTATGTAGCAGATAAATTAATAGACCTCCTAGCAATGTTATTACCAGGCTGCAGCTAGGGGGAGCTCTAATGTGACCACAGCAGAGTGATCCCATCTAGCTCACATTAACCCTTTCACTGCCAGAGCTGTGTTTTGCATTATTTTTGCACACATGGTAAAATGCAGATTTTGGGCCTGAAGATTAGATAAAACCCCCAAACATATATTTTCTGAAAGCAGAGGCCCTGGAGAATAAAATGGTGGTAATTGTTAAGGTGTTCCTCGTACACAAATGTCACCTTCATATCCGGGTTTATTTTCTCCTTTCCCCCATTTTCTATGGTGTGATCTTTTCTACAATACTTTGTTATAATAATGTAACACGTTGTGTATTGTATTGTACACAAATTATTACCGACTCCTCCTCCACATTCCAGACAAGTCATTTTCCTGACCAATTGGATTTCTTCCTTTACCATTTTATTCAATTTTTTTTATTTTTTGCACTCTTGTTAAAATTAAAATTAGAATAAAAAATATATTGAACGAAAAAAATTGTGTGTGTTGTGCAATTATAACAAGCTTGGGTATCCAGAAATGGCTGGTAGGTGACACTTCCATATACAGCCCAAGGAAGTGATAAGGAGCCCCTAGGAACCTTTGGAGGAACCCTGGCTGAGAAAGGCTGGACTAGGCACTCATATATTATTATTATACAGGATTTATAAAGTGCCAACAGTTTGCGCAGGCTCTACAATGTTAGGGCAAACAGTACAATTACAATACAATTCAGTACAGGAGGAATCGGAGGGTCCTGCTCTTTAGAGCTTACAATCTAGGAGGGAGGGTCAAGTGATACAAAAGGTAATAACTGAAGGGGATGGGCTGATGGAGAAAACAAAAGTACAGTTGTTGGGTGGGGGCAGAATAGGTTTCTCTAAAGAGATGAGTTTTCAAGCAACACCTAAAGGTGGATAGAGTAGGAGATAGACAGATTGGAGTAGAGAGTTCCACAGGATAGGAGAGACTCGGAAGAAGTCCTGGAGGTGGGAGGAGGTGTCAAATGAACTAGAAAGCAGGAGATATTGGGAGGATCAAAGAGGATGATTTGGTTGGCATATTGAGACCATTTTAGTGGTATTGCTGGGGGCCGAGTTGTGAATGACTTTGTAAGTTACCATTAGTATTTTTTATTTAAATTTGTTGGGTGAGTGGCAGCCAATGAAGGGATTGGCAGAGAGGGGTAGCAGATACTAAGTGGTTTGTAAGGTGGAGGAGTCTGGCAGCAAAATTCATGAGGGACTGAAGGGGGGATAGTCTATGTAAAGGTAAGACAGTGAGGAGGGAGTTGCAGTGGTCGAGGCGAGAGATAACCAAGTAATAGGGATGGGCAAATGGTTTGGGACGGGCATAAGTTTGGACATCGTCTGTTTGGGTGTTCGCTAGGGTTGAGCGGACACCTAGATGTCCGTGTTCGACGGGTTCGGCCGAACTTTAAAAAAAAGTCCGGGTCCGTGTCCCGGACTTTTACCGAACTTTTCCCGGACACCGAACCCCATTGAAGTCAATGGGGACCCGAACTTTAAGGCACTAAAATGGCTCTAAAACACCAAAGGAAAGGGCTAGAGTGCTGCAAATGGCAGCAAAACGTAATTAAGAGCATGGCAAGTGCTCTGCAAACAAATGTGGATAGGGAAATAACTTAAAACAACAAAAAAAAACAGAAAAATAAAACAATGTTCTTCTTCATCTCTGAAGGACGAGGCCCATATGGAGTAGGAGGGAGGTTGAGGTGGTGGTGGATGTGGCGGTGACATAGGCGTGCGCACAGGGTGTGCTGGGTGTGCCTGGGCACACCCTAATCACCTAGGGCACATAGCATTGCCAGTGAGGAGATGGGAAAGATCTCCCTGGGACCTGCTCTGCTCTATTTCTCCTTGCCTACAGGTACATGGCCCCGATACATTACTCTCCCTGCTGGCAAACACATGAATGTGTATTTCAACTTTGGGGTGCACACCTTAATGCAATAGGCTGCGCACACCTATGGGCGGTGTAGGTGGAAGCGGCGGTGGAGGAGGACCAGGGCCGGATTAACAGCATCATGGGCTTGGTGCTGAGGATTTTGAAGGGCCTTAAGGGCCGTGCCTTGCCATGCACCCAGAGGAGGAAGGGTGCAGCCATGCATGCCTAATTCAACATGGGATGCTGTCTCTGAAGCCCATAAACACATCCATGCATCGCCAACTGTCCCTCCTTGTCCGGCCTTCACGCTGTGTGGGGAGGTTCTGAGGGTGCTGCCTGGGGAAGCGAGCATAGAAGCCAGACTTCTGTGTTTACAAGTGACAGAAGAGCGGTAACAGTGAATATGGCCAACCCGGGGCCTATATAAAAGGTAGGGGCCTGGAGCTGCAGCTCCAATAGCCCCTACATTAATCTGGCCCTGAGGAGGAGGACGAGGTAGCCAACACTGCTTCTTTTCAAAAATTTTAAATGAGGGTACACCCCAAAAGAGTGAGAAAGAGCAAAAATGGAACAATGGGTGGGTAAGGTCGGTATCCATTGCTATTCTGCATAAGGTACGGAAAAGTCCCGTGGGATCCATGCCTGGTTCATTTTAATGAACGTGAGCTTGTCCACATTGTCTCTGGACAGGCGGCTGCGCTTGTCTGTTATAACGCCCCCAGCCGTGCTAAATACCCGTTCAGATAATACACTGGCTGCAGGGCACGCCAGCACCTCCAAGGCGTAAAGGGCAAGCTCAGGCCATGTGCCCAATTTGGAGACCCAGAAGTTGAAGGGGGCAGACCCGTCATTCACTACATGTAGGCGTGTGCACACATACTGCTCCACCATGTTGGTAAAATGCTGCCTCCTGCTAAGACGTTCCATCTGAGCTGCTGGTGCTGCTGTTTGTTGTGGCGTGCTGACAAAGCTTTTCCACATTTCGGCCATGCTAACCCTGCCTTCTGAGGTGCTGGCGGTGCCCTGGTTGCGTTGGCGACCTCCTCCTCCTCCTCCTCTGCCTTGTGCTTCCACTGTGGCCCCGCTGTCAGATGGGAATGCCAGCAGCATGGCGTCTACCAGCGTGCGCTTGTACTCGCGCATCTTGCGATCGCGCTCCAGTGAGTGAATTAAGGACGGTACGTTGTCCTTGTAACGGGGATCCAGCAGCGTGGCCACCCAGTAATCAGCACAAGTTAGAATGTGGGCAACTCGGCGGTCGTTGTGGAGACACTGCAGCATGTAATCGCTCATGTGTGCCAGGCTGCCCAGAGGCGACGAAAGGCTGTCCTCTGTGGGAGGTGTATCGTCCGTGTCCTCTGTATCCCCCCAGCCACGCACCAGTGATGGCCATGAGCTGGCCTGGGTGCCACCCTGCTGTGAACATGGTTCCATCTCCTCCTCATCCTCCTCATCCTCCAGAACTGTGCCCCTGCTGGACAATTGCGTCCCTGGCGTTTGCGTGTGCAGGAACCCACCCTCGGAGCCCCTTGCGAATGACTGCCCTGAAAGCCTTGGAAATGTTACCTCTTCATCCTCCTCCTCCTCCTCATCCTGTGCCACATCCTCTTCCATCATCGCCCGAATTGTTTTTTCAAGGAGGCATAGAAGTGGGATAGTTAAGCTGAGAACGGCGTCATTGCCACTGGCCATGTTGGTGGAGTACTCAAAACAGCGCAACAAGGCACACAGGTCTCGCATGGAGGCCCAGTTATTGGTGGTGAAGTGGTGCTGTTCCGCAGAGCGACTCACGCGTGCGTGCTGCAGCTGAAACTCCACTATGGCCTGCTGCTGCTCGCACAGTCTTTCCAGCATGTGCAAGGTGGAGTTCCACCTTGTGGGCACGTCACATATGAGGCGGTGAGCGGGAAGGCCGAAGTTACGCTGCAGCGCTGCCAGGCGAGCAACAGCAGGGTGAGAACGCCGAAAGTGCGCACAAACGGCCCGCACTTTCTGCAGCAGCTCTGACATATCGGGGTAGTTTTTAAGGAACCTCTGCACCACCAAATTCAGCACATGCGCCAGGCAAGGGATGTGCGTCAAACCGGCTAGGCCCAGAGCTGCTATGAGATTTCGCCCGTTATCGCACACCACCAGGCCGGGCTTGAGGCTCGCTGGCAGCAACCACTCATTTGTCTGCTGTTCCATGCTCCTCCACAACTCCTGCGCGGTGTGTGGTTTGTCCCCCAAACAGGCAAGTTGTAAAACTGCCTGCTGTCGTTTACCCCTGGCCGTGCTGAAGTTGGTGGTGAAGGTGTTACGCTGTCCGGATGAGGAGGCGGTAGAGGATGAGGAAGCGGAGTAGGAGGAGTTAGGAACAGGAGGCAAACTGAAGCGCCCTGCAATCCTCGGTGGTGGAAGGACATGCGCCAAATTGCTATCCGCCTCAGGCCCATCCGCCACTGCATTTACCCAGTGTGCCGTTAGGGAGATATAACGCCCCTGACCGTGCTTACTGGTCCACGTATCCGTAGTTAGATGGACCTTGGCACAGATGGCGTTGCGCAGTGCACACCTGATATTTTCCCCCACTTGGTTGTGCAGGGAAGGGATGGCTTGCCTGGAAAAGTAGTGGCGGCTGGGCACGACGTACTGTGGGACAGCCACCGACATAAGGTTTTTAAAACTGTGCGTCTCCACCAGACGGAATGACAGCATTTCAAAGGCCAATAATTTTGAAATGCTGGCATTCAGGGCCAGGGATCGCGGGTGGGTAGGGGGGTACTTCCTCTTCCTCTCAAGTGTTTGGGAGATGGAAAGCTGAACGCTTCCACGGGACATTGTGGAGATGGTTGTTGGTGACCCAGGTGGTGGTGTTGCTGACAGATCGTCTGTTTGCGGGGTGGCAGGTGCCGGTATCACTACAGATGTGGCTGGAGCGGCCGAGACTGCAGCAGAAGAGGAAGCAGGATGAGCCAGAGACGTTTCTTGGTTTTGAAGGTGTGTACTCCACTGCAGCTCGTGCTTTGCACTTAGATGCCTGATCATGCAGGTTGTGCTCAGGTTGAGAAGGTTTATGCCTCGCTTCAAGCTCTGATTGCACAGGGTGCAAACCACTCGTGTCCTGTCATCAGCACATTTTCTAAAGAACTTCCACGCTAGAGAACTCCTTTGAGCTGACTTTGGTGCGCTCGTTCCCTTGCTGCGTTGGGCAGTAGCGGGCGTAGTGTCTAGGGCACGGCCGCTCCGCTTCTGCACCCTGCTCCCTCTTCTGCTGTGCTGGTGGCTCTGTGCGACCACCGCCTCTTCCTCCAAACTACTCAGGTCACCTGCATGACGTTCATTCCATGTGGGGTCGAGGACCTCATCGTCCTCCACATCATCTTCCACCCAGTCTTCACCCCTGCCCTCCTTGTCGGTCTCCACAATGCTGAACGCCGCAGCAGTTGGCACCTGCGTTTCGTCATCATCGGAGACGTGCTGCGATGATCCTTGCATGTACTCATCTTGAGAAATAAGTGGTTGGGCATCGCTGCACTCAATCTCTTCCACTTCTGGGGCAGGGCTAGGTGGATGGCCCTGGGAAACCCTGCTGACAGAGTCCTCAAAAAGAATAAGAGACTGCTGTATGGCTTGGGGCTCAGACTGCTGGCCTGATTTGCAAGGGGGTGAGGTGAAAGACGGTTGGACATTGGCTGCAGGTGCCACCTCTGACCTTTCTGCAGTAGACTGGGTGGGAGACAATGTGAAGGAACTGGAGGCACTGTCAGCAGCAAACCAATCTACTATCGCCTCAACTTGTTCTGGCCTCATCACTTCTAGGGGCGTTTGATGCCCTACCAAATACTGATGCAGGTTCTGTCGCCTACTCACACTTGAGGAAGGTGTTTCACTTGTGCGTGTAGCTGGCACAGATCGACCACGTCCTCTCCTTGCAACAGGAGCTCTACCAGCAGCACCACGACCCAGGCCACGGCCCTTATTTGACGGTCTCCTCATATTTCTGTAATTTAAGATCTTGCCCTAGAAAGGTTTTTATTGAATAGCGGAATAGGAAATATGATCCAAAAAAGTGTATGTATCTCGCACGTACAAAACCACACTAGGCCCCAATTACTATTGTTTCTACCCCTAAAAGGATGGATGAGGAGTAGGAGGAGTATGGAACAGACAGCACCCTCAAATCTTCAGAAGTATGAGATGAACCCCAAAAACTTGGAAAGGTGGATCTCACACGTACCGACACAGACTATCCCGCAATTCAATTGATCCTCAAAGGTTTTTATTGAATAGCGGAATAGGAAATATGATCAAAAAAAGTGTATGTATCTCGCACGTACACAACCACACTAGGCCCCAATTACTATTGTTTGTACCCCTAAAAGGATGGATGAGGAGTAGGAGGAGGAGTATGGAACAGGCAGCACCCTCAAATCTTCAGAAGTATGAGATGAACCCCAAAAACTTGGAAAGGTGGATCTCACACGTACCGACACAGACTATCCCGCAATTCAATTGATCCTCAAAGGTTTTTATTGAATAGCGGAATAGGAAATATGATCAAAAAAAGTGTATGTATCTCGCACGTACACAACCACACTAGGCCCCAATTACTATTGTTTGTACCCCTAAAAGGATGGTTGAGCAGTAGGAGCAGGAGTATGGAACAGGCAGCACCCTCAAATCTTCAGAAGTATGAGATGAACCCCAACAACTTGGAAAGGTGGATCTCACACGTACCGACACAGACTATCTCGCAATTGAATTGATCCCCAAAGGTTTTAATTGAATAGCGGAATAGAAAATATGATCAAAAAGAAAGTGTATGTATCTCGCACGTACACCACCACACTAGGCCCCAACTACTATTGTTTGTACCCCTAAAAGGATGGTTGAGCAGTAGGAGGAGGAGTATGGAACAGGCAGCACCCTCAAATCTTCAGAAGTATGAGATGAACCCCAAAAACTTGGAAAGGTGGATCTCTCTCACACGTACCAACACAGACTATCCCCCAATTTAACTGATCCCCAAAGGTTTTTGATTAAATAGCGGAATAGAAAATATGATCCAAAAAAAGTGTATGTATATCACACGTACACAACCACACTAGGCCCCAATTACTATTGTTTGTACCCCTAAAAGGCTAGATGAGGAGTAGGGGGGGTATGGAACAGGCAGCACCCTCAAACCTTCAGAAGTATGAGATGAACCCCAACAACTTGGAAAGGTGGATCTCTCTCACACGTACCAACACAGACTATCCCCCAATTTAACTGATCCCCAAAGGTTTTTGATTAAATAGCGGAATAGAAAATATGATCCAAAAAAAGTGTATGTATATCACACGTACACAACCACACTAGGCCCCAATTACTATTGTTTGTACCCCTAAAAGGCTAGGAGTAGGGGGAGTATGGAACAGGCAGCACCCTCAAACCTTCAGAAGTATGAGATGAACCCCAACAACTTGGAAAGGTGGATCTCTCTCACACGTACCAACACAGACTATCCCCCAATTTAACTGATCCCCAAAGGTTTTTGATTAAATAGCGGAATAGAAAATATGATCCAAAAAAAGTGTATGTATATCACACGTACACAACCACACTAGGCCCCAATTACTATTGTTTGTACCCCTAAAAGGCTAGGAGTAGGGGGAGTATGGAACAGGCAGCACCCTCAAACCTTCAGAAGTATGAGATGAACCCCAACAACTTGGAAAGGTGGATCTCTCTCACACGTACCAACACAGACTATCCCCCAATTTAACTGATCCCCAAAGGTTTTTGATTAAATAGCGGAATAGAAAATATGATCCAAAAAAAGTGTATGTATATCACACGTACACAACCACACTAGGCCCCAATTACTATTGTTTGTACCCCTAAAAGGCTAGATGAGGAGTAGGGGGGGTATGGAACAGGCAGCACCCTCAAATCTTCAGAAGTATGAGATGAACCCCAAAAACTTGGAAAGGTGGATCTCTCTCACACGTACCAACACAGACTATCCCCCAATTTAACTGATCCCCAAAGGTTTTTGATTAAATAGCGGAATAGAAAATATGATCCAAAAAAAGTGTATGTATATCACACGTACACAACCACACTAGGCCCCAATTACTATTGTTTGTACCCCTAAAAGGCTAGATGAGGAGTAGGGGGGGTATGGAACAGGCAGCACCCTCAAACCTTCAGAAGTATGAGATGAACCCCAACAACTTGGAAAGGTGGATCTCTCTCACACGTACCAACACAGACTATCCCCCAATTTAACTGATCCCCAAAGGTTTTTGATTAAATAGCGGAATAGAAAATATGATCCCAAAAAAGTGTATGTATATCACACGTACACAACCACACTAGGCCCCAATTACTATTGTTTGTACCCCTAAAAGGCTAGATGAGGAGTAGGGGGGGTATGGAACAGGCAGCACCCTCAAACCTTCAGAAGTATGAGATGAACCCCAACAACTTGGAAAGGTGGATCTCTCTCACACGTACCAACACAGACTATCCCCCAATTTAACTGATCCCCAAAGGTTTTTGATTAAATAGCGGAATAGAAAATATGATCCAAAAAAAGTGTATGTATATCACACGTACACAACCACACTGGGCCCCAATTACTATTGTTTGTACCCCTAAAAGGCTAGATGAGGAGTAGGGGGAGTATGGAACAGGCAGCACCCTCAAACCTTCAGAAGTATGAGATGAACCCCAACAACTTGGAAAGGTGGATCTCTCTCACACGTACCAACACAGACTATCCCCCAATTTAACTGATCCCCAAAGGTTTTTGATTAAATAGCGGAATAGAAAATATGATCCAAAAAAAGTGTATGTATATCACACGTACACAACCACACTAGGCCCCAATTACTATTGTTTGTACCCCTAAAAGGCTAGATGAGGAGTAGGGGGGGTATGGAACAGGCAGCACCCTCAAACCTTCAGAAGTATGAGATGAACCCCAACAACTTGGAAAGGTGGATCTCTCTCACACGTACCAACACAGACTATCCCCCAATTTAACTGATCCCCAAAGGTTTTTGATTAAATAGCGGAATAGAAAATATGATCCAAAAAAAGTGTATGTATATCACACGTACACAACCACACTAGGCCCCAATTACTATTGTTTGTACCCCTAAAAGGCTAGGAGTAGGGGGAGTATGGAACAGGCAGCACCCTCAAACCTTCAGAAGTATGAGATGAACCCCAACAACTTGGAAAGGTGGATCTCTCTCACACGTACCAACACAGACTATCCCCCAATTTAACTGATCCCCAAAGGTTTTTGATTAAATAGCGGAATAGAAAATATGATCCAAAAAAAGTGTATGTATATCACACGTACACAACCACACTAGGCCCCAATTACTATTGTTTGTACCCCTAAAAGGCTAGATGAGGAGTAGGGGGGGTATGGAACAGGCAGCACCCTCAAACCTTCAGAAGTATGAGATGAACCCCAACAACTTGGAAAGGTGGATCTCTCTCACACGTACCAACACAGACTATCCCCCAATTTAACTGATCCCCAAAGGTTTTTGATTAAATAGCGGAATAGAAAATATGATCCAAAAAAAGTGTATGTATATCACACGTACACAACCACACTAGGCCCCAATTACTATTGTTTGTACCCCTAAAAGGCTAGGAGTAGGGGGAGTATGGAACAGGCAGCACCCTCAAACCTTCAGAAGTAGGAGATGAACCCCAACAACTTGGAAAGGTGGATCTCTCTCACACGTACCAACACAGACTATCCCCCAATTTAACTGATCCCCAAAGGTTTTTGATTAAATAGCGGAATAGAAAATATGATCCAAAAAAAGTGTATGTATATCACACGTACACAACCACACTAGGCCCCAATTACTATTGTTTGTACCCCTAAAAGGCTAGATGAGGAGTAGGGGGAGTATGGAACAGGCAGCACCCTCAAACCTTCAGAAGTATGAGATGAACCCCAACAACTTGGAAAGGTGGATCTCTCTCACACGTACCAACACAGACTATCCCCCAATTTAACTGATCCCCAAAGGTTTTTGATTAAATAGCGGAATAGAAAATATGATCCAAAAAAAGTGTATGTATATCACACGTACACAACCACACTAGGCCCCAATTACTATTGTTTGTACCCCTAAAAGGCTAGATGAGGAGTAGGGGGGGTATGGAACAGGCAGCACCCTCAAACCTTCAGAAGTATGAGATGAACCCCAACAACTTGGAAAGGTGGATCTCTCTCACACGTACCAACACAGACTATCCCCCAATTTAACTGATCCCCAAAGGTTTTTGATTAAATAGCGGAATAGAAAATATGATCCAAAAAAAGTGTATGTATATCACACGTACACAACCACACTAGGCCCCAATTACTATTGTTTGTACCCCTAAAAGGCTAGGAGTAGGGGGAGTATGGAACAGGCAGCACCCTCAAACCTTCAGAAGTATGAGATGAACCCCAACAACTTGGAAAGGTGGATCTCTCTCACACGTACCAACACAGACTATCCCCCAATTTAACTGATCCCCAAAGGTTTTTGATTAAATAGCGGAATAGAAAATATGATCCAAAAAAAGTGTATGTATATCACACGTACACAACCACACTAGGCCCCAATTACTATTGTTTGTACCCCTAAAAGGCTAGGAGTAGGGGGAGTATGGAACAGGCAGCACCCTCAAACCTTCAGAAGTATGAGATGAACCCCAACAACTTGGAAAGGTGGATCTCTCTCACACGTACCAACACAGACTATCCCCCAATTTAACTGATCCCCAAAGGTTTTTGATTAAATAGCGGAATAGAAAATATGATCCAAAAAAAGTGTATGTATATCACACGTACACAACCACACTAGGCCCCAATTACTATTGTTTGTACCCCTAAAAGGCTAGATGAGGAGTAGGGGGAGTATGGAACAGGCAGCACCCTCAAACCTTCAGAAGTATGAGATGAACCCCAACAACTTGGAAAGGTGGATCTCTCTCACACGTACCAACACAGACTATCCCCCAATTTAACTGATCCCCAAAGGTTTTTGATTAAATAGCGGAATAGAAAATATGATCCAAAAAAAGTGTATGTATATCACACGTACACAACCACACTAGGCCCCAATTACTATTGTTTGTACCCCTAAAAGGCTAGGAGTAGGGGGAGTATGGAACAGGCAGCACCCTCAAACCTTCAGAAGTATGAGATGAACCCCAACAACTTGGAAAGGTGGATCTCTCTCACACGTACCAACACAGACTATCCCCCAATTTAACTGATCCCCAAAGGTTTTTGATTAAATAGCGGAATAGAAAATATGATCCAAAAAAAGTGTATGTATATCACACGTACACAACCACACTAGGCCCCAATTACTATTGTTTGTACCCCTAAAAGGCTAGATGAGGAGTAGGGGGGGTATGGAACAGGCAGCACCCTCAAATCTTCAGAAGTATGAGATGAACCCCAAAAACTTGGAAAGGTGGATCTCTCTCACACGTACCAACACAGACTATCCCCCAATTTAACTGATCCCCAAAGGTTTTTGATTAAATAGCGGAATAGAAAATATGATCCAAAAAAAGTGTATGTATATCACACGTACACAACCACACTAGGCCCCAATTACTATTGTTTGTACCCCTAAAAGGCTAGATGAGGAGTAGGGGGGGTATGGAACAGGCAGCACCCTCAAACCTTCAGAAGTATGAGATGAACCCCAACAACTTGGAAAGGTGGATCTCTCTCACACGTACCAACACAGACTATCCCCCAATTTAACTGATCCCCAAAGGTTTTTGATTAAATAGCGGAATAGAAAATATGATCCCAAAAAAGTGTATGTATATCACACGTACACAACCACACTAGGCCCCAATTACTATTGTTTGTACCCCTAAAAGGCTAGATGAGGAGTAGGGGGGGTATGGAACAGGCAGCACCCTCAAACCTTCAGAAGTATGAGATGAACCCCAACAACTTGGAAAGGTGGATCTCTCTCACACGTACCAACACAGACTATCCCCCAATTTAACTGATCCCCAAAGGTTTTTGATTAAATAGCGGAATAGAAAATATGATCCCAAAAAAGTGTATGTATATCACACGTACACAACCACACTAGGCCCCAATTACTATTGTTTGTACCCCTAAAAGGCTAGATGAGGAGTAGGGGGGGTATGGAACAGGCAGCACCCTCAAACCTTCAGAAGTATGAGATGAACCCCAACAACTTGGAAAGGTGGATCTCTCTCACACGTACCAACACAGACTATCCCCCAATTTAACTGATCCCCAAAGGTTTTTGATTAAATAGCGGAATAGAAAATATGATCCAAAAAAAGTGTATGTATATCACACGTACACAACCACACTGGGCCCCAATTACTATTGTTTGTACCCCTAAAAGGCTAGATGAGGAGTAGGGGGAGTATGGAACAGGCAGCACCCTCAAACCTTCAGAAGTATGAGATGAACCCCAACAACTTGGAAAGGTGGATCTCTCTCACACGTACCAACACAGACTATCCCCCAATTTAACTGATCCCCAAAGGTTTTTGATTAAATAGCGGAATAGAAAATATGATCCAAAAAAAGTGTATGTATATCACACGTACACAACCACACTGGGCCCCAATTACTATTGTTTGTACCCCTAAAAGGCTAGATGAGGAGTAGGGGGAGTATGGAACAGGCAGCACCCTCAAACCTTCAGAAGTATGAGATGAACCCCAACAACTTGGAAAGGTGGATCTCTCTCACACGTACCAACACAGACTATCCCCCAATTTAACTGATCCCCAAAGGTTTTTGATTAAATAGCGGAATAGAAAATATGATCCAAAAAAAGTGTATGTATATCACACGTACACAACCACACTAGGCCCCAATTACTATTGTTTGTACCCCTAAAAGGCTAGATGAGGAGTAGGGGGGGTATGGAACAGGCAGCACCCTCAAACCTTCAGAAGTATGAGATGAACCCCAACAACTTGGAAAGGTGGATCTCTCTCACACGTACCAACACAGACTATCCCCCAATTTAACTGATCCCCAAAGGTTTTTGATTAAATAGCGGAATAGAAAATATGATCCAAAAAAAGTGTATGTATATCACACGTACACAACCACACTAGGCCCCAATTACTATTGTTTGTACCCCTAAAAGGCTAGATGAGGAGTAGGGGGGGTATGGAACAGGCAGCACCCTCAAATCTTCAGAAGTATGAGATGAACCCCAAAAACTTGGAAAGGTGGATCTCTCTCACACGTACCAACACAGACTATCCCCCAATTTAACTGATCCCCAAAGGTTTTTGATTAAATAGCGGAATAGAAAATATGATCCAAAAAAAGTGTATGTATATCACATGTACACAACCACACTAGGCCCCAATTACTATTGTTTGTACCCCTAAAAGGCTAGATGAGGAGTAGGGGGGGTATGGAACAGGCAGCACCCTCAAACCTTCAGAAGTATGAGATGAACCCCAACAACTTGGAAAGGTGGATCTCTCTCACACGTACCAACACAGACTATCCCCCAATTTAACTGATCCCCAAAGGTTTTTGATTAAATAGCGGAATAGAAAATATGATCCCAAAAAAGTGTATGTATATCACACGTACACAACCACACTAGGCCCCAATTACTATTGTTTGTACCCCTAAAAGGCTAGATGAGGAGTAGGGGGGGTATGGAACAGGCAGCACCCTCAAACCTTCAGAAGTATGAGATGAACCCCAACAACTTGGAAAGGTGGATCTCTCTCACACGTACCAACACAGACTATCCCCCAATTTAACTGATCCCCAAAGGTTTTTGATTAAATAGCGGAATAGAAAATATGATCCCAAAAAAGTGTATGTATATCACACGTACACAACCACACTAGGCCCCAATTACTATTGTTTGTACCCCTAAAAGGCTAGATGAGGAGTAGGGGGGGTATGGAACAGGCAGCACCCTCAAACCTTCAGAAGTATGAGATGAACCCCAACAACTTGGAAAGGTGGATCTCTCTCACACGTACCAACACAGACTATCCCCCAATTTAACTGATCCCCAAAGGTTTTTGATTAAATAGCGGAATAGAAAATATGATCCAAAAAAAGTGTATGTATATCACACGTACACAACCACACTGGGCCCCAATTACTATTGTTTGTACCCCTAAAAGGCTAGATGAGGAGTAGGGGGAGTATGGAACAGGCAGCACCCTCAAACCTTCAGAAGTATGAGATGAACCCCAACAACTTGGAAAGGTGGATCTCTCTCACACGTACCAACACAGACTATCCCCCAATTTAACTGATCCCCAAAGGTTTTTGATTAAATAGCGGAATAGAAAATATGATCCAAAAAAAGTGTATGTATATCACACGTACACAACCACACTAGGCCCCAATTACTATTGTTTGTACCCCTAAAAGGCTAGATGAGGAGTAGGGGGGGTATGGAACAGGCAGCACCCTCAAATCTTCAGAAGTATGAGATGAACCCCAAAAACTTGGAAAGGTGGATCTCTCTCACACGTACCAACACAGACTATCCCCCAATTTAACTGATCCCCAAAGGTTTTTGATTAAATAGCGGAATAGAAAATATGATCCAAAAAAAGTGTATGTATATCACATGTACACAACCACACTAGGCCCCAATTACTATTGTTTGTACCCCTAAAAGGCTAGATGAGGAGTAGGGGGGGTATGGAACAGGCAGCACCCTCAAACCTTCAGAAGTATGAGATGAACCCCAACAACTTGGAAAGGTGGATCTCTCTCACACGTACCAACACAGACTATCCCCCAATTTAACTGATCCTCAAAGGTTTTTGATTAAATAGCGGAATAGAAAATATGATCCAAAAAAAGTGTATGTATATCACACGTACACAACCACACTAGGCCCCAATTACTATTGTTTGTACCCCTAAAAGGCTAGGAGTAGGGGGAGTATGGAACAGGCAGCACCCTCAAACCTTCAGAAGTATGAGATGAACCCCAACAACTTGGAAAGGTGGATCTCTCTCACACGTACCAACACAGACTATCCCCCAATTTAACTGATCCCCAAAGGTTTTTGATTAAATAGCGGAATAGAAAATATGATCCAAAAAAAGTGTATGTATATCACACGTACACAACCACACTGGGCCCCAATTACTATTGTTTGTACCCCTAAAAGGCTAGATGAGGAGTAGGGGGAGTATGGAACAGGCAGCACCCTCAAATCTTCAGAAGTATGAGATTGTGTTCACTGTACCCCACAAAGATTGAGTTCACTGCACCCCACAATGATTGTGTTCACTGCACCCCACAAAGATTGTGTTCACTGCACCTCACAAAGATTGTGTTCACTGTACCCCCCAAAGATTGTGTTCACTGCACCCCACAAAGATTCTGTTCACTGTACCCCACAAAGATTGTGTTCACTGCACCCTAAAAGGATGTTGTTCACTGCACCCCACAAAGATTGTCTTCACTGCACCCTAAAAGGATGTTGTTCACTGCACCCCAAAAAGATTGTGTTCACTGTACCCCCCCAAAGATTGTGTTCACTGCACCCCACAAAGATTGTGTTCACTGCACCCCAAAAAGATTGTGTTCACTGTACCCCCCAAAGATTGTGTTCACTGCACCCCAAAAAGATTGTGTTCACTGTACCCCCCAAAGATTGTGTTCACTGCACCCCACAAAGATTCTGTTCACTGTACCCCACAAAGATTGTGTTCACTGCACCCCAAAAAGATTGTGTTCACTGTACCCCCCCAAAGATTGTGTTCACTGCACCCCACAAAGATTCTGTTCACTGCACCCCACAAAGGATTTTGTTCACTGCACCCCAAAAAGATTGTGTTCACTGCACCCCAAAAAGGATTTTGATCACTGCACCCCAAAAAGGATGTTGTTCACTGCACCCCAAAAATGATTTTGTTCACTCCACCCCAAAAAGATTGTGTTCACTGCACCCCACAAAGATTGTGTTCACTGCACCCCAAAAAGATTGTGTTCACTGTACCCCCCAAAGATTGTGTTCACTGCACCCCACAAAGATTCTGTTCACTGTACCCCACAAAGATTGTGTTCACTGCACCCCAAAAAGATTGTGTTCACTGCACCCCAAAAAGGATGTTGTTCACTGCACCCCAAAAAGGATGTTGTTCACTCCACCCCAAAAAGATTGTGTTCACTGCACCCCAAAAAGATTGTGTTCACTGCACCCCACAAAGGATTTTGTTCACTGCACCCCAAAAAGATTGTGTTCACTGCACCCCAAAAAGGATGTTGTTCACTGCACCCCAAAAAGGATTTTGTTCACTGCACCCCAAAAAGATTGTGTTCACTGCACCCCACAAAGGATTTTGTTCACTGCACCCCACAAAGATTGTGTTCACTGCACACCAAAAAGGATTGTGTTCACTGCACCCCAAAAAGATTTTGTTCACTGCACCCCAAAAAGATTGTGTTCACTGCAGCCCAAAAAGATTGTGTTCACTGCAGCCCAAAAAGATTGTGTTCACTGCAGCCCAAAAAGATTGTGTTCACTGCAGCTCACACACAGAAAAATGGATGTGGATCACTGACACCTGCCTATCTCCAATCCCACACCACACAGCAATATCGATTGTAGTTTGTAGAACACAGTTTCCCTAAAATTCAGCAGACTCTGTCCCTAACAGGATTGAGAAGAGATCGTAGATCAGGATTGAGTGCAGATTCACCCCACCCCCCACACAGCAATATCGATTGTAGTTTGTAGAAGACACTGACCCTATAATTCAGCAGACTCTATCCCTAAAATGCCTACAACTCGCCCTGCCTAAACACTCCGACCTGTCCCTCAATTCTATCCGGACACAAATGGTTTTTTCCTGCCTATCTTTCCCTAATCAGCAGCCAGCACATTGATGTGTGCTCTGTCCCTTAGCTAAGCAGCAGAATGACGCTGCTGCGGCGGCTGCCTCGAACTTATAAAGACTTGGTCACATGCTTCAGACGGCCAATCACAGCTACTAAGACATTTGCAGGCATGGCTGGGATGGCTTAAGGCACACCAGTTAAACGATTGTTGATTGGCTGTTGAAAGCCCGCCATGAAAAGAGCGCCAAAGCATGCAAAACCCGGAAATAAAACGACCGAACACGGATTTTTACCCGAACATACAGTAAAGTGTCCGTGTCCGTGTTCGGGTAAAAAAAATCCAATTATTCGGTACGAACACGAATAATACAGTCCGTGTTCGCTCAACACTAGTGTTCGCCCAACACCAGAAATTTCTGTGTGCGTGTTTTTCTTTTTTTTTTTTTTTCTTGTTTTTCATGTTTGATACTATCAATGCTATTATTTTTTTTTTTAATTATTTATTTGTTAATTTTTTTACAAAATATTGTTTTTAAAGGAGCAGTGATTTTAATTAATGCTTACAATGAAAAAAAAAAAGAAAAAGAAAAATTCCTTTAAAATACAGAGCCTGGGGGATCCCTTTAGTCTGCCTGTAAAATGGTGTATCTGTACTGTGTATAGAACCTGCTGCATCAAAACTTACATTTATAAAGAAAAAAATTACATTTAAATTGATTTTCCCAGCCATTGTCGGCAATAGAAATAAAAAATAAAAATAATAACAGTGTGGGGGTCCCCCTCGGTCCATACCAGGCCCTTTGAAATCCCCACAATCATTCTCGGTGACTTCAACATCCCAGTTACTACGAACACTTCTGTTACTTCTAAATATTTTAGTCTAACCTCCTCATTTGGCCTGAAGAAATGGATACACAATGGATAGAGGCTTCTACTCACTCTGGTGGCAACACCCTCAGCCTTGTATTCTTTCACCTATGCACTCCATGCAACCTCTCCAACAATCCTCTCCCTCTCTCTAAACACCACTAGGGATGGGCGAGCGGTTTGGACCGAGCATAACTTCAACCTGAAATGGCCCCTTCAGGTGTTTGCCAAAACACCCAAATTTTCTGTGTGCTCTGCGTTTCTTCTATTTATTTTACTATTTACATCCCGCCGAGTGCACGGTCAATAGGTTGTTAAGAAGCGAGGCCGGGAAACCGGCCACGGCGTCCTTAACAACAAATGAGTCCTCAGCTGTCAGCGGGCTCTCCCACAGACAGCTGAATGTAAAAAAAATTGTTGGCAAAGAAAATAAAAAATGGGGAAAAAACAGCGTGGGGTCCCCACCGTCTACACCAGGCCCCATCCATACCAGGCCCAAAAAAGGCTGCATGCTTGGATAAGGGTCTGGTATAGATTTTGAGGGGAAACCCCAGGCCAATTTTTTTTTTAAATGGCGTATCTTCCCCCCCAAAATCCATACCGGACCCTTATTTCAGCATGCAGCCTGGCGGGCCAGGACAGGGGACAAGTGAGTGCCCCCCAAACCACACCTGGCCACATGCCCTCAACATGGCGGGGTGCTTTGGGTTAGGGGGGTCTTCAGGGGGCTTATCGGGAAATCTGGAAGCCCCCTTGAAAAAGGGGGCCCCCAGATCCTGGGCCCCATTTACCAAAAAAAGTGTTAAAAATAAAGACATGAGGCAGTTTTTGACAGTTCCTTTATTAAAAATAAAATAAAAAAACAATGTCCCCTTATGTAGATCCATCGTCAATCACAACGACAGATTCACCGCCGACCCAAAAAAAGAAAAAAAAAAAAACTCCGCCCATGAAGAGGGCTGACTGTCGAATGCCTGCTCCACTGGGTGACAGTTTTTAAATAGGTAATGGACAGAGCCACCTGGTGATGTCACCTGGTGGTCCTGTCCCTTATGATGTCACCAATCCAGCATGCACCAGTCAGTTACATCACAAGGGGGGTGGGCCACCAGATGATGTCACCAGGTGGCACTGCTCCTTACCTTTTTAAGAACTGTTAGACTGTCATTCCTTGAGGGTGGAGTGTTTTCTTTTTTGGGGTCCAGAGGTGCAGTGGGTGTCATGACTGACGATGGATCTACATTGGAGGACATTGTTTTTTTGATTTTTCTATAGAAGGAATTGTGAAAAATGGTCTCATAGCCTCATTTATTTTTACAATGTACCCCAAACTCATTCACACAGAAGGGCGGGGTCTGGGGGTCCCCTTGTTAAAGGGGGCTTCGTGATTCTGATAAGCCCCCTGTCTGCAGGCCCCCGCAACCACAGGCCAAGGTTTTGGGGAAGAGGCCCTTGTCCCTATCAACATAGGACAAGGTGCTTTGGGGCACATCCCCCATGTTGAGGGTATGTAGCCTGGTATGATTCAGGTGGGGGCACTCGCTCGTCCCCCCCCCCCCTTTCCTGGCCTGCCAGGCTGCATGCTCGGATGAGGGTCAGTTATAGATTTTGGGGGACTTCATGCCATTTGTTTTTTTACATTTTGGCATGGATTTCCCCTTAAAATTCATATCAGACCCAAAGGGCCTGGTATGGATTTTGGGGGACCCCATGACGATTTTTCCCCGATTTTTTTTTTTTTTTTGCCGGCAATTCTTTTTTTTTACATTCTGCTATCAGTGGGGAAGCCCACTGACAGCTCATGACTCATTCGTTGTTAAGGACGCAGCGGCAGGCTTCCCGGTCTCGCTTCCTAACAACCTATTGACTGTGCGCTCGGCGGGATGGAAATAGTACAAAAAATGAAAACACAGAGCGCACAGAAAATTCGGGTGATCGGTGAATTTATCCTCGGCCCAAACTGCTCGCCCATCCCTAGTGGTGTTTAGAGGGAGGGAGAGGATTGTTGGAGAGGATGCATGGAGTACATAGGTGGGAGAATACAAGACTGAGGGTGTTGCCACCAGAGTGAGTAGAAGCCTCTATCCATTGTGTATCCATTGCTTCAGGCCAAATGAGGAGATAAGACTGAGAAGTTTGGAAGTAGCAGAAGTGTTCGTAGTAACAGGGATGTTGAAGTTGCTGAGAATGATTGTGGGGATTTCAGAAGAGAGAAAGTAGGGCAGCCAGGCAGAGAAGTCATCAAGGAAAGTTAATACCGGTCCAGCGGGCCGATAGATCACAGCAATTCTAGAGGAGATTGGAGAAAATAGACGTATACAGTGAGCTTCAAATGATGAGAGGGAGGAGAGTGGAGAACCTGGAAGATGCTCTGTGAGGATAGGAGGATTCCCACTCCACCTCCCTTGTGTTCCCTAGGTCTAGATTTACACCTACTTCATTCATCTTATGGTGTTTATCAATAAATGAAGTAAACTGATCCATGTGCAAATTCATATACAACATAAAGTGCTTTGTGCTCAAGATGCTGTTCCCTGCAGATCTACTGCTTCCACTTTGCACTTACTTCTTTAATCTTATAATATTTTCTATAAAATAAAAACCTGTGCAAATTCATCGTAATATACAATATTTTTTGCTCAATATAGTTTTCTCTGCAGTTCCACTGCTTCCACTTTGCATCTACTTCAACGAAGTTCTGTTGCTCCAAAAAAGTTCACAAATGAATGAAAAGTTGATAAGGTGTGAAAGTTCTCTGTGCTCCAAACTGTGCCAGCTGTAATGTAGCCACGCCTTCTTCCACCTCTTACACACGTGATGGTGAGGGCGCCCCCTTAGTAGTGCTTCCCCAATCACAAGAGCAGTATGACTCCCAGCTTTTCATCTACCAGAGTCACAAACATCCTTCACACTCTCCTCACCTCCGATGGCAAAGGAACTGGATCCTCCTCGCTCACTCCTGCAAGTCTGCTGCGCTTTCTGTCAGTCTCCCTCCTAGAATCGGCTTCCTCCTCCGACCGCTGTTCCAGCAGGAGCTCCGCCTCTTCATACACACTCAGGGAGGAGAGAAAGGGGAAGGATATACAGTACATACACACACAGCACAAGGCCGTGTTCACACTACCAGACGGTTCTCAGGGCTGCAGTTCCTCTGAGCTCCACAAGGTGGTAATCTCACTTCTACCCAGACAGGAAGTCTCTATGGAATACAGACAGGAAGTCTCTATAGAATACAGACAGGAAGTGATGTCCGATTCAGGAAGAAATTTCCATTTGGAAGGACGGAGAGAGAAGACAATGCAGGAACTGGCGGCAGAGGAGGTAATACATAGATTAACCCCTTCAGGGGGATCAGTTGAGGAATGATATATCTTGCTTTCAATGCTGGCCATACATGGTTCAGTTTTATTGTTCAGCCAGCGGGATGAGTAAAGAAACGGAAGCGATTCCCCCATCCACACATTGGAGGGGGATGGGAGAGTCCTCCCCACTGCACTATTGTATTCTGACAATGGGGGGCGCTCCTCCGCTCTCAGAATACACAGATCAGTGATGCAGCTATTGGCTGCAGCCGCTAATTGAGTGACTTTTATCCGGCAGTGACCACACATGGATGGAAATGTGACCGATTCCTGCTGAACCAGCTGAATTTCCATGTATCTATGGTCACTTCCCCTCCCCCTCATCTCCTTCATTATGTAAGTCATGCTGAGATAATCTCCCATTAGCTGAGCAATATTCTCATTTGTCTCTGAGCTCCTTCTTGCTATTCCTCGTCCTGCCTGTTGTTTCCTTGGATTGATTTTCTGTGTAGTGACCCCGGCTTCATCTCTTGGATGCGCTCGTCTGTTGCTTGTCCTGACCTTTATCCTGATTCCTGGATCTCCTCCTCATCTCTTCTCCATATCCCCTTACACAGCTTTTCTCCACCCCTGCAGAGACCCTGGGGGGTGGGAACTTGGCACCAGCATGCAGCAAAATCCATCCCCACCATTAGGGACTCTGGAGAAAATTGTCTGCTATTTACACTCCATTCCTCCGCACATCACCTGATCACATGAGAGATTACTTTCACACATTCCTGACAGATTTCTGTGTGGTAAAGGTCAAAGTTCACTCTTCATTTTAGGAGAAGTGGGAGGCACCCAGGAACAATGATTTGGTTTGCACAGGAGACTCATATAGAGGACCCCTCAAATATTCCCATCCAAATGTTCCTCCAGAGTCTATATGTCCTATGATATCACTCTGACCTCACAGCTACCACCCCCACCCCCCCCCCCCCATGTCCCTCCATCTGGCTTTTTTTTTCTCATGCTCTTAGGATGTGGGCGGACCCTTGGCATCCTCACTAGCAAAGTGGGACTGTTGGTCCTGCGTTGTATGTAATGATGTCAGAATGCCTGCAACAAGCTTTTACTCTGCGTAGTGTGGGGGTCCTGTGTGGGTAAATTATTCCTCAGTCTGAGGTGGGGCTTTAATCAAATGGAAACCTGAATGGAGAGGTGAGGAGGATTCTGGGAATTTAATTTGATTTTACTATTTGTGTTCAGACTTAGAGTTTTCCTCCTGTGAAGTCTGGAGATCATATGACCATCACATTGCCTCCACCTCCCTCCCTGATAGAATAGAGGAATACAAAGAAGATTCTAGAAGTCACCAGAGAGATCATCGAGGAGAGGTGAGCGGTGCTGGGAATTCTGGGACATTATCCAGTAACAGACAAGGGATGTGTCTGGATGGTGACTGTATCATTGTGTGTGTCAGGTTCCTATAAGGTGTCAGGATGTCACTGTCTATTTCTCCATGGAGGAGTGGGAGTATTTAGAAGGACACAAGGATCTCTACAAGGACGTCATGATGGAGAATCAGCCGCCCCTCACATCACCGGGTAAGAGGAGACTTTATTGTAAAGGAGAGAGCAGTACGGAGGCTCCACCTAGATCCCCCATCATCTGATAAACACATAGAAACAATGTATTCAGTCAGTGTGTGTGTTTCCTACAGATGGATCCAGTAATGGGAACCCACCAGAGAGATGTCCCCGTCCTCTGTATTCCCGGGATTCCACACAGGAAGGTCACACCATCCCTCACCATCATCAGGTAGATGAGGAACAATCACTGATAGTATCATTAGGATCTGTACATTATCTGCATTGTTACCATTGATGTCATTTTTATTATATATTCAGAGTGGAAATCTGAGAGATTCTAAAGTTGAAGTTAAAGAAGAGATAAAAGAGGAGGATGATGAGGATGGGGTGATGAAGGAGTCAGAGTTTCTAAAAGAACACAAAGATCTGTACCAGGACACCATGGTGGAGTCATCCAGCTACAGAAAGCCACCAGAGAGATGTCCCCGTCCTCTGTATTCCCGGGATTCCACACAGGAAGGTCACACCATCCCTCACCATCATCAGGTAGATGAGTGACAATTATTGGTAGTTCTGATTTATACACAGCATGTTTGTTACAATGAATGTTTTATTATATATTCAGAGTGGAATCCTCGGGGATGATAATATTGATGTTAAAGAAGAGTATAAAGAGGAGGATGAGGAGTATGGAGTGATGGAGGAGTTTTCAGAAGGACACAAGGATATGATGGAGCCACCTAATACCAGGAACCCACCAGAGAGATGTCCCCGTCCTCTGTATTCCCGGGATTCCACACAGGAAGGTCACACCATCCCTCACTGTTACAAGGTTGGTGAGACAGAGATTATAAAACACAGACTCATGGAGACAATGTGTGGATTTTTATGTGATGTCACAATAATAAATCTTATATTTTACAGATTATATTCTCTCTCATTTTCTTGATTTAGAGTGGAGATCCAATCGATATAGAATTTGAGGTTAAAGCAGAAGAAGAAGAGAGGTATGTGAGGGATGATCAGCAGTCTATGGAGGAGGATGGAATAACGGGGACATTTATAGAGGAGGACACTCCTACAGAGATCAGCACAGGTGGGTCATTAACACTAAATACATTCCTCCACCCATACTGCTCACTGATTGGTCCAGAGTAGGGCGGGGACTGGGTGATATCAGCCTGTAATCCCCTGGTCACTTTCCTGAGCTGTGTTCCCCGTCCTGTATTCCTGTATTTCTCTCGGATAATCTTCCTTCTCTGTGCTGCAGACACAATTTATGTCTCTAGACTGGATTTATGGAGATTCTGGGGTTCAGCTGGCAGCAAAATGTTCATTTTCACTATAGACGTTACTAGACCTAGACACCTGGGGTATGTTCTTCGGGTCTTCTGACCCATGCCCGGGTCTAGTAAGATCTCTGACAGAACAATTCTCCCAGGGTTACTTGCTCTGTTATTTGCTGGCTGTGCCGGGTGGAGGGATATGTCTGTATAGTCTCACACCCAAGTCACTGAGTGCAGTCTCAGGAGATGGGAGGCAGCGGTGTGGGACCTCTGCAACTTGTCTCATGTGAACATTTAGAGTGGGTGTAAACCCTCCATATACCCAGTGAAGTGATACACAAGAATCAAACAAATCCTCCTACATAAGTTGTACCCCTTTATCTGCATTCCTCTCTTTACATCTGTCCAAAGTCCAGAATTTAGACAGTTTGTCTGAGCAGTCAGAAAAAAGGGGACGGGGATCTGAAGTTACAGCTTGTCTTAAATAGGGGCTACTATGTTATGTTAGTTTTTGGCTGGGCTGTACTTAGCTCAGACTAATTGTTCAGTTTTTCGCCTGGTTTTTCCCTAAGCTTAAGCTGAGTTGTGATTTCTCACTGTGGCCAGTAGATGTCACCGCTATCACTGGACATAGTATGACATTTCACCAACCAAACTAAAATGATAATAAACCCAAAACCAAAAATGTCATACATTGCAGCTTACCAATCATTGGATGTGGTGGCTGCATTACTTTTCTTTTAAAGGCTTTTCCCCCTCTGTTTTCACCTGGTCACACCTTCTGTATTAGAGCGCCCCCCACTCTGGAGACAGCAGCATTATCAGTCTGGGGGGGGGGGGGAGTGTTAGATGTATTATCAGATTTAAAAACAGTAACAAATTAAAGCCAAACTCCATCTCACACTTAAGGCTCCATGCACACAGGGCGTCATAAAAACAAGCTCAAAAGCTGTTTCTTGACGCCGGGAAAAAGCAGCTGCTTTCAGCACGTGCTTTCAGTAGCTTTTTCCAATAGCGTTATTGCACATTTGGCCACAGTAGCTGTTAGCAGCGTTTTTTCTGCCTCCATTCAAAATCAATGGTTCCCTATGGGAGCCTATTGATTTGAATGGAAGTCGCACCGCAGGTCGGATCAGGGTGAACTGACTTGCGGCGCGACTTGCGCTGTGAGAATCTTGAGGGGGAACTCCACGCCAAAATAGGGAAAAAAACGGTGTGGGGTTCCCCCCCAGGTTCCAAACCAGGCCCTTTGGGTCTGGTATGGAATTTGAGGGTAGCCCCATGCCGAAAAAACGGCGTGGGGTCCCCCCAAAATCCATACCAGACCCTTATCCGAGCATGCAGCCCGGCAGGCCAGGAAAGGGGAGGGGACGAGCGAGCGGTGTGGGTGCTTTGGGGCAGGGGGGGCTCTGCACCCACCACCTCAAAGCACCTTGCCCCCATGTTGATGAGGACAAGGGCCTCATCCCCACAACCCTGGCCGGTGGTTGTGGGGGTCTGCGGGCAGGGGGCTCATCGGAATCTGGAAGCCCCCTTTAACAAGGGGTTCCCCCAGATCCAGGACCCCCTCCCTATGTGAATGGGTAGGGGTACACTGTACCCCTACCCATTCACCCCAAAAAAGGCAGTGTGTGTAAATAACGACAGGAGACGTTTTGGAAAGTTTATTAAAAATCTTCATCCCGTCTTCTCCCTCTCCGGTCTTCTGCTCTTTTTCTGTCCGCTCTTCTTGTCTTGTCTTGTCTTCTCCTTGAGTTGGGGGTGCAGAGCTCGCTTGTCCTCTCCCGTTTCCTGGCATGCCGGGCTGCATGCTCGGATAAGGGTCTGGTATGGATTTGGGGGGGACCCCACGCCATTTCTTCGACGTGGGGCTACCCTCAAATTCAATACCAGACCCGAAGGGCCTGGTTTGGAACCTGGGGGGGAACCCCACGCCGTTTTTTTCCCTATTTTGGCGTGGAGTTCCCCCTCAAGATTCTCACAGCGCAAGTCGCGCCGCAAGTCGGATCATCTTGATCCGACTTGCGGTGCGACTTCCATTCAAATCAATAGGCTCCCATAGGGAACCATTGATTTTGATTGGAAGAAAAAAAAACGTATAACGTGGCTTAACGCACGTTAAGCCACGTTATTCAGCCTTTAGCAGCGTCAGACGTTTTTACAGCTTGACGCTGCAGTTCCAGAACGCACAGTTCCTGGGTTTTTTTGAGCTGTAAAACGCCTATGCCACTTGGAGCTCCTAAAAGCTCTATGTGTGCATGAGGCCATAGAATAACATGGATGGGCGTTCTGCAGCTGCAAAAAAAAACGTCTGACGCTGCTAACAGCAGCTCCAAAAACGTCCAGTGTGCATGAGGCCTTATAATCAGTTACAGCAAACAGTTTTTTCCCTTTTGGGATAAAAGTTTTACAAGAATAAATAAAAGCTGATCATTGTAAGCACCCCTGTCAGTGGTAAATGGTCTGCCCCATCCCAGTAACTGATACATTCTGCTTTAGAGTTGGAGCTTTTATAGAACAGATTTACTGGCCAGATCACCAGATGAACATATAAGGAATCCTAAAAAGGAAAACTAACATCAAATCTAAGAATCAATAATCTCCAATATAATAAATATTTTCTTTGGGTTTAATGTCTTACATTAAGAATATTTATATTTTTCTGTCAGCCAATCCAGTAGGAGGTTTATGTCACTGGTGCATGCTGGGGGAAGAAATACATATTTAGGACAGGCCATGTGCTCGCTCTCTTCCCCTGGGATGAGGTGTAGGGAGAAGCTGCTGGATGGAGCTCTGCTGTTCGGTCCATTAGCCTGTTTAGGGGCCTAACATGTGCTGAAGTGGTTGTGAAGCTGTCCTGCCTGGTCTGGAGGAAGCTGTGCCAAGGAGGAGACCCAGGGGAGGCCCCTTGCTGGAAGGAGTCAGGAAGAAGGCCGGTCTCTAAGGAGGGCCTGGGGACTCACTTGGAGGATGCACTGAAATTTGGGAATGTGCTTACAGTGTTACTCAGTCAGCTTATAGGTTCTGACACTGTGAGAGTAGACATTGATCAGCAGTCTGTAAGTGATCTGCCATGGTATCTGAGACCCCCCCCCCCCCAACCCTCACCTCCAACCCCTCACCTCCTGAACCATTCTGCAATAACACTTTAAAAATACAAAAGAGATTGGCATCCAATAACCTTTCTTGGTCCCGGTATTTATGCCATGGATTCAGCCCTGAGGTGAAATGCTAGCCCGCCCCTGGCTTTTGGAGGAGTTATCCTGCCTTTTGGATGTCAGAGGGATTCTACATTTATATTACACATTACATACTCCTGACCCCTGCACTATATACTATATAATTTTGTTTTTTTATTTTAAAGTTTCTGAGCTGATATTCAAAACCATCACGTCCTGGCTTTCAACATCCTACGTGATCAGGTAGGGGCTTCTTGGGGCCAATCTTGCCACTGGGGTCCCAAGGAAGCATGATCTTTACCTTGATACCCAGCACACCTTGTCTGAGGAGGACATGACGTACAGCTGTGTCCACGTATTAGTTGACTGGGTCTCCACTGTGAATCATCAGGCCATCCACAAATTTCATGGACTTGGCTCTCTGACCTCTCAGTTTGCCGGACACGACCACTTCACAGCCCTTGGCCCCGCTCTCCATGATGAAATGCAGCACACCATAGCAGGCTCTCCTCACAGCCAGTCCTCCCAGGAGCTTGTAATGCAGGGATTTAGCCTGAGCGATGGCACACAGACCCCTTGTGGCAACTTTCTCTGCATACAGCTCCACACTGCCCTCAGGAAATCCAAACCTTTTCTGGACTACGGCAGTTAGCTCAGGGATACGGTGCCCCTTCTCACCAAGGATACTCTGGGTCCTGGTAGCCAGAATGATGATCTCAGTCCTGGTTGGGGTGACTCGGACCTCCACACCAGAGTAGCCATCTTCAGCCAGCTCGCAGGTCAGGAACTCGTTCAGTTCAGCTTTGAAGATGCCATCGGCGACAAACTTCCTCTTCTTCAAGATCTGCACTGCCATCTTGCTCCGCGCTGCTGGAAGGAAAAAGCCTGCACTATATACTTTATGTTGTACATTACATAGTCCTGACCCCTGCACTGTATATTCTATGTTGTACATTACATACTCCTGACCCCTGCACTATATACTCTATGTTGTACATTACATACTCCTGACCCTGCACTATATACTCTATGTTGTACATTACATACTCCTGACCCCTGCACTATATACTCTATGTTGTACATTACATACTCCTGACCCTGCACTATATACTCTATGTTGTACATTACATACTCCTGACCCCTGCACTATATACTCTATGTTGTACATTACACACTCCTGACCCCTGCACTATATACTCTATGTTGTACATTACATAGTCCTGACCCCTGCACTGTATACTCTATGTTGTACATTACATACTCCTGACCCCTGCACTATATACTCTATGTTGTACATTACATACTCCTGACCCTGCACTATATACTCTATATTGTACATTACACACTCCTGACCCCTGCACTATATACTCTATGTTGTGCATCACATAGTCCTGAATTCTGCTCTCTCCCCTCTACCCACTGCTATATTTACACATAATATGGATTCTCTTTTGTTACACCCATTTTCTACCAGCTGGACATTTTATATCGGTAGATAGTGAGTAGGTGTCCCGCACATCAAGGCGTGGCCTGGCGTACGTCCAGACTGAGACTGCCATTTACTATCATACAGCAGGTCATAGTTACATAGCAGTTGAGGTTGAATAAAGACAATAGTCCATCCAGTTCAACCTTTATAGGTGTGTGGCCGTAATCATCTCTCATACCCCTGAATGTTCTGATCCTTGAGATGTATGTCCAAGAGTGTTTTGAAAGTAGCCATACTACCCACAGAAACTACCTCTTGTGGTAGAGAATTCCACAATCTTGTAGCCCCAACAGTAAAGAACCCCCCACGTTGCCTGAGGTTAAAACGCTTCTCCTCTAATCGCATTGTATGTCCTCGAGTCCTCATGCAATCCTTGCGACTGAATAGCTTTTTTTCTATGCTGAGATCACCATTGAGGTATTTGTAAATTGCTATCATGTCCCCTCTTAGGCGTCTCTTCTCCAGGGAGAATAAATTAAGCAATTGTAGATGCTCTTCATAATTAAGGTCCTCCAATCCCCTAATTAGTTTAGTTGCCCTTCTCTGGACTCTCTCCAGCTCCAACGCATCCCTCCTGAGGACTGGCGACCAGAACTGGACAGAATACTCCAGATGCGGTCGGACCAGAGTTTTATAAAGTGGAAGGATTATAGTCTTATCTCTGGAATACATCCCTTTCTTTATGCATGCTAATATTCAGCTTTGGCAGCTGCCGCTTGACATTGCATGCTATTGCTTAGTCCATCCTCTACCAGGACTCCCAGATCTTTCTCCATTTCTGATTCCCCCAAAGGTTCCCCCTCTAACGTGTATTGTGCTTTTATGTTTTTAGTCCCCAAGTGCAAAACCTTACACTTCTCCACATTAAACCTCATTTGCCATGTCATTGCCCACTCTGTTATTTTGTCCAGGTCATTCTGTAGGATATCTGCTTCATGCTGTGCAGTTATTGCCCTGCCCAATTTTGTGTCATCTGCAAAAACTGATATCGAACTACTGATCCCGTCCTCAATGCTGTTTATGAATAAATTGAACAAGGTTGGTCCCAGGACTGAGCCTTAGGGGAGCCCACTTACCACCCCAGACCAGTCTGAGTATGCGCTATTTATTACCACCCTTTGGACACGCCCTTTTAGCCAGTTCCATATTCAAGAGCAAACCCTGCTGTCGATACCTGCAGACCTTTTTTTTATAAATTAAGCATTTGTGGGGAACTGTATCAAACGCCTTAGCGAAATCCAGGTACAGCACGTCCACTGGTCTCCCCATATCTAGCTCACAGCTCACCTCCTCGTAGAATGTTAAGAGATTGGTTTGACAAGAACGCCCATTTGTAAACCCGTGCTGATTACTACTGATGATGCTGTTGTCTTTAGCAAACTCTACGATATAGTCCCTTATCATCCCCTCCAGAAGTTTACATACTATCGATGTCAGACTGACAGGCCTATAATTTCACGGGACATGCCTCTGCCCTTTTTTGAATATCGGTATCGCGTTAGCTTTCCTCCAATCCCCTGGTACATCTCCTGTCCTAATACTGTCAGCAAAGATCAGGAACAATGGTCTAGATATAATTTTACTAAGTTCTTTGAGTACTCTCGGATGTATGCCATCCGGGCCTGGTGATTTATTTGTGTTAATTTTATCCAGCCTTTCCCTGATTTCACCCTCTGTTAGCCATAGCGGCAAGTCCTGTGTATTACTACTAACCATATAGTCGTGGTCGGTGTACCCCTCCTTTTCCTGTGTAAAAGCTGTCGAGAAAAAAGGCGTTCAGCACGGTTGCTTTTTCAGTGTCCTCTGTAACCATCCTCTCATCATCGTTAATTATGTGTGCAATATGCTCTGCCCTAGATTTTTTGTTTATATATTTAAAGAATTTCTTTGGGTTCTTTTTACTATCCTCCGCTATTTGTGTCTCAAAGTTGATTTTGGCCATTTTGATTTCGTATTTACTTTTCTTATTTGCCTCCTTGTATTGCTGGAAAGCCGATACTGTGCCCTCTGATTTATATTTCTTGAAGGCCAATTTTTTTCCCCTAATAAGTTTTTTAAAGCTACGGTTTAGCCAGCCAGGTTTGGCTTTGTCTCTTCTAAATTTATTTCCCATAGGAATGCACTGCAAGATGCATTTGCTTAATATGTTCCTAAAGCATTCCCATTTTTCCTCTGTGGTCAGGGATCCCAGGGTTTGGTCCCAGTTTACCCTTTCCATCAATGAGTACAATTTTGAAAAGTTTGCCCTTCTGAAGTTTAGGGTTCTTATGTTCCCCACTTGCCTTGTTATATTGTTATTTATACTAAATGTGATCATCCTGTGATCGCTAGAGCCCAGGTAGTCCTGGACTCCTACCTCCGAAATTATGTCTGGGTCATTAGTGATCAATAGATCCAGCACTGCATTTTCTCTAGTAGGAGAATCCACCAACTGTGACATGTAAGGTTTCCATGAATAGACGGGCCTTCTGTGAGTGTGTAGTCCCCTCATCCCAGTCAATGTCGGGATAATTGAAGTCCCCCAATATGATGACTGATCCCAATTTTGCCACTTTACCCAACAGTGATATAAATTCCAGCTCTACCTCCTCCCTTTGGTTGGGTGGCCTAAAGTAAACCCCCACAATTACTTTTCCCTTTTCTTCTTCCCTATGGATTCTACGGATTCTAACTCCATACTCATCCCTTCCATAATATCACTCCTCTCTATCACCCTTACATTATTCTTGACATAGAGACATACCCCTCCCCCTCTTTTTCCTACCATGTCCTTCCGGTACACAGAATACCCAGGGATATTAGACAGCCAGTCATGTGAGGGGTCGAACCAAGTTTCCGTTATTCCCACAAGGTCTATGTCCTCCATGTACTAACATTTCCAACTAATTTTATTAGCTCGGCTCCTGGCATTTGCATATTCCCCTCTTAGTTTTGTGGAAGTTGATCGTGAATGGCGATTGTTTATTCCTGATTGGTCTTAGGTTTTCCCGCACAGACCCCCCAATAGATGTTATGGAACTACTGTCGCTGCTGACTCTACTACTGCCTTCTGTCCTTTGTTCCCTCCTGACTGACTCTACTTCTGAGCTCTCCCCCCTGTCTCCTAGTTTAAAAGCCCATCCAACTTGGTGGCCATCTTTCTCTCCAAAAGAGCTGTACCGTCCCCATTAAGGTGCAGCCCATCCTTACTAAAGAGCCGGTAGTTCGGCACCTACAGTCTTTTCCACATATTGCCCTCTCTTTCCTTCTAGTAAGCGAGTCCCCTACCACCAGAACCTGTCTTTCCTTTCACTTGCTCCCGCCCTCACTGGAGGAGTTCTTCCCCTGGCAGCTAGGGGCATCGCTCTGCTCCAGCAATGCTGGTCCCTGACTGGTTTCCCCAACATCACACAACAGGGCAGGGCATATTTATTCATCCTGCAGGAACTGGCTGCATACTCTTGCCACATGAGGTCGGGCATTGTGGTGCACCAGGGGGAATCCAGGACCCACTGCACCAGCATAGGGTCTGACAATGGGTCCAAGGATTTCATCCCGATACCTAATGGCAGTCAGGGTGCCATTGTCTAGCCTGTAGAGGTCTGTGCGTCCCTCCATGGATACGCCTCTTCAGACCATCACTGACCCACCACCCAACCGGTCATGCTGAACGATGTTACAGGCAGCATAATGTTCTCCATGGCTTCTCCAGACCCTTTCACGTCTGTCACATGTGCTCAGGGTGAACCTGCTCTCATCTGTGAAAAGCACAGGGTGCCAGTGGTGGAGCTGCCAATTCTGGTGTTCAATGGCAAATGCCAATCGAGCTCCACAGTGCCGGGCAGTGAGCACAGGGCCCACTAGGGGACGTCGGGCCCTCAGGCCACTCTCATGAAGTCTGTTTCTGATTGTTTGGTCAGAGACATTCACACCAGTGTCCTGCTGGAGGTCATTTTGTAGGGCTCTGGCAGGGCTCATCCTGGTCCTCCTTGCACAAAGGAGCAGATACCGGTCCTGCTGATGGGTTAAGGACCTTCTACGGCCCTGTCCAGCTGAAACTGATTAACAACCCCCTCTGCTACTTCACTGAGCAGATGAATATCCCAGGAGTTTCCCTGATTTGATGCTATACTCTGATTATAGAAACATAGAATGTGTCGGCAGATAAGAACCATTTGGCCCATCTAGTTTGCCCAATATATCTGAATCCTATGAATAGTCCCTGGCCCTATCTTATATGAAGGATAGCCTTATGCCTATCCCATGCATGCTTAAACTCCTTCACTGTATTTGCAGCTACCACTTCTGCAGGAAGGTTATTCCATGCATCCACTACTCTCTCAGTAAAGTAATACTTCCTCATATTACTTTTAAACCTTTGCCCCTCTAATTTAAAACTGTGTCCTCTTGTGGTAGTTTTTCTTCTTTTAAATATGCTCTCCTCCTTTACCGAGTTGATTCCCTTTATGTATTTAAAAGTTTCTATCATATCCCCTCTGTCTCTTCTTTCTTCCAAGCTATACATGTTAAGGTCCTTTAACCTTTCCTGGTAAGTTTTTTCCTGCAATCCATGTACTAGTTTAGTAGCTCTTCTCTGAACTCGCTCTAGAGTATCTATATCCTTCTGGAGATATGGCCTCCAGTACTGCGCACAATACTCCCAAGTGAGGTCTCACCAGTGTTCTGTACAGCGGCATAAGCACTTCTCTCTTTCTACTGCTTATACCTCTCCCTATACATCCAAGCATTCTGCTGGCATTTCGTGCTGCTCTATTACAGCCCATATTATAAAGTGTTGAGCAGTGTATATGAGTGTGGAAAACTCTTGGTAATTTTTCTTGTCTTCTGACAGACGGACTCTGTGGTGGGAATAGAAGGACATCGGAGGAAGATGTGACTACAGAAGATAATGACATGGCATCTTCTCCAGAAGTAAATCCCGTTCCTCATAATATACATGACAGAGATCACCATTGGAGGAGATCATTGGAATCTCCTGATACTTCACATAGTCCTCTAATATCTGACAGTGCCGACGGGTGCGGGAAACCATCTCATCTCGGGGAATCTTCTTTATACCACACAGGGATTCATACAGGAGAGAATTCATTCTCCTGTTCAGAGTGTGGGAAATGTTTTAATCGTAAAGGAAGCTTTCTTAGCCATCAGAGAATGCACACAGATGGGCTTCCCTATTCATGTTCAGAGTGCGGGAAATGTTTTAGTAAAAAAGGAAGCCTTCTTACCCATCAGAGAATACACACAGGTGAGCGTCCCTATTCATGTTCAGAGTGCGGGAAATGTTTTAATTATAAAGTAAGCCTTCTTAGCCATCAGAGAATACACACAGGTGAGCGTCCCTATTCATGTTCAGAGTGCGAGAAAAGTTTTAATAAAAAAGGACACCTTCTTAGACATCAGAGAATTCACACAGGGGAGCGTCCCTATTCATGTTCTGAGTGCGGGAAAAGTTTTAGTCAAAAAGTAAGCCTAAATAAGCATCAGAGAATACACACAGGTGAGCGTCCCTATTCATGTTCAGAGTGCGGGAAATATTTTAATTCTAAAGGAAACCTTCTTAGCCATCAGAGAATACACACAGGTGAGCGTTCCTATTCATGTTCAGAGTGCGGGAAATATTTTAATTCTAAAGGAAACCTTCTTAGCCATCAGAGAATACACACAGGTGAGCGTCTCTATTCATGTTCAGAGTGCGGGAAAAGTTTTAATCATAAAGTAAGCCTAAATAAGCATCAGAGAATACACACAGGTGAGCGTCCCTATTCATGTTCAGAGTGCGGGAAATGTTTTAATAGTAAAGGAAACCTTCTTAGCCATCAGAGAATACACACAGGTGAGCGTTCCTATTCATGTTCAGAGTGCGGGAAATGTTTTAATGATAAAGGACACCTTCTTCGCCATCAGAGAATACACACAGGTGAACGTCCCTATTCATGTTCAGAGTGCGGGAAATGTTTTAATAATAAAGGAAACCTTCTTCGCCATCAGAGAATACACACAGGTGAGCTTCCCTGTTAATGTTCAGAGTGCAGGAAATGTTTTAACCCCGTAAGGACCAAGCCCATTTTTGACTCATGTGGTTCACATGTTAAAATCAATATTTTGGCTAGAAAATTACTTAGAACCCCCAAACATTATATATATTTTTTAGCAAAGACTCTGAAGAATGAAATTGCGGTCATTGCAATATTTTTTGTCACGCGGTATTTGCGCAGTGGTCTTTCCAACACCATTTTCTAAAGAAAAAATACATTTCGCAGCGTTTAAAAATAAGTAAACAGTAAAGTTATCCCAATTTTTTTGTATATTGTGAAAGATGATGTCACGCTGAGTAAATAGATACCCAACGTGTTCCGGTATAAAATTGCGCACACCTGCGGAATGGCGACAAACTACGGTACATAAAAATCTCCATAGGCGACGCTTTAGAAATTTTTAGCGGTTACCAGTTTAGAGTTACAGAGGAGATCTTTTTATTTATCTCTCTCACTCTGGCGATCGTGGCGATACCTCACATGTGTGGTTTGAACGCCGTTTTCATTTGTGGGCGCGACTTACGTTTGCATTTTCTTTTGTGCGTGAGCTCATGGCGATGGGGCGCTTAAAAATTATTTTTTTTCCTATTTCTTTTATTTAACTTTTTAATTTTAGCACAATTGTAAAAAAAAAAAAAAAAAATCTGATGACTTTTATTGGTGTGAGAAGGAATATAAACATCCCTTGTGACAGTAATAGGCAGTGACAGGTTCTCTTTATGGAGGGATCGGGGGGAATGTGACAGTAATAAGCAGTGACAGGTACTCTTTATGGAGGGATCGGGGGGGATGTGACAGTAATATGCAGTGACAGGTACTCTTTATGGAGGGATCGGGGGGGATGTGACAGTAATATGCAGTGACAGGTACTCTTTATGGAGGGATCGGGGGGGGATGTGACAGTAATAGCAGTGACAGGTACTCTTTATGGAGGGATCGGGGGGGATGTGACAGTAATAAGCAGTGACAGGTACTCTTTATGGAGAGATCGGGGGGAGGGGAGAAATGTGACAGTAATAGGCAGTGACAGATATTCTTTATGGAGGGATCGGGGGGGGAATGTGACAGTAATAGGCAGTGACAGATATTCTTTATGGAGGGATCGGGGGGGGAGGGGGGAATGTTACAGTATTAGGCAGTGACAGGTACTCTTTATGGAGGGATCGGGGGGGAGGGGGGAATGTGACAGTAATAGGCAGTGACAGGTACTCTTTATGGAGGGATCTGGGGGAGGGGGGAATGTGACAGTAATAGGCAGTGACAGGTACTCTTTATGGAGGGATCGGAGGGAGGGGAGGAATGTGACAGTAATAGGCAGTGACAGGTACTCTTTACGAAGGGATAGGGGGTTTAAAAGACCCCAACCCCCTCCCCCGCTTTCACTCTATTCAATATGCCGAAATATGCATTTCTGAATAGTGACAGATGTTTGAATTCGCCGCCATCGTGACGTTGAATAACCCGGACGTGACGTTGTGCTGCCGCTTCCGGGTTACTACTTCGGAGACCCGAATGGAGCTGTGAAACCACCTCAGTCCACTCGGGGTTGGTTTACACCCGCATTGCCCTCTGACCCGCTGTGGGGTTGGCAGGCAGCTGGGAGCCCTTATGTTAACCCTGTAAAGCCCAAGCCAATACGCAGCAACTGTATGCATCAGGGCTGTTGCAGCACAACCCCATTCAGTTGAATACCATTGCCCAATGTGACCGGGGGGGGGGTGAGGTTTGCAGCAGCTACAAATTGCAGTGCCATGTGTACAGCCCCATCCGGCTGCCATCTAAGGTTAAGTGGGTGGTAAAATCATGACTCTACTGTCTACCTTTACCGATTCCTCCCCACATGTGGCAACAGGCAGGAAATCATGACAATACATGGGGCAACAAGTGGGCAATCATCAGAGTACATGGGGCAAGAGATGGACAATCATGGCAATACATGTGCTTGATTTATTGAAGTAGCCGGCTTTTTATTGGTCCAACCAATGTATGATTATTAATACATTTGACACATTTGTTAATTCTATTATAAAATATTTAAGCTTTATTTTATTCATATCATTACTGTGTGGTAATCGCTTATTCTGATCTTGTACAATAAAAACTCTTCGTACAATATTCTGTGCCGCGTCTTCTTTTTTACCAATGATTAGATGATCGGTGATTGGAATGTGATCAGTTCATAGAGAGTCATCCATTGGGGTTTTATTAGTGAGATGGAGAGTGGAGAAGGCACCACATTGACAGCCATTGGAGGCTCTTTCTAAAGCCCTAAACTTTTTATCAACCTGTCTATGACATTAGTCTTCCAAACTCTATCTCACTGAGCTAAGGCCAGAAGAGTTCCAGGAGTTCTTCTCTGTCCACAGTTCCCAAACCAAAAGGAGACATCCACCACATCTTCAATCTTAAGGCCCTAAATGTCCTCAGCTGGGCCCAGGAGTTCCGCATGCAATCCACCAGGTCATAGCCTCTTTATCAGGGAGACTTTCTGCTTTGACCACCCCCATACATGTACTGCGGTAGGGCGGCTGTTCTGCACAGAATCACATCTGCTTTTCTGGGTCTGGGGCGGGCATACGCTCTGCCGCCGCCTAGCTCCCGCTGGACACAGCAGGAGCCAATCAGCGTGTCTGGTGGACACGGTGTCCGTTGGCACCTGGCAATCATTCCCTAGAGAGCCGGAACAGTTGTCTGCCAGTGTAAACAAGGCAGATCGCTGTCCTGTTAGTAGGGAAGATGGAGATCCTGTGTTTCTACTAATAGAGAAAGGAGATACTGGCACACAAAGATTATATATAGTCCAGCCAGCAATAAATATCTAAAAATACCAATGATCAGGGTAGAGGGTAATCCAGAAAAAGTCACTGGTCTTTGGTTATGGGGGTACAATAAAGGAATGCACAGGACCACATATGGCTGCTGTCCATGTGACTGGCTGTGTATAGATCAAGAGGAAAGCCTTGCTTCTCTTCTGGTCTTGTACCTCCTATCCTTCCGGTGACTGCATTTCCACTGTGCCTTCCATGCTGGTTAGCGTGGCTTCTTGGGGCTCCTCCAGTCTCCCAAACCAGCCATCTCTCTGCCCAGCAGCCGGAACAGATGACAGCGGTCCTGCAGGATGGTTCTAGGAGGATCCAGAGACTCTGACACCAGGTGAGCACTTGTATATTTTACCTCTTGTGAGTGTTTTAATCTTTTGCTATTAAAACCCTTTAACCAGGATAACACACTTAGCTGGCGCTTCCTGTAGGGTTGCCATCCGTCCAGGATTCACCTGGACAGTTCGGGTTTTGAATTATGTGTCCGGGTTTCAGGCCACCTGAAACCCAGACATCATATTCAGAATGGACTGTGGCTCCTCAAGTACCACAACCCCTGAGTGCATAGATGTGCACACCGGCCTCACCCCCATACACAGACAGGAGAGAAGGGCTTGATCTATTCCTCCTCTCACCCCTACCTCTCTGTCTGCCCACCCACACTCCAATCCCTGGAATTCTGTGCCTCAGGAAAGGGATGTGTGTGGGCTGGAAGTTTGAAGCTCAGCAACTGGCAGATACATTGTGGATGAAAGGCTTCGATGCCTGAGCCTCCACCCTCGGGTGAGTGAGCTCACTATCCAATGTCTATGACTGAAGTCTCCACCCTCTCTCCCTTCCCTTTCTCGTGCCTCCAAGTGAGTGAGTACAATAAGGTAAGGTTTAAGGGGTGCCCTGCAGATTCTGATGTAAGGGGGGCTTTGGGAACCCTAATTAAAGGGGGAATTCTGGGAACTCGGAGGTAAGTGGGAGGTCCACAGCATTCCCCCTAAACCACTTGCTGCCCGCACACCCACCGTCAAATGACGGCGGAGCGGTGCGGCTCTCGTTCACATGACGGCTTACCAGAACAGCCTCTCTCGTGCGCAAGTGGGGGCACGCAGTGCGGCGATTGTGGCCGCACCGTGCTGCTTGGACAGGGCGCGACCCTGATCTTGGAAAAGAGCCAATGACTTGGCTATTTACCCATGTGATCGACTGCGTCCAATCACAGCCGGTCACATGTTGTTGTGCGTTTTGGTATAAAATTTGACTATTTTTAATTTATTACTAAAAGGCGATGTCTGAACTATCAATAGAATTATGACGCAGTGCCTCCAGCCGATTACGGCAAATAATTTAATATCTCAGAAAAAACCCAATTAATTTTGTTCAGACACTCATGGTATACCACGCAATTTTCCCGAGTTCTTTTTTTTATCAGTTAATTTCTTTTTAAAAGCATATACCAATCTTAGTGAAACAGTCTACAGTAGGGAATATATATATATATAAGAATATTTATTCGCAAGACATATTTTCACCATAAATGATCATACTTGGGTGACACAAAGAGATAACCTTACATAAGATACAAACTTAAAACGATAAATGCAATGTGATATTTAGCTAAACGATGAAAGTAAAATAAAGCAAGATTATGTTTTTCCCAGGTGTAGTATGAACCATAAATTAATATTCTATATAATCAGACCACAATAGTCTGCGAATCACATGGCCGAAAGTCATTCCACTGCAGATGAAGTGAGAATAAGCCATGCAAAACGGAAGACGTAAAATCGCAAATAATGCGCTTAATCTGATATTAAAAATGTTATAAAAACAAAAATCATCTCTTTAGAGAAAAATCTACATATGGTTTATACGGCTGGGATTGTACTTTTGTTACCCTTTAAATATGAAATGTAAAACATTTAAGGAAGTATATAAACAATATTGAATAATAATCAAATAACAGCAAGGCATAATTACCATATTTAAAATGGCCGCTAGCTTAGAATAGTAGTTACCAGGTTCCTTAAGATGGCTGCTTTTCCAAGATGGTGGCCAATTAGGGAGGAGCTTCGTTTGGCGTCCCTCAAAGGTTCAGATACATGGTGGACCAAGATGGCGTCTGTGTAGGTGAGTCTGTGCATAGCTGTAATAGTGTGTATGTTGTAAGTGTGATGTATATTGGGCAAAATGTGATGTCTTGTGTCTCCTATTACATCTCTGGTTCCTTTTTATTTTGTGTTGAACAAAAGGGCAGTAAAAATTATCATAAGCCAAACCCCGTGGGAGGAACATTATCCTATTGGTTGGGGTTACTTATTCATTAACTGGTGATGTCATAGGGTGACACCTCTTGGTTAACCAGTATATTAAATAAAGATTTCTCCATTTAAGACTATTATAAAACAACATAAAATGTAATCATGCTCTCATCTATGACATGTCCATTTAATCCACCAGGTATCTGAATAAAGATTAATCTGGATAACACCATTCTCATATTTAATATATCTTATGTAATATATCTATATTGGATTTTACTGTTTAACCCAAGACTTCAATTAGTAGCAGTAAGAATTATATAGATACATATACAGTTATATATATTGATACACAACAGCTTGTATATGTACACATGGGTTGTTTCCAATCAGAGTATTATCCATTTAGGCATTATTATGTTAACAACAGTACATTCATGATTTGGGACTGGATGATAAAATATGGGCAAAATTTCTGACCATTTGACACTACTATATGATAGAATATAATGTACTTCTCAGTAGGAGGTTGTCATAACATCATAGTTCCATAACACCTTTTGTATATGATGGGGCAAAGATGTTGTATCATTTTATGATTTTATGAAATTCATTTTGAGATTTGCAGTTCTCATCAATCTAAGTGACAATGGTTATTTGACTCCATGTAGATTCCAACAACTTTACCCCCCTGTTGGTGTTTAGGTAAATAAATGATAGATTCTAGTCTTTGTCCAGACAGTTTTGTTTGTCTTCTCAGGGTGGAAACAATAGTTTACTTGCATGGTGGATGGTTGAACACAGGTGTTATCCTGAAATTGAGTTTCGCCCATTGTGTGAGTCATGGCCCGAACATAAAGTTTTATGATCTCTCTGGCTTTTCTTGTTTCATGACCAGGGGAAGGATGTCTTATGTAAACCTTTTCCCCCAAAGGCCGTTCCACCTGTGATAAGCAATTTATTTATCTGCCTTTCTGAGCATTGTATTTAAAAGTTTGTCAAACACAGCTCCTCTTGGGGGGCAGATGACATGGCTTCTCATCTTAAAGTACATGCAAACAAAACCATCTCAAACAATGGACGCAATGTGTGTTTCAAACTGAAAGGGTTTTGACTCAATATGTAACAAGGTCAATTGAGGCCTCAAAGTTCACCATTCTTGACCTGTAATAATAAAAATGTATTTCTATTTCATACTGAAAGTTTAACAGTGCCCAGCTCTTACCTGACTGAGGCCCTAAGCCTGATATTTCTGCCTGCTGCTAACTTATTGCCATCATGCCTCTGCCTGCTACCTGTACTGTGGACAATGTTCCTGCCTAATACCAGGACCAATATTTTGGCTGTGCTGACCATGTTGCTGCCTGAACCAATGCTTTGGCTGTGCTGACAATACAGTATCTCTGCCTGCTGACTGTACTGACTATAGACAATATTCCTGCCTGCTGCCTGGACAAATTACTTTTGTTTTTACTGACCACAACCCTGCCTGCTGACTGGACCAATGCTCTCCTCTGTGGACAACTGCACTACTAAAACCACAAGTAATATTTTGTTTACCCTTTGGCCAGCAGAATGTATTTTCGGGTGTATTTCTTGGTATGTACAGTGAAGGAAAAAAGTATTTGATCCTCTGCTGATTTTGTACATTTGTCCACTGACAAAGAAATGATCAGTCTATAATTTTATTGGTCGGTTTATTTTAACAGTGAGAGACAGAATAACAACAAAAATATCCAGAAAAACACATTTCAAAAAAGTTATAAATTGATTTGCATTTTAATGAGTGAAAGAAGTATTTGAGCCCTTCCCAAAACATGACTTGGTACTTGGTGGCAAAACTCTTGTTGGTAATCACAGAGGTCAGATGTTTCTTGTAGTTGGCCTCCAGGTTTGCACACATCTCAGGAAGGATTTTGTCCCACTACTCTTTGCAGATCCTCTCCAAGTCATTAAAGTGGTTGTAAAGTCAGAAGGTTTTTATCTTAATGCATTTGATGGCCACAAATGCCTTAGCTGTCCGAGACTCTCTCTCCTGATTGGCTGAGACACAGCAGCGGTGCCATTGGTCCCCACTGATGTCAATCAAACTCAGTTATCCAATCAAGAGAGAGAGGAGGCAGGGCTGAACGGTAGTTGCGTGTCTGAATGGACACAGGGAGCTGCAGCTTGGCTCTGGTGCCCCCATATCAAGCTGCTTGCTGTGGGGGCACTCAACAGAAGGGAGGAGCCAGCAGCTCCAGCCAGGGACCCGAGAATAGGAGGATCCAGGTTGCCCTGTGCAAAACCAACTGCACAGAGGAGGTAAGTATAACATATTTGTTGATTTAATAGAAAAAAAAAAAGACTTTACAATCACATTAAGGTTACAAGGCTGATGTTTGGTAACTCGAACCTTCAGCTTCCTCCACATATTTTCAATGGGATTAAGGTTTAAAGACTGGCTAGGCCACTCCAGGACCTTAATGTGCTTCTTCTTCTTGAGCCACTCCTTTGTTGCCTTGGGCCATCCACCACCTATTTTCAATGCCCTGACTGAGGGAAGCAGGTTCTCACCAAAGATTTGACAGTACATGGGCCCCGTCCATTGTCCCTTTGATGCTGTGAAGTTGTCCTGTCCCCTCAGCAGAAAGACACCCCCAAAGCATAATGTTTCCATCTGCATGTTTGATGGTGGGGATGGTGTTCTTGGGGTCATAGGCAGCAATCCTCCTCTTCTAAACACGGCAAGTTGAGTTGATGCCAAAGTGCTTGATTTTGGTCTCATCTGACCACAACACTTTCACCAAGTTTTCCTCTGAATCATTCAGGCTGGTTTCACACTAGAGACTGTGACCAGCTCTTAATGGAGCCGATTCACACAGCTCGGGGATGGCTGCGGAGCGGTTTGCAGAAGAGTCCTGTGCGTCTTCTGACCTGTTTCAGGTCCGAATGCAGCCAAAAATTTGGGCCTGCTTCATCCCTGAAAAAGAGAACAGGGACACACCAGACCTCTGCTGTGAGCCACTCCACACAGCAGTGTGAACCCACTGCTAAACTGCTAAAGTGTGGACCCGGCCTTAGATGTTTATTAGCAAACTTCAGACGGGCCTGTTAATGTGCCTTCTTGAGCAGAAGGACCTTGCATGCTCTGCAGGATTTCAGTCCTTCACAGTGTAGGGTGTTACCAATTGTTTTCTTGGTGACTATGGTCCCAGCTGCCTTAAGGGTCATTGGCAAGATTATCCCGTGTAATTCTAGGCTGATTCCTCACCATTCTCATGATCATTGAAACACCATGAGGTGAGATCTTGCACGAAGTCCCAGACCAAAGGAGATTGACAGTTATTTTGTGTTTCTTCCATTTGCGAATAATCTAACCAACTGTTGTCACCCTCTCACCAAGCTGCTTGGCGATGGCCTTGTAGCCCATTCCAGCCTTGTGTAGGTCTACAATCTTGTCCCTGACATCTTTGGACAGCCCTTTGGTCTTGGCCACGGTGGAGAAATTGGAATATGATTGCTTCTGTGGACAGGTGTCTTTTTTATACAGGTAACATTCTGAGATTAGAATTTTCCCTAACTGTACATGCTATGCGTTAGAATTATGAAAGATCTACAAAGATGATAGTTTGTCAGGAATTTATTGTATTGTTATTTATTAAAGTACATAATTGTGTACTTTATGTCCCTAGAACACTTGATGGTGCTCCTTGCATGTTGGGCCTCTCTATGTTGCCATGCTGTGTAAAAGTCTCACACATGTGGTGTGACAGTATTCACCGTCACTGGAATTTAAAGACAGATAAGTAATGGTTTGGATTGCTTCATATTTGTCAGCAATATCTCCATATAGAAATATTAAGATTTATTCCCATTTGCCATGAAATCTGTGTAATTCCTAAATGCTGTGTATATTACATATCTTTCAATGTCAGAAAGGTTTTCCTTTTGTTTGTGTATTGGGAGGGAATGTGGATTGCCCTGTCTCATTGTTAAGTGCTAATGACCTACCATTGTTCTGTCTGTCTGCCTTAAGAGAAACATATTATGGGATGTATAAAGATATGTGGATTGGGTGCTAAGGAGGAGGGGGGATTGTCCCACATTGTATATTTTGTACACTGTATGAGAGTGTAAAACTCTGTTCCTATTGGATGGTGAATATCACGTCCAGTCTTCAACAAGGTCCATCTGGGTGGTAACCTTGTGGGTGAAAACTGTATATAAGTCTTGTTCAGTAAAGCTGTTCTAGAGTTACTTCACCCTCAATCTAGAGTCCTGTCTCTCATTGGGGGAATCGGCTACAAGGGATTGCTATATCCTCCATACTCCCTTGGATAATCCCTAAGCTCTTGTAAGAGCTTGTATAAGAGCTTGTCTGCTACACTCTCTGGGGAAAGGAGGTTCACCCACAGGAACCTGGAGCCTTGTCGTAGGTCCAGGGTGGGTAGGAGATTGCGAGACCCTAACCAAACTGCGGCGGTTCGTGGGGTCTGACGTGGTTACAGTGTCTGGTGGAGTGCTTGGTGCCCTTGGAAAGCACTAGGAGCATCTGTCAACGGAGGTACCCAGTCAGGGGTGCCCTGTTCCGTTACATGTGGTATCACCATACAGGAGGAGTAGCAGAATGTATTTTGGGGTATAAATGTTGCTATGTACATGCTATATGTTGGAAATATCTTATAAATGAACAACTTTGTGTTAAAAAAAAAAAGCGTTTTCATTTTCTTTCCACGATTTCCAAAAACGTATGGAAAAAAATTACATGTTCAAAAGACTCAATATGCCTAATAGAATATACATTGGGGTGTTTGCTTTCCATAATTGGGTAATTTTGTCGGCTTTTCCATTGGCCTGGTGCTCCATGGCCTTCAAAACTGTGATAGGTTGTCAGGAAAGTAGTTGTGTAATTTATGCTCCTAGAATACCTGAAATTACTCCTTGGATGTTGGGCCTCTGTATGTAGCCAGGCTGTGTAAAAGTTTCACACGTGGTATGGCCATACTAGAAGAGGAGGAGTAGAAGAATGTGTTTTGGGGTGTAGTTGCAAGTATGCCTATGCCGTGTGTGAGAAATAACCTGTTAATATAACAATTTTGTGGGGGGAAAAAATCTTTATATTGCAAAGAATGGTGGGAAAAAAATGTCAACTTAAAAAAAACTCACCATGCCTCTTACTAAATACCTTGGAATGTCTACTTTCCAAAAAGGGGTCATTTGGGGGGTATTTATACTGTCCTGGCTTATTAATGTCTCAAGAAATGAAATTCGGCCGTCAGTACATCAGGTGTGATCAATTTTCAATGATTGGCACCATAGCTTGTAGACTCTATAACTTTCACAAAGACCAAATAATATTCACTGATCTAATTTACAATATACAATACACAACGTGTTACATTATTATAACAATGTATTGTAGAAAAGATCACACCATAGAAAATGGGGGAAAGGAGAAAATAAACCCGGATATGAAGGTGACATTTGTGTACGAGGAACACCTTAACAATTACCACCATTTTATTCTCCAGGGCCTCTGCTTTCAGAAAATATATGTTTGGGGGTTTTATCTAATCTTCAGGCCCAAAATCTGCATTTTACCATGTGTGCAAAAATAATGCAAACACAGCTCTGGCAGTGAAAGGGTTAATGTGCGCTAGATGGGATCACTCTGCTGTGATCACAATCCAAACATTAGAGCTCCCCCTAGCTGCAGCCTGGTAATAACATTGCAAGGAGGTCTATTCATTTATCTGCTACATACTTCCCATCTTTATATAAATGTTATTAAGCTATCTGCTGTGCTGGTCAAATGTTTGCAATTGATTTAAATTGGAAAATGCTAAATCCGTCCACTAGATGGTGTTAGTTTACATTATACTTAGTGCAATCATTTGGATAAACGTAGTATCTTCTTTTATAAATCAATGGTTAGTTTAATAAATTTATGTTCTTTGATATCTACCGCACTCAGGTATCCACAAAGGAAATCAAAGGGTCTATTTATAAAAAAGCTGGAAGAATGTGACATGCATTTGCCCACCAAATATGACAAAGTCTTGCCATATGCAAGGTAATACAGTGATTTCCTATGATTAATACTGCACTATGGACACTAGATGGAGCAAAAGATCATAGGAAAGTAGTGTATGAAGTAAAATATAACCAACATTTGTAAAGACTGGTTGAAAGCTTCTCACATTTGTGATAAATAAAATAATTTGAAAAATAGACCTTTAAGTGTTTGTGAAAGGTTACACCACAAAATGTACTCAGCCAATGAAAGGTAATGACTCCATTTTTATTTTTCTCCTGCTATCAATGGCCAACACGGGGCAACACTTCATCCATGTCTTTGGTGATCCCTGATCTCCTTATGAAGTGTTTCTTACATGATGAAGATCAGCCATGGAGTATATCTGAGATGTATATCAGGGTGTGCTTCTTCCCCACATGTCCACCAACATTCATATAGAAGACATTTCCCACACTCAGTGCACTAATACACCTCAAGGGTTGTGTGATGCACAGGAAGACAGGACTTCAGTGAGGAACAATTCCCTCACTCAGGACAGGAAAGTGGCTTCTCCCCCGTGTGAGATCTCTGATGTCTGTAAAGACTGGACTTCTGTGAAAACCATTTCCCACACTCAGGACAGGAATACGGCTTCTTCTCCTTGTGAGATCTCTGATGTCTGTAAAGATGGGACTTATCTGAAAAACATTTCCCGCACTCAGGACAGGAATACGGCTTCTCACCAGTGTGCAGTCTCTGATGTCTGGAAAGACTGGATGTCTGTGAAAAACATTTTCCGCACTCAGGGCAAAAATATGGCTTCTCCCCTGTGTGAGATCTCTGATGGCTAACAAGAGTTGTTTTTGTTGAAAAACATTTCCCGCACTCAGAACAGGAAAGTGGCGTCTCCCCTGTGTGAGATCTCTGATGTCTGGAAAGACTCGATATCTGTGAAAAACACTTCTCGCACTCAGGGCAGAAATATGGCTTCTCCCCTGTGTGAGATCTCCGATGGCTAACAAGGTTTGTTTTTGTTACAAAACATTTCCCACACTCAGGACAGCAATACGGCTTCTCCCCCGTGTGAGATCTCTGATGTGTGTAAAGCCCAAACTTGTATGAAAAACATTTTCCGCACTCAGGACAGGAATACGGCTTCTCGCCTGTATGCAATCTCTGATGTGTGGAAAGAGTAGACTTCTGTGAAAAACATTTCCTGCACTCAGGACAGAAATATGGCTTCTCCCCCGTGTGAGATCTCTGATGTCTGTAAAGATAGGACTTCCGTGAAAAACACTTCCCACACTCAGGACAGGGAAACAGCTTCTCTCCCGTGTGAGATCTCTGATGTGTGTAAAGATCAGACTTCTGATAAAAACATTTCCCACACTCAGGACAGGAGTGTGGCTTCTCACCTGTGTGAGATCTCTGATGTCTGTAAAGATCAAACTTCTGTGAAAAACATTTCCCACACTCAGGACAGCAATACGGCTTCTCTCCTGTGTGAGATCTCTGATGTCTGTGATAGAAGGACTTCTGTGAAAAACATTTCCCACACTCAGGACAGCAATACGGCTTCTCCCCTGTGTGGGCTCTTTCATGTCTATTAAGATAGGATTTAAAACGGAAACACTTCCCGCACTCAGTACAGGAAAACCTCTTATGTGTTGGAAGGACGGCACCGTCCCTCACACTCTGAGGTTCCTCAGGATAAGAGGAATACGATGGTCCAGCACCGTATCTCACAGTCTGAGGTTCTTCAGGATAAGAGGAATACGATGGTCGGGCACCGTTCCTCACAGTCTGAGGTTCCTCAGGATAACAGGAATACGATGGTCCGGCACCGTGCCTCACAGTCTGAGGTTCCTCGGGATAAGAGGAATACGATGGTCCATCTACACTGTGTGGTGCCGGATGGACATTAGAGGTAGCCGGGTTTTCTCCTGGACTATACTGTGTGATGTTCTCATCTTCTACTTTACAGTCTGGAGACAAAGTGAGACAATCCTCTGAAGTTTTCCTCATCTCCTGTCCATCTACTAAAATAGAAATAAAAAGATTATTACTAGACATGAGCACATTGGTTCCCCTAAACCAGGACTCCGCCCACATCAGGCAGCTTTGTCTCTGAGCAGGGGCGGACTGGTCGGTCGGGCACTTTGGCCGTGGTCCGAGGGCCCGGAGTCAGTAGGGGGCCCCATGAGAGGCTGCACGTGTGTCACAGAGAGCAGGGGACTGCCGGTGAGAGGAGCTGAGGAGGCAGTGGCTGGGCCCAGGGATGCCGATGCAGGGGGCCCGGCCAGCCGGCAGCTTCAAGTTTTTTAATGCATTAATAACGTTTTTTTTAATTTATTTCCAGCTGGAACCTTCAGCCCTGGCCCCTTGCATTGCCGCTCACTATAGTCATTTATAAAACACAGAAGCCCGGCTTTTGTGTTATATAAGAGACAGCGATCCCAGCAGCACACTCAAAACCCTCCCTGCTCTCTCTGCATATTCAACAGAGGGGGGGGGGGGGGGGGGCGGGGCACACAGCTCAATCCTCGAGTCCGCAGCATCAGAAGAAGCCAGCACCGGCAGCCTGACCTCCTGTAAGTTACAGTCCATTCTTTTCTGTGTGGCAGAGGAGAGATGTGTCCTAGACAGGGAAGGGAGGTATTTACTGGAAAAGGAGGAGAGAGGCACTGGACAGGGAGGGGAGAAGAGATCTGTACTGGGGGAAATTTACGGGAATAGCTCTGTTAGAGGAGGGTATGACCTGTAAGATATGCACATGTGCGCTCTGTACATAACACAGTCCTCCGCCCTGCACTCTGTACAAAGCACAATCCTCCACCCTGCACTCTGTACATAGCACACTCCTGAACCCTGCACTCTGTACATAGCACACTCCTGAACCCTGCACTCTGCACATAGCACACTCCTCTACCCTGCACTCTGCACATAGCACACTCCTCTACCCTGCACTCTGCACATAGGACAATTCTCCACCCCGCACTCTGCACATAGGACAATCCTCCACCCTGCACTCTGTACATAGCACATTCCTCCACCCTGCACTCTGTACATAGCACATTCCTCCACCCTGCATTCTGTACATAGCACATTCCTCCACCCTGCACTCTGTACATAGCACATTACTCCACCCTGCACTCTGTACATAGCACAATCCTCTACCCTGCACTCTGTACATAGCACACTCCTGAACCCTGCACTCTGTACATAGCACACTCCTGAACCCTGAACCATGCACTCTGTACATAGAACACTCCTCTACCCTGCACTCTGTACATAGCACAATCCTCCACCCTGCACTCTGTACATAGCACAATCCTCTACCCTGCACTCTGTACATAGCACAATCCTCTACCCTGCACTCTGTACATAGCACAATCCTGAACCCTGCACTCTGTACATAGCACAATCCTCTACCCTGCACTCTGTACATAGCACAATCCTCCACCCTGCACTCTGTACATAGCACAATCCTCCACCCTGCACTCTGTACATAGCACAATCCTCCACCCTGCACTCTGTACATAGCACAATCCTCCACCCTGCACTCTGTACATAGCACAATCCTCCACCCTGCACTCTGTACATAGCACAATCCTCCACCCTGCACTCTGTACATAGCACAATCCTCTACCCTGCACTCTGTACATAGCACAATCCTCCACCCTGCACTCTGTACATAGCACAATCCTGAGCACAATCCTAAACCCTGCATTCTGTACGTAGCACAATCCTAAACCCTGCATTCTGTATGTAGCACAATCCTGAACTCTGCATTCTGTACGTAGCACAATCCTGAACCCTGCATTCTGTACGTAGCACAATCCTGAACCATGCACTCTGTAAGTAGCACAATCCAAAACCCTGCATTCTGTACATAGCACAATCCTGTATCCTGCATTCTGTACGTAGCACAATCCTGAACCCTGCATTCTGGACATAGCACAATCCTGAACCCTGCATTCTGTACATAGCACAATCCTGAACCCTGCATTCTGTACATAGCACAATCCTGAACCCTGCATTCTGTACATAGCACAATCCTGAACCCTCCTCTCAGTACCTAGCACAATCCTGAACACTGCATTCTGTACAAGGCACAATTCTGAACCCTGCATTCTGTACAAAGCACAATCCTGAACCCTGCACTCTGTACGTAGCACAATCCTCAACCCTGCATTCTGTGCGTAGCACAATCCTCAACCCTGCACTCTTAGGTAGCACAATCCTAAACCCTGCACTCTGTATGTAGCACAATCCTGAACCCTGCACTCTGTACGTAGCACAATCCTGAACCCTGCACTCTGTACGTAGCACAATCCTGAACCCTGCACTCTATACGTAGCACAATCCTCCACCCTGCACTCTATACGTAGCACAATCCTCCACCCTGCACTCTGTACATAGCACAATCCTACACCCTTCACTCTGTACATAGCACAATCCTCCACCCTTCATTCTGTATGTAGTGCACTCCTGAACCTAAACTCTGAATGTAACCTACTCCTGGGCTCTGCACGAGTGTACCCCTTTACCCTGCACTCTGTGCGTAGCACAATTCTGAACCCTGTATTGCGTATGCAGTGGAATCCTGAAAAAGTTCTGTAGCTGTAGGCCTCATTTACACTTGTATTTGTACCTGCTTCCCCCTTCTACTGCACGCACTTGAAGACAAAGCTGCATTTTGTTTTGAGGCAGGGAGAGGGGGTGGGACCAGGAGTGAGGTTAAGGGGGGGGGGGGCGTCAGGTAGGCTGTATAGGGTCCCATGATTTTTAACAATGGCCCTGGCAGCACCCGATCTGATGCTGGAAGTAGCTCACCTGTGCAGTAGTAGCGAAGCGGGTCGGGGTCCCAGGCTATGATCTTTCCTTGATACATGCAGCTGGTGATTGAGCCGGAAGGAAGGTGAGAGGAGTCCCTGACTGTGTGACATGACTGGACACTGACTCTTTTACCAGGCTGATATAGTGATCAGAGGACCCTGCTGATGGGTACGTTATAGGCATCTGAAAATTGTAGAACATTTTGCTGGTATAATTTTGAGGGGAGGGGGGGTCTCCTGGTGTAATATGGGGGGGGGGTACGGGAGTCCCCCCTTCCTCAACCCCTATGCCCCCCTCTCACTCTCTCTGTCTCCCCTTCCCTCTCTCAACCCCCCTGTCTGTCTCACCCACCTCTCTCACCCCCCCTGTCTCTCATACCTCTTCTGCCTCTCCCCTCTCTCTCAGCCTCCTCTGTCTCCCACACCTCCTCTGTATCCCCCTCTCTCTCACCCCCCACCTCTCCCTCTCACCCTACTCGCTGTCTCCCTCACCCCCCTCTCCCAACACCTCCTCTGTATCCCCCTCTCTCTCACCCTCCCCCTGCCTCTCACCTCTCCCTCTTACCTACTCTGTATCTCATCCTCCCCTCTCACCCCATCTCTCTCTCATCCTCCCCTCTGTCTCTCACCCCGCCCCCCACTTCCCCATCTGTCTCTCACTCCTCTCCATCTCTTACCTCCCTCTCTAACCCCCCCCCCCCCCTCTCCCTACTCTTAGGGCTCAAATTATGATCTCACACACAGGTCTACTGCTTTCATAAAACAGATAAATAAAAGAGAGAGAACAGAGCAGCGCCACCTGAGTGTAGTATTAAAACAATCCTTTATTGGCATAAAAGGTAATGCACTCACATGAGTGATAGGAAAGCAGGCTTTACTGCAAGTCATCTGATCCACTGCAGGGGAGGCAGGAGAGGTGTAGACAGCCCTGGGTCCTGGCTGTGTCAGTGGCTTCTGGCACTTCCGGGTGTTCCCTTCCGGCGTCACAGCTTCTCCCTCATCACATCCGTCTCACTTGTGTGCATAGACACCGTACAAATTAAACCCCCCCCCCCCTCTTTACCCTCTACTATACAGCAGCCCCCTAATCCCCACGAGGGAACTTCCATCAGGACACCCAATTCAAGTATAGTATATCTTCTCCAGTTGCAGCATATTCATATATGTGACCAATCTTAGCTGAACTGCCCATAAAACTCCTAACAAGTGCACATAGGGTTAATAAGCCTAGGATGTTCAGCCCTTATCTCTCACAGCTGTACACTAGCTCCTCTCTGCTCCAAGCCACTCCCCCATCTCCTTGACAACTGATGACACTGGCTCCAACTCTAGCCATATAAGAGGGAGCTTCCTTTGGTCTGTAGACAATGCCTGACGAAGGGGCATGCATGTCTCGAACGCTAGCACAACCCCGCTGCCACCGGATGTGATGAGGGAGAAGCTGTGACGCCGACAGGACACCAGGAAGTGCCAGAAGCCACTGACACAGCCAGGACCCAGGGCTGTCTACACCTCTCCTGCCTCCCCTTCAGTGGATCGGATGACTTGCTGTAAAGCCTGCTTTCCTATCACTCCATTACCTTTTATGCCAATAAAGGATTGTTTTAATACTACACTCAGGTGGCGCTGCTCTGTTCTCTCTCTTTTATTTATCTACCATGCACAGAGTCTCCTCCTAACTCCGATAGAGCCGGCGGCCACCCAGCCATCCATCTCTACATAGACTACTCCGTGGACTTTGTATCTATATACACCTGAAACATTTATCATTATTGTGTTTTTTTATCAATATTTTTTGATTCTCTATATCTGCTTTTATATCTATTGTTTACATTCATTTTTATAATTTTCCCCGAACACTGTGGGTTTAATAGCGCTGGTCCAGCATCTGTCATATATTTCTGATTTCATAAAACACCTCTGGTTGCATCACAAATATGGCTGCCACATTGCAGCCACCTCTAAACCTGGAAGTGCCCAGCGGACTCTATAGAAAGAAGCCGGGAACTTCCATGCAGGCTATGCTGTGGTAGATATTTAAATGTACCCTCTATGCATATGTAGGTGTGGCTTGAGTGTGGACATGGGGGCACGATGAACTCCTATTGCCCGGGGGCCCTATGAGTTGTCAGTCTACCCCTGTCTCTGAGGATCTTACAATTCCAACCTCAAGGTAACTAGTAAATTGGTCCTCTGAATCTCCTACAAGTTCATTTCTTTATTCATGGACCTTAGTCAGAAAGTGAGGAAACAATGAGAACTGTCTTTTATAGGAGTGACAATGATGAGAGGATTATAGGACGAGTGTCCCCTCCCCCTCTTTCAATCATTGCCATCTTCCTAACACAAGAAGTCCCGCACTTCCTTATTTAGTCCATGATTTAGTCATGAATAACAGCGGGGGGCTGAGCCCCACCAGAGGTCAGAGCGTGAGGATGGTGGGAGAACAACCCAGATGAAGACTGGACTGATTCTGAAGACGTCCATCTTTGAGTTATTGACTCCTTCTCTCAGGCTGATATCACCCAGTCCCCACCCTACTCTGGACCAATCAGTGAGCAGTATTGGTGGAGCAATTCAGTGTTAATGACCCACCTGTGCTGATCTCTGTAGGAGTGTCCTCCTCTATAAATGTCCCCGTTATTCCATCCTCCTCCATAGACTGCTGATCATCCCTCACATATGTCTCTTCTTCTTCTGCTTTAACCTCAAATTCTATATCGATTGGATCTCCACTCTAAATCAAAGCGAGAGAAAATATCATCTGTAAAATATAAGATTTATTGCTGTGACATCACCTAACAAATCCACATATTCTCTTCACGAGTCTGTGTTTTAAAAGCTCTGTCACACCAACCTTGTAACAATGAGGGATGGTGTGATCTTCCTGTGTGGAATCCCGGGAATACAGAGGACGGGGACATCTCTCTGGTGGGTTTCTGGTGTTAGGTGGCTCCATCATATCCTTGTGTCATGAAAACTCCTCCATCACTCCATACTCCTCATCCTCCTCTTTATACTCTTCTTTAACATCAATATTATCATCCCCGAGGTTTCCACTCTGAATATATAATAAAACATTCATTGTAACAAACATACTGTATATAAATCAGAACTACCAATAATTGTCACTCATCTACCTGATGATGGTGAGGGATGGTGTAACCTTCCTGTGTGGAATCCCGGGAATACAGAGGACGGGGACATCTCTCTGGTGGGTTCCCATTACTGGATCCATCTGTAGGAAACACACACACTGACTGAATACATTGTTTCTATGTGTTTATCAGATGATGGGGGATCTAGGTGGACCCTCCGTACTGCTCTCTCCTTTACAATAAAGTCTCCTCTTACCCGGTGATGTGAGGGGCGGCTGATTCTCCATCATGACGTCCTTGTAGAGATCCTTGTGTCCTTCTAAATACTCCCACTCCTCCATGGAGAAATAGACAGTGACATCCTGACACCTTATAGGAACCTGACACACACAATGATACAGTCACCATCCAGACACATCCCTTGTCTGTTACTGGATAATATCCCACAATTCCCAGCACCGCCTACCTCTCCTGTCAGCAGTTTTCATAAATAGTAAAAATAAATGACCGTCCCAGAATCCTTTTCACCCATAAGGTCTGTATATTTTTTTTAAAGCCCTACTTCAGGGACACCTCCCCCCTCCAAGTCTGTAGGTTAAAGGCTTGGCATAGGGAATTCTGACATCATTACATAAAATACAGGATCAACAGTTCTACTTTGGTTGCGAGGATGAAAAGGGTCCGCCCACATCCTAAGAGCATCAGAAAAAAGAGCCAGATGGAGGGACATTGGGAGGAGGAGCTGTGAGGTCAGTGTGATGTCATAGAATTCTCTGACTTACCTCTTCAGAGGCCCCTTAAGTCTTTCAGCTTTACTAAACCCTCACAGCCCCTCAAGCCCTCTACTTTCCACAGAGGCCTCAGAATTTTCCTCCCTCTGACATCAATGATGGAACATATTCTTCATGTAGGCTGGGGAATGTTTTCTTCCTTCTGACGTCACAGTAACTATGGAGGAAGAGGACGGACATGACGGGGGTTACTGGGTGTAAATAGAAAATAAGATCTTATTACCTCCTCTGCTGCCTCTTCCAGCAACGTCTCCTCTCTACTGCCTCCCAACTCACCTCTCACCCAGAATTTTCTATTTATATCTGACATCACTTCCTGTCTGTATTCCATAGAGACTTCCTGTCTGGGTAGAAGTGAGATCACCACCTTGTGGAGCTCAGAGGAACTGCAGCCCTGAGAAACATCTGGTAGTGTGAGCACGGCCTTGTGCTGTGTGTGTATGTAATGTATATCCTTATAGATGGGTCATCTCCACCAAAGGGGAGAGAAATATATTACTGCCTACTCCAGCATTTCTCAGCAAGGGTTCCTCTAAAGCTATTGTGGAGCCACTTATTAGGAGGGTGATGGAGGTCTGGTGAGCACACAATCTGAGTGTGAGCACCAAGAGAGCATGGGATTGGTGTTTGGGGAAGGAGGAGTTTTGTAGTCCACTACACATGGCTTCCTGGAGCATATACTGAGATTTGGAGGAGGAAGCTCTGGAGGTTTGGAGACATTTATTGGTGGTGATATCATTTATTAAAGTATAAAGGAGACGTTGGATGGACTTTGGGGTCACTTTATGGTTGATCACTGGATACTGATAAGGTGAAATGCGTAGATGATTTATCACATCTTTTACGTTGATGATAAGAGGGCGGGATTTATGGATATAAGGGGAGGGCTCATTGTATTTATCCCCCATTTCCCGATGCTGGACAATGCAAGAAGCTGACACTCTATAAGAAGTCTTGTCTCTGCCAGCTGGGGAAATAGTGAGTGGGAAAACGAGTTGTTGAGGATTTGAATAGTAAACTCCTTCATTGTTCCTGGTCAGCTGGGGAACAGAGGCGTACCTAGGGTCTCCAGCGCCCTTGGCGAAGAGCTGTATCGTGCCCCCCACCCCCCCTGAGAGAGAGAGGGTTTGACAGAGAGACAGGGGGGGTTTGTCAGAGAGAGAGAAGGGAGAGAGAGAGAGAAGGAAGGGGGTGACAGAGAGAGAGAGAGAGAGAAGGGGGTGACAGAGAGAGAGAAGGGGGTGAGAGAGAAAGAAGGGGGGATAGGGAGTGAGGGGTTGGCAGGGAGAGAGAGAGAGGGAGTGACAGGGAGAGAGAGGGGGTTTACAGGGAGAGAGGGGGGTGACAGGGAGGGTGACAGGAAGGGTGACAGGGGGAGAGGGGGGGGTGACAGGGAGAGAGGGGGGTGACAGGGAGGGTGACAGGGAGAGAGGGGGGTGACAGGGAGAAAGGGGGGGTGACAGGGAGAGAGGAGGGTGACAGGGAAAGAGGGAGGGTGACAGAGAGAGAGGGGGTGACAGGGAGAGTGACAGGGAGAGAGGGGGGTGAGAGGGAGAGAGGGATGTGACAGGGAGAGAGGGATGTGACAGGGAGAGAGGGGGGTGACAGGGAGAGAGGGGGGGGGTGACAGGGAGGGTGACAGAGAGAGAGGGGGGTGACAGGGAAGGTGAGAGCGAGAGGCCAGCCAGGGCAGATCTTCCGTCACTGCAGAGAGAGAGGGCATTCATGCACCAGCCTGGAGCTGCCTAGGAGCCGACTGATGAGGTCATATGGGTGGAGCCCTGTGACGAGTGGAGCCACCCATCGCACCGAGCTCCGACACAGACTGTCATCTCCTGCCTGGCCCTGGACACACAGAGAGCTCCGGGTGGCTTCCGGGATTGGAGTGGGGGGGCGCCAGCCGCCGGGGGCGCAGGCTGAACGGAGGAGCGGTAAGTCACTGCGTCTGCTACACTACACTGCCAGTGATTTTGCGCCCCCCCCCCCCTCGGCCTGCGCCCCTGGCGGGCGCCTTTCTGGCCAACCCCACGGTACGCCCCTGCTGGGGAAATATTGACTACCAGACCTTCCCAGCCAGAAAACTGGTTGGAGGATTGGAATAGTAATCTCCTTCATTGTTCTCAGCTGGGAGTGTCGGGGGTTTCATTGACTTGTACCCAACTTCACTTCCACAACAAACTCTTCTCTAGGATCTATGAATTGGGGGATTGATTGTGTCTGTGGCCCCAAAATTACCTGCACTGGGTTTTTTACTGACATTTTCTGTTTCCTAATCCATTGCGCTAATATCGTGTGACATAAAACATTGGAACTACCGCCATTTTATTCTCTAATAGGGACATGGGTGCTGATAGGCTGCAGGAGATCTGCTGAGACATAGAAAGGGAAATGGGTGCTAACAGGCTGCAGGAGATCTGATAAGAAAAAAGGAGGTGGTTGACATGAAGCAGATCTCCTGCAGCCTATTAGTATCTATTTCCTCTGCTGAGAATAAAATGGTGGTGGAATTATTTTTTCCTTTATTTCATTTTATTTAGCTTACTAAGTTGTGTGTTCATTTACTGCTCACCAGAACATTATACCCACCCACCCAAACATTATACCACCCACCCGAACATTATACCACCCACCAGAACATTATACCCACCCGAACATTATACCACCCACCAGAACATTATACCCACCCGAACATTATACCACCCACCAGAACATTATACCCACCCACCAGAACATTAGAACTATCCTCTAGTATTGAGTAGGTCTTCCTGTTGCTGCCATCAAGGCATGGACTCCACCAGACAAAGCATCACACTGCCTCCGCCGGCTTGTCATCTTCCCATAATGCATCCTGGTGCCATCTCTTCCCCAGGTAAGTGACGTACACACACCCAGTAGCCCACATCCCTTGCAGCCCCATACACAACAAACTGCAATGCCCATTTTTTTGCTTTAAAAAACAACTTCAGTGAAAACGTGTTTACTTGCTGCCAAATATACCCCGCCCACTTCCAGATGCCATTGTAAGGAGATAATCTATATTATTCACTTCACCTGTCAGTGATCATAATGTTATGGCTGATCAGTGTACAGTACATACACACTAAAATATGTGGATACATTCATCTATAAAGTGTTAGGTGCTCAAAATAATATTCTCTGCAGATCTACTGCTTCCACTTCACACCTACTTCATTCATATCATAATAGTTGCTGCTATATTAAATAAACTAAAAACTTGTGAAAATTCATGTAATCCTACAATAATTTGTGCCCAATATAGTGTTCTCTGCATGTCCACTGCTTCCACCTTGTAACTACTTCAATTAATTTATTTTGCTAAATTAAATCCACAAATGAATGAAAAGTTGATAAGGTGTGAAAGTGTTCCGTGCTCCAAACTGTGCCAGCTGTAGTGTAGCCACGCCTTCTTCCACCTCTTACACACGTGATGGTGAGGGCGCCCCCTTAGTAGTGCTTCCACACTCACCAGAGCAATATGACTCCCAGCTTTTCATCTACCAGAGTCACAAACATCCTTCACACTCTCCTCACCTCCGATGGCAAAGGAACTGGATCCTCCTTGCTCACTCCTGCAAGTCTGCTGTGCTTTCTGTCAGCCTCCCTCCTAGACTCAGCTTCCTCCTCCGACCGCTGTTCCAGCAGGAGCTCCGCCTCTTCATACACACTCAGGGAGGAGAGAAAGGGGAAGGATATACAGTACATACACACACAGCACAAGGCCGTGTTCACACTACCAGACGGTTCTCAGGACTGCAGTTCCTCTGAGATCCACAAGGTGGTGATCTCACTTCTACCCAGACAGGAAGTCTCTCTGGAATACAGATAGGAAGATAAGATTTTCGGGTGAGAGGTGAGACGGGAGGAAGTAGAGAGGAGACATTGATGGGAGAGGCAGCAGAGGAGGTAATAAGATCTTATTTTCTATTTACACCCAGTAACCCCCCGTCATGTCCGTCCTCTTCCTCCATAGTCACTGTGATGTCTTTTATCTCCAGCAGATGATGATACACACATATATAGTGTGGAAACCTAGATTAACCCCTTCAGGGTCAGAACATTTCCCCACTTTTGGGGCCGGAACATTCTCTTCATTTTGAAGATAAATTCTCGTAATATGGTCCTCTAAACAAACAGCACTGACAATAAATAGACAAGACAATGACCATCCTGACTAGAGATGGGCTCGGGCGTGTTCGAGTTCACACGTGCCCGATCCCGCCAGGAAGCCGACACTGCACTCCGCTAATCACAGGCAGTTTGACATTTCCAGATCCGCAGGTGCACAGATCAGTAAATGTCTCACTGCCTGTGATTAGTGGACTGCAGTGTCGGCTTCCTGGCGGGATCGGGTACGTGCAAACTCGATCACGCCCGAGCCCATCTCTAATCCTGACCATACATGGCCTACAAAGGGCAATTATTACACAACACAGGCAGCAAATGGGCAATCATTACAATATGCAGCCAACACAATGATGGAGTGCAGGGGTCAGGAGTATGGAGCATAGAGCCCCTTACATTGCTGGTCCGGAGGAAGAAAACATTCCCCAGCCTGCCATGAAGAATATGTTCCATCATTGACAGAGGGAGGAAAATACTGAGGGCTCTGAGGGAAGTATAGGAGCTGAGGGGATGTGAGGGTTTAGTAAAGCTGGAAGACTTTAGAGGCCTCTGTATGTATATAGGTATGTACCTCTGTATGTAATGTGTCTGAAGGACTCTGAGAACCTTGAGGGGTTAGTCAGGCTTCAGGGCTCTGAGGGAATAGGGGGCTGGAGGGCTCAGGGGACTCTGAGGGACAGAGGGGGGGTCTATGATTGTCCTCCCACCCCACCTGCACTTATTTTTCAGACCTTACAGAACTGGCAATCTTAACCATCTTATTGTCCCACTGGTCATGTGATTTGTTCTGGAATATTATGTAAGATGAAGAAGGGAATTCCTTCATTCGTTGGTGAGCACTTGTTCTTAGAGGAGTTCTGTTTCAGCTGCAAACCAGCTCAGAAACCAAACAAATCCAAAAGAGAAAAAGGAAATTCTGATCTGGCAGGCTAAGAGGGTCCAAGGTCCTCCAAGATGTAACAAATCCAAAACAGTCCAGATTAAATGTGTTCTCATGGGGACAGGGGTTCTTAAATGTACAGCAACTCTCCTATCCCCCCCTCACATCCCCATATTATTGTGACCAATACCATCCAAATAATTCTTATTTTCATTTCCCAAAGTTATCCGTCTACAAGGAGATCTGTATAGATCAAATGATGGCATCAGTGAGGATGGAGGAGGACCGGAGTCACATGACTGAGAAGATACTAAACCTCACCCTGGAGATCATCTACCTGCTGACCAGAGAGGTGAGGAGGATTCTGGGAGGTCACATGGCATCACTCTTATCTCTATTAATAAAACACAGACCTGACCGGAGAGGTGAGGAGGATTCTGGGAGATCACATGACATCACTCTTATCTCTATAAATATTATTATTATACAAGATTTATATAGCGCCAACAGTTTGCGCAGCACTTTACAATATGAGGGCAGACAATACAGTTACAATACAATTCAATACAGGAGGAATCAGAGGGCCCGGCTCATTAGAGCTTACAGTCTAGAAGGGAGGGTCAAGTGAAACAAAGGGCAATAACTGTGGGGAATGGGCTGATGGAGAAAATGGAAGTACAGTTGTTAGGTGTGGGTAGGATAGGCTTCTCTGAAGAGGAGGGTTTTCAGGGATCGTCTAAAAGCTAATAGAGTAGGAGATAATCGGACTGATTGGGGTAAGGAGTTCCATAGGATTGGAGAGGCTCTGGAAAAGTCCTGGGGGAGAGCATGGGAGGAGGTGACGAGGGAGCTAGATGGCAGGAGGTTGTGAGAGGAACGAACAGAACGATTAGGTTGGTATTTTGAGACTAGGCTAGTGATGTAGCTGGGGGCCAAGTTGTGGATGGCTTTGTAAGATGTTGTTAGTATTTTGAATTTAATTTGTTGGGTTAGCGGAAGCCAGTGGAGGGATGACAGAGAGGAGTAATAGACACTGAGTGATTGGTCAGGTGGATGAGTCTGGCAGCAGCATTCATGATGTACTGAAGGGGGAGGAGCATATGTAGAGGTAAGCCAATGAGGAGGGAGTTGCACTAGTCAAGGCACAAGAAGACCAGGGAGTGAACTAGGAGCTTTGTTGTGTCATTGGTTAGGAAGGGGCATATTTTGGAGCTTTGCAGAGGTTGAGGAGACAAGATTTGGACAGTGATTGAATGTGGGCCTTGAAGGAGAGTTCAGGGTCCAGGACTATACCTAGGACCCTGGCATGCAGGGATGGGCTGATAGTTGAGCCATCGATTATAGCAGAGAGATCGGGGGAAGGGGCACATGGTGGAGGAAAAAGTTTGGTTTTGGGTAGATTGAGTTTGAGGAAGTGGTGAGACATCCAGACTGATATATCTGATAGTAAATTATTGATACGTGAGGAGACTGAGGGAGTAAAACACAGACCTGACCGGAGAGGTGAGAAGGATTCTGGGGGGTCACATGACATCACTCTTATCTCTATTAATAAAACACAGACCTGACTGGAGAGGTGAGGAGGATTCTGGGAGGTCACATGACATCACTCTTATCTCTATTAATAAAACACAGACCTGACTGGAAGGGTGAGGAGGATTCTAACATGATATTCCTATTGGTTCCTCAATACAGAGATTTCCTCTTCTGAAGTCAGGTGATCATATGACCATCACAGTGCCTCCATGTGACTCCCTAAATCCTGAGAGACACAACATGCAGAAGATTCTAGAAGTCATCAAGAAGATGATGGAGCTGCTGACAGGAGAGGTGAGCGGTGCTGGGAATTCTGGGACATTATCCAGTAACAGACAAGGGATGTGTCTGGATGGTGACTGTATCATTGTGTGTGTCAGGTTCCTATAAGGTGTCAGGATGTCACTGTCTATTTCTCCATGGAGGAGTGGGAGTATTTAGAAGGACACAAGGATCTCTACAAGGACGTCATGATGGAGAATCAGCCGCCCCTCACATCACCGGGTAAGAGGAGACTTTATTGTAAAGGAGAGAGCAGTACAGAGGCTCCACCTAGATCCCCCATCATCTGATAAACACATAGAAACAATGTATTCAGTCAGTGTGTGTGTTTCCTACAGATGGATCCAGTAATGGGAACCCACCAGAGAGATGTCCCCGTCCTCTGTATTCCCGGGATTCCACACAGCAAGGTCACACCATCCCTCAATGTTACAAGGTTGGTGGATTGGAGCATCTAGAACATGGACTTCTGGAGAGGATACGTTTTTGTTTTTTTTTTAAATATCCCAATGCTAAAGCTTATAACTTTCAGATGATATTCGCTCTAATTTTCTTGGTTTAGAGTGGAGATCCAATCGATATAGAATTTGAGGTGAAAGCAGAAGAAGAAGAGACGTATGTGAGGGATGATCAGCAGTCTATGGAGGAGGATGGAATAACGGGGACATTTATAGAGGAGGAAACTCCTACAGAGATCAGCACAGGTGGGTCATTAACACTAAATACATACATGACATCAATACATGTAATCCACCACTGATTACTGAATACCAATATTATGAGTCCTGACCCCTGCACTATATACTCTATGTTGTACATTACATTCTCCTGACCCCTGCACTATATACTCTCTGTTTTAAATTACATACTCCTGACCCCTGCACTGTATACCCTATGTTGTACATTACATACTCCTGACCCCTGCACTATATACTCTATGTTCTACATTACATACTCCTGACCCTTGCACTATATACTGTATGTTGTACATTACATACTCCTGACCCCGGCACTATATACTCTATGTTGTATTACAGACTTTTGCTCTATCTCCTCTACCCACTGCTACAGTATCTCACAAAAGTAAGAACACCCCTCACATTTTTGGAAATATTTTATTCTATCTTTTCATGTGACAACATTGAAGAAATGACACTGTGCTACAATGTAAAGTAGTGAGTGTACAGCTTGTATAACAGTGTAAATTTCATGTCCCCTCAAAATAACTCAACACACAGCCATTAATGTCTAAACCGCTGGCAACAAAAGTGAGTACACCCCTAAGTGACAGTGTCCAAATTTGGCCCAAAGTGTCAATATTTTGTGTGGCCACCATTATTTTCCCCTCTTGGGCATGGAGTTCACCAGAGCTTCACAGGTTGCCACTGGAGTCCTCTTCCACTCCTCCATGACCACATCACAGAGCTGGTGGATGTTAGAGACCTTGCGCTCCTCCATTTTCCATTTGAGGATGCCCCACAGATGCTCAATATGGTTTAGGTCTGGAGACATGCTTGGCCAGTTTATCACCTTCATCCTCAGCTTCTCTAGCAAGGCAGTGGTCATCTTAGAGGTGTGTTTGGTGTCGTTATCATGTTGGAATACTGCCAGCGGCCCAGTCTCTGAAGGGAGGGGATCATGCTCTACTTCAGTATGTCACAGTACATGTTGGCATTCATGGTTCCCTCAATGAATTGTAGCTCCCCAGTGCCGGCAGCACTCATGCAGCCCCAGACCATGACACTCCCACCACCATGGATGACTGTAGGGAAGACACACTTGTCTTTGTACTCCTCACCTGGCTGTCATCACACACGCTTGACACCATCTGACACCAAATAAGTTTTTCTTGGTCTCATCAGACCAGAGGATATGGTTCCAGTAATCCATGTCCTTAGTCTGCTTGTCTTCAGCAAACTGCTTGCAGGCTTTCTTGTGCATCATCTTTAGAAGAGGTTTCCTTCTGGGATGACAGCCATGCAGACCAATTTGATGCAGTGTGCAGCGTATGGTCTGAGCACTGACAGGCTGACCCCCCACCCCTTCAACCTCTGCAGCAATGCTGGCAGCACTCATACGTCTGTTTTCCAAAGGACAACCTCTGGATAGGACGCTGAGCACGTGCACTCAACTTCTTTGGTCAACCACGGTGAGGTCTGTTCTGAGTGGAACCTGTCCTGTCAAACCACTGTATGGTTTTGGCCACAGTGCTGCAGCTCAGTTTCAGGGTCTTGGCAATCTTCTTATAGCCTAGGACATCTTTATGTAGAGCAACAATTCTTTTTTTCAGATCTTCAGAGAGTTCTTTGCCATGAGGTGCCATGTTGAACTTCCAGTGACCAGTATGAGAGAGTGAGAGCGATAACACCAAATTTACCACACCTGCTTCCCATTCACACCTGAGACCTTGTAACATTAACGAGTCACATGACACCGGGGAGGGAAAATGGCTAATTGGGGCCAATTTGGACATTGTCACTTAGGGGTGTACTGACTTTTGTTGCCAGTGGTTTAGACATTAATGGCTGTGTGTTGAGTTATTTTGAGGGGACAGCAAATGTACACTGTTATACAAGCTGTACACTCACTACTTTACATTGTAGCAAAGTTTCATTTCTTCAGTGTTGTCACATGAAAAGTTAGAATAAAATATTTACACAAATGTGAGGGGTGTACTTACTTTTGTGAGATACTGTATACACATAATATGGATTCTCTTTGTTACACCCATTTCCTACCAGCTGGACATTTTATATCTAATAAGAAATCAAATGAAAATGAAAATAAATTTCTTCCCCGAAATCTGTAGACAATAAGTGGGAAATAATAATCCAATCTGTGCGATATCACCGCGCCGTGTAACAATCAGCCTTAAAATTAAAAAATATGAAATCTATTAAACAGTGTCAGGAAATGAATAAATAGTAATGTGATCGTCCAATAAGAGGATAGAAATGTGTGTCATGTGACATGTGTCATCAGTCAGGGCCAATATAAATGATAAAGTGCGAGTGCAGAAATTGCAGATGAGAAAGGTGCTGGTGGTCACTTCCACTCACCTTACCATCTGACTCCTGTGTTACCAGTGAGTCCCACAGATCCCTTCCCCCTCTAGGGATATCGCTCACTCCTCTCCTCCTTCCTCTTCCTCCACGGTATATATGGGGGGGAGGGGGAGGGTAGAAAATAACACCCCCTCTAGTTCCCTCCGTCTATCTGCTTTATTCAACATTAAAATCCAAGATGATAGAATTACAAAGCCGGGACTTGAGCAGTGCGGACTAAACAAGCTTCACAATGTGATCCTTCACTCAGATACCCCTTCCCTGGGATGGCCGAGATGGGACGTCCCTGCGCAGGCTCCGCCCATATTTTCTATCTCCCCCCCCCCATATATACCGTGGAGGAAGAGGAAGGAGGAGAGGAGGGAAATTATTTCCCACTTATTGTCTTCAGATTTGGGGGAAGAAATTTATTTCTTATTTTTTTGGCGCTGCATTTTATTTGTTTTTGTGTTTAGTGAAAGAAACTTTCTGAATGTAAGCTGCCATTGGGTGAATGTTTCTATGAATATTTATACACCATTCTTTACACTACATGATTGTACCGATTTATTATTTATTTTATATCACATTTTATATCTGATGATCTGATTGGAGGACAGACTTTTACATGTTGATAATAATGTGATAACATCCTCCAACTTTGGAACCTTAAACAGAAAGTGATAATGAGGGAGGAGTCAGTAACCCAATGATGGTGGTCTTCAGGATCAGCCCAGTCTTCATCTTGGTTGTTCTCCCCCCATCCTCACTCTCTGACCTCTGGTGGGGCTCAGCCCCGCTGTTATTCATGACTAAATCATGGACTAAAAAAGGAAGTCCACGACTTCTTGTGTTGGGAAGAGGGCAATGAGTGATAGAGGGGGAGGGGACACTCGTCCTATAATCCCCTCATCACTGTCACTCCTATAAAAGACAGTTCTCTTTGTTTCCTCACTCTCTGACTAAGGTCCATGAATAAAGAAATGAACTGGTAGGAGATCAGAGGAACCATTTACTAGTTACCTTGAGGGTGGAATTGTAAGATCCACAGAGACAAAGCTGCCTGATGTGGGCGGAGTCCTGGTTTAGGAGAACCAATCTGCTGATGTCTAGTAATAATCTTTGTATTTCTATTTTAGTAGATGGACAGGAGATGAGGAAAACCTCAGAGGATTGTCTCACTTTGTCTCCAGACTGTAAAGTAGAAGATGAGGACATCACACAGTATAGTCCAGGAGAAAACCCGGCGACCTCAGATGTCCATCCGGCACCACACAGTGTAGATGGACCATCGTATTCCTCTTATCCTGAGGAACCTCAGACTGTTAGGGACAGTGCTGGACCATCGTATTCCTCTTATCCTGAGGAACCTCAGACTGTGAGGGACGGTGCCAGACCATCGTATTCCTCTTATCCTGAGGAACCTCAGACTGTGAGGGACAGTGCCGGACCATCGTATTCCTCTTATCCTGAGGAACCTCAGACTGTGAGGGACAGTGCCGGACCATCATATTCCTCTTATCCTGAGGAACTTCAGACTGTGAGGGACGGTGCCGGACCATCGTATTCCTCTTATCCTGAGGAACCTCAGACTGTGAGGGACAGTGCAGGACCATCGTATTCCTCTTATCCTGAGGAACCTCAGACTGTGAGGGACGGTTCTGTCCTTCCACCAGATAAGAGGTTCTCCTGTACTGAGTGTGGGAAGTGTTTCAGTTTTAAATCCAATCTTAATGTGCATAAAAGATCTCACACTGGTGAGAAGCCGCATTCCTGTCCTGAGTGTGGGAAATGTTTTTCACAAAAGTCATATCTTTCCACACATCAGAGATTGCACACTGGTGAGAAGCCATATTCCTGTCCTGAGTGCGGTAAATGTTTTTCAGATAAGTCCAGTCATTCCAGACATCAGAGATTGCACACTGGTGAGAAGCACACTGGTGAGAAGCTGTATTCCTGTCCTGAGTGCGGGAAATGCTTTTCACAAAAGTCTGATCTTTCCAAACATCAGAGATTGCACACTGGTGAGAAGCCGTATTCCTGTCCTGAGTGTGGGAAATGTTTTTCAGAGAAGGTCAGTCTTTCCAGACATCAGAGATTCCACACTGGGGAGAAGCCGTATTCCTGTCCTGAGTGCGGGAAATGTTTTTTAGATAAGTCCGCTCTTTCCAGACATCAGAAATTGCACACTGGTGTGAAGTCGTATTCCTGTCCTGAGTGCGGGAAATGTTTTTCACAGAAGTTTAATCTTTCCAAACATCAGAGATTGCACACTGGCGAGAAGCCGTATTCCTGTCCTGAGTGTAGGAAATGTTTTTCAGATCAGTCCGCTTTTTCCAGACATCAGAGATTGCACACTGGTGAGAACTTGTATTCCTGTCCTGAGTGTGGGAAATGCTTTTCACAGAAGTCTGATCTTTCCAAACATCAGAGATTGCACACTGGTGAGAAGCCGTATTCCTGTCCTGAGTGTGGGAAATGTTTTTCATTGAAGTCTGCTCTTTCCAGACATCAGATATTGCACACTGGTGCAAAGCCGTATTCCTGTCCTGAGTGTGGGAAATGTTTTTCAGATAAGTCCAGTCTTTCCAGACATCAGAAATTGCACACTGGTGAAAAACCGTATTCCTGTCCTGAATGTGGGAAATGTTTTTCACAGACGTCCTCTTTTTACAGACATCAGAGATCTCACACGGGGGAAAAGCCGTATTGCTGTCCTGCGTGCAGGAAATGTTTTGTACAGAAGTCCAGTCTTTCCAGACATCAGAGAACTCACATGGGGGAGAAGCCACTTTCCTGTCCTGAGTGAGGGAATTGTTCCTCACTGAAGTCCTGTCTTCCTGTACATCAGGGATCCCACACATCCCTGGAGGTGTATTAGTGCCTTGAGTGCAGGAAATGTCTTCTATATGAATGTTGGTGGAGATGTGGGGAGGAAGCACACCCTGATATACACCTCAGATATACTCCATGGCTGATCTTCATCATGTAAGAAACACTTCATAAGGATATCAGAGATCACCAAAGACATGGATGAAGTGTTGTCCCGTGTTGGCCATTGATAGCAGTAGAAAAATAAAAATGGAGTCATTACCTTTCATTGGCTGAGTACATTTTGTGCGGGAAGATTTCACAAACACTTACAGGTCTGGTTGTTATAAATGTGTTGATGAAATGTGACCCGCATTCCCCCAGTCATGGTGAATTGGGATTTCCTATAATGGTCAGTTCCATCTAGTGGCCATAATGTGCTTTCCTGACAGATGTCCATGGCAGCGTACATTTTGGTAGCCCCGCCCTCATTCCTCCCCCATAAGACCCCCCCATAAATGTTCAGGATAAGCCAATGGCTGCGTTCCTTTTTTGTCCTCCTCACTTATAGGACCATTTTTGTATGAAGTTTTCCTACCTATTGGAAGTATTGGTGGGCGGGTCTGGTGCTGGGCAGCTGTGCGGATGTCAGGAGCTTCCTTTGGTATCCAGAAGTCTTCCAGGATGTCCCGAGTGGTCATTGAGTCCCCAGCTATCAGCGGGGTGGTGTTATGGCACACATATGTAGAGGATCCATGCCTGGAGAGTCGGCCCTGACATCGGCAGCCATTTGCATTGGCTGGGAGCCCAACTGTTAGCGGGTGGCCATTAAGTGTTAGACACATGAGATTCTTTTCGGTGCGAATACAAATTCTGACACATTTTTGGTTGTTCCTAGATTTGGATGTATCCAAATCTCCAAATGAAATTGTAATGAATTTTGTTGAAATTTGTTAAAAATTTGTTTTGTTTATTTGTTTTTTAATGAATTCCAACTTTTCAGAACGATTCGAATCCGGATCAGTCAAAAAAACGATCGACCGATGAAGAAATAGCTGGTTGTTAAGCAGCAAGCCGGGAAGCCGGCCGCCCGCATCCTTACCAACCATGACTCATCAGCTGTCAGCGGGCTTCCCCACTGACAGATGAATATAAAGAAAAGAATGCCGGCATTGCCCGGCAATAGAAGAAAAATGGCGTGGTCCCTCCCCCAGTCAATACCAGGCCCTTTGGGGGCCCACATAAAAAAAAAAACAGCGTGGGTTCTCCCCTAAAATCCATACCAGACCCTTTATCCCGGCATGCAGCCCGGCAGGTCAGGAAAGTGGGAGGGATGAGTGAGGGCCCCCCCCCCTCCTTAACCATACCAGGCCACATGTCCTCAACATGGGGGTGTGGGTGCTTTGGGGAAGCTCTGCCCCCCACCCCAAAGCACCTTGTCTCCATGTTGATGGGGACAAGGGCCTCTTCCCCACAACCATGGCCTGTGCTTGTGGGGGTCTGTAGGCAGGGGGGTTGTCGTAATATGAAAGCCCCTTTTCCCAAGGGAGCCCCCAGATCCCCGCCCCCCCCTTCCCATGTGAATGAGTATCAGGACCATATTACCTGTACCTATTCATCAAAAAAGTCAAAAATAATAACACACACAATTTCTGAAAAAGACTTTATTATGAAATAACTACTGCAGGCTCCTCCTCCATTTGACATTTCTTACATAGGTAAGGGGCGGGGCCACCTGTCTACATCACCTGGTGACACTGCCCCCTTCTGACCAGTGCATGCTGGGTCCCTGACGTTAGAAGGGGCAGTGCCACCATTTCACGTAGACAGGGAACCCTGCCCCTTACCTATATAAAAGATGTGACCAAAGGAGCTTGCAGTAGGCAGAGGGCCTCCATGACTTGTCCCCATCAGAGCTGCCCCAAAGCCAACCCCCCCATGTTGAGGGCATGTAGCCTGGTATGGGTTAGGAGGGGGGCGCTCGCTCGTCACCCCTTTCCTGACTTGCCAAACTGCATGCTCAGGTAAAGGTCTGTTTTGGATTTTGGGGGGACCCCACCTCATTTTTTTAAACATTTTTCTATTGCCGAGCAATGCCGGCATTCTTTTCTTTATATTCATCTGTCAATGGGGAAGCCCGCTGACAGCTGATGAGTCATCGGTTGGTAAAGATGCGGGCGGCCGGCTTCCCAGCCCCCTAGTTAACAACCCACTTTTTCTTCACACAGAATTCGAATCAGTCGATCGTTTTTCGACCGATCGGAATTACGATTGTTCTGAAAAGTTGAAATTCGTTAGAAAATTAATAAACTAAAGAAATTTTACTGAAAATGAAAATAAATTTAACGAAAACTAAACAAAAGTAATTGAATTGCGAAACCAAACGAAACAAATTCCATAATGATACGAAATGAGTAACATGACGAATCTATCTGAAACGAAACAAATGTTTCCATTCTGCACATGTCTCCTAAGCGTGCCCAACCCAGATATAGCAGTTGTGTTCCTGCCTCTGGGATCCGGGTTGCCCTGCGGATGCATCGATTGCCCTGTGGAAGAGGTCCGGAACACGTGAGTATGTTTGGCTTGAGGTCAGCAGAAGGGAGCAGACGCCATGCGGGCTGCTAGGGAGTAACCAAAAGAAAAACCTATGGAGAGGACTCTGCTCTCTGGGTGATCGATGTGCATTGCAGCATCTTATCAAAGTTTGGTGCAGTAGCCTACCTTTGTCTTCTTTTCTGTCGTGAGGAGCAGGGGCGGCCAGTCCGTTGGGGGCGCAGGGAAGCTGCCCCCCCCCCCCATCCATGCGTCGGATTCCAATATGGAATATATGGGTTTTTTATTTTTTTGAAGCACGTGATTAGAACCAGAGGCTCTAATAGGCTTCAAAAAAGGGTAGGCTCGGGGGACAGAGCAGTGCGCCCTGAGCCCACCCAGTTGTGTGACAATAGCGAATGAATATTTGCTATTGTCACACTGACTCTCCTCCCAGCCAATCAGGATGAGGGTTGTGAGACCCCTTTCCCAATTGGCCAAAAGGAGAAGCGATCTTACTGGCCAGTAGCTAGGAAGAGGCAGAAGACACATGGCTGAAGGAGGATAGCGGCTCAGCCATCCAGCACTCCCCGGATCAGACAGGAGGAAGGACGAGGTAAGGAGGCAGATGCGGGGGAGGGGGAGGGGGAGGAATGTGTCACTGACTGAAGTGACTGAGCGACTGAACTGACTGTGACTGAACAAACTAACTGACTGAGCAAATGAACTGACTGAGCTGACTCAAGTGACTGACCGATGAACTGACTGTGACTGAACTGACTGACTGAGCTGACTCAAGTGACTGACTGAATTGACTTACCAGACTGACCAGTGGCGGGGCGGGTTTTACGCATTGGTTTGCCGACTGAACTAACTGATTGCACTAACTGACTAAACTGACCGACCAAGGGGGGGGGTGGTGCACATTGGTTTGCCGACTGAACTGACTGATTGAACTGACAAACTGACTGACTGAATTGAACTGATTGACTGACCGAACTAACTGGCTGACTGAACTGACTGACCAAGGGGGGGGACGCATTGGTTTACTGACTGACTGATTAAACTGACTGACAGTTCAAACAAACCAGTGGCACATTGACCTCATACAGGGGGCACACTGACTGCCAGCATACAGGGGGAACACTGACCTCCAGCATACAGGGGGCACACTGACCGCCAGCATACAGGGGGCACACTGACCTCCAGAATACAGGGGCACACTGACTGCCAGCATACAGGGGGCACATTGACCTCCAGCATGCAGGGGGCACACTGACCTCCAGCATGCAGGGGGCACACTGACCTCCAGCATGCAGGGGGCACACTGACCTCCAGCATGCAGGGGGTACACTGACTGCCAGCATACAGAAGGTACACTGACCTCCAGCATACAGGGGGCAGACTGACCTCCAGCATACAGGGGGCACATTGACCGCCAGCATAGAGGGGGCACACTGACCTCCAGCATAAAGGGGGTACAATGACTGCCAGCATAAAGACTGCCCTCCTAAAGTAGGAGGAGTTCGGAACAGGCAGGAGGCAAACTGAAACACCCTGCAATCCTCGGCAGTATAAGATGAGCCCCAAAAATTGGAAAGGTGTATCTCACACGTACCGATACAGACTATGCCGCAATTTAATTCTTTTTACCCCAAGGGTGTAGATTGAATAGCGGAATAGAAAATATGATATCAAAAGGTGTATCTATCTCACACGTACAGACCCAGACTAGGCCCGATTACTATTTTTTGTACCCCCTAGGCAGGATGAGGAGTAGGAAGAGTTCGGAACAGGCAGGAGGCAAACTGAAACACTCTGCAATCCTCGGCGGTGTAAGATGAGCCCCAAAAATTGGAAAGGTGTATCTCACACGTACTGATACAGACTATGCCGCAATTTAATTCTTTTTACCCCAAGGGTGTAGATTGAATAGCGGAATAGAAAATATGATATCAAAAGGTGTATCTATCTCACACGTACAGACCCAGACTAGGCCTTGATTACTATTTTTTGTACCCTAAAGGCAGGATGAGGAGTTTGGAAAAAGCAGGAGGCAAACTGAAGCACCCTGCAATCCTCTGCGGTGTAAGATGCGCCCCAAAAATTGGAAAGGTGTATCTCACACGTACCGATACAGACTATCCCGCAATTTAATTATTTTTACCCCAAAGGGTGTAGATTGAATAGCGGAATAGAAAATATGATATAAAATTGGTGATTTTTCAATAGCACATGTGAACACAGCAGTGTCTTATGTCAGTCAGCTCTGCTGCAGGCTATGAAGGGGAAAAAAACGGAATTTTTGTAAAATCTTACCTGTAAAATTCCTTTCTCTGAGTCCTCCGACAGTCGCCGCCTCTTCATATTCGTCACATATGGGGTATTAGACTTTGCTCCGAAGGAGTAGCTAGGCAACAGAATATGTTAACAATAAAGCTTTAACATATCCCACCCTCAAGGGGTGGTCCCCTCAGTCAATACCCTCCTACTTCCTGCAACCATATCTCAGTTTTAGTGGAATAGCAGTAGAGTATACATTCAACCCCAAAAGAGGGGCGGGGGCGGCGACTGTCGGAGGACTCAGAGAAAGGAATTTTACAGGTAAGATTTTACAAAAATTCCGTTTTCTCTTACGTCCTCCGACAGTCGCCGCCTCTTCATATTCGTCACATATGGGGACGTCCCAAAGCAGTGCAAACATGAGGGGTGGGAAACGCATCCGCGCCGAAAGGCAACGCAGTCTCCACATCAAAGAAAGGAACCTTACCAAAGGAAGGAAACCAGCTGGGCAACAGCAAAAATAAGTGCTCAACAGGAGCAACAACCCAGGAAAAGACAAAAAAACCAGGGAATACAAAGATATCCCAACAGCCAGGAGTCCCCAACAAGGGACCCTATGGAACAGCCGCACTAAGAACCTTGCGGCCAAAGGAAGCATCCGCCGATGCCTGAACATCTACTTTGTAGAATTTTGTGAAAGTGTGCACGGTCGACCAGGTCGCCGCCTTACACACCTGGGCTACAGAAGCCCCATGACGGCAGGCCCAAGACGTACTCAGTGATCTAGTAGAGTGCGCCTTCACAGGCACAGGGGGAACCTTCCCCTGCAAGGCATAGGCCTGTTCAATGGTCTGCCTGATCCATTTGGCGATGGTAGAGGCCGAAGCCGCCATGCCCTTCCGAGGACCCTCTGGAAGAACAAACAAGGAGTCCGTCTTACGAAAAGACTCAGTCGATTTAAGGTAAACCCTAATCGCCCGAACAACATCCAGAGAGTGCAATCTCACCTCCTTTGGGTGTTTAGGCTTCGTGCACAACGAAGGCAAAACAATATCCTCGTTAAGATGGAATTCCGAAACTCGTTTCGGCAGAAAAGAAGGATTAGGTCGCAAGACCACCTTATCCAAATGAACAACCAGGTACGGAGACTTGCAGGACAAAGCCGCCAGTTCCGACACTCTGCGAGCCGAAGTGATCGCCACCAAAAAGGCGACCTTTTTGGACAACAGAGACAACGAGATCTCCCTGATCTGTTCAAAAGGAGCACGTTGTAACACAGAAAGAACCAGATTCAAGTCCCAGGGGGGCAAAGGATCCCTCCTAGGAGGAACCAGATGTCGCACACCCTGAATAAAAGTGCCAACCAAGGAGTTGGAAGCCACGGGATGTTGAAACAGAACGGCCAGCGCAGACACCTGACCCTTTATCGTGGCCAGCGCCAAACGCTGATCGACACCCGTCTGAAGGAAAGACAGCACACGGGAAACCGAGTACGTGCGGGGTGAAAACCCCCTGGACTCACACCAGGCAAAATAGGCCTTCCAAGTACGGTAATAAACCTTTCCCGAGGAAGACGTCCTCGCGTTGATCAAGGTATGAACGACCTCTGGAGAGAGACCCTTCTCCTTCAGGACCTCGGTCTCAACATCCAGGCCGTCAAAGCCAGCGACTGTAAAGCAGGATGGTAAATCGGTCCTTGAGACAGTAGATCGTCTCGAAGAGGCAGACGCCAGGGGGCGTCGACCGCCAGATTCACGAGGTCTGCGTACCAGGACCGGCGAGGCCAGTCCGGTGCCACAAGAATCACCGTGCTGCGTTCCGAGTGTAACCTGCGAAGGAACCTGGACAGCAACTGAATCGGTGGAAAAGCGTACATCAGCCTGTACTGATGCCACGGGGCCACTAACGCGTCCGACGCGTCTGCCCGAGGGTCGCGCGTCCTTGCCACGAACCTCTTCACCTTGTAGTCGAGGCGAGACGCGAACAGGTCCACATCTGGAAGACCCCACTTCGCGCACAACATCTGGAAGACAGCCGGATGGAGAGACCATTCCCCCTGATCCAGGGTCTGGCGACTCAGATAGTCCGCCTGCCAGTTCTCCACTCCCGGAATGTGAACCGCCGTTATCGCCGGGACATGAGTCTCGGCCCAAGACAGAATGTCGGCCACTTCTCGAGCCGCTCGGGCACTCCTGGTGCCCCCTTGGTGGTTGATGTATGCCACCGCCGTGGCATTGTCCGTCTGCACCCGAACCGGGCAGCCCTGCAGCCGGTCCGTCCAGCGATGAAGACAGAGCCTTATCGCACGTAATTCCAGAATGTTGATCGGGAGGGAAGACTCCCCCTCCGACCAGGTCCCCTGGGCGGACAGAACGCCCAGAACACCACCCCAGCCCGACAGGCTGGCATCCGTAGTGATTATCGTCCACGAGATCGGACGAAACGACTTGCCCCCGGACACCAACGGGGACTGGAGCCACCACAGAAGGTTTTCCCTGGTGCGATGACTCAACGAGATCTGAAGATCCAGAGATTGAGGTCGCCCGTCCCACTTGGACAGGATCTCCGCCTGGAGACCCCGCGTGTGAAACTGAGCGAAAGGAATCGCCTCGAAGGCCGAGACCATCAATCCCAGACATCTCATACACGTCCGCAGAGACGAGTGTGGAACGTCCCTGAGGGACCTGACTTCCTCCTGAAGAGTCCTGAGCTTGTCTTCCGGCAGGAAGACCTTCGCCTACACCGAGTCCAGTATCATTCCCAGATAGGGAAGACGAACCGACGGACTCAGTGTCGACTTTGGAACATTTATCGTCCAACCGAACTCCTGCAGAGTTTGCATTGTGACAGACAGGTCCTTCTCCAGACCCTGACTGGTCGCAGACCGAATCAGAATGTCGTCCAGATACCCCAGGACAGAAATGCCCTGGGCCCTCAATAATGCCAGAACCGGTGCAAGCACCTTGGTGAAGACCCGCGGAGCCGAGGCGAGCCCAAAGGGCAACGCCACGAACTGGTAGTGATCCTCCGCAATGGCAAATCGAAGGTATCTCTGATGCCCCTCGAATATGGGGATGTGAAGGTACGCATCCTTCAAATCGATGGAGGCCATGAATTCCCCCGGAACCAGGGCAGCCACCACCGAGCGCAGGGACTCCATGCGGAACTTGCGAACCCGCACAGAGCGGTTCAGAGCTTTCAAGTCCAGAATCGGACGAACCTTGCCCTCCTTCCTGGGCACGGTGAACAGATTGGAATAAAACCCCCGAAATCTGTCCCGATGAGGCACCGGAACCACCACACCCTGAGCCCTCAGGTCCCGCACTGCCAGGTGCAGATCCCGCAGGCGCTCTGGAGACAGTTGTAGATTTGAGGGAAAAAATCTGCTCTCCGGCCGAGAGAGAAACTCGATCATGTAACCAGATCGAACGATTACCAGAACCCATCTGTCCCGCACACGGGCCAACCAGGGCTGAAGAAAACCGAGCAAGCGTCCCCCCACCCCAAAACTGGGTGAGGGCGCCCCTTCAGGCCGAACTGTTATGGGCCGCAGGTCCGGATTGGCCGGACTTCTGTTTCCCAGACCAGGGCTTCTTCTGAGAGCCTTGGCCTTTGAACGGTTTGCCCTTGTAGTGCGGCCGAAAGGCACGAAAGGACCCCTGAGGGGGCCGAAAATTCGCATGCTTCTTCCCAGAAGCCCCCTTAGCCTTGGGGAAATGGGGCAAGAGAGTGCTCTTACCCCCGGTGATCCCCTTAATCAACACATCCAGGGACTCCCCAAAAAGGCGAGACCCATCATAAGGCAGATTGGCTAAGGTTTTACGTGAAGATTGGTCCACCGACCAACATTTCAACCAAACCAGGCGGCGAGACAACACCGCCACGCTGTGCACACGTGCAGCCAACGGAATCAGGTCCAGGTCCGCATCACACAGATACATGACACCCTGGTGGATCTGATCCACCATATCCAGGGTCGCCGCCGAGGCCGAATCGGCCACTAGGACGCGCCTAAGCATCTGCGTCCAACTTGCGATCGCCTGGGCCGCCATGAGAGAAGCAAACAGAGCCTTAAGCATAGAACCCGTAACAGAATAAGTATGACGGGCAAGAGACTCCAGTCTCCTATCCGTGGCATCACGGAAAACAGGGGAACCCTCTGCAGGAATCGCAGTGGCTTTGTTCAAAACCGCAATTGCATGATCCACTGGTGGAGGCACACACCACCGTTCATCAGTGGCAGGCGAGAAAGGATAACGCAGCTTGAATTTACTTGGTACCGCAAAAGGTTTGCGCAGATCGCGCCATTGATCCTTAACAGCGCGCTGAAAATCGGCATTGCAGGGAAAAACCTGCGGCGTCCTGCGTTTTCTCTGCGTCCCATAAGCCGCCAAGGCAGCGGGAGGACACACTTCGTCCTGCAAACGCAGCGTCTGCTTAATGGAAGCAATCAACTCATCCATGATTGCAAGCTCTTCAGGCGAGCCAGGGGGAGAATTATCGACCCCCTCAACTTCAGCCTCCAACTCAGACCCCACTAGATCAAGAGAGGAGCGGGACCCCGATAAAGGGGTCCCTGCTAGAACAGCCCCATCACCTTCACCCTCAGAATCAGAGGACAGAGCAACTCTGGGCCGTTTAGTAGATTGAGCAGCCACCAGCATTTGCACCTGGGCAGCAAGGCCAGCCACAATAGTGGCTAAATCCCCCCCTGGGGGGGAAACAGCGGTCCCCTGGCTTTCCACCAATACTGTGGGAAACTTGCCCTCCTGAGAATCCATTGCCCCTGTATGCCAGACAACCAAGGGTTAACTGCCCCCTTTCAGCAAGCGCGGCAAGCGCAGCCCACCGCACCACACTCAGGCACAATGAGACCCCCACAGGGAATATACAGACTGAATACAGGCAATGGCAAACAGGAATAGAAGGATAAAACCTGAGGAGACCCTCGCCGCTGCTGCTGCCTCGATCGGTGTTCCAGGAAAGAGGAAGTGATGCTGCCAGGGCGCTCTATGTAAGCCTATGGAGGCTACAAGAAAATGGCCGCCGTGCATGTAAACCATGCGGCCGGAGCGGGCGCCGGTAAAATGGCGTCGTTTGGCGCCGAAATCGCCGCTCCATAGTGCATAAAAACACACACAAGCTTATCCCATTATATGGATACATGTTAGATCGCCGCAGCGATCGCTGTATATGCCCCAACATGCCATAAAAACATGCCCCACAGCACACAGCTTCCCACACTGCCCAGCCTGACACACACAGTGTCACACAGCTCCCCCCCCCCCCTTGCAGCCCACAGCATGCAGCCGAGAGATAGGGAGACAAGCAGTGTGAATAAAGGCAGGTTACACAGTCCCAGACTGAGACCCCCCCCAGACAGACAGGTCCCCACATAGATACACTTACCTCACATGGCGTGGGGAACCCGCACAGGCGAACAAGCCGCTGCACATGAGGCAGGGAGAGTCGCAATTCAAGACGCACACAATGGCGGTTAAGAAACCGCACAGCGTCCGGTGAGGTAGCCACCTCACCAAACATCCCTGCACCGAACAGGGATGGGTCGTTCACTGTGCCAGGAGCGTTACCTGGCTGAACGCTCGATGGCAGACTGGGAAGCCACTGACCCACGACCTGCGATCAGGGGGATCAGCCCGAGACCCAGTCCGCATGATCCTCTTTGTCCGAAGAACTAACTAATGCTGACCAAAATAACAGCTAAGTAAAGGTAGAGAAAAAAACTCAAACAAAATATTAAAAAGAAGAAAGAGTCTGGGACAAAAAGTCCCAGCACAGAGAGAGCCAGCCACTCCTGACAAGCTAGACATTAAAACTGAGATATGGTTGCAGGAAGTAGGAGGGTATTGACTAAGGGGACCACCCCTTGAGGGTGGGATATGTTAAAGCTTTATTGTTAACATATTCTGTTGCCTAGCTACTCCTTCGGAGCAAAGTCTAATACCCCATATGTGACGAATATGAAGAGGCGGCGACTGTCGGAGGACGTAAGAGAAAAAGAAAATTCCCCTTTAAGTTTGTAATTTTTAAATAGATTAGTACAGACTATGCCACAATTTTATTTTTTTTTAACCCAAAAGGGTGTATATTGAATAGTGGAATAGAAAAAAGTGTATAAAATTGAAAATCACTGAATAGCACATGTGAACACAGCAGTGTCTTATGTCAGTCAGCTCTGCTGCAGGCTATGAAGGAAAAAAAAGAAAATTCCCCTTTAAGTTTGTAATTTTTAAATAGATTAGTACAGATTATGCCACAACTTTATTTTTTTTAACCCAAAAGGGTGTATATTGAATAGTGGAATAGAAAAAAGTGTATAAAATTGAAAATCACTCAATAGCACATGTGAACACAGCAGTGTCTTATCACAGTCAGCACTGAAGCAAAAAGGCTATGAAGGGGTAAAAAAAAAAAAAACCCTTTTAACTTGTAGTAAAATAGATCTAAAGATGAACGCTGCACACAACTGACCGATAAAAATAGATTTTTTTCTCCCTCCTCCTCCTCCTCCTCAGTGGGCTCAAGTGAGGGCAAAAAGATTGTGTTCACTGCACCACTCCACACACAGCAAAATCGATGTAGAACACTGACCCTGCCTAATCTCCAGCCTGTCCCTAATATGCGCGATAAGATCGTTCACCGCACAACCCCCCACACAGCAAAATCAATGTAGAACACTGACCCTGCCTAATCTCCAGCCTCGCCCTAAAATGCTCTAATAACTCTCCCTGCCTGCACTCTGACCTGACCCTGCATTCTTTTCGGACAAAATTTTTCACAGAATCGCTGTCTTTCCCTAATCAGCAGCCAGCACGTATGATGTGTGCTCTGTCCCTAAACTACAGCAGAATGACGCAGCGCGCTGGGGCTCTCGAACTTATAAAAACATGGTCACATGCTTCAGATGGCCAATCACAGCTACTAATACATTAGTAGGCATGGCTGGGATGGCTTAAGGCACACCAGTTAAACGCTTGTTGATTGGCTGTTGAAAGCCCGCCATTAAAAGCGCGCTATTACATACAAAACAGGAAATAAAATGACCGAACACGGATTTTAAACCTGAACATACAGTAAAGTTTTCGGGTCCGTGTTCGGGTAACAAAAATCCAATTATTCAGTACGAACACGAATAATACAGTCCATGTTCGCTCAACACTAATCTACAGTGATTCTGCTTATGCTGTGGATATATTGCTCAGCTTTGCACAATTATGGCAGGAAAGGGGTTATCTGACAGCAACAGGAACACCCATTCAGCACAAAAAGTTAATTGTTAGACTGATTGTTTGCAGTCCAATCGCCTCTTAAAGTAACAGTAATTAAATGTAAAGCACATACCGGGTTTAATGACAGTGTATCGGTTGGAAATGTTTTGGCTGATAAATATGCAAAAGAAGCTGTTTATTCTTATCAGCCACATGTAGTACCTACATTTTTTGTCACAAAGTTTCAGGTAGTCCTTGGTGTTCTTTTGGCCCTACAGGAAAGTTCACCCCAATGATCCACTTGGTCTACAAAAGGAACTGTTTGTGGACAAGATGGTCTGTGAAGGTTGAATGACAAGCTGATTGCTCCACCGACTCTTTTTCCTTCATTGTTTGCCTTGAGCCATGGGCCTTGCCATGTCTCAACAGGAGAGATGTGTCGGGTTGTGAACAAACAGTGGTGGGCACCAGGTTTTTACACATATGCTGCTAAACAAGTTAATGAATGTGCTGTATGTCAAATGCATAACATAGGTTAACCAGTGCCTACCCCTATGAAACACATTCCGCATACTGAGGAGCCGTTTCAAATTTGTGCAGATTGACTTCTCAGATATGCCCCCTTTTGGCCGATTCAAGTATCTTTTAGTTTGCGAAGAATGATGCCAGAACAGTAGTTAAGTGTCTAACTAGAGAATTGATTCCTAGGTTTGGTATGGGAGCTGTGATCTCTTCAGACAGAGGTACACACTTTGATAACAAACTAATAGCAGAGGTAGTAAATATCTTAGGTCTTAAACAACAGTTACACACCACATATAGACCACAGGTTAGTGGGATGGTGGAACGCAGTAATTAAATCCAAAAAAAAGTATCTGGCCAAGATGACTACTAATGGAAAGAGCACATGGGTAGAAGCATTGCCTATAGCCCTAGCAACTATCAGGACTACCCCAAAGGAGAAGATGTATTGTTTGGGCGCCCTCCTAAAAGACTTCCTACAGCTTCTGTAACATCAGAAACAGTGACTTTAAGACTTTAACACAAACTTGTTTTCTGATACTTTTTCCAAAGCAGGACAACCAGTGGACCCAAGTGAAAAGACTCATGGACTAAATTCTGGAGAGTGGGTGTACATCAAGAATCACACCCCCAGGACTACTCTGTCCCCTAAGTGGAAAGGACCGTTCCAGATTATTCTTGTGTCTCCCACAGCTGTAAAGCTAAAAGACTACAAGTATTGGGTACATGGTTCCCATTGTAAGAAAGCAGTAGCTTTGAACAAACATACAGGCCAGTGTACTGCTGGCAAGGACTTTTCTGTACCTTTGCCTCCTAGGTCATCTCCATCATTGACTCGGGCTCGAGCCAGAAGACTACGAATACAGAAGGATGTATCTTATAATGCCTAGAGCTGATCTGCATCTCTGAGGAATTATCCTGAGTGGAGAAGCTTTGGTGTGGATCACGGTCATGATGTATGAATGGATTCACATGATAAAAAAAAAAGGTGAGACGCATGATACCTTTTTTCTCAATGCTACTGTAATGACTAAAAAGTTACACATTACCACAGAGCCTGAATCTGATCAACGGCTGAGGAGAGACTTACATTCTAAACTGGGAGAACCCTTCTATAATTCCTTTATGGCTATGGAGTTGCAAGCTGCCAAGAAGTTGGAAATCACTAAATGTTGGATATGCACACATTCACCTATCTCACATAAGACTTACTAGGTATATCCAGTACCCTAGCTGAGATAGAAGACGGTGCTCACTTTGGCGATATCAGTGCTAAGATGGTTGACAAGGCCATTTCACTACTACTATTTACCAAGGCCCCAATGAGAATACCAGCAGTATCTATTAACTTTACCCGCATTTATCCGCCAGAACTGCTTGAAAAAGGTTACAAGAATACTGATCGAGTGATTGGAGACTCTCAGTGAATGGATAATGCGGATGTCAGGTATTGGTTTGATGCTAAAGATGTTATGTGGAGTACAGATCGATATCAGAAATGACATGATTTCACACATCGCCAACATTCACGCCAGAATAATTTGAAGTTAATAATGTGCCTGCTACATGGTATATGAGTGACAATGAGTTTAAAGAGACACAATTGCATAAAATCCCTGCCCATTTCTTCAAAAGAGCCCTTACTGAACAGGATATTCTGGTGCAGGCTATTCCTGGACAAGTGGAAGATGATACAAGCAAAAATGAGGAGACTAAAGATGACACTGAAGAAGAGAATAATTTTAAAATACCACCCCCCTATTCCAACTCAAAATATAGGCCCAGGAAGAGATGATGATACTGATATTGAGTCCCATGATAGAGAGATAAGACCAATATTTTCTATAGCTTGGGTGAATAGATGTTGTATTAAAAATGCTTTCAGTTTTATTATAGATTTAGCTGATTTAATGGTTTAACATAACTGCTCTGTATGACAGAAATTTCATATTGATGGCCACTGAATTAAAAATGATTACAAAGGAGGTTTTACAACACCGGCTGGTGTTGAATTACCTTACTGCTAGACAGGGAGGAATGTGTACCGTAGTGGGAACCTCATGCTGCAATTACATAGGAAATGATACAAAGCTGAAGATGCAATCATTTCACATCTAGAAAGGGCACAGCAATTAAAACTGGATTTTCATAAGGAACATACCGAAACCGCGTGGATTGAAGGTAGCTGGGAAAGCTGGCTTTCTTGGCTAAATCCTGCCAACTGGTTTACTGGTATTGGAGGGTGGTTCGCAGGTATATTGCATGGTATCCTGTATATTGTTGGATTTATAGTATTGATCATGCTAATAGTAAAATGTGTACCAATGCTGTGCAAATGTTATATGAAAATGGCTACAAATGCTCATACTAATACTGGTTCTTTTGAGCCCACAAGGTCTCGAGTGAAAACTGCTCGTCAAATGGTTGCCCACATACTTGGAGTTCAACATAACGACACAGAAGAAGTTTGAAATTCAAGTTAGATGAATACCAAAGAATTCTAATCACAGGAGGGACTGTCAAGATATGAAAATATATGAAAAGCGTATATTATATGTTATAATAGTTATAATAATAACTATATATTATAATAATTATATTATAATATAATACGTTATATAGTCAAAGAGTCCCCTTTAATATACTAAAAAAATATATTCTTCTTAATGCTTAGAATTCTAGTTGATATGTTTTAAATACTGTTGTCCCAGAGGATATGAAATGTTCTGCCAAAAATGATAAAGTTCCCGGAAAGAGATTTTTTTGAAAATAAGCCCTTATTACCGTAAAATTTTATTTTTCCTAACATATTCAATCTTTATTCATTGTCAGACTAACCTGTCACTACGCCCTTGCTGGGTCAAGATGACCCGATGTGTAATTGGGATTTTCCACAAGGAATGTATTGTCATCCGCCTAGACTGTATTGTGAAATCTTGTGAAACTTTGTGTAATCTGTAACGTGGGCTTGTGCCCGTTTATGTACTATAAAAGCTCTGTAACCAATGTAATCTGGGTCACATATCCATTGAAGGATGATGTGAACCGTTGTACGGCTGCTGTATGGCGTATATTCTGAGTAAACATATGGAGACGAATGCAAACCTGATTGGCGTAGATGTCCGTTATTTCAAGGCTCAAACTTAACATTTGAACTCAACAGGAACTGTGGACAGAGTAGAACTCCTGGAACTCTTCTGGCCTTAGCTCAGTGAGATTGAGTTTGGAAGACTAATGTCATAGACAGGTTGCCAAAAAGTTTAGGGCTTTAGAAAGGGCCTCCAATGGCTGTCAATGTGGTGCCTTCTCGACTCTCCGTTTCACTTATAAAACCCCAATGGATGACTCTCTATGAACTGATCACATTCCAATCACCGATCATCTAATCATTGGTAAAAAAGAAGACTCGGCACAGAATATTGTACGAAGAGTTTTTATTGGACAAGATCAGAATAAGCGATTACCACACAGTAATGATATGAATAAAATAAAGCTTAAATCTTTTATAATAGAATTAACAAATGTGTCAAATGTATTAATAATCATACATTGGTTGGACCAATAAAAAGCCGGCTACTTCAATAAATCAAGCTCATGTATTGTCATGGTTTCCCACCTGTTGCCCCATGTGGGGAGGGATCGGTAAAGGTAGACATTTGAGTCATGATTTTACCACCTCTTTAAGCTTAAATGGCAGCCGGATGGGGCGGTACACATGGCACTGCAATTTGCGGCTGCTGCAAACCTCACACCCCCCGGTCACATTGGGCAATGGTATTCACCTGAATGGGGTTGTGCCGCAACAGCCCCAATGCATATGGTTGCGGTGTACTGGCGTGGGCTTTACAGGGTTAACATAAGGGCTCCCAGCTGCCTGCCAACCCCACAGCGGGTCAGAGGGTGATGCAGGTCTAAACCAACCCCGAGTGGACTGTGGTGGTTTCACATTTGTTTATGGACTAAACAGTTCCACCCGTTACAATCCAGCGTCCATTTCCCGTAGTACCAGCAGGAGGCGTACTCTGATATTTCATTATATTTCCTTTATTTTTAAACTTTCCCACACCCATGTATCTTCTCTGGTGCAAAAGGAGGCCTCCCTTCTAATTAAAACATTTCCCGCACTCTGAACATGAAATAGGACGCTCGCCCATATGAACTTTCTGGTTTCCAAGAAATAAACATTTGTTTTCAAAACATTTCCCGCACTCGTAACATTAAAAAGGGCGCTCACCTGTGTGTAAGTAGGTGCTCTTTCTTAGTTAAATATTTCCCGCACTCTGCACAAGATTAGAGATGTTCGCCTGTATGAACTTTCTCGTGTCTAACAAGTAAACATTTGAGCACAAAAAATTTCCCGCACTCTGAACATGAATAGAGACACTCACCTGTGTGTGTATTCTCTGATGGCTAAGAAGGTGTCCTTTATGATAAAAACATTTCCCGCACTCTAAACATTAACAGGGAAGCTCACCCATGTGGATTTTCTGATGGTGAAGAAGAGTTCCTTTATTATTAAAACATTTCCCGCACTCTGAACATGAATAGGGACGCTCACCTGTGTGAATTCTCTGATGGGTAAGAAAGTTTCCTTTATGATTAAAACATTTCCCGCACTCTGAACATGAATAGGTATGCTCACCTGTGTGTATTCTCTGATGGCTAAGAAGGTTTCCTTTACAATTAAAACATTTCCCGCACTCTGAACATGAATAGGGTCGCTCCCCTGTGTGTATTCTCTGGTGCCTAAAAAGGTGTGCTTTCTGACTAAAACATTTCCCGCACTCTGAACATGAATAGGGAAGGTCACCTGTGTGTATTCTCTGATGCCTAAGAAGGTTTCTTTTCTGTTTAAAACATTTCCCGCACTCTGAACATGAATAGGGATGCTCCCCTGTGTGTATTTTCTGGTGCCTAAAAAGGTCTGCTTTATGACTAAAACATTTCCCGCACTCTGAACATGAATAAGGACGCTCACCTGTGTGAATTCTCTGGTGCGTAAGAAGGTGTGCTTTGTAACTAAAACATTTCCCGCACTCAGAACATGAATAGGGAAGGTCATCTGTGTGTATTCTCTGATGGCTAAGAAGGTTTCTTTTCTGTTTAAAACATTTCCCACACTCTGAACATGAGAATGAATTCTCTCCTGTATGGTGTAAAGAAGATTCCCTGAGATGAGATGGTTTCCCGCACCCGTCGGCACTGTCAGATATTAGAGGACTATGTGAAGTATCAGGAGATTCCAATGATCTCCTCCAATGGTGAGGTCTGTCATGTATATTATGAGGAACGGGATTTACTTCTGGAGAAGATGCCATGTCATTATCTTCTGTAGTCACATCTTCCTCCGATGTCCTTCTATTCCCACCACAGAGTCCGTCTGTCAGAAGACAAGAAAAATTACCAAGAGTTTTCCACACTCATATACACTGCTCAACACTTTATAATCAGAGTATAGCATCAAGTCAGGGAAACTCCTGGGATATTCATCTGGTCAGTCAAGTAGCAGAGGGGGTTGTTACCAACAGGTGCACTAGATGGGCAACAATGAGACGACCTCCAAAACAGGAATGGTTTTACAGGTGGAGGCCACTGACATTTTCCCTACTCATCTTTTCTGAGTGTTTGTCACTAGTTTTGCATTTGGCTGGGGTCAGTGTCACTACTGGTAGGATGAGGCCATACCTGGACCCTATAGAGGTGGCACAGGCAGTCCAACTCCTCCAGGATGGCACATCAATACCTCCCATTGCCAGAAGGTTTGCTGTGTCTCCCAGCACAGTCTCAGGAGCATGGAGGAGATTCCAGGAGACAGGCAGTTACTCTAGGAGAGCTGGACAGGGCCGTAGAAGGTCCTTAACCCATCAGCAGGACCGGTATCTGCTCCTTTGTGCAAGGAGGACCAGGATGAGCACTGCCAGAGCCCTACAAAATGACCTCCAGCAGGACACTGGTGTGAATGTCTCTGACCAAACAATCAGAAACAGACTTCATGAGGGTGGCCTGAGGGCCCGACATCCTCTAGTGGGCGCTGTGCTCACTGCCCGGCACTGTGGAGCTCGATTGGCATTTGCCTTTGAACACCAGAATTGGCAGCTCCACCACTGGCACCCTGTGCTTTTCACAGATGAGAGCAGGTTCACCCTGAGCACATGTGACAGACGTGAAAGGGTCTGGAGAAGCCGTGGAGAACATTATGCTGCCTGTAACATCATTCAGCATGACCGGTTGGGTGGTGGGTCAGTGATGGTCTGGGGGAGGGGTATCCATGGAGGGACGCACAGACCTCTACAGTCTAGACAATGGCACCCCGACTGACATTAGGTATTGGGAGGAAATCCTTGGACCCATTGTCAGACCCTATGCTGGTGCAGTGGGTCCTGGGTTCCTCCTGGTGCACAACAATGCCCGGCCTCATGTGGTGAGAGTATGCAGCCAGTTCCTGGAGGATGAAGGAATTGATACCATTGAATGGCCCCCACACTCGCCTGACCTGAATCCAATAGAACACCTCTGGGACATTCTGTTTCAGTCCATCCGATGCCACCAGGTTACACCTCAGTCTGTTCAGGAGCTCAGTGATGCCCTGGTCCAGATCTGGGAGGAAACACATTACCCAGTCCATCCCAGTATAAATCCTAACCCATTACCCAGTCCATCCCAGTATAAATCCTAACCCATTACCCAGTCCATACCAGTATAAATCCTAACACATTACCCAGTCCATACCAGTATAGATCCTAACCCATTACCCAGTCCATACCAGTATAGATCCTAACCCATTACCCAGTCCATACCAGTATAAATCCTAACACATTACCCAGTCCATACCAGTATAGATCCTAACCCATTACCCAGTCCATACCAGTATAGATCCTAACGCATTACCCAGTCCATACCAGTATAGATCCTAACCCATTATCCAGTCCATACCAGTATAGATCCTAAAACATTACCCAGTCCATACCAGTATAGATCCTAACACATTACCCAGTCCATACCACTATAGATCCTAACATATTACCCAGTCCATACCAGTATAGATCCTAACACATTACCCAGTCCATACCAGTATAGATTCTAACACATTACCCAGTCCATGCCAGTATAGATCCTAACACATTACCCAGTCCATACCACTATAGATCCTAAAGCATTACCCAGTCCATACCAGTATAGATCCTAACGCATTACCCAGTCCATACCAGTATAGATCCTAACGCATTACCCAGTCCATACCAGTATAGATCCTAACGCATTACCCAGTCCATACCAGTATAGTGTCAGGGATACAGCCGTACTGGCATTTCTGCCAGTACAAGTCATGGACGCTCCTGGCTCAATCGACACAGCCCTCTGCTGGCCCGTCAGGGAAATGGCCATAGGAGAACTGGCAACATTGCCAGTAATAGCAATGATCGTTCCAGCCTCAATTGACACTGCCCTCTGCTGGCCTATAAAAGGTGGCCATAGGAGCAGACTCATTGCTGGATTATCTCTCAGCTTCCTGTGTTCTTGTGCTTCCTGTTTGGACTTCCTGTTGTGACCCGGCTTGTTTCTGAACCATCTGATGTCCTCCTGGTGTTTGACCCTTGGCTTGCCTCTCGGACTTTGCTCTTGCTACCACCTGCCTGTTTTCCCAGTGTATGACCCCGGCTTGCCTAAGGACTCTGTTTCTGCCTGCTCACCTGTGTATGACCCCGGCTCGTCCCTGCTCTGCTACTTACCTTGCTCTTGGACTGATCACCGGTGTTTGACCCTCGGCCTGGCTTTTACTACTCCTCTAGTTGCCTGCCTTACCCAGAGTTCCTGAAATCATCTGGTGTTCACCGCAGGCGACCTGTGCTACTTGGGACGCTTCACCTCCTGTACCACTTCCAGGGGTGACTCGCACTGAGCTGCAAGGGAAGCCCTCTCTGCACTTCGGCCTCCATCCAGATTGTGACATATAGATCCTAATGCATTACCCAGTCCATACCAGTATAGATCCTAATGCATTACCCAGTCCATACCAGTATAGATCCTAATGCATTACCCAGTCCATACCAGTATAGATCCTAATGCATTACCCAGTCCATACCAGTATAGATCCTAATGCATTACCCAGTCCATACCAGTATAGACCCTAATGCATTACCCAGTCCATACCAGTATAGATCTTAACGCATTACCCAGTCCATACCAGTATAGATCTTAACGCATTACCCAGTCCATACCAGTATAGATCCTAACGCATTACCCAGTCCATACCAGTATAGACCCTAATGCATTACCCAGTCCCTACCAGTATAGATCTTAACGCATTACCCAGTCCATACCAGTATAGATCTTAACGCATTACCCAGTCCATACCAGTATAGATCTTAACGCATTACCCAGTCCATACCAGTATAGATCCTAACGCATTACCCAGTCCATACCAGTACAGACCCCATCGCATTACCCAGTCCATACCAGTATAGATCCTAACACATTACCCAGTCCATACCAGTATAGATCCCAACACATTACCCAGTCCATGCCAGTATAAATTCTAACATATTACCCAGTCCATACCAGTATAGATCCTAACGCATTACCCAGTCCATACCAGTATAAATTCTAACATATTACCCAGTCCATACCAGTATAGATCCTAACGCATTACCCAGTCCATACCAGTATAGATCCTAATGCATTACCCAGTCCATACCAGTATAGATCCTAATGCATTACCCAGTCCATACCAGTATAGATCCTAATGCATTACCCAGTCCATACCAGTATAGACCCTAATGCATTACCCAGTCCATACCAGTATAGACCCTAATGCATTACCCAGTCCATACCAGTATAGATCTTAACGCATTACCCAGTCCATACCAGTATAGATCTTAACGCATTACCCAGTCCATACCAGTATAGATCCTAACGCATTACCCAGTCCATACCAGTATAGACCCTAATGCATTACCCAGTCCCTACCAGTATAGATCTTAACGCATTACCCAGTCCATGCCAGTATAGATCTTAACGCATTACCCAGTCCATACCAGTATAGATCTTAACGCATTACCCAGTCCATACCAGTATAGATCTTAACGCATTACCCAGTCCATACCAGTATAGATCTTAACGCATTACCCAGTCCATACCAGTACAGACCCCATCGCATTACCCAGTCCATACCAGTATAGATCCTAACCCATTACCCAGTCCATACCAGTATAGATCCTAACACATTACCCAGTCCATACCAGTATAGATCCTAACGCATTACCCAGTCCATACCAGTATAGATCCTAATGCATTACCCAGTCCATACCAGTATAGATCCTAACACATTACCCAGTCCATACCAGTATAGATCCTAACACATTACCCAGTCCATACCAGTATAAATCCTAACACATTACCCAGTCCATACCAGTATAGATCCTAACACATTACCCAGTCCATACCAGTATCTAGGTCCTGAGTCTAGGGAAGCAGCTGGCAACACTGAGAAGAATCTCCATACTGAAGGAGAGCTGGGAACGTACCAGGGGCCTGCACAGAGGAGAGTGAAGATACAAGGGTGCAGGCATCAGAGCAGAGTAGTTGGGTGACAGTTAGGAAGGGTAGAAGGGAACAAGGCAAGGAGGCCGGTCCTGGGCTGGAGCACCCCAATAAATACGCCCAGTTGTGTGATGTTGGGGAATCCAGTCAGGGACCAGCATTGCTGGAGCAGAGCGATGCCCCTAGCTGCCAGGGGAAGAACTCCTCCAGTGAGGGCGGGAACAAGGGAAAGGAAAGACAGGTTCTGGTGGTAGGGGACTCACTTACTAGAAGGAAAGAGAGGGCAATATGTGAAAAAGACTGTAGGTGCCGAACTACCGGCCCTTTAGTAAGGATGGGCTGCACCTTAATGGGGACGGTACAGCTCTTTTGGGGAGAAAGATGGCCACCAAGTTGGAGGGGCTTTTAAACTATGAGACGGGGGGGAGGGCTCAGAAGTAGAGTCAGGAGGGAGCAAAGAACAGAAGGCAGTAGTAGAGTCAGCAGCGACAGTAGTTCCATAATGTCAATTGGGGGGTCTGTGCGGGAAAACCTCAGACCAATCAGGAATAAACATAATCACCATTCACGATCAACTTCCACAAAACTAAGAGGGGTATATGCTAATGCCAGGAGCCTAGGTAATAAAATGGATGAGTTGGAAATGTTAGTACATGAGGAGGAGATAGACCTTGTGGGAATAACGGAAACTTGGTTCGACCCCTCACATGACTGGCTGGCCAATATCCAAGGGTATTCGGTGTACCGGAAGGACAGGGTAGGAAAAAGAGGGGGAGGGGTATGTCTCTATGTCAAGAATAATGTAAGGGTGATAGAGAGGAGTGACATTATGGAAGGGATGAGTATGGAGTTAGAATCCGTGTGGGTAGAACTCCATAGGGAAGGAGAAAAAGGAAAAGTCGTTGTGGGGGTTTGCTACAGGCCACCCAACCAAAGGGAGGAGGTAGAGCTGGAATTTATATCACTATTGGGAAAATTGGCAAAACTGGGATCAGTCATCATATTGGGGGACTTCAATTATCCCGACATTGACTGGGATGAGAGGACTGCACACTCACAGAAGGCCCGTCTATTCACGGAAACCTTACAGGACAACTACATGTCACAGTTGGTGGATTCTCCTACTACAGAAAATGCAGTCCTGGATCTATTGATCACTAATGACCCAGACATAATCTCGGAGGTAGGAGTGCAGGACAACCTGGGCTCTAGCGATCACAGGATGATCACATTTAGCGTAAATAACAATATAACAAGGCAAGTGGGGAACATAAGAACCCTAAACTTCAGAAGGGCAAACTTTCCAAAATTGTGCTCAATGATGGAAAGGGTAAACTGGGACCAAACCCTGGGATCCCTGACCACAGAGGAAAAATGGGAATGCTTTAGGAACATATTAAACAAATGCATCTCACAGTGCATTCCTATAGTTCGGGTCCCATTGATTTCAATGGGGTTCTGAAATACGGACCCGAACTTTCAGGAAGTTCGGGTGTTCTGGTCGAACCGAACTTTTCAAAAGTTCGATCATCCCTATTAATCAGCACGGGTTTATAAATGGGCATTCTTGTCCAACCAATCTCTTAGCATTCTACGAGGAGGTGAGCTGTGAGCTAGATAGGGGGAGACCAGTGGATGTGGTGTACTTGGATTTCGCTAAGGCGTTTGATACAGTTCCCCACAAGCGCTTAATTTATAAAATAAGGTCGGCAGGTATCGACCGCAGGGTTTGCTCTTGGATACGGAACTGGCTTAAAGGGCGTGTCCAAAGGGTGGTAATAAACATACTCAGACTGGTCTGGGGTGGTAAGTGGGGTCCCCCAAGGCTCAGTCCTGGGACCAACCTTGTTCAATTTATTCATAAACAGCATTGAGGACGGGATCAGTAGTTCGTTATCAGTTTTTGCAGAAGACACAAAATTGGGCAGGACAATAACTGCACAGCATGAAGCAGATATCCTACAGAATGACCTGGACAAAATAACAGAGTGGGCAACGACATGGCAAATGAGGTTTAATGTGGAGAAGTGTAAGGTTTTGCACTTGGGGACTAAAAACATAAAAACACAATACACGCTGGGGGGGAAACTTTGGGGGAATCAAAAATGGAGAAGGATCTGGGAGTATTGGTAGATGATAGATTAGGCAACAGCATGCAATGTCAAGCGGCAGCTGCCAAAGCCAGCAGAATATTATCATGCATAAAGAAAGGGATGTATTCCAGAGATAAGACTATAATCCTTCCACTTTATAAAACTCTGGTCCGACCACATCTGGAGTATTCCGTCCAGTTCTGGTCGCCAGTCCTCAGGAGGGATGTGTTGGAGCTGGAGAGAGTCCAGAGAAGGGCAACTAAACTAATTAGGGGATTGGAGGATCTCAATTATGAAGAGCGTCTGCAATCGCTCGATTTATTCTCCCTGGAGAAGAGACGTCAGCATAGAAAAAAAACTATTTAGTCGCAAGGATTGCATGGGGACTCGAGGACATACAATGCGATTAGAGGAGAAACGCAACGCGGGGGGTTCTTTACTGTTAGAGCTACAAGATTGTGTCTCTACCACAAGAGGTGGTTTCTGCGGGAAGTATGGTGGCTTTCAAAAGATTCTTAGACTTACATCTCAAGGATCAGAACATTCAGGGGTATGAGAGATGATTACGGTCACACACACCTATAAAAGGTTGAACTGGATGGACTATTGTCTTTATTCAACCTCAACTGCTATGTAACTATGACCTGCTGTATGATAGTAAATGGCAGTCTCAGTCTGGACGTACGCCAGGCCACGCCTTGATGTGCGGGACACCTACTCACTATCTACCGATATAAAATGTCCAGCTGGTAGAAAATGGGTGTAACAAAAGAGAATCCATATTATGTGTAAATATAGCAGTGGGTAGAGGGGAGAGAGCAGAATTCAGGACTATGTGATGCACAACATAGAGTATATAGTGCAGGGGTCAGGAGTGTGTAATGTACAATATAGAGTATATAGTGCAGGGTCAGGAGTATGTAATGTACAACATAGAGTATATAGTGCAGGGGTCAGGAGTATGTAATGTACAACATAGAGTATATAGTGAAGGGGTTAGGAGTATGTAATGTGTAATATGAATGTAGAATCCCTCTGACATCCAAAAGGCAGGATAACGCCTCCAAAAGCCAGGGGCGGGCTAGCATTTCACCCCAGGGCTGAATCCATGGCATAAATACCGGGACCAAGAAAGGATATTGGGTGCCAGTCACTTTTGTATTTTTAAAGTGTTATTGCAGAATGGTTCAGGAGGTGAGGGGTTGGGGGGGATGGGGGTCTCAGATACCATGGCAGATCACTTACAGGCTCTGCAGATCAATGTCTACTCTCACAGTGTCAGAACCTATAAGCCGACTGAGCAACACTGTAAGCACATTCCCAAATTTCAGTGCGTCCTCCAAGTGACCAGGCCCTCCTCAGAGACCGGCCTTCTTCATGGCTCCTTCCAGCAAGGGGCCTCCCCTGGGTCTCCTCCTTGGCACAGCTTCCTCCAGACCAGGCAGGACAGCTTCACAACCACTTCAGCACATGTTAGGCCCCAAAACAGGCCAATGGACCTAACAGCAGAGCTCCATCCAGCAGCTTCTCCCTACACCTCATCCCAGGGGAAGAGAGCGAGCACATGGCCTGTCCCAAATATTTATTTCCTCCCCCAGCATGCACCAGTGACATAAACCTCCTACTGGATTGGCTGACAGAAATATAAATATTCTTAATGTAAGACATTAAACCCAATGAAAATATTTATTATATTGCAGCTTATCGATTCTTAGATGTGATGTTAGTTTTCCTTTTTAGGATTTCTTATATGTTCATCTGGTGATCTGGCCAGTAAATCTGTTCTATAAAAGCCCCAACTCTAAAGCAGAATGTATCAGTTACTGGGATGGGGCAGACCATTTACCACCGACAGGGGTGCTTACAATGATCAGCTTTTATTTATTCTTGTAAAACTTTTATCCCAAAGGAAAAAAACAGTTTGCTGTAACTGATTATAAAGTGTGAGATGGAGTTTGGCTTCAATTTGTTACTGTTTTTAAATCTGATAATACATCTAACACTCCCCCCCCCCCCCAGACTGATAATGCTGCTGTCTCCAGAGTGGGGGGCGCTCTAATACAGAAGGTGTGACCAGGTGAAAACAGAGGGGGAAAAGCCTTAAAAAGAAAAGTAATGCAGCCACCACATCTAATGATTGGTAAGCTGCAATGTATGACATCTTTGGGTTTATTATCATTTTAGTTTGGTTGGTGAAATGTCATACTATGTCCAGTGATAGCGGTGACATCTACTGGCCACAGTGAGAAATCACACCTCAGCTTAAGTTTAGGGAAAAACCAGGCGAAAAACTGAACAATCAGTCTGAGCTAAGTACAGCCCAGCCAAAAACTAACATGACATAGTAGTCCCTATTTAAGACAAGCTGTAACTTCAGATCCTCGTCCCCTTTTTTTCTGACTGCTCAGGCAAACTGTCTAAATTCTGGACTTTGGACAGATGTAAAGAGAGGAATGTAGATAAAGGGGTACAACTTATGTAGGAGGATTTGTTTTATCTCTGTGTATCCCCTGAGGCCAGTCACTTCACTGGGTATATGGAGGGTTTACACCCACTCTAAATGTTTACATGAGAGAAGTTGCAGAGGTCCCACACCGCTGCCTCCCATCTCCTGAGACTGCACTCAGTGACTTGGCTGTGAGACTATACAGACATATCCCTCCACCCGACACAGCCAGCAAATAACAGAGCAAGTAACCCCGGGAGAATTGTTCTGTCAGAGATCTTACTAGACCCAGGTATGAGGCAGAAGACCCAAAGCACATACCCCAGGTGTCTAGGTCTGGTAACGTCTATGATGAAAGTGAACATTTTGCTGCCAGCTGAACCCCAGAATCTCCATAAATCCAGTCTAGATACAAAAATTGTGTCTGCAGCACAGAGAAGGAAGATTATCCGAGAGAAATACAGGAATACAGGACGGGGAACACAGCTCAGGAAAGTGACCAGGGTATTACAGGATGATATCACCCAGACCCCGCCCTACTCTGGACCAATCAGTGAGCAGTATGGGTGGAGGAATTTATTTAGTGTTAATGACCCACCTGTGCTGATCTCTGTAGGAGTGTCCTCCTCTATAAATGTCCCCGTTATTCCATCCTCCTCCATAGACTGCTGATCATCCCTCACATACCTCTCTTCTTCTTCTGCTTTAACCTCAAATTCTATATCGATTGGATCTCCACTCTAAACCAAGAAAATGAGAGAGAATATCCTCTGTAAAATATAAGCTTTAATATTGCAACATCACATTAACACTCCACACATTGTCTCCATGAGTGTTTTATAAGCTCCGTCCACTAACCTTGTAACAGTGAGGGATGGTGTGACCTTCCTGTGTGGAATCCCGGGAATACAGAGGACGGGGACATCTCTCTGGTGGGTTCCTGGTATTAGGTGGCTCCATCATATCCTTGTGTCCTTCTATAAACTCCTCCATCACTCCATACTCCTCATCCTCCTCTTTATACTCTTCTTTAACATCAATATTATCATCCCCGAGGTTTCCACTCTGAATATATAATAAAACATTCATTGTAACAAATATACTGTATATAAATCAGAACTACCAATAATTGTCACTCATCTACCTGATGATGGTGAGGGATGGTGTGACCTTCCTGTGTGGAATCCCGGGAATACAGAGGACGGGGACATCTCTCTGGTGGGTTTCTGTAGCTGGATGACTCCTCCATGGTGTCCTGGTACAGATCTTTGTGTTCTTTTAGAAACTCTGACTCCTCCATCACCCCATCCTCATCATCCTCCTCTTTTATCTCTTCTTTAACCTCAACTTTAGAATCTCTCAGGTTTCCACTCTGAATATATAATAAAAATGACATCAATGGTAACAATGCAGATAATGTACAGATCCTAATGATACTATCAGTGATTGTTCCTCATCTACCTGATGATGGTGAGGGATGGTGTGACCTTCCTGTGTGGAATCCCGGGAATACAGAGGACGGGGACATCTCTCTGGTGGGTTCCCATTACTGGATCCATCTGTAGGAAACACACACACTGACTGAATACATTGTTTCTATGTGTTTATCAGATGATGGGGGATCTAGGTGGAGCCTCCGTACTGCTCTCTCCTTTACAATAAAGTCTCCTCTTACCCGGTGATGTGAGGGGCGGCTGATTCTCCATCATGACGTCCTTGTAGAGATCCTTGTGTCCTTCTAAATACTCCCACTCCTCCATGGAGAAATAGACAGTGACATCCTGACACCTTATAGGAACCTGACACACACAATGATACAGTCACCATCCAGACACATCCCTTGTCTGTTACTGGATAATGTCCCAGAATTCCCAGCACCGCTCACCTCTCCTCGATGATCTCTCTGGTGACTTCTAGAATCTTCTTTGTATTCCTCTATTCTATCAGGGAGGGAGGTGGAGGCAATGTGATGGTCATATGATCTCCAGACTTCACAGGAGGAAAACTCTAGATCTGAACACAAATAGTAAAATCAAATGATATTCCCAGAATCCTCCTCACCTCACCATTCAGGTTTCCATTTCATTAAAGCCCCACCTCAGACTGAGGTATAATTTACCCACACAGGACCCCCACACTACGCAGAGTAAAAGCTTGTTGCAGGCATTCTGACATCATAACATACAACGCAGGACCAACAGACCCACTTTGCTAATGAGGATGCCAAGGGTCCGCCCACATCCTAAGAGCATGAGAAAAAAAAAGACAGAGGGAGGGACATTGGGGGGAGGAGCCGTGAGGTCAGTGTGATGTCATAGGACATATAGACTCAGGATGGAGGGACATTTAGATGGGGAGATTTGAGGGGCCCTCTATATGAGGATCCTGTGCAAACCAAATCATTGTTCCCGGGTGCCTCCCACTTCTCCTAAAATAAAGAGTGAACTTTGACCTTTCCCACACAGAAATCTGTCAGGATTCTGTGAAAGTAATCTCTCATGTGCGTGACGTGAGGTGACGTGTGGAGGAATGGAGTGTAAATAGCAGACAATTTCATCCAGAGCTACTAATGGTGGGGATGGATTTTGCTGCATGCTGGTGCCAACTTTCCACCCCCCAGGGTCACTGCAGGTGTGGAGAAAAGCTGTGTAAGAGGATATGGAGGAGAGATGAGGAGGAGATCCAGGAATCAGGATAAAGGTCAGGACAAGCAACAGATGAGGGCATCCAAGAGATGAAGCCGGGGTCACTACACAGAAAATCAATCCAAGGAAACAACAGGCAGGACGAGGAATAGCAAGAAGGAGCTCAGAGACAAATGAGAATATTGCTCAGCCAATGGGAGATTATCTCAGCATGACTTACATAATGAAGGAGATGAGGGGGAGGGGAGGAAGTCACTTAAGGCAGTAGTCCTCAACCCTGGCCTACAGGGCCCACTAACAGGCCAGATTTGCAAGTTAACTGAAATACATCCCAGGGGATATAATTTGCTGCTCAGTGATTGCAGTACTCTAGTCTGCATCTCCCCAAGGTAATACCTAAAATCTGGCCTGTTAGTGGGCCCTGTAGGCCAGGGTTGAGGACCACTGACTTAAGGTGACCATAGATACATGGAAATTCAGCTGGTTCAGCAGGGATCGGTCACATTTCCATCCATGTGTGGTCACTGCCGGAAAAAAGAGACTCGATCAGCGGCTGCAGCCAATAGCTTCATCACGGATCTGTGTATTCTGAGAGGAGCGCCCCTGGCGGAGGAGCGCCCCCATTGTTAGAATACAATAGTGCAGCGGGGAGGATTCCCCCATCCCCCTCCAATGTGTGGATGAGGGAATCGCTTCAGTTTTTTCACTTATCTCGCTGGCTGAACGATAAAACTGAACCATGTATGGCCAGCTTTGAAAGCAAGATATATTAATCATCAACTGATCCCCCTGAAGGGGTTAATCTATGTATTACCTCCTCTGCCACCAATTCCTGCATTGTCTTCTCTCTCCGTCCTACCAAATGGAATGTCCTGTCTGTAGCTGACATCACTTCCTGTCTGTATTCCATAGAGACTTCCTGTCTGTATTCCATAGAGACTTCCTGTCTGGATAGAAGTGAGATCACCACCTTGCTAAGCTCAGAGGAATTGCAGCTCTGAGAAACGTCTGGTAGTGTGAACACGGCCTTGTGCTGTGTGTGTATGTACTGTATATCCTTCCCCTTTCTCTCCTCCCTGAGTGTGTATGAAGAGGCGGAGCTCCTGCTGGAACAGCGGTCGGAGGAGGAAGCCGAGTCTAGGAGGGAGACTGACAGAAAGCACAGCAGACTTGCAGGAGTGAGCGAGGAGGATCCAGTTCCTTTGCCATCGGAGGTGAGGAGAGTGTGAAGGATGTTTGTGACTCTGGTAGCTGAAAAGCTGGGAGTCATATTGCTCTGGTGAGTGGGGAAGCACTACTAAGGGGGCGCCCTCACCATCACGTGTGTAAGAGGTGGAAGAAGGCGTGGCTACACTACAGCTGGCACAGTTTGGAGCACGGAGCACTTTCACACCTTATCAACTTTTCATTCATTTGTGGACTTTTTTTAGCAATATAAATTCATTGAAGTAGGTGCAAAGTGGAAGCAGTGGACTTGCAGATAACACTATATTGAGCACACAATATTGTATGATTACATGAATTTGCACAGATTTTTACTTTATTTATCATAGGAGCAAATATTATAAAGTTAAATAAATAGGTACAAAGTGGAAGCACTGGATCTGCAGGGAATAGCATCTTGAGCACAAAGCACTTTATGTTGTATATGAATTTTCACATGGTTCAGTTTACTTAGATAATTGATAAACACCATAAGATCAATGAAGTAGGCGTAAAGTGGAAGCAGTAGATCTGCAGAGAATATTATTTGGAGCCCCTAGCACTTTATATATGAATGTATCCACATATTTTAGTGTATTTGTGATAATTTATGTGCACACACAATAGGACAGCGCTGTGACACACAATGCTCTTCTAGTTGATAAAGGGAATACTTACCTTTGTTACAGCAGCAGTCCGGTAGAAGTTATTTTTGTAGGTATTTGAGTTGTTACACATAGCGCAGTTTTTTTTCCAGTTTATATTGGTGACATAATTGCCCAAATCTGGGGATCAGGAGCCATTTCCACCCTTTTTTCTCGGCTGGGGTTCTTTGTATCCATAAACCGGATGTTCTACTTGACTAAATCTGCAATCAATTTTACTGCAAAATCAAAGGGGCCAAAATGTCTCCCCTCGAGCAGTAATATATTTCTATCCCCCTTGGTGGGAGTGGAGATGACCCATCTGTAAGGATATACAGTACATACACACACAGCACAAGGCCGTGTTCACACTACGAGACGTTTCTCAGGGCAGCAGTTCCTCTGATCTCCACAAAGTGGTGATCTCACTTCTACCCAGACAGGAAGTCTCTATGGAATACAGACAGGAAGTGATGTCAGGAACAGACAGGAAGTTCCGGGTGAGAGGTGAGTCGGGAGGAAGCAGAGAGAAGACATTGGTGGAAGAGGCAGCAGTTGAGGTAATAAGATCTTATTGTCTATTTCCACCCAGTAACCCCCCCCCCCCCCCCCCCCGTAGTCACTGTGATGTATTTTATCTCCAGCAGATGATGATACACACGTATATAGTGTGATGATGATACACACATATATAGTGTGGAAACCTAGATGAACCCCTTCAGGGGGATCAATTGATGATTAATATATCTTGCTTCCAAAGCTGGCCATACATGGTTCAGTTTTATCGTTCAGCCAGCGGGATGAGAGACTAAAACTGATTCCCCCATCCACACATTGGAGGGGGATGGGGGAATCCTCCCCGCTGCACTATTGTATTCTGACAATGGGGGGCACTCCTCCGCTCTCAGAATACACAGAAAAAGAAAAGCGGTAGAGACAGGGAAGCAAAAGAATACAAGACAACAATCAGAGAAATAATGAAACCAAAAACCCAATAACCCACCCAGGTAAGGAAGGGTCCAACCACTTGCCACCAAAAAAATCTGAGAATGGTAATATCCTCGAAAAGTGGGGAACATCAATCTGCCACTGAGAGTAAAACATAAACTCATCAGCGGCAGATGAAGGCGCATTGTATCCACTTCAAAAAAGGAGGAAGAACCCCCCCCCCCCCCCCCCCGGTGGGACTTTAAAGGTCTTAAAGTGAAAGTGTTGAGAAGTAATTATATACTATAAAGGTGAAGGAAATTTATATAAAAAAGGTTTTTATTTAAAAAAAACAATCAAATGACAATAGAGAAAGAATACATGTTACAAAAAAGGAGAATACGGGTGACTGGCTAGCCCTAAAAATGACATCATCATATGGTTACAGTAGGAACTGAGAGTAAATATGTAGTTATACACTCATGTGACTATATAACCACTATACATAGGGTGTATATGAGTGTATAACTACATATTTACTCTCAGTTCCTACTGTAACTATATGATGATGTCGTTTTAGGGCTAGCCACCCGTATTCTCCTTTTTTTTTTTTTTGTAATATGTATTCTTTCTCTATTGTCATTTGATTGTTTTTGAAATAAATACCTTTTTTATATAAATTTCCTTCACCTATATAGTATATAATTACTTCTCAACACTTTCACTTTAAGACCTTTAAAGTCCCACCGGGGGGTTCTTCCTCCATTTTTGCTTTATATTAGGGATGTTGGTCTTGTCCCAAGTCTTCATATCTTCTCAGCCAGCCCCATTTCATCATTGTATCCACTTCGGTCCACCCACCTAGAGATATAATAGATAACTTTAAATAAACCGAGCACCATTCCTTATAACATGGAGGGAATAGGGCCTGAACAATTGTCGCCAAGCTGCTCCTTAACCCTTGTCAAGCAAGCGGACAGCAAAGGTTTCTTTGTTACCCGCCTGGAGCATCAAAGGAGCAACTGAACAGGGTCAGTCATAATATTCCGTAGAGTAATGTATCCAGTGAGTATAGTGGGTCTTAGAGTTCGCACCCCATCAAAGGGGAGAACCCTAGGAGCCACTATGGATAACATCCCAGCTTTATCTTAACAACAAATATGCCAAAGTATAACTAAGGGAAGAAAAACCTTAAAAACTTCAAGAAAAATTAGACTTTAAACTCATCAAACATTGGGGAATATAAATTCCAGGCCCCTCTTCCCACTCCCCCCATTGGAGGAGTTCCCCGGGAAACAAAGAGGTAAACTCATGCTAAAAGCTACACGAATTGTGGGGAGAGGAAAGCCGTCTGAAAGATCAGCTCAAGACAGTGCAAACAGGATCCAGTTGTCCCTAATCCAAATGACTTCCTCAGGGAGGTTGAGAGTCCCTTGACCTCTTTGGTTGTTGTTTCTGCCATACCAGAGTAAGTGGAATAGGTGGATAAGGCGTTTTGGCAAATGAGGGATCTCTGGTGGTGGAAGGAGGAGGAATCTCTTGGGTAGTCAGCCCCAGGTGTAGGAGCAGGTGTTCACCTTCAGAAAATGATGGGAAGTTGTGGGCCTTGTTCCAATACGAGATGTTTAGGTGAAATGGAAAGCACCATCTGTATGTTATGTCCTTTTGAGCCAGAACTTGAAAGAGGGGTTCCAGAGAGTGATGTCTTTGTGCAGTAAAGGGGGAGAGGTCCACAAAGACGTGGAGCCGATGTCATTGAATAGTGAGCCCATCTGAATTCCTGGACAATTTCATCACCTCTTCCTTGACAGAGTCAAAGTGGGGTTTAACTCTAATGTCTCTCGGTAGACCATTAGATCGCATTGGTTGCAAGGCTTTGTGCACTCTGTCCAATTCCAAATGGTGTTCTGGGATGTCTGGGATTAAGTCCTTGATGAAGGGAAGAATTGCATGGTTAACTTCTTTCACTGATTCAGGTAGTCCTCTGAGTCTGAAGTTGTATTGTCTTGAACGGTTTTCAAGGTCATCTATTTTGAACAATGCAGTTTCCAACTGATCCTGGATATCCTGTATTCTGGAAGTGTTTTGGGTAATTCTGGCTACAGATTGATCAGCCTTCTTTTCCATGACTTCCAAATTCTGCAGTTCAGCATGGATAGAGGAGGTGATCTGTGCAGCTGTTTGGGCCAGACCCATGGACAGCATTGTGAAAAAAGCGGCTATCATGGAAGGGAAATCAGTATGGATGATATGGGGATTGTAGGCCCCCTTCTCACATGCATCTGGGGTGGCCAGAAAGTCACTCATGGGTGTGAGGATAAGGTCTTCACATGTCCTACCAATCAGTGATTCAGTAGATGCTGGGGAAGGAGCAGAATGGGGCTTATTACTCACTGTAACATGTATTATAGTAGGTATTGCAGGGTTTGAGGCATCTTGGTCAGCTGCAGACTCCTCTGTATCACAGTCTGTACTTCGTGTGGTAGCGGCCGCCATCTTGGATAGACCGACCTGCCACAGGATGTGGTCAAGCTGACTGGATAGGTTCCTCCTCGCAAAGCCTCTGGACATCAGATTATTCCCTGGGTGTTCCCAGGTTGATTTCTGGTGGAGCGGGACAGGAACGAGTGCTCTGAAGGCTGTGGCAGGGATCAGAAGACCAGAACGATGCGGAGCTCCAAAGCTAAGCGGCCATCTTGGAGTCCTCCGCGCATGTGCCTCTTCTCCATATCCTCTTACACAGCTTTTCTCCACAGCTGCAGTGACCCTGGGGGGATGGAAACTTGGCACTAGCATGCAGCAAAACCCATCCCGTCCATTAGGGGCTCTGGAGAAAATTGTCTGCTATTTACGCTGTTCCTCTGCACGTCACCTGACCACATGAGAGCTTACTTTCACAGATTCCTGACAGATTTCTGTGTGGTAAATATCAAAGTTCACTCTTCAGTTTAGGAGAGGTAGGACGCACCCAGGAACAATGATTTGGTTTGCACGGGAGCCTCATATAGAGGGCCTCTCAAATCTCCCTATGTAAATGTCCCTCCATCCAGAGTCTATATGTCCTATCACATCACACACAGCTCCTCTTACAACTGTCCCTCCTTTCAGAGTCAGAGAATCCTATGACATCACACTGACCTCACAGCTTCTCCTAATGTCCCACCAACTGCCTTTTTTTCTGATGTGGGCGGACCCCTGGCATCCTCACTTGCAAAGTGGGACTGTTAGTCCTGCGTTGTATGTAATGATGTCAGAATGCCTGCAACAAGCTTTGAACCTGCATAGTGTGGGGATCCTGTGTGGGTAAACTATACCTCAGTCTTAAGTGGGGCTTTATTATAATGGAGACCTGAATGGTGAGGTGAGGAGGATTCTGGGAATATCACTTGATTTTACTATTTGTGTTCAGATCTAGAGTTTTCCTCCTGTGAAGTCTGGAGATCATATGACCATCACATTGCCTCCACCTCCCTCCCTGATGGAATAGAGAAATAAAAAGAAGATTCAAGAAGTCACCAGAGAGATCATGGAGGAGAGGTGAGTGGTGCTGGGAATTCTGGGACATTATCCAGTAACAGACAAGGGATGTGTCTGGATGGTGACTGTATCATTGTGTGTGTCAGGTTCCTATAAGGTGTCAGGATGTCACTGTCTATTTCTCCATGGAGGAGAGGGAGTGTAACGGACCGTTTCAGCAGACAAGGGGTTAAAATCCGTTTAGTAGATATGCCCCTTTCTGCTAGACAGGCACAGCTACTTGCAGGAACACCATACTCCCGAACTGGGTACAAAATAGCACTCCAACCTGGAACCTCACGAATAGCTGCTAGCAGATGAACAGGAAAAGCATACATCAGCTTACATTCCTAGCAATCAGTCTCGTACAGCATACAGTGAATCCCCCCAAGCACGAGACAAGGCTCCGTGTGAAGTTCAAGCAGTGGACTGTTTATTAAATCCCCACAAACACATTATATACACTATCAGGTAATGTGAGTCTCATTGCATTAGCATATGCAGATAGATTTGTAAACAGGCACAAAATAACACTAAACTAATTATCTAGCCACCTGGCCGGAACAATGCAAGGTCATTAGCATGGAACAGGAATACTTAGCACACCCGACAATAGGTGTGGCAAAGCCACCTCATGCCAAAAGCAACATTTACATAACTTCTAAAATATGCATCACATTCAAATAAAACTTACATTTTCAGAATCAGCATACTTCAAATGCAAACATAACCAAAAATCATAGAAATCCCTCCAGGCGTTAAAAAGTTAGACGTAAGTCCTTTTCTGACCGACCGCAGGCACATTTTCATGCCCAAATACAGTCTTAAATGGGTAAAAGCCCCTAGGTCCATAGTCATATTGCAGCAGGCGGGCAACCAGGCTCCTCCAATGCAATGTGGCGAGACTGGTCTCGTCACATCTCTCCCCCTTTCCAAAAAGACTAACAGGGTACCTGACCTTCTGCCGGTCAGTGCCCTTGTTAGTCCAGCAGCCCACCCACAAAACAGAAACAGCAGTACAGCCCACCCAAAAGAACTGGCTACTACACCTGGGTAGAAGAGAAATTTGTCCATGTCCAGGTGCCTCACCTTGGCTGTGTGGGAGACTGGCAGACTGCCTTGGTGGGTTGCTGAGTGGGCAGAGACCAGCGGTACTCTGCCCTGGTGCCAGCACTACCACAGAAGTAGCCTGGTTGGAGACGGGTTGTTGGAGGGGGAGACCGACTGTCTCCCCTTTGGCTAAACAGCCCTGTTGCTGGGGGTCAGGACCGACTGTCCCTACCCCCTGTGCTGTGAGTGCAGAGACCACGGTCCCATCTGCACTGTTGGGGGGCTTACTGTCTCCCCCTGGTATGTTAAGCTGCTGCTGTGGGATGGAGACTGGGCTCCCAATTCCCAATAGCTCAATCTGCCACAGGGGGACAGGACCAACTGTGTCTGCCCCCTGTAACTCAATCTGCCGCTGAGGGATGGAGACTGCGCTCCCAATTCCCTGGATATCACTCTGCCAATGGGGAGAGGGGGTAACAAGCTCCTCTCCCAAATATACTTCCAGCCCCTGGGGAGGGAGACCGACTGTCTCTGCTCCCAATACAGTGTCCTGTTGCTGGGGAAAGGAGACTGGGCTCTCTATTCCCTGTAGGATACTCTGCCGCTGGGGCATGGAGACTGGGCTCCCAATTCCCGGCACATCACACTGCCGCTGGGGAATGGAGACTGGGCTCCCAATTCCCAAAAAATCATGCTGCCGCTGGGGAGGGAGGACACTGCTCTCCTCTCCCTGCACTTCACACTGCCTTCCTGGCATATCACTCTGCTGCTGGGGGGCAGGAACAACTACCTCTGCCCCCTGTAACTCAGCCAGCCGCTGGGGAGGGAGGACGCTGCTCTCCTCTCCCTGCACTTTACACTGCCGCTGGGGAATGGAGACTGGGCTCCCAATTCCCTGCAGGACCGGTGGAGAGACCTCGGTCCCATCTCTACCGGCCACCTGGGGTTCTTCCCAGTAAAACTTTACCACCTCGTCCCCTCTGAATGGGTCTGGCTCTGGGTCTGTCCTGCTTCTCTCCTGCTGAGCCTTCTCATAGTATTGGAACAGCTGCTGGTAGCCCTGTTCTAGCTCCATCTCCCGGGTCACCAGGTGGACCAGGTCTTGCTCAATTTCGTGAGCGTCGTCCCAGTCATACCTGCTCTCCCTCCACTCCAAGAGATCATTGAACCGGGCTTGTGTAGGGCTTCCAAATTCCAGCTCTGAAAAAGACTCCCATAACAAGCCAGGACCATCAAACTCCTCTCCCTCTGGCTTGTCATGCTCGGCTGTCCAGGGCAGGTACTGTGAAACACACCACCACAGCGCCTGGTAGGCATCCTCCAGCCACATCTCCTGCCATACCCGGAGCTCCAATTCTTTTACCCATTCCTCCCGGGGCTGCTCCCCCAGGAAGGGCATCCGCAGGGCTACTCGCTTCTGCAACCGCTGGTCTTCCTTGGGGAGTCTCTCACCCCGCTGGTACTCCACAATGCCCAGTGCCTGGTACCAGATGCCTTTACGGACTGCATCTCGGTCATCCATGGCACCCTCATCGAACTCCACTGCTGGTTCCATGCTGGTGCTGTCAGGGTCGCTGTACTGGGACATGCGTTGCCCTCAATTGTAAAATCCAGAGCAATGGTGTCTCCTGTAGCTGTCCTTCTGGCCGTAGGAACGATCTCGCCGCTTGCCACCAAATGTAACGGACCGTTTCAGCAGACAAGGGGTTAAAATCCGTTTAGTAGATATGCCCCTTTCTGCTAGACAGGCACAGCTACTTGCAGGAACACCATACTCCCGAACTGGGTACAAAATAGCACTCCAACCTGGAACCTCACGAATAGCTGCTAGCAGATGAACAGGAAAAGCATACATCAGCTTACACTCCTGGCAATCAGTCTCGTACAGCATACAGTGAATCCCCCCAAGCACGAGACAAGGCTCCGTGTGAAGTTCAAGCAGTGGACTGTTTATTAAATCCCCACAAACACATTATATACACTATCAGGTAATGTGAGTCTCATTGCATTAGCATATGCAGATAGATTTGTAAACAGGCACAAAATAACACTAAACTAATTATCTAGCCACCTGGCCAGAACAATGCAAGGTCATTAGCATGGAACAGGAATACTTAGCACACCCGACAATAGGTGTGGCAAAGCCACCTCATGCCAAAAGCAACATTTACATAACTTCTAAAATATGCATCACATTCAAATAAAACTTACATTTTCAGAATCAGCATACTTCAAATGCAAACATAACCAAAAATCATAGAAATCCCTCCAGGCGTTAAAAAGTTAGACGTAAGTCCTTTTCTGACCGACCGCAGGCACATTTTCATGCCCAAATACAGTCTTAAATGGGTAAAAGCCCCTAGGTCCATAGTCATATTGCAGCAGGCGGGCAACCAGGCTCCTCCAATGCAATGTGGCGAGACTGGTCTCGTCACAGGGAGTATTTAGAAGGACACAAGGATCTCTACAAGGACGTCATGATGGAGAATCAGCCGCCCCTCACATCACCGGGTAAGAGGAGACTTTATTGTAAAGGAGAGAGCAGTACGGAGGATCCACCTAGATCCCCCATCATCTGATAAACACATAGAAACAATGTATTCAGTCAGTGTGTTTGTTTCCTACAGATGGATCCAGTAATGGGAACCCACCAGAGAGATGTCCCCGTCCTCTGTATTCCCGGGATTCCACACAGGAAGGTCACACCCTCACCATCATCAGGTAGATGAGGAACAATCACTGATAGTATCATTAGGATCTGTACATTATCTGCATTGTTACCATTGATGTCATTTTTATTATATATTCAGAGTGGAAACCTGAGAGATTCTAAAGTTGAGGTTAAAGAAGAGATAAAAGAGGAGGATGATGAGGATGGGGTGATGGAGGAGTCAGAGTTTCTAAAGGAACACAAAGATCTGTACCAGGACACCATGGTGGAGTCATCCAGCTACAGAAACCCACCAGAGAGATGTCCCTGTCCTCTGTATTCCCGGGATTCCACACAGGAAGGTCACACCATCCCTCACCATCATCAGGTAGATGAGGGACAATTATTGGTAGTTCTTATTTATACACAGCATGTTTGTTACAATGAATGTTTTATTATATATTCAGAGTGGAAACCTCGGGGATGATAATATTGATGTTAAAGAAGAGTATAAAGAGGAGGATGAGGAGTATCGAGTGATGGAGGAGTTTTCAGAAGGACACAAGGATATGATGGAGCCACCTAATACCAGGAACCCACCAGAGAGATGTCCCCGTCCTCTGTATTCCTGGGATTCCACACAGGAACATCACACCATCTCTCAATGTTACAAGGTTGGTGGGGCGGAGGTTATAAAAAACAGACTCATGGAGAGAATATGTGGATTTGTTATGTTATATTACAATAATAAGTCTTATATTTTACAGATGATATTTTTTCTCGCTTTGATTTAGAGTGGAGATCCAATCGATATAGAATTTGAGGGTAAAGCAGAAGAAGAAGAGAGGTATGTGAGGGATGATCAGCAGTCTATGGAGGAGGATGGAATAACGGGGACATTTATAGAGGAGGACACTCCTACAGAGATCAGCACAGGTGGGTCATTAACACTAAATACATTCCTCCACCCATACTGATCACTGATTGGTCCAGAGTAGGGTGGGGACAGCGTGATATCAGCCTGAGGGAGGAGTCAATAACCTATGATGGTGGTCTTCATCTTGGTTGTTCTCCCCCCATCCCCACTCTCTGACCTCTGGTGGGGCTCAGCCCCGCTGTTATTCATGACTAAATCATGGACTAAATAAGGAAGTGCAGTACTTCTTGTGTTGGGAAGATGGCAATGAGTGATAGAGGGGGTGGGGACACTCGTCCTATAATCCCCTCATCACTGTCACTCCTATTAAAGACAGTTCTCATTGTTTCCTCACTCTCTGACTAAGGTCCATGAATAAAGAAATAAACTGGTAGGAGATTCAGAGGACCCATTTACTAGTTACCTTGAGGTTGGAATTGTAAGATCCTCAGAGAAAGGGGTGGACTGACAACTCATGGGGCCCCCGGGCAATAGGAGTTAATCGGGCCCCGTGTCCACACTCAAGCCACACCTACACAAAGCCCCACCTACATATGCATAAAGGGGACATTTAAATATCTACCACAGCATAGCCTGCATGGAAGTTCCCGGCTTCTTTCTATAGAATCCGCTGGGCACTTCCAGGTTTAGAGGTGGCTTCCATGTGGCAGCCATATTTGTGATGCAACCAGAGGTGTTTTAAGAAAGCAGTAGACCTGTGTGTGAGATCATAATTTGAGCCCTAAGAGTAGGGAGAAAGGGGGGGGGGGGTCAGAGAGGGAGGTGAGAGAAAGAGGAGAGGTGAGAGACAGAGGGGAGGATGAGAGAGAGAGGGGGTGAGGGAGACAGAGGGGAGGATAAGAAACAGAGTAGGGTGAGAGGGAGAGGTGAGAGGCAGGGGGGGGTGAGAGAGAGGGGGATACAGAGGAGTGGGAGAGGGGAGTGAGAGAGAGAGGGGGTGGGAGACAGAGGGGGCTGAGAGAGAGGGGAGAAGCAGAAGAGGTGTGAGAGACGGGGGGATGAGAGAGGGAGGGAGAGAGAGGGAATGGGGGGGTGAGGGAGGGGGGACCCTATCACCACTATCAGTTTGTGGCACTACCCTTTGGCCTCGCCTCCGCTCCCTGGGTTTTCACAATGGTGTTGGCTCCTGTCCTGGCGCTGTGACGGCAGCGGGGGGTATCGGTCCTGGGTTACCTGGACGATATAATTCTCTGTGCAGAGTCCCCTGCGGTGTTGACAGCGAATTTGGGAGTCACCATGAGAACTCCCCCCCCATACTACACCAGGAGACCCCCCTTCCCTCAAAAATATACCAGGATAATGTTCTACAACTTTCAGACACCTATAATGTACCCATCAGCAGGGTCCTCTGATCACTATATCAGCCTGGTAAAAGAGTCAGTGTCCAGTCATGTCACACAGTCAGGGACTCCTCTCACCTTCCTTCCAGCTCAATCACCAGCTGCATGTATTAAGGAAAGATCATAGCCTGGGACCCCGACCCGCTTCGCTACTACTGCACAGGTGAGCTACTTCCAGCATCAGATCGGGTGCTGCCAGGGCCATTGTTAAAAATCATGGGACCCTATACAGCCTACCTGATGCCCCCCCCCCCTCAACCTCACCCCTGGTCCCACTCCTGTCCCTGCCTCAAAGGAAAATGCAACTTTGTCTGCGAGTGTATGCAGTCGAAGGGGGAAGCAGGTACATATACAAGTGTAAATGAGGCCTACAGCTACAGAACTGCATACGCAATACAGGGTTCAGAGTGCAGGGTAGAGGACTGTGCTATGTACAAAGCGCACGTGTGCATATCTTACGGATCACCCCCCCCCCCCCCAACAGAGCTCTCCCCGTATATTACCCCCAGTACAGATCTCTTCTCTACTCCCTGTCCAGTGCCTCTCTGCTCCTTTTCCAGTAAAGACCTCCCTTCCCTGTCTAGGACACAGCGCTCCTCTGCCCCACAGAAAAGAATGGACTGTAACTTACAGGAGGTCAGGCTGCCGGCGCCGGCTTCTTCTGATGCTGCAGGCTCGAGGATTGAGCCGTGTGCCCCGCCCCTCCTCTGTTAAATATGCAGAGAGAGCAGGGAGGGTTTTGAGTGTGCCGCTGGGATCGCTGTCACTTATAAAACACAAAAGCTGGGCTTCTGTGTTTTATAAATGACTATAGTGAGTGGCAATGCAAGGGGCCAGGGCTGAAGATTCCAGCTGAAAAAAAAAAACTTTATTAGTGCATTAAAAAACTTGAAGCTGCCAGCTGGCCAGGCCCCCTGCATCGCCACCCCTGGGTCCAGCCACTGCCTCCTCAGCTCCTCTCACTGGCAGTCCCCTGCTTTCGGTGACACACGTGCAGCCTCTCATGGGGCCCCCTACTGACTCCGTGCCCTTGGACCAGGGCCGAAGTGCCCGACAGGTCAGTCCGCCCCTGCTCAGAGACAAAGCTGCCTGATGTGGGCGGAGTCCTGGTTTAGGGGAACCAATCTGCTCATGTCTAGTAATAATCTTTGTATTTCTATTTTAGTACATGGACGGGAGATGAGGAAAACCTCAGAGGATTGTCTCACTTTGTCTCCAGACTGTAAAGTAGAAGATGAAGACATCACACAGTATAATCCAGGAGAAAACCTGGCTACCTCAAATCTCCATCCGGTACCACACAGTGTAGATGGACCATCGTATTGCTCTTATCCTGAGGAACCTCAGACTGTGAGGGACGGTGCCGGACCATCGTATTCCTCTTATCCCGAGGAACCTCAGACTGTGAGGGATGGTGCCGGACCATCGTATTCCTCTTATTCTGAGGAACCTCAGACTGTGAGGGATGGTGCCGTCCTTCCAACAGATAAGAGGTTTTCCTGTACTGAGTGCGAGAAGTGTTTTAGTTTTAAGTCCTATCTTAATAGACATGAAAGATCTCACACAGGGGAGAAGCCATATTGCTGTCCTGAGTGTGGGAAATGTTTTTCACAGAAGTCCTTCTATCACAGACATCAGAGATCTCACACAGGAGAGAAGCCGTATTGCTGTCCTGAGTGCAGGAAATGTTTTTCACAGAAGTCTGATCTTTACAGACATCGGAGATCTCACACTGGTGAGAAGCCACACTCCTGTCCTGAGTGTGGGAAATGTTTTTATCAGAAGTCTGATCTTTACACACATCAGAGATCTCACACGGGAGAGAAGCTGTTTTCCTGTCCTGAGTGCAGGAAGTGTTTTTCACGGAAGTCCTATCTTTACAAACATCAGAGATCTCACACAGGGGAGAAGCCGTATTTCTGTCCTGAGTGCAGGAAATGTTTTTCACAGAAGTCCACTCTTTGCACACATCAGAGATCTCACACAGGGGAGAAGCCGTATTCCTGTCCTGATTGCGGGAAATGGTTTTCATACAAGTCCGGTCTTTACACACATCAGAGATCTCACACAGGTGAGAAGCCGTATTCCTGTCCTGAGTGTGGGAAATGTTTTGTAACCAAAACAATTCTTGTTAGCCATCAGAGATCTCACACAGGGGAGAAGCCATATTTCTGCCCTGAGTGCGAGAAATGTTTTTCACAGATATCCAGTCTTTCCAGACATCAGAGATCTCACACAGGGGAAATGCCACTTTCCTGTCCTGAGTGCGGGAAATGTTTTTCAACAAAAACAAATCTTGTTAGCCATCAGAGATCTCACACAGGGGAGAAGCCATATTTCTGCTCTGAGTGCGAGAAATGTTTTTCACAGACATCCAGTCTTTCCAGACATCAGAGATTGCACACGGGGGAGAAGCCGTATTCCTGTCCTGAGTGTGGGAAATGTTTTTCTGATAAGTCCCATCTTTACAGACATCAGAGATCTCACAAGGAAAAGAAGCCGTACTCCTGTCCTGAGTGCGGTAAATGGTTTTCACAGAAGTCCAGTCTTTACAAACATCAGAGATCTCACACGGGGGAGAAGCCGTCTTCCTGTCCTGAGTGAGGGAATTGTTCCTCACTGAAGTCCTGTCTTCCTGTACATCGGGGATCCCACACAACCCTCGAGGTGTATTAGTGCCTTGAGTGTGGGAAATGTCTTATATATGAATGTTGGTGGACATGTGGGGAAGAAGCACACCCTGATATACACCTCAGATATACTCCATGGCTGATCTTCATCATGTAAGAAACACTTCATAAGGAGATCAGAGATCACCAAAGACATGGATGAAGTGTTGGCCATTTATAGCAGAAGAAAAATAAAAATTGAGTCATTACCTTTCATTGGCTGAGTACATTTTGTGGTGGAAGATTTCACAAACACTTAAAGGTCTATTTTTAAAATGATTTGTGGACAAATGTGAGAAGCTTTCACCCAGTCTTGACAAATGTTGGTTATATTTTACTTTGTACACTACTTTCCTATGACCTTTTGCTCCATGTAGTGTCCATAGTGCAGTATTGCACTATTCTTTCTGATTGAGGTATTTCAGGAAAAATGCCATATTATGGCCACTAGATGGATCTGATGTTCATAGGAAATCACCGTTCGCTGTGTTCCTTCAGACTATCAATGCTGGGTCGGATCGCAGTCTTAAAAGTGTTTATAATTCCCAAACTGTTGTATGTTTTTAGGACCCTTCCTATTCCGCTACCTACCACCTTTTTCCATAATCTTCAAAGACAATTAGTCCAATATGTCTGGAATCTAAACATCCTAGATGTGCCTCACATTTACTATTACCCCCATCTATTAGAGGTGGAGCAGGTCTCCCTCACCTGTACTCTTATTATCAGGCTGTGCTTCCTGACCAAATGTATTACTGGTGGCATCCTACCAGGGAAAAAGTTTGGGCTATGATGGAACCCCAACTGTTCCATCCGCTCTCTCCACAAACTTCTCTGCTTCTGAAAACTGTATACCAATGACACTCAATATCAAACCACCCATGTAGCCAATCCTTCCTGGAGGCATGTTCTTTATTAGCTTCTAAGACCACAGAATTAAGATCAATTTCTCTTCCCCTTGACACTCTCAATGGTATGATCCCCTATTTAAATAGAGCTCCTTGGAAACAAAGTGGGATCCCCAATTTGCAAGATATCCATGATGTTGATACATTAGCACCCTTCCAAACCCTACAGAACGGATTTGCCTTACCCCATTCAGAACTTTTCACCTATACGAGGATTTGTCACGGCTTAAACTGTTCGTTACCCCAACACATCATATTCCTGGTATGGAGAAGTTTCCTGTTCTCTCCTCCACCCCCCCCCCCCCCGATATGTGCCTGCTGTACCATGTAATGGTATGAATTAGTCTCCTGTTCTCTCCTCCTCCCATCCCCCCTGATTGATATGTGTCTGCTGTACCATGTACTGGTATGAAGACGTCTCCTGTTCTCTCCTCCTCCCATCCCCCCTGATATGTGTCTGCTGTACCATGTACTGGTATGAAGACGTCTCCTGTTCTCTCCTCCTCCCATCCCCCCTGATATGTGTCTGCTGTACCATGTACTGGTATGAAGACGTCTCCTGTTCTCTCCTCCCCCATCCCCCCTGATATGTGCCTGCTGTACCATGTAATGGTATGAAGAAGTCTCCTGTTCTCTTTGTTTTGCTTCCTTTGTGTGAAATCCCTGGTGATCCTGCCAGTCCCTCTGCTTTCCTATTAAAAACTGACCACACTAAGCAGGAAAGCACACCATGGTCAGTTCTCTAGCTATGCTTGGAACTTTGCCTGCTCTCCTCCATTGATCAGACTTGTCCTGACACCCCCCCCCCTGCACAGCCATTCACTGGCAAGCTCAGTGTGCTGCTGTTTCTCCTCCCCCAGCTCTTATGCAGCTGAGAACAGAGGGAATGTGATCATTTAAAAAAAAAGGGGGGAAAAAAGGTATTTTTAATTTTTTTTATATCTATCCAAAAATGTTTTGCCTTTTTATTTCTAATTTAAACTGAATGGGTTGTTTTACAAGCTGATTGTTTACAATCACTTTAAGAGCCAACAAAATCCCCCCTAAAAGTTTCCTCCCATTCCCGTTTTACAATTTTTTGCTGCCCTCAAATACCTGGGTAAAGGAATCTCCCACTAACCTAAAATTCCTACTTAAGACATCTTTCTTAAACAAATGGGAAATAATCATCAGCCAACGCATTCCTGATCAAGAATGGTAAAAGTCCTTTCTTTTTACAGCTAAAGCATCGGATTGTGCCAACCATTGGGAGTCCTATCTGTGATGACTTCATCATTGGTATCTAACACCTATAACACTCTCCAAATTCTACCCGACTTATTCCCCCCCCAATATTGGCGTCAATGTGGCGACTGGCTCACTGTTACACATTATGTGGACCTGCAAATTACCTAAATCTTATTGGAACAAGATCTTTTCCCTGATCTCCGGGATCACTGATAGACCGATTAGCCCTGACCCTAAAACTGCCCTTCTTCATGTGGGCATTGAAATCTTCCCTACCAAATCTAGGAATATTATTTGTCCATTTACTCCAGACCACAAAACTCAATATTACCAGATTGTGGATAACCTCCAAGGTCCTTTCTTTTACTGAGACGATCAACGACCTATATGATCAATGTGATATGGAAAAGAGGTTTGCTCTTCGGAGCTTTAGTTAGGATAAATTTCTATATTCTTGGTCTTTATATATGCACAATCCTAAATGTACAGTTACATTCTGATAGCTCAAACAAAATGGAGAATGGTATACAAATTCTGTCTGGACTGGTTCCGGAGTTCTTCCAGTTGTTGTTATAACTCTACCCTTATCCCTGCCTACCCCCCTCCACATGCCTACCCCCCTCCTCATGCCTATCCCCCTCCTCATACCCTATTCTTATGCTCCTCCTTCCTTCGACTTCATGCTCTTTATAGAAATATGACATAGTCTAGGTTTTGTTTTTCTTTCCACCCACTATTGAACCTTACCCATGTATTATATCACTCTTACACACTTGTCATGTGCTATTTGGTATCATGTGACCTTGTATGTTTCGTCTACATTGTGTAAGCTCTCAAATATTTAATAAAAATCATTTGAACTTTAAGTGTCATCTATGAGCAAAGTTCGTCGTCATTGCACAGACACACAATTCTTTCTGTCCAATACATTTTTTTATTGTAATTTTACTTTTAACAAGAATCATAGAATCAGGAAATAGTAAAGGAAGAAATCCAATTGGTCAGGAAAATGACGTGTCTGGAATGTGGAGGCGGAGTCGGTAATAATTTTTGTACAATACACGTGTTACATTATTATAACAAAGTATTGTAGAAAAGTTCACACCATAGAAAATGGGGGAAAGGAGAAAATAAACCCGGATATGAAGGTGACATTTGTGTACGAGGAACATCTTAACAATTACCACCATTTTATTCTCCAGGGCCTCTGCTTTCAGAAAATATATGTTTGGGGGTTTTATATAATCTTCAGGCCCAAAATCTGCATTTTACCATGTGTGCAAAAATAATGCAAACACAGCTCTGGCAGTGAAAGGGTTAATGTGAGCTAGATGGGATCACTCTGCTTGGGTCACATTAGAGCTCCCCCTAGCTGCAGCCTGGTAATAACATTGCTAGGAGGTCTATTCATTTATCTGCTACATACTTCCCATCTTTATATAAACGTCTCCTGACATTTAGGGGTTTATTCATAGAAAATGCAAAGCAGTTAGCCTGGGGATTCCTTCTCTCTGAATGGGGGTAAAACATAAAGGACATTAGGCTTCCTGCTGGTTGGATGTTTTCCATTGGTTTAATATTGAAAATACCAACATTGGGCCACTAAATGGTGCTATCTCCTGTAATAGTTCTTGCCATTTGTGGTTAACTTATGTCTTTCATTTTCTACTGTACTTATAAATTGTTGGGTTGGAGTTGGGGGTTGGGTGATTATTGTTCATCATGTTTGGACATTACTTGGGGCATCCCCCAGGGGACAGTATTGGGCCCTAAATTGTATATTCTTTATATCAATGATTTATGTATGGTGTCAAAAGTATTGAAGATGGTGTTATTTGCTGATGATGTGAATATTTTATGTCTAGGCCGTGATTTACATCTCTAATACAGGTTATTAATATAGAAATGAGGAAATTGAAATTATGGTTTGATAGAAATAAATTATCATTAAATCTGAATAAAACATCTTCTGGGAACTGGGAAAATTAACACATAAATAGATATTCAGATGGAAGGGTTAATATAGAAAGAGTTATTTATCCACTTTCAGACCAGAAGATTTTCCCCCTTAATGACCAGGCCTTATTTTGCGATTCAGCACTGCGTTACTTTAACTGACAATTGCGCGGTCGTGCGACGCTGTACCCAAATAAAATTGATGTTCTTTTTTCCCACAAATAGAGATTTCTTTTGGTGGTATTTGATCACCTCTGCAATTTTTATTTTTTGCGCTATAAACAAAAAAAGAGCGACAATTTTGAAATAAAAGAAAAAACAATATTTTTCACATTCCGATATATAACATTTTCCCCAAAAAAATTAAAAATCAAAATTTTTTAACATTTTAGGCTAATTTGTTTTTTGCTGCATATTTTTGGTACAAAAAAATCGCAATAAGCGTTTGCACAAAAGTTATCGCGTCTACTAATACTGGGAAAAATGTATGTCATTTTTTTTTATTTTTTACTAGTAATGGCGGCGATCTGCGATTTTTTGCAGGACTGCGACATTGCTGCAGACAGATTGGATCCCTAACTGACATTTTTGACACTTTTGGGGGGATCAGTGACATTACTGCAGTAATCAGTGCTAAAAATGTGCACTGTTACTGTACTAATGACACTGACAGGGAAGGGGTTAACATTGTGGGTGATCAAGGGGTTAAATGTAAGCCTAGGGGAGTTATTCTAACTGTGGGGGGGGTTGGGCTTGTGAGATGATCACAGAGACCTGTGATCCTATATAGAAGGCTCACATATCCTCTGTGATCATCCGAGGGAGAAGGACGGACGGCTGTGTTTACATCAGCCGACTGTCCTTCTCTGTCAGCGATCGTCAGTGTCAGGTGGCAATCAGAGCCGTCTGACACACGCATCAGCTTCCCCACTGATGAGCGGGAGCGTGCTGCCAGCGGCGCGCGCTCGCCCCCTAGCCTCCTGAGAGCGAGCAACGTAATACTACGTCAGTTTGCCCATGAGCAGCTGCCTGCCGCAGTAAATCTGTGGTGGGCGGTTGTCAAGTGGTTAAATAAAATTTCTCGGGATGATAATATATGATGAAATCTGTTGGAAATCACATACTAAGCGTGTGCAATCCAAAGTATCCAAACTATTTCCATTGATCGGAGTGCAGACTATTTCCATTGATCGGAGTACAGAATACAGAATGTTTCCATTGATCGGAATACAGAATATTTCCATTGATCGGAATACAGACTATTTCCATTGATCGGAATACAGACTATTTCCATTGATCGGAATACAGAATGTTTCCATTGATCGGAATACAGAATATTTCCATTGATCGGAATACAGAATATTTCCATTGATCGGAATACAGACTATTTCCATTGATCGGAATACAGACTATTTCCATTGATCGGAATACAGAATGTTTCCATTGATCGGAATACAGAATATTTCCATTGATCGGAATACAGACTATTTCCATTGATCGGAATACAGACTATTTCCATTGATCGGAATACAGACTATTTCCATTGATCGGAGTACAGACTATTTCCATTGATTGGAGTACAGAATACAGAATGTTTCCATTGATCGGAATACAGAATGTTTCCATTGATCGGAATACAGAATGTTTCCATTGATCGGAATACAGAATATTTCCATTGATCGGAATACAGACTATTTCCATTGATCGGAATACAGAATATTTCCATTGATCGGAGTACAGAATACAGAATGTTTCCATTGATCGGAATACAGAATACTTCCATTGATCGGAATACAAAATATTTCCATTGATCGGAATACAGACTATTTCCATTGATCGGAATACAGAATATTTCCATTGATCATACTGCAAAAGAAAGCAATACGGAATATTTCTGGGGCAGGATAAAGGGATCACACAAACTCATTATTCTTAGAGTTACAACTCTATGGACTCTAATGGACACGCTGCAATTACACACTGAACAAATAATATTTACAGCAAAAAACAATTTATTACCTGGAAATATACAAAAACGATTTCTTTCAAGGGACATGAGTTATAATCTAAGGGGAATAACGGAAAATTTATATCAAATACTTACCGTAATTTTCCTTTCCTGATGGACTCCATGGCAGCATACGTATCGGGTTTGGCCCCGCCTCCAAACCTACCCATAAGACCTCACTCCCATAAATCTTTGCACCTGTTCAGCACACGTGTTCTGTAACTATCCTCCACAGAAATCTGGGAGGGAACTCCTGCTGCCATGGAGTCCATCAGGAAAGGAAAATTACGGTAAGTATTTGATATAAATTTTCCGTTTTCCTGACAGACTCCATGGCAGCATACGTATAGGGAAATAACTCGCTGTACACACAGGGTGGGCAGGTGCTGAACAGAAAAAAGTTTAATTCACTTTGTCAACAGACAAGACTTGCAAACCAAAATTCACAGAAGAAAGAGCCGCTGGCTCAACACAGTAGTGGGACAAAAATGTGTTAATAGAGGACCATGCCCCTGCTCTACAGATAACATTAGGAGCCACGTGTCTGGAAACTGCCCACGAGGTAGAAATGCTCCGCGTCGAATGAGCTGTGACTACTGCTGGAGGGGTCAAGCCCTTAGCCCTATAAGCCCACTGGATGGTTTGAATGATCCATGAGGAGATAGATCTCGTAGAGGCCCTTGAACCTTTGTTTTTGCCATAGAAGGTAACAAAAAGATACTCCGACTTTCTGAAAGAAGAAGTGGCTTCCAGATATTTCCTAATACAATTCCCAACATCCAGTGGATGAACCGGAGAGTCTTCGCCTTGTCTGAAGGTCGGTAACACAGTTTCGACGTTTTCGTGGAAGACAGAGGTCACTTTTGGTCTCGCATCCAACATGGGAATAAGTACCACAGCTACTAGAAACACTGTCATCCGAGTAAGTTCCTTTATGGTAATGGACTCAGACGTGTCTTGGATACGATCTGACAGGAAATCCAGTACTAGAGGCAGGTCCCACTTGGGAAACCTAGGCTTTCTTTAAGGCCTAATTCTCACTGCTCCCTTAAAGAACTGTCATAATAAGGCATGACTGGCCCAGGAGATACCCGTGAAAGCTGAGATAGCCGAAACTTGGACCCTGAGGGAACTCACAGAGAGTGGTAGATCTAAACCTGATTGTAGGAAGCTCAGCACGTCCTGGATCTTAATGGAGGACTGAGGATCAGGCCTTGCAGCCAACTGTGAAGAAAACCTTGACCAGATTCTCTGATAGACTCTATTTGTTGAGTTTCTTCTAGCACTGAGTAACGTAGAAATTGCAACTTCCGGACAACCTAAAGCCTGCAACCTCCTCCTTTCAACATCCAAACCCTCAGATGTAGGCGAGCCAGGCATGGATGGAGTACAGATCCCTAGGACAACAGATCCGGTCTGAAGGGCAGTGGGATTGGGTCTCGGACACTGAGTAGCGTCAGAAGGGGAAACCATGGCCTGTTGGGCCAGAAGGGAATCACCGCCACTACCTTCACTGGCTCCGACCTGAGTCTCCGAAGGAATTGTAACACAATCGGAACTGGTGGGAAGGCGTATGCCCTGTGGAATCTCCACTGATCCGAGAAGGCGTCCAACCCGAATGCCTGGGGATCTCTGAACCTTGTGTAGTATTTCGGCAGCTTGTGGTTGCAGGGGGAGGCGAAGAGGTCTACTTCTGGGGAGAACCCCAATGACAGAATCCAGTCGAATACTTCCCTGTGAAGGGACCACTCGTTGTTGTCCAGGTCTACTCTGGACAAAAAATCCGCTTGGACATTCTGGACTCCTGGAACATAGACCGCCGACAGATCTGAGAGATTTCTTTGTGCCCATGACATGATCGGTTCCACTTCCCTCAATAGGGACCAGCTGCGCGTTCCCCCCTGCTTCCTCACATATGCTACTGCTGAGGTGTTGTCCAGCCGTAACATGACAGGTTGGTCCTTTGTCAGATGAGAGAATGCTCGTAGAGCTTGGAATGCTGCTCGAAGTTCCAGTACGTTGGATACTATCCCTCGAGTAGGAAAACTCCACCTGCCCTGAGCCACATCCGACAGACAGTGGGCACCCCAGCCTATGTTGCTGGCGTCCGAGGTGATCACTACCCACGGAGCTGGTTTCAGAGAGTGGCAGTTCAGCAGGTGGCTTCTGCATAACCACCAAGGGAGACTCGCTCTCATGGCTGGAGTTAGGAAGATGAGTTGATCCAGATGCCACGTATCCCACTGTTGCAGGAATCCCTTCTGAAAGGGTCTCATCCTCCACAGGGCCCACTTCACCATGGGGACTACTGGGACCATAGTCCCGATCACCTTCAGGCATTGGCGTGCCTGAAGATGAGAGGATGAGAGGGCAAAGCGAACCCTGTCTCGGACTGTACCTATCTTCTCTTCTGGAAGGGAGATAGTTGCCTTCGCCGTGTCGAACAGGGCGCCAAGGTAAACCAGGGACTGTGTTGGAGTTAAGTGGCTCTTCTCTTCGTTCAGTAGCCAACCAAACTTCTGGAGAGTAGACACAACCTGTTCTAGATGAACTAAGAGTTGATTTCTGTCTTGGGACAACAGGAGAAGGTCGTCCAAATAATGGTGGAGCCGAATACCTCTCGTTCTCAGTAGAGCTACCACGGCCAATAAGATTTTTGAAAAGGTCCCTGGAGATGTGGAGAGCCCGAATGGGAGACAGATAAATTGAAGATGTGAGCCGCCCACTGCGAACCGGAGATACCTTTGAAAATCTTCTGCCACAGGGACATGAAAGTAGGCGTCCTTCAAGTCGATGGACACCATCCAATCGGCCGGCTGAACTGCTTGCTGTATGGATAGCAAGTTCTCCATCTTGAATCTCTCTTTTTTTATAAATTGGTTCAAAAAAGTCAGGTCTATGACTGGTCTCCACGATCCGTTTTTCTTTTGAACCAGAAAAAGCGGAGAGTATATTCCTTGGCCTCGCTCGGACTCTGGAACGGAGATGACAGCCCCTTGAGCAATGAGAGACTCGACGTAGGAAAATAAAATTTGACACCTTTCTTCTAGGGATGGTAGAGCAGTAGGCAGGAATCTTGAGCCTGGCATCTCTTTGAAGACCCACTTGTGACCTGAAGACACCGTCCTGACGGCCCAGGGGTCCTGAATTGAAGCCGCCCAGACATGATGGAAGGAGCGTAGATGCGCTCCCACTTGGCATGCCTGAGCGGGCCCAATTTCAAAAAGACTTAGTGGGCTCGCGGTCACCTGAGGAGACATTCTTTGCCGTCTTCCTGGAAGACTGTCTGGACCTCCAATTTCGGTTGAATTCTCGACCGGGTCTATAAGTACGAGCCTCCCTGGCCCGATCGGGGACAAACTTCCTACTAGACTGTCCCTTCTTGATATTAAACTGGCGCCGATCCTGGGGAAGAAACCCAGACTTCCCGCCCGTAGCCCGAGTTATGGCCTCGTCGAGCTTGTTCCCTCAAAGGGAGGACCCCTCAAAGGGAATGCGGCACCAGACTTGCTTTGATGCCGGATCAGCAACCCAAGGGCGGAGCCATAGGGCTCTCTTAGCCGTGACTGAGGACAGCATAACTCTTGCCAACAGGCGGATCAGATCTATGGAAGCCTCCCCAAGGAACGACGAGGCCAGCCTAAGCTCCTGGATTGGAACTTCTGGCAACCTCCTCCGACACTGATCTGACAGATTCATCCACCACGTCAGCCCAAGATTCCATGGCCTTAGATAGAGCGGCTAAGGCCAGGGCTGGCTTGCAGGCCATACCTGCCGTGAGGTAGATCCTTTTCAAATCAGAGTCCATCCTTCGAGCCAGCGGATCCTTAAACGAGACCGTATCCTCTAGGGGAAGGGTCACGTGCTTAACCAGTCTCATCACTGCTGCGTCTACTAAAGGAGGAGACTCAAGATTTTTAACATCTTCCTCTTTAAAAGGGTATAGTTTGGCCATCTTGGAGACTAAGGAATTCTTTCGTTCCACCTTTCTCCACTCCTCTGAGATAATTTCTCCCAACTCTCCCAGGAAGGGAAAATTAACACGCTCCTTATTGAGCTGTTTAAAGTTATTCTTTTGTTTGGGAGGGGGAACAGCTGACTCCTCCCAGTTTAAGGTCTCCCTGACCGCTTTTACCAGAGAAGGCACCAAGGCATACTCAAAACCCAGGCAGGGATCCTCAGCTTCGGAGTCGCTACCTGACAAGAGCATCGACTGATGGCTCGTATGGGCAGACTCAAAATCTTCCTGTACTTGAAGCGCTACAGGGGAAGGGCTTGGGGGAGCTGTTGCAGAGCCTTGAGATTGACTGACACCCATCTCGGCTAAAGAGTCCTTCACTACCCTTTTAACCAGGGCTTCAATACGTTGATCGGAAGTATCCCTTTCTCCCGCAGCCTGGGAGAAACACCTGTCACAGAGGGACTTCCTTTCAGGGACACTGGCGCCACAGCCCCAACAACCTGCTTTTTCAGGTTTTCGAGAGTGACTGGCTGATGTGGACGCTCTTTTATGATGATGGGAGCCCAATCGGGATTTCCCAGCAGAGTGCCGGTGGCGGGAACTCGAACGCCTTTCGCTTCTTTGAGAAGAGTGCCTAGTCTCTGAACGAGAAGGGCTGAAACAAAACAGAAACAAAAGAAACACAGACAGGAAGCTAGGAACACCTGAGTTCCAATCCCCCCCCTGTAACCCGCACCCCCACTAAGAAGCCCCCAATACCTGTTAAGGGCGGGCTGACCACCGGAGGGCAAAGTAGCTTCCATTCTGGCGCTGACCTATAGGGATGAGCCGGACAGCGATGTCAGAAACCATGAAGCAATGGGGGGAGAAGGAGGGGGGAAGCTCCCAAACTGGGGCCAGTTACTCACCAGGAACCAGGTGGGAAACCAAGCAGAGCAGCAGCAAAAGGATCTTCCAGGAAGAAAAAATCAGCTGGCAATAGCACAGGCTACAAGCATCAGCAGCGTGTATAAACACAGAACTGCTGACAGTTCTGAGAGTTTAAATATGGCGCCTGGTGACGTCATCAGAGATCGCCGCCGAAGTCGACCTACTGCGCATGCGCCGCATTTCCACTGCGCATGCGCGAGAGCCAAGCCTCGTTCCCGAGGCGCCGCACATGCGCAGTAGCGTACCGCACCGGCGGCCGATCAGGAAGTGATCGCTGACCGGCCCCGGACCACTAGCCACCAGGGAAATGAAGAGAAAACACAGGTAGGCACAAACAGGCAATAAAATAAGCAAATAACAAAATAGCTGCCATGGAATATTTTACTCACGAAGCGCTGGCAACCAGGGATGGATGCGCACACCGGACTTATGACACTCCTAGGGTACCGGCCACCCGCAGCAGCTGGGCTTTTTGGCCAAAGGCTGCATACATCTTCGCCCCTACTCCATACCCCGCAGCAGCTGGGGCTTATTGGAGAGCTCAATACCCGACTGGTAGAGACATCCATCTCCCGGGATCCATCTTCAGGTAGGATATCAGGGAATCCTTTGGAGGACAAAAAAAGAACACGTGTGCTGAACAGGTTCAAAGATTTATGGGAGTGATGTCCTATGGGTAGGTTTGGAGGCGGGGCCAAACCTGATACGTATGCTGCCATGGAGTCTGTCAGGAAATTTAATTTTCAGATTCTCACTTTGCCGACAACTAGGAAAAGCTTCTGGATTTCTATTTGTGGAGTGAAATTGTGGAACAGTTTCAATTTGAAGTGCAAGAAATGTCTACGCATAAAAGTTTAAAAAGAGGTATAAAGAAATTATTTTTTCAAGGTATAAAAAATTATAAAGGTATGGCGCTCAACAAAAAATTAATCAAAATAAAATTTTAAATTTAAATGAAACCACAAACGTGCTGATAGTGAATGTACCAAACTTAAGTGCTCAATCAAATAAGAGTGACAATATATAAACCAAGTCTCTGGTACTAAAAAACATCAAAATGATAGTCCAAATGACAGCAGCTGATGAAAAATCATGGACTTGATAGGAGTGTATTCCTTTAAGCCTCCACCTTCACACGTTCACCCAGTGCAAGCAAATATAACTGCTTACCAGGGGCGCAGGCAACCACCTACGATCGCTCCCCACAGCAGTCTGCCGAAGTAAACAAGGCAGACTGCCGTTCTGTCACAGATGAACACAGGGATCCTGTGTTACTGCTATTTAGAAACATGGATCTCTGTGTTCATCTGGGGGATTACGCTATGTGTCTTTGAACATTTATTTTCATGCAAAATCTGGCGAGCGAATTGTCTACCATATTGGAGAAGACGTTGTAATATCTGGAGGCTTGTTGAGGATCCATCTCCATCTGTGTCTGGTTTACAGGCTTGTTTGCAAGCCGCCTCTGGTGAGTTCATTACCACTAGGCGAGCACAGCGGTGTAGTGGAGGTTTGTGTGCCCAGCTGTCTTTCTTCATATGATTTCACTCACGGCAATGGACTAACTTTGGGATTGCTCTTCTAATAATATATACAAGGAGTAAAGATCCGTTCATTGCACCTATTAGGACATTCTCGAGAAATTAATATTATTAGTGTATGTGGATAACGTACCTAGAACGCCGCTAGTGGACTCATGAGGAGTTTTTCATTTTAAACTTTGTATAGAGTGCACCTTTTGTATGTAGATTGTGTTAATAGTGGCAGCTGTTTATTGTATGAGTTTTGAGTACATTTTTGTTGCATTCAAAATATTTATTCTAGCACTGGGTGAGTAGGATACACTATCCATTTTCTCTACTCCTTATTTTGTATAATAAATGGTTTTAACATGAGATGCTGCGCCATGAGAGCCTTTCTGTTTCTCTCTACCCATGTCATGGTCCTGATCTAACCCTTGGTCTGGCTACACACTCTCTATGGTGAGAGAGCATTTTTTCTACAAACAAGTGCCATTTACTATTGATGTATGGTCTGGTCGGATCACGGGTGGAAAGAAATATGCTCTAATGACCCCCTATAATCAAGGGGTCCTATATTTCTGGTAAGCAGTTATATTTGCTTGCACTGGGTGAACGTGTGGAGGTGGAGGCTTAAAGGAATACACTCCTATCAAGTCCATGATTTTTCATCAGCTGCTGTCATTTGGACTATCATTTTGATGTTTTTTAGCACCAGAGACTTGGTTTATATATTGTCACTCTTATTTGATCGAGCACTTAAGTTTGACACATTCACTATCAGCACGTTTGTGGTTTCATTTAAATTTAAAATTTTATTGTGATTCATTTTTTGTTGAGCGCCATACCTTTATAATTTTTTGCATTTATCCAGGTGTACCACGTTTATGTTGCAGCTCACAAGGTTGAAAGCAATTTCACAAAACACACGAATCCACATCCCCAATCTTGTCTCCAAATATCACCCAAACCGTCCTCTCCGCTCCTCTCAAGACCTCCTACTCTCAAGCTCTCTTGTCTCCTCCTCCCATGCTCATCTCCAGGATTTCGCCAGGGCCTCTCCCATCCTCTGGAATGCCCTACCTCAACCTGTACGGCTATCTCCTACTCTAGCTGCTTTCAGGCGATCCCTGAAAACTAGGGAAGCCTATCACACCGCCAACTAATCTGCCATCAGCTCATTCCCTACTCTTACCTCTTGTAACACCTGCCCCACCCCATTAGATTGTAAGCTCTTCTGAGCAGGGCCCTCTTAATCCTCTTATATTTTTTTGTAAATGTACTGTCTCCTAATATTGTAAAGCGCTGCGTAAACTGCTGGCGCTATAGAAATCCTTATTAATAATAATAATAATAATAATAATAATTCAGTAGTATATAATTTATCACATCCATTTGCGCAGGTTAAGTTGGTGGCTCACACCAAACCCCCTCCTTTAAAAAATGAAAGTGTTTGAACTTTTATTGCGTGTTTATTGTTTTTTTTTATTTATATTGTGATTGAGTTTTTTTTGTTTTTATTTAGTTTTATTTGGGTGTGTGTGTGCATGTATGTATCCATATATATATATGAGAGGCAGGGATGGGGGGTTTTTTAGGGTGAAGAGGCAGGGAGGGGGGGTGTTTAGGGTGGAGAGGCAGAGAGAGGGGTTTGTTTAGGGTGGAGAGGCAGGGAAGGGGGGTTGTTTAGGGTGGAGAGGTAGAGAGAGGGGTTTGTTTAGGGTTTAGAGGCAGGGAGAGGGGTTTGTTTATGGTGGAGTGGCAGGGAAGGGGGGTTGTTTAGGGTGGAGAGGCAGGGAGAGGGGTTTGTTTAGGGTGGAGAGGCAGGGAAGGGGGGTTGTTTGAGTGGAGTTGCAGGGAAGGGGGGTTTGTTTAGGGTGGAGAGGCAGGGAAGGGGGGTTTGTTTAGGGTGGAGAGGAAGGGAAGGGGGGTTGTTTAGAGTGGAGTGGCAGGGAAGGGGGGTTTGTTTATGGTGGAGAGGCAGGGAAGGGGGGTTTGTTTATGGTGGAGAGGCAGGGAAGGGGGGTTTGTTTATGGTGGAGAGGCAGGGAAGGGGGGTTTGTTTTAGGGTGGAGAGGCAGGGAACGGGGGTTGGTTTAGGGTGGAAAGGCAGGGAAGGGGGGTTGTTTAGGGTGGAGAGGTAGGGAGGGGGGGTTGTTTAGGATGGAGAGGCAGGGAGAGGGGTTTGTTTAGGGTGGAGAGGCAGGGAAGGGGGGTGTTTAGGGTGGAGAGGCAGGGAGAGGGGTTTGTTTACAGTGGAGTGGCAGGCAAGGGGGGGTTTGTTTAGGGTGGAGAGGAAGGAAAGGGGGGGTTGTTTAGGGTGGAGAGGCAGGGAGGGGGGTTTGTTTAGTGTGGAGAGGCAGGAAGAGGGGTTTGTTTATGGTGGAGAGGCAGGGAAGGGGGGTTGTTTAGGGTGGAGAGGCAGGGAGGGGGGTTTGTTTAGGGTGGAGAGGCAGGGAGGGGGGGTTTGTTTAGGGTGGAGAGGCAGGGAGAGTGGTTTGTTTATGGTGGAGAGGCAGGGAAGGGGGGTTGTTTAGGGTGGAGAGGCAGGGAGAGGGGGTTTGTTTAGGGTGGAGAGGCAGGGAGGGGGGGTTGTTTAGGGTGGAGAGGCAGGGAAGGGGGGTTGTTTAGGGTGGAGAGGCAGGGAAGGGGGGTTCTTTAGGGTTGAGAGTCAGGGAAGGGGGGTTGTTTAGGGTGGAGAGGCAGGGAAGGGGGGTTTGTTTGGAGTGGAGGCGAGGAGGGATTTATTTGGGGTGAAGAGGCGGGGAGGGGGGAGGAATTTAGGGTTTGGGAACCCCAGAGCTGCCAATCACTTCCCAGCGTACAACACCCAATAGCCCCCACCCCCCTCCATGAAGCCCTGCAGCAGCTGAAAGTTGGGAATGTTAAGGTGGAGAGGTGGGGGGATGGGGCTTTGTTTGGGATGAAGAGGTAGAGAGAAGGGAGGAATTTGGGAACTCCATAGCTGCCAATCACTGCCCAGCACCACAAGACCCAGCAGCCACACCCTCCCCCCTCCATGAAGCTCTGCAGATTGCAGAAGCTGAAAGTTGGGAAAGTTATCAGAGGTGGGGGGAGGGAGAGCCTGGATCACGGCAGAACACATTACTCACTGACACAGTAGAGCAGTCACTCGCTCGGCAGCCGCCTGCAGAAGAGCCAAAGGAGGGAGAAGCATGTTGCTGGGAACAGTCACCAAGGACGGAGCTAAGGGGGAGAGGCGGGGCCAGCAGGGGGGAAAGTGTATGTGGACTGGAGACACTCAGACGCTTAACCCTCACAGCTGCAGCCCCACACCTATCATCATCATCATTGGGAGGTATGCTGCTGCTGGCTGGGAGAGGAGGAAGAGGTGTCCTGGTAAGACTCTGACACTAAGTTCCCCACCGGACTCGGCAGTCCCGCACACAGGAGAGAGAGGGGGCATTGAGGCAGCGCCTGCTTCAATTTCACTTACCTGCTCGTCTTGTGCTGGCTCTCTCACGACCGGACCGACTGCTGCTGCTCTCTGCTGCTGAAGAGTGACGGCCGGGAGTCGGGAGAGACGTCTCCACCGACCATGCACGCCGCTGCTCCTCCTCGCTCTGACGGGAAGGTGACGGGATGGTGAGTGACGTCAGCCGGGATGTCCTGTATGATTGGTCCAGGCTGAAGTCTGGACCAATCACAGCCAGGACATCCAGAAAGTGGGGAGTGTCGGGGCGCATTGCTCTGCGCCCCGATGACCCCCAGAAGAGCACCAATCACCTCTGCCAGCCGAAGGTGGGGTCAAAAACCCTACCCCCCCCATACCCAGCACTAGGTCCGGCGCCCCTAGTGGGCGAAAAATATACTTTTTATTTTTTATTTAATCTTTTTTTTTCTTCTTTTTTTTGGGGGGCGGCGCCCCTGCGCCCCCTGTCGGCCGGCCACCACTGGAGGCCAAACTAAACAACACACCTCAGGAAATACCGCCATGGCTAACAGAAGATAGACTTAGTAACTAAACTAGAAAAACTTAACATAAATAAATCACCGGGACTGGGTGGCTTGCACCCGAGGGTTCTTAAAGAGCTCAGCCAGGTGATTGCCAGACCATTATTCTTGATCTATAAGGATAGTTTACAAATGGGTATGGTGCCAGCTGATTGGAAAAAAGCCAACGTGGTACCAATATTTAAAAAGGGGCTGAGATATATCCCTGGTAACTATAGGCTGGTCAGCCTAACATCAGTAGTCTGCAAGATTTTGGAGGGGATGATAAGGGACCACATACAAGACTTTAGTAATGAAAACGGTATTATTAGTAGTAATCAGCATGGATTCATGAAAAATCATTCTTGCCAAACCAATCTATTAACCTTCTACGATGAAGTGAGCTGCCACCTAGATAAGGTTAAGCCTGTGGATGTGGTGTATCTGGACTTCGCAAAGGCCTTTGACACCGTTCCCCACAAACGCTTACTGTTCAAACTAAGGAAGGTAGGTATGGACCATAAGGTGAGTACCTGGATAGAGAACTGGCTCCAGGGGAGAGTACAGAGGGTGGTGATTAATGGGGAGTACTCAGGTTGGGCGGGTGTGGAAAGCGGGGTCCCCCAAGGTTCTGTCCTGGGACCAATCCTGTTTAATTTATTCATAAATGATCTAGAGGAGGGGATATCTAGTACAATCTCAGTATTTGCGGATGATACTAAACTAAGCATGCCAATATCTTCTGGGCAGGATGTGGAAACCTTACAAGCGGACCTGAACAAAATTATGGGATGGGCAACTACATGGCAGATGAGGTTTAATGTTGAAAAATGTAAAGTAATGCACTTGGGTGCCAGAAACCAGAAAGCAAGCTACCTACTGGGGGGGGGGGGGGAACCTCTGGGTGAGTCTAGGATGGAAAAGGACCTGGGGGTACTGGTAGACAACAGGCTTGGCAGTGGCATGCAATGCCAAGCCGCTGCAAGCAAAGCCAACAGAATACTGGGATGTATAAAAAAGGGGATTCACTCCAGAAATAAAGAGATTATTCTCCCACTCTACAAGACTCTGGTCCGGCCACATCTGGAGTATGCTGTCCAGTTCTGGGCACCGGTCCTCAGGAAGGATGTGCTGGAACTGGAGAGAGTCCAGAGAAGGGCAACAAAAATAATTAGGGGAATGGAGGACATCAGCTATGAGGAAAGACTACAAGCACTGAACTTATTCTCTCTAGAGAAGAGACGATTGAGGGGGGATATGATATCGATGTACAAATACTGTACTGGCAACCCTAGCATATGGAAAAACCTATTCAGAGAAAGGAAATACAATAAGACACGTGGCCACTCACTAAAACTAGAGGAAAGGCGGTTTAACCTTAAAATACGCAGGGGGTTCTTCACTGTGAGAGCAGTAAGGATGTGGAATTCTCTTCCGCAAAAAGTGGTATCAGCAGGGAGCATTGATAGTTTCAAAAAACTATTAGATGGGCACCTTAAAGACCACAACATACAGGGGTATACAATGTACAACATACAGGGGTATACAATGTACGGTTAACAGCAAACACACACACATCATAGGTTGAACTGGATGGACTGATGTCTTTTTTCAACCTCACTAACTATAAAAACGCTTCTCCTCCAGACACATTGTATGCCCTCTAGTCCTCATGCAATCCTTCCGACTGAATAGCTTTTTTTCTATGCTGAGATCCCCATTGAGATATTTATAATTTGCTATCATGTCCCCTCTCAGGCGTCTCTTCTCCAGGGAGAATAAATCAAGCGATTGCAGACGCTCCTCATAATCAAGGTCCTCCAATCCCCTAATTAGTTTAGTTGCCCTTCTCTGGACCTTCTCCAGCTCCAACACATCCCTCCTGAGGACTGGGGACCAGAACTGGACAGAATACTCCAGATGTGATCGGACCAGAGTTTTATAAAGTTGAAGGATTATAGTCTTATCTCTGGAATACATCCCTTTCTTTATGCATGCTAATATTCTGCCTGCTTTGGCAGCTGCCGCTTGACATTGCATGCTATTGCTTAGTCTATCCTCTACCAGGACTCCCAGATCTTTCTCCATTTTTGATTCCCACAAGGGTTCCCCTCCTAGCGTGTATTGTGTTTTTATGTTTTTAGTCCCCAAGTGCCAAACCTTCCACTTCTCCACATTAAACCTCATTTGCCATGTCGTTGCCCACTCCGTTATTTTGTCCAGGTCATTCTGTAGGATATCTGCTTCATGCTGTGCAGTTATTGCCCTGCCCAATTTTGTGTCATCTGCAAAAACTGATATAGAGCTACTGATCCCGTCTTCAATGCTATTTATGAATAAATTGAACAAGGTTGGTCCCAGGACTGAGCCATGGGGGACCCCGCTTACCACCTCAGACCAGTCTGAGTATGCGCTGTTTATTACCACCCTTTGGACACGGCCTTTTAGCCAGTTCCGTATCCAAGAGCAGACCTTGCGGTCAATGCCTGCAGACCTTATTTTATAAATTTAGTGCTTGTGGGGAACTGTATCAAACGCCTTAGCGAAATCCAGGTACACCACATCCACTGGTCTCCCTCTATCTAGCTCACAGCTCACCTCCTCGTAGAAAGAGATTAGTTTGACAAGAACGCCCATTTGTAAACCCGTGCTGATTACTGCTGATAATGTTGTTGTCTTTAGCAAACAATGGATAGAGGCTTCTACTCACTGTGGTGTCAACACCCTCAGCCTTGTATTCTCCCACCGATGCACTCCATGCATCCTCTCCAACAATCCTCTCCCTCTAAACACCACTATTTACATCCCGCCGAGCGCACAGTCAATAGGTTGTTAGGAAGCGAGACCAGAAAGCCGGTCACTACGTCCTTAACAACAAATGAGTCATGAGCTGTCAGTGGGCATCCCCGCTGACAGCAGAATGTAAAAAAAAAAAAAAAAATTGCCGGCAAGAAAAAAAATGGGAAAAATTGGCGTGGGGTCCCCCAAAATCCATACCAGGCCCTTTGGGTCTGGCATCAATTTTAAGGGGAAAACCCATGCCAAAATTTAAAAAACAAATGGCATCAGGTCCCCCTAGAATTTATACCTGACCCTTATCTGAGCATGCAGCCTGGCAGGCCAGAAAAGGGGGGGACAAGCAAGTGCCCCCCTGAATAATACCAGGCTACATGGCCTCAATATGGGGGGGGGGTGCGCCCCAAAGCACCTTGTCCCTATGTTGATGGGGACAAGGGCCTCTTCCCCACAACCTTGGCCTTTGGTTGTGGGGGTCTGCAGGCAGGGGGCTTACAAGAATAATGAAACCACCTTTAACAAGGGGGCCCCCAGATACCGCCCCCCCCCTATGTGAATGATTTTGGGGTACAATGTAAATGTTAAATGAGGCTATGAGCCAGTTTTTCACAATTCCTTTCATAGAAAAAAATAAAAAAACAATGTCCCCCAATGTAGAACCATCGTAATTCACGATGCCCACTGCATCTCTGGACCCCCCAAAAAAAACACTCCACCCTTAACCACTTAACCCCCGGAAGATTTTACCCCCTTCCTGAGCAGGGCCTATTTTGCGATTCGGCACTGCGTGACTTTAACGGACAATTGTGCGGTCGTGCGACGCTGTACCCAAATGAAATTGACGTCCTTTTTTTTCCCACAAACGGAGATTTTTTTTGGTGGTATTTGATCACCTGTGCGATTTTTTGATCATGCGCTATAAACAAAAAAAGTGTGACAATTTTGCAAAAATAACAATATTTTTCAAATTTTTTTATATGAAATTCCCAAAAAAAAAAAAAAGTAAAAATCAAACTTTTTTAACATTTTAGTCCAATTTGTTTTCTGCTACAAATGTTTGGTAAAAAAAAAAAATTGCAAAAAGCGTATTTTGATTGGTTTGCGCAAAAGTTATTGCGTTTACTAACTAAGGGAAAGATTTTTGTCATTTTTGTTGTTTTTTTTTTTTTTTAACGAGTAATGGCGGCGATCTGCGATTTTTTTTTGCGGGACTGCGACATTGCAGATCGGACCCTTGACTAAAATTTATGACACTTTTGGGGGTACCAGTGAGATTACTACAGTAATCAGTGCTATACATATGCACTGTTACTGTAAAAATGACACTGGCAGGGAAGGGGGTAACTTTATTTGAGAAGGAGGGGTTAAGTGTGTCCCTAGGGGCGTGCTTCTAACTGTGATTGGATGTGGCTTTTCATGTAACAGCAGAGATCTACGGTCCTACATAGCAGGACCGTATGATCTCTGCTGTTACACAAGGGAGATTGACAGGCGGCTTTGTTTACATTAGCCGCCTGCCTTTCTCCCGATGTAATGGACGATCGCGAGTGACCGGCGGACATCGCTCACACACGCGGGGGGCCCGTGAGCTAGCAGGAGCGCGCCTCTGGCGGCGCACGCTCGCTCGCTCCCTAGAGCCTCACAGGCTAGCGACGTAGTACTACGTCACTTTGCCTGTGAGGGGCTGACTGCCGGCGTAGATAGTCGTTAGGCAGTCGGCAAGTGGTAAATAAGGAATGACAGTCTGACAGTTCTTAAACAGGTAAGGAGCAGGGCCACCTGGTGACATCATCTGGTGCTTCCCCCTTGTGATGTAACTGACTGGTGCATGCTGGATTGATGACATCATAAGGGGCAGGGCCACCAGGTGATATCACCTGCCCCTTACCTATTTAAAAACTGTCACCCAGCGGAGCAAGCATTCGAGAGTCAGCCTTCCTCGTGGGCAGAGGGTATTTGTTTCTCTTTTTGGCTTGGCGGTGCAGCGGTCGTTGTGATTGATGATGGATCTAAATCAGGGGACATTGTTTTTTTATTTTATTTTTTTTAAAAAGGAACTGTCAAAAACTGGCTCATGTCTTTATTTTTGACATTTTTTGGTAAATGAGGGTCAGGATCTGGGGGCCCCCTTTTTCAAGGGGGCTTCCAGATTCCGATAAGCCCCCTGCAGATCCCCCCTAACCCAAAGGACACCCCCATGTTGAGGGCATGTGGCCTGGTATGGTTTGGGGGGGCACTCGCTTTTCCTCACCCCTGTCCTGGCCTGCCAGGCTGTGTGCTTGGATAAGGGTCTGGTATGGATTTTGGGGGAAGATATGACATTTTTTAAAAGAAAATTGGCCTGTGGTTTCCCCTCAAAATCTATACCAGACCCTTATCCAAGCATGCAGCCTTTTTTGGGCCTGGTATGGATGGGGCGTGGTATAGACGGTGGGGACCACACGCCATTTTTTCCCCATTTTTTATTTTCTTTGCCAACAATTATTTTTTTTACATTCAGCTGTTTGCGGGGAAGCCCGCTGACAGCTGATGACTCATTTGTTGGTAAATGGATGTAAATAGTAAAATAAATAGAAGAAACGCAGAGCACACAGAAAATTTGGGTGTTTGGCGAACAGCCGAAGGGGCCATTTCAGGCTGAAGTTATGCTTGGTCCAAACCATTCGCCATCCCTAGTGGTGTTTAGAGGGAGGGAGAGGATTGTTGGAGAGGTTGCATGGAGTGCATAGGTGGGAGAATACAAGGATGAGGGTGTTGCCACCAGAGTGAGTAGAAGCCTCTATCCATTGTGTATCCATTGCTTCAGGCCAAATGAGGAGATTAGACTAAAAGATTTAGAAGTAACAGAAGTGTTTGTAGTAACAGGGATGTTGAAGTCACCAAGAATGATTGTGGGGATTTCAAAGGGCCTGGTATGGACTGAGGGGGACCCCAACACTGTTATTATTTTTATTTTTTATTTCTATTGCCGACAATTGCTGGGAAAATCAATTTAAATGTCATATTTTTTTTTATTTATAAATGTCAGTTTTGCTGCAGCAGGTTCTATACACAGTACAGATACACCACTTTACAGGCAGACTAAGGGGACTCCCCAGGCACAGTAATTAAAGGATTATTTTTTTCCATTTTAAGCATGAATTAAAATCACTGCTTCATTAAGAATTATATTTTGTACAAAAAAAAATTGCAAACATGAAAAAATAATAAAAAAAAAAAAACACGCACACAGAAATTTGTGGTGTTGGGTGTACACCCAAACGGACGGAGTTCAAGCCGAACTTATGCCCGTCCCAAATCATTTGCCCATCCCTACTCCCTGTTATCTCTCGCCTTGACTACTGCAACTCAATTGCTTACCTTTACATTGGCTATCCCGCCTCCAGTCCCTCATAAATGCTCCTGCCAGACTCCTCCACCTTACAAACCACTCAGCATCTGCTACCCCTCTCTGCCAATCCCTCCATTGGCTGCCACTCACTCAACAAATTTAAATTAAAAATACTAACGTTAACTTACAAAGCCATCCACAACTCGGCACCAGCTACACCACTAACCTGGTCTCAGTATGCCAACTAAATCATCCTCTTTGTTCCTCCCAATATCTTCTGCTTTCTAGTTCCCTTGTCACCTCATCCCACCTCCAGGACTTCTCCCGAGTCTCTCCTATCCTGTGGAACTCTCTACCCCAATCTGTCTGACTATCTCTTACTCTATCCACCTTTTGGTATTCCCTGAAAATTAATCTCTTCAGAGAAGCCTATTCTGCCCTCCACTTAACAACTGTAATTTTATTTTCTCCATCAGCCCATCCCCCACAGTTATTACTTTTTGTATCACTTGACCCTCCCTCCTAGATTGTAAGCTCTAAAGAGCAGGACCCTCTGATTTCTCCTGTATTGAATTTTATTATAATTGTACTATTTGCCCTAACATTGTAGAGCCTGCGCAAACTGTTGGCGCTTTATAAATCCTGTATAATAATAATAATAATATATGACTGCCTAGTCCAACCTTTCTCAGCCAGGGTTCCTCCAAAGGTTCCTAGGGGCTCCTTGTCACTTCCTTGGGATGTATATGGAAGTGTCACCTACCAGCCGTTTCTGGATACTGAAGCTTGTAGTCATTGCACAATTTTGTTTGTTCAATATATTTTTTATTCCAATTTTAATTTTAACAAGAGTGCAAAAAAAATAAATGAAATAGTAAAGAAAGAAATCCAATTGGTGAGGAAAATGACTTGTCTGGAATGTGGAAGCGGAGTCGGTAATAATTTACATTACATTATTATAACAAAGTATTGTAGAAAAGATCACACCATAGAAAATGGGGGAAAGGAGAAAATAAACCCGGATATGAAGGTGACATTTGTGTACGAGGAACACCTTAACAATTACCACCATTTTATTCTCCAGGGCCTCTGCTTTCAGAAAATATATGTTTGGGGGTTTTATCTAATCTTCAGGCCCAAAATCTGCATTTTACCATGTGTGCAAAAATAATGCAAACACAGCTCTGGTATTTATGTCCTTCAATGTGTACTGTACTCATAAATATTTGGGTGTCATCTCAGGGATTTGTATGACCCCCCTCGCCGACATAGGAAACTAAGGGGGGTCTATGCAAAGAATATGTTGGGTGAGTGTGACAAGCATGTGTCCAGCTGTGACAAATGCTGCCCATATTCTAATAAACACAGTGACTTCCTATAATCGTCAGCTCCAACTAGTGGCCATAATGAGGTATTAGTTCCAAAATACCTCAATCAGGAAAAATAGTTCAATACCGCATTATGACCACTAGATGGACCCAATGATCATAGGAAATCACTGAATGAAATCAAATAAGAACAACATTTGTCATAGATGAATGAATGCTTGTCATATTTGTTCATCTATTTTATAAAAACTAAACATGTAAGTGAAGTGGTAACTATTGAGCCAATCACTTCATCAATCCACACATAATATCTCCCTTCAAAGGGAAAACAGAAATTATTTACAGAAAATCAAACATAAATATTTTCCTACCAATAACCTCCACCCAGACAAGATATGTAGAAATATAAAGACAAGCGGTGTTACCTCTCGTGCCGCACTCCACCAAACCACCCAAACCCACACAGGAGCAAAGGAAAGAAGTTCTCACCTAGTTTATCTCAGAGTTCTCCTTCCCTCCTGTTGGGGGATGGAGAAGGATGGACTGAAGACAGAGAGACACGCTTCGTGGTCACCACTGGTAAGTAGAGCCTTGAAATGAAGGACATCAACTTCAGAATTTCTGTCTTGTCTGTGTAAAGTTTACTGATAAAGATATATGGGATCTCACAGCTTCTAGCTCTGTAACCCGCTATATCATTATCAGTAACCGTCACACAGACAAGCAAGACATTCTGAAGGCGATTCCTTCATTTCACAGCTCTACTTACCACTCTACACCCCAAAATTTACTCAGCCAATGAAAAGCCAACACGGTACAACACTTCATCCATGTCTTTGGTGATCTCTGATCTCCTTATCAACGGTCTCTTACATCATGAAGATCAGCCATGGAGTATATCTGAGGGTATATCAGGGTGTGCTTCTTCCCCACATGTCCACCAACATTCATAGAGAAGACATTTCCCGCACTCAATGTACTAATACACCTCAAGGGTTGTGTTGGATCCCTGATGTACAGGAAGACAGGACTTCAGTGAGGAACAATTCCCTCACTCAGGAAAGGAAAGTGGCTTCTCCCCCATGTGAGTTCTCTGATGTCTGGAAAGACTGGACTTATCTGAAAAACATTTCCCGCACTCAGGACAGGAAAACGGCTTCTCCCCCGTATGAGATCTCTGATGTGTATAAAGAGTGGACTTCTGTGAAAAACATTTCCCGCACTAAGAACAGGAATACGGCTTCACCCCTGTGTGAGATCTCTGATGTCTGTGAAGATGAGACTTCAGTGAAAAACATTTCCCGCAGTCAGGACAGGAATGCGGCTTCTCCCCCGCGTGAGATCTCTGATGTATGTAAAGATTGAACTTCTGTGAAAAACATTTCCCGCACTCAGGACAAGAAAACGGCTTTTCCCCTGTATGAGATCTCTGATGTATGTAAAGATTGAACTTCTGTGAAAAACATTTCCCGCACTCAGGACAAGAAAACGGCTTCTCCCCTGTATGAGATCTCTGATGTATGTAAAGATAGGACTTCAGTGAAAAACATTTCCCACACTCAGGGCAGGAAAACGGCTTCTCCCCCGTGTGAGATCTCTGATGTTGGTAAAGATTGGACTTCTGTGAAAAACATTTCCCGCAGTCAGGACAGGAATACGGCTTCTCCCCCGTGTGAGATCTCTGATGTGTGTAAAGATCAGACTTATGTGAAAAACATTTCCCGCACTCAGGACAGGAATGCGGCTTCTCCCCCGTGTGAGATTTCTGATGTGTGTAAAGATAGGACTTCAGTGAAAAACATTTCCCACACTCAGGACAGGAAAACGGCTTTTCCCCCGTGTGAGATCTCTGATGTTTGTGAAGATGAGACTTCTGTGAAAAAGATTTCCCACACTCAGGACAACAAAACGGCTTCTCCCCCGTGTGAGTTCTCTGATGTGTGTAAAGAGAGGACTTATGTGAAAAACATTTCCCACATTCAGGACAGGAATACAGCTTTTCTACCATGTGAGATCTTTCATGTCTATTAAGATAGGATTTAAAACGAAAACATTTCCCACACTCAGTACAGGAAAACCTCTTATCTGTTGGAAGGACGGCACTGTCCATCACAGTCTGAGGTTCCTCAGGATAAGAGGAATATGATGGTCCGGCACTGTCCCTCACAGTCTGAGGTTCCTCAGGATAAGAGGAATACGATGGTCCGGCACTGTCCCTCACAGTCTGAGGTTCCTCAGGATAAGAGTAGTACGATGGTCCGGCACTGTCCCTCACAGTCTGAGGTTCCTCAGGATAAGAGGAATACGATGGTCCATCTACACTGTGTGGTGTCGGATGGACATTTGAGGTAGCCGGGTTTTCTCCTGGACTATACTGTGTGATGTCCTCATCTTCTACTTTACAGTCTGGAGACAAAGTGAGACAATCCTCTGAGGTTTTCCTCATCTCCCGTCCATCTACTAAAATAGAAATACAAAGATTATTACTAGACATCAGCAGATTGGTTCCCCTAAACCAGGACTCCGCCCACATCAGGCAGCGTTGTCTCTGAGGATCTTACAATTCCCCTTTAAGGTAACTAGTAAATGGTAGAGGGTGACTAGGTGTCCAAGTCAAGACCTGCTATATGATAGTAAATGGCAGTCTCAGACTCACGCCTTGATGTGCGGGACACCTACTCACTATCTACCGATATAAAATGTCCAGCTGGTAGAAAATGAGTGTAACAAAAGAGAATCCATATTATGTATATATATAGCAGTGGGTAGAGGGCAGAGAGCAGAAGTCAGGACTATGTAATGTACAACATAGCGTATATAGTGCAGGGGTCAGGGGTATGTAATGTATAACAGAGTATATAGTGCAGGGGTAAGGATTATGTAATATACAATATAAATTATACAGTGTAAGGGTCAGGACTCATAAGTCAGGCACAGCCAGTGAATAGCAGAGTAAGTAACCTATTCTAGTACAAACCCCCCAAAATTGACCCTCCTAGCACAATCCCCTTCTCCCACCCCCTCCCAACACAAACCACCCATGAATCCCCACTTCTAGCACACATCCAAATTTCCCTTCCTAGAACAATTCTTAGTCCTTCCTGCTCCTTAAATTCCTCCTCCCAACACAGATCCCTTCCCCCCGCAATAGCCTTGCGGTCCCACCTCGCACTATACCACAGTGCCCAGGGCAGCTGTCCCTCCTGCCCACCCCTTGTCCCGACCCTGACCCCAGGTGCCTAGATCTAGTAACTCCTCTGGTGAAAATGAACATTTTGCTGCCAGCTGAACCCCAGAATCTCCATAAATCCAGTCTAGATATATAAATTGTGTCTGCAGCACAGAGAAGGAAGATTATCCGAGAGAAATACAGGAATACAGGACAGGGAACACAGCTCAGGAAAGTGACCAGGGTATTACAGGCTGATATCACCCAGTCCCCGCCCTACTCTGGACCAATCAGTGAGCAGTATGGGTGGAGAAATGTATTTAGTGTTAATGACCCACCTGTGCTGATCTCTGTAGGAGTGTCCTCCTCTATAAATGTCCCCGTTATTCCATCCTCCTCCATAGACTGCTGATCATCCCTCACATACGTCTCTTCTTCTTCTGCTTTAACCTCAAATTCTATATCGATTGGATCTCCACTCTAAATCAAGAAAATAATAGCAGAGGTCATCTGTAAAGCATAAGCTTCAATATTGTGACATCACATTTTTAAAAAAATCACTTCAATGAGTCCATGTTCTAGATGCTCCGTCCCACCAACCTTGTAACAGTGAGGGATGGTGTGACCTTCCTGTGTGGAATCCTGGGAATACAGAGGACGGGGACATCTCTCTGGTGGGTTCCTTGTATTGGGTGGCTCCATCATATCCTTGTGTCCTTCTGAAAACTCCTCCATCACTCCATACTCCTCATCCTCCTCTTTATACTCTTCTTTAACATCAATATTATCATCCCCGAGGTTTCCACTCTGAATATATAATAAAACATTCATTGTAACAAATATACTGTATATAAATCAACTATCAGTAATTGTTTCTCATCTACCTGATGATGGTGGGGGATGGTGTGACCTTCCTGTGTGGAATCCCGGGAATACAGAGGACGGGGACATCTCTCTGGTGGGTTCCCATTACTGGATCCATCTGTAGGAAACACACACACTGACTGAATACATTGTTTCTATGTGTTTATCAGATGATGGGGGATCTAGGTGGAGCCTCCGTACTGCTCTCTCCTTTACAATAAAGTCTCCTCTTACCCGGTGATGTGAGGGGCGGCTGATTCTCCATCATGACGTCCTTGTAGAGATCCTTGTGTCCTTCTAAATACTCCCACTCCTCCATGGAGAAATAGACAGTGACATCCTGACACCTTATAGGAACCTGACACACACAATGATACAGTCACCACCCAGACACATCCCTTGTCTGTTACTGGATAATGTCCCAGAATTCCCAGCACCGCTCACCTCTCCTGTCAGCAGCTCCATCATCTTCTTGGTGACTTCTAGAATCTTCTGCATGTTGTGTTTCTCAGGTTTTGTGGAGTCACATGGAGGCACTGTGATGGTCATATGATCACCTGACTTCAGAGGAGAAAATCTCTGTATTGAGGAACCAATAGGAATATCATGTAAGAATCCCAGAATCCCCCTCACCTCTCTGGTCAGGTCTGTTTTATTAATAGAGATAAGAGTGATGTCATGTGACCTCCCAGAATCCTCCTCACCTCTCCAGTCAGCAGGTAGATGATCTCCAGGGTGAGGTTTAGTATCTTCTCAGTCATGTGACTCCGGTCCTCCTCCATCCTCATTGGTGCCGTCATTTGATCTATACAGGTCTCCTTGTAGACGGATAATTTGGGGAAATGAAAGTAAGAATTATTTGGATAGTATTGGTCACAATAATAGGATGGGGATGTGAGGGTGGTAATAGGAAAGTTGCTGTACATTTAAGAACTACTCTCCCCATGAGAATACATTTAATCTGGACTGTTTCGGATTTATTACATCTTGGAGGACCTTGGACCCTCTTAGCCTGCCCATATCAGAATTTCCCTTTTCTATATTGGATTTGTTTGGTTTCTGAGCTGGTTTGCAGCTGAAACAGAACTCATCTAAGAACAAGTGCTCACCAACGAATGAAGGAGATCCCTTCTTCATCTTACATAATATTCCAGAACAAATCACATGACCAGCGGTTAAGATTGCCAGTTCTGTAAGGTCTGAAAAATAAGTGCAGGTGGAATGGGAGGACAATCATAGACCCCCCCTCTGTCCCTCAGAGTCCCCTGAGCCCTCCAGCCCCTATTCCCTCATAGTCCTTTAGCCTGACTACTAGGGCTGAACGATAGTCGATGTGATATCGACTATCGTTCTGCGGGTGTGGGCGATATTCATATCGCCGAAGACACAATATTTAGCACAGGGAGAAGTCGGGACTCGAGGGAGGACTCACAGTGCTGGAAGCCAACACATCCGTTTTGCTTTTGGCTGTGATCGGAACTCCGCCCCTCTAGTCCGATGCAATCCAGCCCTCCCAGCTCTGCCTCTAGTCTCCAGCCGACCATTGCTCCGCCCATTGTCTCTCCTGGCTGCATCGGGGGCGGGATCAGGCTGTAATGTTTTGTAAGTAGATTCAATGGGGAGACAATGGGTGGAGCAGGGCGGAGTAATGGTCGGCTGGAGACTAGAGGCAGAGCTGGGAGGGCTGGATTGCATCGAGCTGGAGGGGCGGAGTTCCGATCACAGCTGAAAGCAAGGGGAAACCGATATCGACACAACACCAGATCTCGGTCCGGGGGGGGGGGGGGGTCGGTGTGTGTGTTCCCCAGCTACACTCCGGGCACAGCACCATCACCAGGTGAGATCGGGGGAGGGATGGAGGTGATCAGCTTACACCGGGCACACATCGCTTCCTTCCAGCTGTGCAGTGTCATGTAAGCTGAGCGCTGATTGGCTGAAGCAGCATCTTCCTCAGTGCGGCCTGTGTCCTCCCCCGTGATGTGCGTCTCCCAGTGATAGCACGTAACTGGAGAAATATCGCGATATATATAGTTGAAAACAAAATATCGCAATGTACTTTTTTGCCCAAAATCGTGCAGCCCTACTGACTACCCCCTCAAGGTTCTCAGAGTCCTTCAGATACATTACCCTTTCAGAGGCCCCTAAAGTCTTCCAGCTTCAAAAACCCTCACATCCCCTCAGCTCCTCTACGTCCCTCAGAGCCCTCAGTATTTTCCTCCCTCTGACACCAATGATGGAACATATTCTTCATGGCAGGCTAGGGAATGTTTTCTTCCTCCTGACCAGCAATGTAAGGGGCTCCATACTCCTGACCCCTGCACTCCATCATTGTGTTGGCTGCATATTGTAATGATTGCCCATTGGCTGCCTGTGTTGTGTAATAATTGCCCTTTGTAGGCCATGTATGGTCAGGATTAGAGATGGGCTCAGGCGTGTTCAAGTTTGCACGTACCCGATCCCGCCAGGAAGCCGACACTGCAGTCCGCTAATCACAGGCAGTGAGACATTTACTGATCTGTGCAGCTGCGGATCGGGAAATGTCTCACTGTCTGTGATTAGCGGAGTGCAGTGTTGGCTTCCTGGCGGGATCGGGTACGTGCAAACTTGAACACGCCCGAGCCCATCTCTAGTCAGGATGGTCATTATCTTCTCTATTTATTGTCAGTGCTGTTTGTTGAGAGGAACATATTACTAGAATTTATCTCCAAAATGAAGAGAATGTTCCGGCCCCCAAAGGGGGGAAATGTTCTGACCCTGAAGGGGTTAATCTAGGTTTCCACACTATATATGTGTGTATCATCATCTGCTGGAGATAAAAGACGACACAGTGACTATGGAGGAAGAGGACGGACATGACGGGGGGGTTACTGGGTGTAAAACAGAAAATAAGATCTTATTACCTCATCTGCTGCAACTTCCAGCAACGTCTCCTCTCTACTTCCTCCCAACTCACCTCTCACCCGGAACTTCCTGTCTGTACCTGACATCACTTCCTGTCTGTATTCCATAGAGACTTCCTGTCTGGGTAGAAGCAATACCACCTTGTGGAGCTCAGAGGAACTGCAGCCCTGAGAAACGTCTTGCAGTGTGAACACAGGCTTGTGCTGTGTGTGTGTATGTATTAGTGATCGAACGAGATCGGTTTTTCTTTGCCGATACTGATATTTTGCCGATCGCATATAGGTATCGGCCGATATTTTCAAACATGTAAAATTTTGCCCAAAAAACACGAAATTTGACACAAATCTCTTAATAAACATGTGAATCTTTATTTATTTACATTTTTAACATAAAGTGCTTGTTCTTCACACCTTAACTGCATAAAAACTGATTGGAAATCTTCAATTGCAGGGACATTTGCTTTGCATTTCACAACATCTGATTGTGCATTATGCATAATAAAGTGCAGCGGTAGTGGACTCACTCACTGCAATATGTTACTGCAGTGCAGTCAGTGCAAAACTGTTCGAAAAAAAGCTAGGAAACAACAACAGCTACACAAAAAATACACATACACAGTGGATTGGATGGACTGGAGTCAGTGGAAGAGGACTACCTCTGCAGTAAGGCACTGACTGCAACTAATGCAGTGCAGTCAGTGCAAAACTGCTAGCAAAAGAGCAAGACAACAGCTACACATGTCACAGTGGATTGGACTGGGCTGGAGTCAGTGGAGGACTACCTCTGTCTGCATTATGGCACTCACGGCAACTACTGCAGTCAGTGCAAAACTGCTAGAAAAAAGCTAGGCAACAGCTAGACAGTGGATTGGATTGGAGTCACTCAGTGGACTACCTCTGCAGTAGGGCACTCACTACAACTACAGCACTCCCCAGGGGGCAGGGCTACACGTATAAGATTGGAGCACCAGCACCTTTATTGCAATTTTGCACATCACTGAAGATACCTTTGATTTTTTATGAACTTGGCACTTTATGCATTTCAATATATTTATTTATTGGTCACCATTTGATACAATTTTGGAATATTTATATGGTTATTTTATCACTGTCACAGGATTTTTGACAGCACTAGCACTTTATATCCAATGTGACACTTTCTGATAGTGATTACAGAAACAGAATTACATTATTATATGGTTTAACCGGTTGCCGACCGCCGCACGACTATATACTGCGGCGGTCAGCCCCGGCCAGGCAGAGTGACGTATCGGTACGTCACTCGCCTGTCACTGACTTGCGAGCCTATCGCGGGCGGGCGCGCGCCCGCCGAGGCGCGCGCCCACCGCGGCTCGTTCACAGACAAGTCAGTGCGTGTGACCGGCGGACTCGATGTCCGCCAGTCACACTGCGATCGCTCCTGTGAAGGGAGAAAGACAGAGCAGCTTGTGTAAACAAGCTGCCTGTCAGTTCTCCCTGTGTAAAAGTGAAGATCTGTCCGTTCTACTATGTAGAACGGTTGATCTTTGCTTTTACACCAATAGGAATGTCCCTACACAGTTAGAATCACGCCCCTAGGACACACTTAACCCCTCCCTGTCCAATAAAGTTAACCCCTTCCCTGCCAGTGTCATTTTTGCAGTAACAGTGTATATGTATAGCACTGATTACTGCAGTAATGTCACTGGTACCCCCAAAAGTGTCAAAAATGTCAGTCAAGGGTCCGATCTGTCCGCCGCAATGTCGCAGTACCGAAAAAAAAATCGCAGATCGCTACCATTACGCGTTAAAAAAAAAAACACCAAAAATGACAAAAATCTTTCCTTTTGTTAGTAAACGCGATAACTTTTGCGCAAACCAATCAAAATACGCGTTTTGCAATTTTTTTTTACCAAACATAGGTAGCATAAAACAAATTGGCCGAAAAATGTTAAAAAATTTTGATTTTTACTTTTTTTTTTGGGGAATTTCATATAAAAAAATGTGAAAAATATTGTTATTTTTGCAAAATTTACGCTCTTTTTTTGTTTATAGCGCGTGATCAAAAAATCGCACAGGTGATCAAATACCACCAAAAGAAAGCTCTGTTTGTGGGAAAAAAAGGACGTCAAATTCGTTTAGATACAGCGTCGCACGACCGCGCAATTGTCCGTTAAAGTCACGCAGTAAAAAATCGCAAGAAAAACCCTGGTCCTTTAGCAGCCAAATCCTCCGGGGCTTAAGTGGTAGCACTTGCACTTTTATCTCACTGTGCATAGTCACCATCTTTTGTTATTTATTGATTTATTTGCAGTATTACTTTGGCGCTACATTCATTTTATTTTATACCTATATTTGTGTTATGTGGAAGCACTGAATGTATGCTGCCATTGCCCTTTTTTACACTGTTTTATTGTGGTCTAGCACTGATTTTATTTATATTTACTAAGGGTGCATGCTTTGGCCAATCACATAATGCACCGCGCACATGCAGTGCATTATGGGCGCTTGAATTTCCTGCGAAGAAGCACATTTATTCATCATTCGACGAACGATCAAACGGCCGATGTTTGAGTCGAACTTAGCTTCTATTCAAACTTGAAGCTCATCCCTAATCACCAGAAACAGTAATCATTGGTCCCAAATCTCTAATGGTTTTTTTATGTATGTTTTGAGTTTTGCTAACACAATTTTTTGGAACGTTGGTAAAACATAAATTTTTGTTTCCACAGATCCTCCTCCTCCGTCGGTATGACTCCTCCATAAAAAACTTTACCAAGCCGACCATTATGCGACACCTGCATTTGAAGCTGTGGCAGAGATTCCACCACCGCACATCAGTGCAGGACCTTCAGCGCTCTTTGAGTGACATAAAGAGGCGCAATCCAAGAGCACTGAAGAAGGCCGTGGCGAGAATCTCTGGTAAATCAATATGTGGAATAAATATGCCAAAAGATGTGGATGTGTGGGGGTGGGGGGTGGGGGGTGTTCACAGCCTTTGGAACTTCCTTTATAATTTGTGATTAAATGATATCCTCTTTGTCTTCTTGTTCTAGACACAGCTGATGGGTGCCAAGCGGTGGTGTGCTTGGTAAAGAAGGGAAGGAAAAGGATGGCAATCCTGCGATATGTGGCCCCAGGGAGTGAGCCATTGGAGCGACTCTGAATTATTGATGGTAAGCAAAAGCATGTTAATTTTAGAGATGTTTATTTGAAATCACTTTGGGGGTATTGTGGAGCCTAAATAATGTTTTTATATTTTATTGGTTTTAAATTTGGCTGCTTTGGTTCAAAACACTTCTGTCTGAACAGTTTGGGATCAAAATGGTGACAGTCAGCTACTCTTGAGGGGAGGTGTACCCAGGGCCGCTGATAAAAGAAAAGGAATTGGCAGCACTCCAGGTTGAGTCAAAATCCAGATTTATTGACTGGACATCCAAATATGACAATCGTGACAAGGTAGACGAGTTTCACACACTGACTGTGTGCTTAATCATTACAAAGAAAAATGGATATAACATCTCAATATACACACACAAAAATCCAATCATCAATTAAAAAACAGGTGATACAAATAAGGGGTAAACCATTTTCCTAATTACCGAGGACACGGATAGACCCATAAAACATCTATGTGAAACCAGTGAAAAATCAAATGTGAATGCTGTGACACAATTGTGTATAAAAAAATATATAAATGCAAAAAATCTGATAAAATCTAAATATGTATAAACTATGTGTGAAAATTAAATGTATTGTGATTAAAGATATGGATAAAATTACCATTGTTTAATAATATGTGTCAATTATAAAATGAGAATAAAAGCGCAAAAAATGCACAAAAAATATACAAAAATAGTGAATATATATATTGATATCTGTACAATCCGATTATGTGAATATAAAACTATGAAATAGTTTGTTATTAAATTTTCAATTTTAAGAAATTTTTTTTGTCAAATATATAAATCTATTCGTGCATATTAGTTGTATGGGTCAGAAGAAAATCGATCGTATAACATACACAGACCAAACGATATATGTACAATAAAAACAATTTTGAACAATATGGTTTTTAGAACAAAATAAACACATATGATCCTGTGTATATATACATCAACCGGTCACCCATAAAAACAATTACAATCATATAGGGGTGACCGGAGAGAGATATATAGTTCGAGGAGATCAAAGCTACATACATCAGATTATAACACTAGATACTGAACAAGATAGAGGATCCATACATGGTAAGATCTGATTGTAAAGAATCCATGATTGGAAGGATATATGGAGGGATAAGGGATCCATACATGGTAAGATCTAATTGTAGAGAATCCATAATTGGAAGGATATATGGAGGGATATAGGCCTGGGAGATGAACAACTACACAGAGTATATTTAATATTATGCAGGATGATGGCCAAACATTTAAGCTCATTATATAAATAGAATATAAAGTATATGTAATATAATATAAACTCTGCAGTGTTGGCCATATCATGCTATAAACTCTTAGGGACGGACATCGAGATCTAGTCAGAGTTCAAAGGATCCGAGGGACAAAGCTAGATACACCAGACTACAACACTGGATATCGTGCAAGACAGGGGGTCCATACATGGTAAGATCCAACTGCGTAGAATCCGCACATAAAAGGACATAAATATGGGAGATAATTAACTATGCAAAGTATCGTTAATATTATGTAGGATGATGGCCCAACCTCTAAGCTCATTATATAAATAAAATGTAAAGTATAAGTAATATAATATGAACTCTGCAGTGTTGGCCACGTCATGCTATGAACTCCCAGGAATGGACATCGAGATCCAGCCAAAATTCAAAGGATCCAAGGAACAAAGGATCAATTAATCAAAAGATCCAGAGATCCTGGCCCCCAACTGTGAAAAAACATGCGGCTATGTATATGGGCAATTCCTATTGTAATTGAATGTGGAAATGCAACAAGTTTGGAGGCAATTATGTATCTGGATTTGTTACCCGATGTCAACGTCCAATCCCAAGCAATGTGTGAAATAAATCACATAGTATATATTTATTGTTATATCGTATCAACACTATTAACAGATTGACATGGGAACTGTAACAACACTGGAGATGAATTCTCCAATGTGTTGCATTGGACGGACACTGGATATGGAGGATTCCAATCATAAATGGTTTAAATCCATTTTATTTGAAGGAGAAAAAAATACCCTTAATATTTGTGATTATCCATGTGAACCACCATTTTCTATATAACATACAGAACACACATACGCAGTCTGCGAATAGGGCCAGAAATGATATATAATATCATAACGATATATGTTTGCACAAGACCTAATGGATGTATTATCTACAAATAAGGAAATCATGGTTTGGCCCGACCCATTGTGCCGTATGTGTGCAGATCCAAATGAATCATGTCAATGATCGCTGACATCTCCCGATGTATGAACAAAAGAGATTATAATGGTGAATCATCAGTTTATTGTACATAGAGATACAAAACACTGACTTCCTAGATATAGGTCGCTATGGATCATTATCTTTTGGATATGCACACATGTGGCTGATGTTTGGAGATGTAATTTCATAGTTTTATATTCACATAATCGGATTGTACAGATATCAATATATATATTCACTATTCCTTGTATTTTTGTATATTTTTTATGCATTTTTTTGCGCTTTTATTCTCATTTTATAATTGACACATATTATTAAACAATGGTAATTTTATCCATATCTTTAATCACAATACATTTAATTTTTATACATAGTTTATACATATTTAGATTTTATCAGATTTTTTGCATTTATATATTTTTTTATACACAATTGTGTCACAGCATTCACATTTGATTTTTCACTGGTTTCACATAGATGTTTTATGGGTCTATCAGTGTCCTCGGTAATTAGGAAAATGGTTTACCCCTTATTTGTATCACCTGTTTTTTAATTGATGATTGGATTTTTGTGTGTGTATATATTGAGATGTTATATCCATTTTTCTTTGTAATGATTAAGCACACAGTCAGTGTGTGAAACGCGTCTACCTTGTCACCATTGTCATATTTGGATGTCCAGTCAATAAATCTGGATTTTGACTCAACCTGGAGTGCTGCCAATTCCTTTTCTTTTATCAAGTTTTCACGGAGGCGAGCCGGGGCATGCACCGGTGTGAGTCATCAGGCAATTACACCACCTTGAGCAGTGAGTCCTTGTCTGTTCAAGGGCTGCTGATAAGCCAGTACAACCAGCCCCGTTGTACTGAGGCCGAAGTCCTCAGCTCAGTAGGGGTAGGGGGGCCTGGAGAAATCTCAAAACAGTGCAAAAAAAAAAAAGCCTTTAGGGAATTGTTAACTGCATGGCAGCACCTTAGGCTGGGTGTTTTTTTCTATTTTATGGCCCCAATGTTGTGCTGTTGGGTGTGTGTGGGGACTATTTCTTCTATTTCGGGCGCATGTCATTTCCGCACCCGCTCTGTGTTCTTCTAGGCTGACTGAGGGCGGCTCAAGTCCCGGCCGCTTGCCTGCATTTTGCCTTTCCTGGTGGAGTGATCCATTTTCCTCTGCCCACGGCCGGCACTCAGCTCTGCTCTCCACTCAGCCTGCGAGAGACTGCAAGGGAAGCTGCCTATGAGTGTGACAGCTTAGCAGCTATCTACAACGTTGCAGAGGAGAGGAGGCAGCTGCTTTTTGAATTGTCCAGCAGTCAAGACAAGAAGAGGACGTGCCAGTGCTTTAAAACAGGTGTGTGCTTGGGGGAGGTGACATTGGCATGGTGGGGGGGGGGGCACTGTCTGACTGCAGCACAAAAATAGCATGGGGGCATTGTCTCTGACTGCAGTACATACATGACATGAGGGGGGGGGTGGCACTGTCTCTGACTGCAGCACATACATGGCATGAGGGAGGGGCACTGTCTCTGACTGCAGCACATACATCATATACTGTATGATGCATGGCATGGGGGGGCACCGTCTCTGACTGCAGCACATACATGGCACGGGGGGCACCGTCTCTGACTGCAGCACATACATGACATGAGGGGGCACCGTCTCTGACTGCAGCACATACATGGCACGGGGGGCACCGTCTCTGACTGCAGCACATACATGACATGAGGGGGCACTGTCTCTGACTGCAGCACATACATGGCATGAGGGGGCACTGTCTCTGACTGCAGCACATACATGGCATGAGGGGGCACTGTCTCTGACTGCAGCACATACATGGCATGGGGGGCACTGTCCCTGACTGCAGCACATACATGGCATTGGGGGGGCACTGTCCCTGACTGCAGCACATACATGGCATTGGGGGGGCACTGTCCCTGACTGCAGCACATACATGGCATTGGGGGGGCACTGTCTCTGACTGCAGCACATACATGGCATGAGGGGGGCACTGTCTCTGACTGCAGCACATACATGGCATGGGGGGCATTGTCCCTGACTGCAGCACATACATGGCATTGGGGGGCACTGTCTCTGACTGCAGCACATACATGGCATGAGGGGGGCACTGTCTCTGACTGCAGCACATACATGGCATGGGGGGGCACTGTCCCTGACTGCAGCACATACATGGCATTGGGGGGGCACTGTCTCTGACTGCAGCACATACATGGCATGAGGGGGGCACTGTCTCTGACTGCAGCACATACATGGCATGGGGGGGCACTGTCCCTGACTGCAGCACATACATGGCATTGGGGGGGCACTGTCTCTGACTGCAGCACATACATGGCATGAGGTCACTTGAAGACAAAGTTGCACTTTGTTTAAAGGCAATGCCTAGGGAGGGGCCGGTGGCGGGGCCGAGGTGGGACCAGGAATGGGGCTGGGGTGTGACCAGGAGCAGAGTTGGGGTGGGGCCATGGGTGGGGCTTAAGGGGGCCCCATCATCTAGGCTGTACGGGGCCCCATGATTTCTATCAGTGGCCCTGGGTATACCAGCAATGTTTTGGAATCACCATTTTTGCACTGTTCACTATTTGGACATTATATTTTTATCTATAATAAATATTGCTGCGCCAAGTGACAAAGTAAATATGTTTAAATAATTTATAATCAGAAAGCAACTCAGTGCTTATAAAATCAGATAACAGTGATAATCAGTGAAAATAGCAGTCCCAATAGTGAAAACTGAAAGTGAACAATAAATCAATCAATCTTCAGTTGTGATTTAAATAAAGTGCTGCATGCTTCACTCCAGTGCTCCCAGTGGCTAGTGCAAGATAAGCAGCTCACCTTAGGATTAGACTCTTGAGAGTCATGCAGGCTTTGGGATGTATACAGATGGATATACAAGGATAGCAGCCTGGTCTCCCTTCATCCACTACTTCCAGCAACCGCTCCACGTGGGCCAAGGACCCGGTGTGAGAAAAGGAAGAAAGGATCTAATGCTATCTGTTTGCAAAACCTTTATTCCTCTTGCTATACAGAAATCCACTTACATTCAACAGCACTTCAGCAGTGCGGGCTTAGCAGCATCAATACAGCTCCCTGTGTATCTCCAAGGATCGACGTACTCCTAGTAGGCTCCTCCCCCTTACACGTTATGTGAGAGACTTCCTCAGCGGGCCATAGTGGATGGACAGTGACCTCTTGTTAAACATGCCCAATAAATCTCATTGATGGCATTGCTCCTGTATGTACCGCCTGCCCTAAGTAAATGTCCAATGGACATTCCCTAATGCATTCCTAGCTTTGTCTTAAAAATTGTAGGGGCGCTGAGTATATTGCTACCATGTGCAGAAGTAGCTGGATATTTGTGTCCTAAAATTGTGTGTAACTTGTGCTGTTTTTATCTGTAGAGACCAGCGATGATGAGGAGGAGCAGCAGGAGGCTCATCCACCTCAGGACCACTGTAAGTACTTTGTCTGTGAATGCGTTCTGTGTCTTTGTTCTAAGTTGGAGGGCTGCATTTTTTATTATATATGTTTTCTCTTTTGTGGTTTATGTAGCGTCAGCGATGGGTGAGGAGGAGGACGGTGAGAAAGGAGGAAGAGATGGAGGAGGCGGGGGAGGAGACAGTGGAGGAGGAGAGGGAGGAGGAGATAGCTGAAGAGAGGGGCGAGGAGGACACCTTCCCTCAAGGTAAATGTAAGTACCCTCCATGTGTTTGTGTCTTCTCTGGGTCCCTGTTTAAACTGGAAGGGCTGCAATGTTTGTTTTTCTTGGTTTTGGTTGATGTAGCAGCAGACATCTATGATGTTGGGGAGGACAGGGGAAAAGGGGAGGCTGCCCCCCCTCCCAGCCCACTGTAACTACCTTTAATGGGTTGGCCTACTTTCCGTGTCCCTTTTCAAAATTGCGGTTATTAAATGATTGTATTTTGTCTTTATGTTTCTAGTATCTGCCATGTGGTCACCCCGTGGGGAGGAGAAGGCCCATGGAGGAGAGGAGGCAGGCTCCCCCAAGGTATGACACTGTAAGTACATTCAATGGGATTCTCACGTGTAATGTGTGTGCTAGGGTGATGTGTATATGTGCAAATGTAAGTTTGTGGAAGATTCAGTGTATTTTAGCTAGACGTGACAGCCAGGAAGGTTGAAGTGGAGTTTGACATGGAGAATTGTGAAAGCCAAGGATAGAGAATATCCTATCAGGGCTATCTAACAATGACCACTAATTGCAAGTTTATTTTGGGCAACACAGTCAGTGTGGAGAGGGTTAACTTTCCCGATTTGATTGTTTTTTCTAAGCATCAAAAAAGGAGATGGTCAAAACACTTTGATGTTGTTGGTGCCTCAGCCATACCTTTTCAGAGAACCACCTTCAGCACAGAAGCATGGAGTTCATATCTTTAAGGCTACATGGTAAAGGGAGGTGCTGCGCTAGAAACAAAGTGAGTATATATCAGTCCAATAAGACAATAGGTCCATCCATCCACCAGGGTCAGCTGTTAAGGCAAATAGGTGCTACCACCACCAGATCACCTCCAACCACACTGCCTCTTATCGTCTTGTTATTAATGCAAAGCATCCATATCCCACTATAGGCTCATCCAGAGTTCATATTCAGCACCCAGTAAGGCCAGATAATGGTCCAGGATCAGGCAGGCTCCCAGGAAAGGGTCACACAAATTCCCAGGCTCAGGATTCGTTCCCCAGGGAGGATTAACAAAAAGCCCCAATACTAGAAAAACACTCAGAGTAGTACGTATGAAATAAAGGGCAATATTTATTTTAAAGCTGTTCAACTCACATAAACATGCAGAGCATGGTCAGTGTGTGTGTACAGTCTGGGTTCCAACCGACAAAATGGCCACTGCATCCTCTGCGCAATGAGGTCACACCTTCCAGTCCCGCCCAACGCCTCGTTTCATCAGCAAATAACTCATCAGGGCCCCTGAAGCAGAATGCTTGCAGAGTAGCAATCAGCTTCAGCACTGAAAACACATATATATATATTTAGATAGATGTACAACTGGCTTACCAGTAGACAATCTCCAAATAGACAAGCTCCCAGTAGACAAGCTCTCAGATCAGCTGGGATAATTGACGATTTATTTTGAATCAGCTGTGAATGCTGTCACTTGCCGAACACTTCCGCTTCACAGGCATGTCCAATCATCTTAGCTGCATGTACTTATCACAAATTTTACCAATTTAACAATCTGTAGACACATCCCCCCCCCCCCCCAACACAACTGATGTGATGATGGTTGGACCAGAACCCATGACATATCAGTCAGTGTCTATGTGCAGATACCACTACACCACAGTGCTAAGTGCAATCCATGCCTGTAAGTTTCAAATTAAACTCCTAATTGTAAAAGCCGCGATCGCCAATAATGCCGCTCTAATCGGAATTCACTATTGAATTTAACGATTACAAATTTGCCTGGGCATTATTTTAACTAATTTAACACGGGGAGAAAAAATAGAACTGGAGCAGTGCAATTCTTTCAGCTTAGTGAATTACTCCCCCCCCCCCCATGTCTGACAGTCCTCCACAATATCGCAGTCCTGCTATACGGCGCTGATCACCGCCATCACTAGAAAAAATATATATCCCATAGTTTGTAGATGATATAACTTTTACACATGTTGTGCATTTTATACGTTTGAGAATATTATTCTGATTATTTTAAATTTATTACTAAAAGGCGGTGTCTGAACTATCAATAAAATTATGACGCAGTGCCTCCAGCCGATTACGGCAAATAATTTAATAACTAAAAACAAAACCCAATCAATTTTGTTCAGACACTCATAGTATACCACGCAATTTTCCTGAGTTCTTTTTTATCAGTTAATTTCTTTTTAAAAGCATATACCAATCTTAGTGAAACAGTCTACAGTAGGGAATATATATATAAGAATATTTATTCGCAAGACATATTTTCACCATAAATGATCATACTTGAGTGACATAAAGAGATAACCTTACATAAGATACAAACTTAAAACGATAAATGCAATGTGATATTTAGCTAAACGATGAAAGTGAAACTAAAGCAAGATTACGTTTTTCCCATATGTAGTAGAAACCATATTTTAATATTCTATATAATCAGACCACAATTTTCTGCGAATCACATGGCCGAAAGTCATTCCACTGCAGATGAAGTGAGAATAAGCCATGCAAAACGGAAGACGTAAAATCGCAAATAATGCGCTTAATCTGATATTAATAAAAATGTTATAAAAACAAAAATCATCTCTTTAGAGAAAAATCTACATATGGTTTATACGGCTGGGATTGTACTTTCGTTACCCTTTAAATATGAAATGTAAAACATTTAAGGAAGTATTTAAACAATATTGAATAATAATCAAATAACAGCAGGGCATGATTACCATATTTAAAATGGCCGCTAGTTTAGAATGGTAGTTACCAGGTTCCTTAAGATGGCTGCATTTCCAAGATGGTGGCCAATTAGGGAGGAGTTTCGCTTGGCGTCCCTCAAAGGTTCAGATACACGGTGGACCAAGATGGCGTCTGTGTAGATGAGTCTATGCATGGTTGTTGTAGTGTGTATGTTGTAAGTGTGATGTGTCTTGTGTCTTGTGTGGTGTGTGTTCTATTACATCTCTGGTTTCTTTTTATTTTGTGTTGAACAAAAGGGCAGTAAAAATTATCATAAGCCAAACCCAGTGGGAGGAACATTATTCCTATTGGTTGGAACATCTTATTCATTAACTGGTGATGTCATAGGGTGACACCTCTTGGTTAACCAGTATATTAAAATTAAATAAAGATTTCTCCATTTAAGACTATTATAAAACAACATAAAATGTAATCATGCTCTCATCTATGACGTCCATTTAATCCACCAGGTATCTGAATAAAGATTAATCTGGATACCACCATTCTCATATTTAATATCTCTTATGTAATATATATATATTTATTGGATTTTACTTTTTAACCCAAGACTTCAATTAGTAGCAGTAAGAATTATATAGATACATATACAGTTATATATATTGATACACAACAGCTTGTATATGTAACTTTTTCTATACATGGTTACTTCTGATCAGAATATTATCCATTTAGGCATTATTATGTTAACAACGGTACATTCATGATTTGGACTGGATGATAAAATATGGGCGAAATTTCTGACCATTTGACACTACTATATGATAGAATATAATGTACTTCTCAGTAGGAGGTTGTCATAACATCATAGTTCCATAACCTTTTGTATATGATGGGGAAAAGATATCACTTTATGATTTTATGAAATTCATTTTGAGATTTGCAGTTCTCATCAGCCTAAGTGACTCTGATATCATTTAATTTTCAATGGACAATTGTCTGTATGACACAATCTTTAACCATGTAAGTGTATGGGAATGTATTACCAATTCCAGTCTTTGTCAAGGCTAATTTCCATTTGTTTGTCCTCTCATGATTTAGACAATGGCTTATTTGCTGGTGGATGGTTGAACACAGGTGTTATCCTGAAATTGAGTTTCACCCATTGTGTGAGTCATGGCCTGAACATAAAGTTTTATGGTCTCTCTGGCTTTTCTGGTTTCATGACCAGGGGAAGGATGTCTTATGTAAACCTTTTCCCCCAAAGGCCGTTCCACCTGTGATAAGCAATTTATCTGCCTTTCTGAGCATTGTATTTAAAAGTTTGTCAAACACAGTTTCCTTTCGGGGGGCAGATGACACAGCTTCTCATCTCAAAGTACATGCAAACAAAACCATCTCAAACAATGGACGCAATGTGTGTTTCAAACTGAAAGAGTTTTGACTCAATATGTAGCAAGGTCAATGGAGGCCTCAAAGTTCACAATTCTTGACCCGTAATAATAAAAAATGTATTTCTATTTCGCACTGAAAGTTTAACACACAAACCAATCAATATACACTTATTTTTACCAAAAATATGTAGCAGAATACAAATTGTAATAAACTGATGAAGAAATTTTGATTTTTTACATTTCTTTTTATTGGATGTTTTATGTAAGAAAGTAATAAATATTTTTTTTTTCAAAATTGTCTTTTTTTGTTAATAGCGCAAAAAATAAAAACCGCAGAGGTGATCAAATACCACCAAAAGAAAGCTCTATTTGTGGGGAAAAGGACATCAATTTTATTTGGGTACAGCATCGCACGACCGCACAATTGTCCGTTATAGTAATGCAGTGCCGAATCGCAAAAAATGGACTGGTCATGAAGGGGATAAATCTTCCAGGAGCATAAGTGGGTAACTAATGCCTGGAAAATTTGGTCATGTAAAGATTTATCAGGACGCCTGAACCCTCCTAGGACAGCCTAGGATGAATGTGTTCCCCATTCCCACAGAAAGATTGGTCTCTTGTACAATGTCACGTCCGGTTATGTGTCGGTTATCTAGGCTCAGGCCTTCCACGTGCTGAATGATCACAGGAATTACTGCTGGGGGCTGGGAACCGCCACGGCCGGGATCCTCACTGACCGACGTTTACACCAATCAAATCTCTTCCTGCGGCTGAGCGTCTCATCACCGTACTGTGCTTGAAGTCTTCTGTAGATATCTGCGGGTTTTACACCTTCCTTCACAAGAACCTCCATCACCATACGCTGTTCCACGCAGGCACTAACACTGTTATCTGCCATCCTGAATAACGCTCCCTGGACTGCCTGCCACATGTGCGCCCCCCATCAGTAATAGGACACACTTACCACTTACTACTGCATGTAGGACTGCCATGCTACCACCCCTTTCTATACCTGTAAAATGAAAAGTCCTGGTTTGACTTGAATGTCCCTCATAGCGCAATACCGCATTATGGCCACTAGATGGAGCCAAAGAAATCAGTGTATGAAATAAAATACATCCAATATTCATCATGGCTAGGAGCATGCCGGTCACATTCATTCAACTAAACAGATCTCGAAGTGTGAAATCTTATACCACAAAATGTACTCAGCCAATGAAAGGTAATGACTCCATTTTTATTTTTCTCCTGCTATCAATGGCCAACACGGGACAACACTTCATCCATGTCTTTGGTGATCTCTGATCTTCTTATGAAGTGTTTCTTACATTATGAAGATCAGCCATGGTGTATATCTGAGGTGTATATCAGGGTGTGCTTCTTCCCCACATGAGAGCTGTGATGTCCAGCAACATTCATATAGAAGTAATTTTCCGCCCTCAGGCACTGAGTACAGGAAGACAGGACTTCAGTGAGGAACAATTCCCTCACTCAGGACAGGAATGTGGCTTCTCTGCTGTGTGACATAGTTACATAGTAGGCGAGGTTGAATAAAGACAATAGTCCATCCAGTTAATCATTATCTCTGATGTCTGTAAAGATTGGACTTATCTGAAAAACATTTCCCACACTCAGGACAGGAATATGGCTTCTCTCTCGTGTGAGATCTCTGATGTCTGTTAAGACTGGACTTCTGTGGAAAACATTTCCCACACTCAGGACAGGAGTAGGGCTTCTCACCTGTGTGAGATCTCTGATGTGTGTAAAGACTCGACTTCTGTGAAAAACATTTCCCACACTCAGGGCAGGAATACGGCTTCTCCCCTGTGTGAGATCTCTGATGTTTGTAAAGAACAGACTTCTGTGAAAAACATTTCCCACAATCAGGACAGGAATACGGCTTCTCCCCCGTGTGAGATCTCTGATGTGTGTAAAGATCAGACTTCTGTGAAAAACATTTCCCGCACTCAGGACAGGAATTCAGCTTTTCCCCTGTGTGAAACATCTGATGACTGTAAAGCCTGGACTTCTCTGAAAAACACTTCCCACACTCAGGACAGGAATATGGCTTCTCTCCTCTGTGAAACCTCTGATGTCTGTGAAGATTGGACTTCAATGAAAAACATTTCCTGCACTCTGGACAAGAATACGGCTTCTCACCTGTGTGAGATCTTTTATGGACATTAAGTTCACATTTAAAATGGAAACACTTCCCACACTCAGGACAGGAATACGGCTTCTCCCCCGTGTGAGATTTCTGATGTGTGTAAAGATTGGCTTTTTGTGAAAAACATTTCCCGCATTCAGAACAGGAATATGGTTTTTCTTTTGTGTGAGATTGTTTATGTTTTACAAGTTCTGATTTTTCTAAAAAACACTTCTCGCACTCGATACAGGAAAACCTCTTATCTGTTAGAAGGACGGCATCATCCCTCAGAGTCTGAGGTTCCTCAGGATAAGAGGAATACGATGGTCCGGCACTGTCCCTCACAGTCTGAGGTTCCTCAGGATAAGAGGAATAAGATGGTCCGACACGGTCCCTCACAGTCTGAGGTTCCTCAGGATAAGAGGAATACGTTGGTCCGACACGGTCCCTCACAGTCTGAGGTTCCTCAGGATAAGAGGAATACGTTGGTCCGGCACCGTCCCTCACAGTCTGAGGTTCCTCAGGATAAGAGGAATATGATGGTCTGGCACCGTCCCTCACAGTCTGAGGTTCCTCAGGATAAGAGGAATACGATGGTCCGGCACTGTCGCTCACAGTCTGAGGTTCCTCAGGATAAGAGGAATACGATGGTCCATCGACACTGTGTGGTGCCGGATGGACATTTGAGGTAGCCGGGTTTTCTCCTGGACTATACTGTGTGATGTCCTCATCTTCTACTTTACAGTCTGGAGACAAAGTGAGACAATCCTCTGAGGTTTTCCTCATCTCCCGTCCATGTACTAAAATAGAGATAAAAAGATTATTACTAGACATCAGCAGATTGGTTCCCCTAAACCAGGACTCCGCCCACATCAGGCAGCTTTGTCTCTGAGGATCTTACAATTCCCCCTCAATATAACTAGTAAATGGGTCCTCTGATCTCCTACCAGTTAATTTCTTTATTCATGGACCTTAGTGAGAGAGTGAGGAAACAACGAGAACTGTCTTTTATAGGAGTGACAGTGATGAGGGGACGAGTGTCCCCATCCCCTCTATCACTCACAGCCATCTTCCCAACACAAGAAGTCCCGCACTTCCTTATTTAGTCCATGATGTAGTCAGGAATAACAGCGGGGCTGAGCCCCACCAGAGGTCAGAGAGTGAGAATGGGGGGAGAACAACCAAGATGAAGACCGGACTGATCCTTAAAGACGTTGTAAACCCCCCAAAATGTTTTTTTTTTTTTTTTGGCAACCTGCAAGACAAACACATAATGAGCTAGTATGCATCGCATACTAGCTCATTATGAAATACTTACCTCAGAACGAGCCCCTGCCGTGCTGCCCGCTTACCTGTATGACGACATGTCCAGTCGCCCGTCTTCCAGGATCGCGGCATCCAGCCATCTGATTGGCCGGAGCCGTGGTGATGTCACTCCCGCGCACGCGCGCGGGAGCCGACGGTCACGGCACGGAGCTCTGAAGGAACGGCACGAGCGGCCGTTCCTTCAGAGCGCATGCACCAGTGACGTCACTGGCTGCATGTAGGGTAAATATCTCCTAAACGGTACATGTTTAGGAGATATTTACAGTACCTATAGGTAAGCCTTATCATAGGCATACCTATAGGTACAAGTTACAGAGGAGGGTTTACTTCCTCTTGAAGACAGTCATCATTCGGTTTTTGACTCCTCCCTCATTATCACTTTCTGTTTAAGGTTCCAAAGTTTGAGGATGTTATCAGATTATTATCAATATGTAAAAGTCTGTCCTCCAATCAAATCATCAGATATAAAATGTCCAGCTGGTAGAAAATAGGAGCAAAAGAAATAAGGCCTATGCAATGTACAACTTATTATACAGTATAAGATACAACAGTTATATCTGTACAGTATCAGAACCATGTAATGTACAACACACAGTATATAATGTAGGAGTCATGACTGGGAATGGGCCAAACACCCCTGTTTAGTTCACAGCAGAACTCCTGAACAGGGGAAATGTTCTAACCCGAACTGAAAACCCCACTGAAGTCCATGGGAGCAAAACAAAGCAACTTGTCCCCATGTTGATAGAAATAAGGGCCTCTTCCCAACAACCCTGGGCTGTGGTTGTCAGGGTCTGCAGGCGGGGGGCTTATCGGAATTTGGATGCCCCCTTTAACAAGGGGGCCCCCAGATCCTGGCCCCCCTATGTAAATGGGTATCAGGTACATAGTACCCCTACCCATTCACCATAATAGTGTCAAAAAAAGTAATAAACACAAGAGACAGTTTTTGACCCATTCTTTATTAAAAATCAAAAAAATAAATAGTTTCCCTCGATGTAAATCCATCGTCAATCATGATGCTCGCTGGACCTGAAAATTCTAAAACGTTCTTGCCTCCTGGGAGGCCTCCCGCCATCTGCCTGCTTTGACATTCCTTTTAAAGGCAAGAGGCGGGGTCATATGGCTTCATCACCCAGTGGCACCGCCCCCTTCTGACATCACATGGCCAGCATACACCAGTTAGTGACGTCAGGTGGTAGAGCCACCAAGTGACAATAAGCCCCCACCTGCAGACCCTGACAACCACAGCCTAGGGTTGTCGGGAAGAGACCCATAATCAGTGGAAGCCTAAATGTTTACATGTGGGACCTCTGCAACTTGTCACACCGCTGAATCCCATCTCCTGAGACTGCACTCAGTGACTTGGGTGTGAGACTTTACAGACATATTCTTCCCTCCGGCACAGCCAACAGACAACAGAAGAAGTAACCCTGGGAGAATTGTTCTGTCAGAGATCTTACTAGACCCGGGCATGGGGCAAAAGACCCGAAGAACATACCCCAGGTGCCTAGGTCTAGTAATGTCTATGGTGAAAATGAACATTTTGCTGCCAGCTGAACCCCAGAATCTCCATAAATCCAGTCTAGAGACATAAATTGTGTCTGCAGCACAGAGATGGAAGATTATCCGAGAGAAATACAGGAATACAGGACGGGGAACACAGCTCAGGAAAGTGACCAGGGGATTACAGGCTGATATCACCCAGTCCCCGTCCTGCTCTGGACCAATCAGTGAGCAGTATGGGTGGAGGAATGTATTTAGTGTTAATGGCCCACCTGTGCTGATCTCTGTAGGAGTGTCCTCCTCTATAAATGTCCCCGTTATTCCATCCTCCTCCATAGACTGCTGATCATCCCTCACATACGTCTCTTCTTCTTCTGCTTTAACCTCAACTTTTATATCTATCCGATCTTCACCCTAAACCAAGAAAATTATACAAAAGATCATTTGTGAAAAGGGTTAATCTTGTGATATCAGATATTGTAAAAAAAAAAAAATCCACTCACTGCCTCCATGAGTCCATGTTCTAGACACATCCCTTGTCTGTTACTGGATAATGTCCCAGAATTCCCAGCACCGCTCACCTCTCCTGTCAGCAGCTCCATCATCTTCTTGGTGACTTCTAGAATCTTCTGCATGTTGTGTCTCTCAGGTTTTAGGGAGTCACATGGAGGCACTGTGATGGTCATATGATCACCTGACTTCAGGAGAGGAAATCTCTGTATTGAGGAACCAATAGGAATATCATGTTAGAATCCCAGAGTCCTCCTCACCTCTCCGGTCAGGTCTGTGTTTTATTAATAGAGATAAGAGTGATGTCATGTGACCTCCCAGAATCCTCCTCACCTCTCCGGTCAGCAGGTAGATGATCTCCAGGGTGAGGTATAGTATCTTCTCAGTCATGTGACTCCGGTCCTCCTCCATCCTCATTGGTGCCATCATTTGATCTATACAGGTCTCCTTGTAGACGGATAACTTTGGGAAATGAAAGTAAGAATTATTTGGATGGTATTGGTCACACAATAATAGGATGTAGGATGTAGATGTGTGGAAATGTGGGGGGGGGGGGAGGGGTAATAGGAGGATTGCTGTACATTTAACCACCTCAATACCGGACAATTTAACCCCCTTCCTGCCCAGACCAATTTTCAGCTTTCAGCGCTCTCGAATGAGAGTTACTTAGTCATGCAACACTGTACCCAAATGTAATTTGTATTGTTTTTTATTTAAAAAAAATTTTTTTGTCTGTTATAAAATGTTGCAAATAATAAATCTTCTTCATAAATTTAGGGAAAAACTGTATTCTGCTCCATTTCTTAGGTAAAAATAACCCAAATCCATTTATAATATTTAGTCTGTAGGAAAATTAGAGTCCACAAACCATGGGATATACAGTGCTCAGCATAAATGAGTACACCCTTTTTGAATCAATATCTCAATGAACACAAGAACAATTTCCAACATTGTGATAAAACTGAGTTCTATGGAACATTTGTTTGGCTCATTACATGAAAGTAAGGATAATAATAGAACTTAGATTACACAATATATTTAGTTTTTCTCAAATTAGTTGATGCAAAAATGAACACACCCCACAACAAAAACTCCTCCATCTAGTATTTTGTATGACCTCCATGATTTGTAAGGACAGCACCAAGTCTAGGCATGGAATGAACGGCCACATATTGCAACATCAATCTTTTTCCATTCTTCAAGAACGACCTCTCTTAGAGCCTGGATTCTGGATGGAGAGCGATGTTCATCTCTTTTGAATTCCCCATAGGTGTTCCCCGATTGGGTTCAGATCAGGAGACTTACTTGGCCACTGAATCACTTTCAACCGGTTCTTCTTCAGAAATGTAACAGTGGCCTTAGATGTGTGTTTTGGATCATTGTCGTGTTGGAAAAGTGTGTGACAACCAAGGGCACGGAGTGATGGTAGCATCTTCTCTTTCAATATAGGGCAGTACATCTATGAATTCATGTTCATGACACTATTAATGAAATGCGGCTCCCCGACACCAGCAGCACTCATGCAGCCTCACAGAAGGACACTGCCACCACCATGTATCACTCTAGACACCATGCATTTTTCTTTTACTCCTCACCTTTGCAACGCCATACAGTTTTGAAGCCATCAGTTCCAAAAACATTTATCTTGGTCTCATCACTCCAGAGTACACAGTCCCGGTAGTCTTCTTATTTTTCACCCTGGAAAATTTTAAGGTGGGCTAAAGCCCATGCTTCCTTCATGGCCGACACCCATTCATGCCATTCCTCTGCAAAGTATGCTGTATTGTGTCATGGGAAACAATCACCCCAGTTTGGTTTCTACTTCTTTATCTAACTGCAATGAGCTTGCATGGCCATTTTCTCCAACCCTACTCATCAGAAGACGCTCCTTTGGAGGTGATAACTTCCGTGGACGGCCTGGACGTCTCTGTGAGATGGTTGCAGTTCCATTTTTGTATCGCTTTTGCTACATAATTCTGACTGATAAGTAAAGCTTTGATGATCTTCTTGTAGCCTTCACCTTTCTTGTGTAAAGAAATGATTTTCTTTCTCAGGTCTTCTGACATTTCTCTTTGCTGACACCATGAAATGGGAGGGGTTTTCTTTGTAAGTAACGCCCTTTTATAATCAACTGTCTGCTGGTTTAATATACAATTACACTCACCTATAGGTGAATTCTTCTTAATTATGATTTTATTGTGTACAATTTAGCTTTGCTCTTAAGACTTTCATTGGGGTGTATTCATTTTTGTAACATGGTCTTGAATTAATTTGTTAGGAAAAATACTTTTTTGTGTGCAAATTAACAAATCTTGGTTGCAATCAATGGACCGCATTTGTGGGAGTATTTTGTAGTATAGTGTCCCATAGAAAATGTTGATTCTGGAAAGTAAAATGACAGAGCAGTACAAATACCTCCGAAAATTACCCCTTTTTTGAAAGTAGACAGTCCAAGTTATTTAACATGAGGTATGATGAGTTTTTTGAAGCTGTAATTTTTTTGTCACAATTTTTTTTTTTTTAAAATGAAGAAATTATTTATTATTTCAAAAGGTTTCTATTTAACACGTTATTTCTCACACACAGCATAGGCATACTTAGAATTACACCCTGAAACACATTCTGCTATGCCTCCCAAATATGAGGGCACCACATATATGCCTAGATGCATACAGGGTCCCAAAATCCAAGGAGCACCTTTGGGCATTCAAGGAGCACAATTTATCTATTGAATTTCCTGACTACCTATCATATTTTTGAGGCCCTGGAGCATCAGGACAATGGAAACACCAACAAAATGACCTCACTTTGGAAAGTAAACACCCCCAGATATTTTCTGAAAGGCATAGTGAGTTTTTAAAAAATTTAATTTTTTTGCCAGAAGGTTTTTGAAAATGCAGAAAAGAAAATGAAAATGTATTTTTTTTTACACAAACTTGTCAGTTACAGTGCCTTGCGAAAGTATTCGGCCCCCTTGAACTTTGCGACCGTTTGCCACATTTCAGGCTTCAAACATAAAGATATAAAACTGTAATTTTTTGTGAAGAATCAACAACAAGTGGGGCACAATCATGAAGTGGAACGAAATTTATTGGATATTTCAAACTTTTTTAACAAATAAAAAACTGAAAAATTGGGCGTGCAAAATTATTCAGCCCCCTTAAGTTAATACTTTGTAGCGCCACCTTTTGCTGCGATTACAGCTGTAAGTCGCTTGGGGTATGTCTCTATCAGTTTTGCACATCAAGGGACTGACATTTTTGCCCATTCCTCCTTGCAAAACAGCTTGAGCTCAGTGAGGTTGGATGGAGAGCGTTTGTGAACAGCAGTTTTCAGTTCTTTCCACAGATTCTCGATTGGATTCAGGTCTGGACTTTGACTTGGCCATTCTAACACCTGGATATGTTTATTTGTGAACCATTCCATTGTAGATTTTGCTTTATGTTTTGGATCATTGTCTTGTTGGAAGACAAATCTCCGTCCCAGTCTCAGGTCTTTTGCAGACTCCATCAGGTTTTCTTCCAGAATGGTCCTGTATTTGGCTCCATCCATCTTCCCATCAATTTTAACCATCTTCCCTGTCCCTGCTGAAGAAAAGCAGGCCCAAACCATGATGCTTCCACCACCATGTTTGACAGTGGGGATAGTGTGTTCAGGGTGATGAGCTGTGTTGCTTTTAGGCCAAACATAACGTTTTGCCTTGTTGCCAAAAAGTTTGATTTTGGTTATATCTGACCAGAGCACCTTCTTCCACATGTTTGGTGTCTCCCAGGTGGCTTGTGGCAAACTTTAAACAACACTTTTTATGGATATCTTTAAGAAATGGCTTTCTTCTTGCCACTCTTCCATAAAGACCAGATTTGTGCAGTATACGACTGATTGTTGTCCTATGGACAGAGTCTCCCACCTCAGCTGTAGATCTCTGCAGTTCATCCAGAGTGATCATGGGCCTCTTGGCTGCATCTCTGATCAGTCTTCTCCTTGTATGAGCTGAAAGTTTAGAGGGACGGCCAGGTCTTCGTAGATTTGCAGTGGTCTGATACTCCTTCCATTTCAATATTATCGCTTGCACAGAGCTCCTTGGGATGTTTAAAGCTTGGGAAATCTTTTTGTATCCAAATCCGGGTTTAAACTTCTCCACAACAGTATCTCGGACCTGCCTGGTGTGTTCCTTGTTCTTCATGATGCTCTCTGTGCTTTAAACAGACCTCTGAAACTATCACAGTGCAGGTGCATTTATACGGAGACTTGATTACACACAGGTGGATTCTATTTATCATCATTAGTCATTTAGTTCCACATTGGATCATTCAAGATCCTCACTGAACTTCTGGAGAGAGTTTGCTGCACTGAAAGTAAAGGGGCTGAATAATTTTGCACGGCCAATTTTTCAGTTTTTTATTTGTTAACAAAGTTTGAAATATCCAATAAATTTCGTTCCACTTCATGATTGTGTCCCACTTGTTGTTGATTCTTCACAAAAAATTACAGTTTTATATCTTTATGTTTGAAGCCTGAAATGTGGCAAAAGGTCGCAAAGTTCAAGGGGGCCGAATACTTTCGCAAGGCACTGTATATGAGATATTTCTTACACACAGCATGGGCATACTGAGAATTACACCCCAAAACACATTCTGATACTCCTGAGTATGGCGATACCACATGTATGAGACTTTTTCACTGTCTGAACTGATTATATAACAGACATTGGGCTCATTTCACTAAGCGGTATAAAATACTGCTTAGGGTTTTTCACTTTTTTTTGCAATTCACTAAAAAAATGCAACTAAAATACAGCATGAGCTATTTTATTAGGTGATGAAGTATTTTAGTAGTTACAGCTTGTGGTACTTTAACTCTGGTGGTAGCCAGCGTCCTTAACAAGCAGTAAAGCACTTTTTGTTAATGAGTGGGCAGCCATCGGCGTCCTTAACAACCAGTAACTGTCAAGGTTGTTAATGATTGGGTGGCTGCCATGTTTTTAACAACTATGAATCGTCTGCTGTCAGCGGGATTCCCCACTGAGAGCAAATTATAAACAAAAGAATTGCCAGCATTTAAAAATTGGGAAAAAAAACAGCATGGGGTCCCCAATCCATTCTAAGCCCTCTTGACTGCGCCATGCTTGTCGGTGATGTCATAAAAGGGCCGGGTCACCCAATGATTTCCTTCAAGTGTCAGTGTGAGTCAGGTTTTTTTTTAGTTTGGGGCGGATTTTCCGCATTTTCGTGATTGAGGTTGGATCTACTTCAGGAAGACATTTTATTTTTTTTTGGGACGGGAAGGGGGTTGAATAAAGGACTTGTCAAAAACTGGCTGTGTGTGATTTTACTAAATGTAACTAATTTTCTGGTGAATAAGTAGGGTTACTACTGTATGTAAAAGGAACACAGGCACCACTCTAAGTGTAATAAGAAGGTTTAATATGAATAAAAATCTCATCCTGAACTGCTCTACCGGACAGACGGACAACTATGATTTATACCACATGCTTTTTACATATGCTCGTTTGTGAGTATTCTGGTGTATGAGATTTTTATTCATATTAAACCTTCTTATTACACTTAGAGTGGTGCCTGTGTTCCTTTTGCAGCTGCCTTCAAGGTTCTTCTTACTTGTCGTCAGAGCAGCCCTCGGTGTAAATGAAGACTTTATATATGGACTATCTCTCATAGGTTTATATCTGATATTGATATGTTGTACTGTTTTTAGTGTGGTAACTGTTGGTCCAGCTGAAAAATCTATTTTGATTCCCATCTGGACATCTTTTTGATAAAATTGCCCCTCAATCCTCAAAATTGCCCCTCAATTGATCCCCATCCCATCCCCCCAAAATCCAGTCCCTTTCAGACTCCTATTGTGAGACTCATCATAGTGTCTCTGGAGGGGGCGCTGATCATTCCCGTGTAAAATCTTACAGAAATCTTCCCTAATCCCAACCTTTATCATTTCATTCCCCCCACATACAATGTCTGGAACCGGCATTTACTGACACCAATAACTCCCCTCGTGGTACAGACCATAAATTCCCTCATTGTAATATACGGATTATTCTACATTTCCACACTATATATGTGTGTATCATCATCTGCTGGAGATAAAAGAGGTCACAGTGACTATGGAGGAAAAGGACGGACATGACGGGGGGTGGGGGGGTTACTGGGTGAAAATAGAAAATAAGATCTTATTACCTCCTCTGCTGCCACTTCAAGCAACGACTTCTCTCTACTTCCTCCCGAGTCACCTCTCACCCAGAACTTCCTGTCTGTATCTGACATCACTTCCTGTCTTCCATAGAGACTTCCTGTATAGGCAGATGTGAGGTGACCACCTTGTGGAGCTCAGAGAAACTGTAGTCCTGAGAAACTTCTGGTAGTGTGAACACGGCCTTGTGCTGTGTGTGTATGTACTGTATATCCTTATAGATGGGTCATCTACACTCCCACCAAGGGGGATAGAAATATATTACTGCTCGGGGGAGACATTTCGGCACCTTTGATTTTGCAGTAAAATTGATTGCAGATTTAGTCATGTAGAACATCTGTTATATGGATACAAAGAACCCCAGCCGAGAGTAAAGGGTGGAAATGGCTCCTGATCCCCGGATTTGGGCAATTATGTCACCAATATAAATGGAAATAACCTGCGTTATGTGTAACAACTCAAATACCTACAAAAATAACTTCTACCGGACTGCTGCTGTAACAAAGGTAAGTATTCCCTTTATCAACTAGAAGAGTATTATGTGTCACAGCGCTGTCCTATTGTGTGTGCACATAAATTATCACAAATACACTAAAATATGTGGATACATTCATATATAAAGTGCTAGGGGCTCAAAATAATATTCTCCCTCAGATCTACTGCTTCCACTTTACACCTACTTCATTTATCTTATGGTGTTGATCAATAAATGTTGTCAACTGATCCATGTGCAAATTCATATACAACATAAAGTGCTTTGTGCTCAAGATGCTGTTCCCTGCAGATCCACCGCTTCCACTGTGCACCTATTTCATTAATCTTATAATATTTGTTGCTATAATAAATAAAGTGAAAATCTGTGCAAATTCATGTAAACATACAATATTGTGTGCTCAATATAGTGTTCTCTGCAAGTCCACTGCATACACTTTGCATCTACTTCAATGAAGTTCTGTTGCTCAAAAGAAGTCCACAAATGAATGAAAAGTTGATAAGGTGTGAAAGTTCTCCGTGCTCCAAACTGTGCCAGCTGTAGTGTAGCCACGCCTTCTTCCACCTCTTACACACGTGATGGTGAGGGCGCCCCCTTAGTAGCGCTTCCCCACTCACCAGAGCAATATGACTCCCAGCTTTTCAGCAACCAGAGTCACAAACATCCTTCACACTCTCCTCACCTCCGATGGCAAAGGAACTGGATCCTCCTCGCTCACTCCTGCAAGTCTGCTGCGCTTTATGTCAATCTCCCTCCTAGACTCGGCTTCCTCCTCCGACCGCTGTTCCAGCAGGAGCTCCGCCTCTTCATACATACTCAGGGAGGAGAGAAAGGGGAAGGATATACAGTACAAACACACACAGCACAAGGCCGTGTTCACACTACCAGACGGTTCTCAGGGCTGCAGTTCCTCTGAGCTCCACAAGGTGGTGATCTCACTTCTACCCAGACAGGAAGTCTCTATGGAATACAGACAGGAAGTGATGTCAGGTACAGACAGGAAGTGATGTCAAGTACAGGCAGGACGCTCCATTTAGTAGACGTAGCAAGAAGACAAAGCAGGATCTGGGGGCAGAGGAGGTAATACGTAGATTAACCCCTTCAGGGAGATCAGTTAATGATTCCTTTATCTTGCTACATAAAGCTGACCATACATGGTTCAGTTTATCGTTCAGCCAACGGACTAAGAGGAAAAAAACAGGCAATTTCCCCATCCACACATTGGAGGGGGATGGGGGAATCCTCCCCACTGCACTATTGTATTCTAACAATGGGGGTGCTCCTCCTCTCTCAGAATACACAGATCAGTGATGAAGCTATTGGCTGCAGTCGCTGATGGAGTGACTTTTATCCGGCAGTGACCACACATGGATGGAAATGTGACCGATCCCTGCTGAATTTCCATGTATCTATGGTCACCTTAAGTGACTTCCTCCCCTCCCCCTCATCTCCTTTATTATGTAAGTCATGCTGAGATAATCTCCTATTGGCTGAGCAATATTCTCATTTGTCTCTGAGCTCCTTCTTGCCGGGGGGGGGGGGGGTGAAAAGCATGCAGCAAAATCCATCCCCACCATTAGGCGCTCTGGAGAAAATTGTCTGCTATTTACACTCCGTTCCTCCGCACGTCACCTGCTCACATGAGAGATTACTTTCACACATTCCTGACAGATTTCTGTATGGTAAAGGTCAAAGTTCACTCTTCATTTTAGGAGAAGTGGGAGGCACCCGGGAACAATGATTTGGTTTGTACAGGATCCTCATATAGAGGGCCCCTCAAATATTCCCATCCAAATATCCATCCATCCAGAGTCTATATGTCCAATGATATTACTCTGACCTCAGGAAATTGACCCGCGTTCAATTTCCCTCCATGTGGCTTTTTTTTTCTCATGCTCTTAGGATGTGGGTGGACCCTTGGCATCTTTACTAGCAAAGTGGGACTGTCGGTCCTGTGTTGTATGTAATGATGTCAGAATGCCTGCAACAAGCTTTTACCCTGCGTAGTGTGGGGGTCCTGTGGGGGTAAATTATACCTCAGTCTGAGGTGGGGCTTTAATCAAATGGAAACCTGAATGAGGAGGTGAGGAGGATTCTGGGAATTTCATTTGATTTTACTATTTGTGTTCAGATCTAGAGTTTTCCTCCTGTGAAGTCTGGAGATCATATGACCATCACATTGCCTCCACCTCCCTCACTGATAGAATAGAGAAATACAAAGAAGATTCTAGAAGTCACCAGAGAAATCATGGAGGAGAGGTGAGCGGTGCTGGGAATTCTGGGACATTATCCAGTAACAGACAAGGGATGTGTCTGGATGGTGACTGTATCATTGTGTGTGTCAGGTTCCTATAAGGTGTCAGGATGTCACTGTCTATGTCTCCATGGAGGAGTGGGAGTATTTAGAAGGACACAAGGATCTCTACAAGGACGTCATGATGGAGAATCAGCCGCCCCTCACATCACCGGGTAAGAGGAGACTTTATTGTAAAGGAGAGAGCAGTACGGAGGATCCACCTAGATCCCCCATCATCTGATAAACACATAGAAACAATGTATTCAGTCAGTGTGTGTGTTTCCTACAGATGGATCCAGTAATGGAAACCCACCAGAGAGATGTCCCCGTCCTCTGTATTCCCGGGATTCCACACAGGAAGGTCACACCATCCCTCACCATCATCAGGTAGATGATTGTCAATGATTGGTAGTTCTGATTTATACACAGCATGTTTGTTACAAGAAATGTTTTATTATATATTCAGAGTGGAATCCTCGGGGATGATAATATTGATGTTAAAGAAGAGTATAAAGAGGAGGATGAGGAGTATGGAGTGATGGAGGAGTTTTCAGAAGGACACAAGGATATGATGGAGCCACCTAATACCAGGAACCCACCAGAGAGATGTCCCCGTCCTCTGTATTCCCGGGATTCCACACAGGAAGGTCACACCATCCCTCACTGTTACAAGGTTGGTGAGACAGAGATTATAAAACACAGACTCATGGAGACAATGTGTGGATTTTTATGTGATGTCACAATATGAAATCTTATATTTTATAGATGATATTCTTTCATTTTCCTGATTTAGAGTGGAGATCCAATCGATATAGAATTTGAGGTTAAAGCAGAAGAAGAAGAGAGGTATGTGAGGGATGATCAGCAGTCTATGGAGGAGGATGGAATAACGGGGACATTTATAGAGGAGGACACTCCTACAGAGATCAGCACAGGTGGGTCATTAACACTAAATCCATTCCTTCACCCATACTGCTCACTGATTGGTCCAGAGTAGGGTGGGGACTGGGTGATATCAGCCTGTAATTCCCTGGTCACTTTCCTGAGCTGTGTTCCCCATCCTGTATTCCTGTATTTCTCTCGGATAATCTTCCTTCTCTGTGCTGCAGACACAAGTTATGTCTCTAGACTGGATTTATGGAGATTCTGGGATTCGGCTGGCAAAAAAAATGTGCATATATAGGCACCTAGGTTATGAGTTTTGGGTCTTCTGCCCCATGCCTGAGTCTAATGTCTTGTTCCAAACAAATGAGGAGGAGATACTGTACACCATATGAAAAGTCCATCTCCATTCCTCAATATAACGTCATATTCCAAACAATAAAATTGTCATTTCAATAGCATTATTACTTAGTGATGTTTGGTTGGGTAAGGTTGTTTAACCACATCGCCCTATAGCAGATTGACGGCGGGATTGTGGTTGTATTATCCCGACCAGACGTCATATGACGGCTGCAGGATAATACGCTCTGCGCGCCCCCGGTGATGCGAGGTGTCAGTCTGACTCCCTGCATCTCCGATCTCGGTAAAGAGCCTACTGAAGTAGGCTCTTTACCATGTGACCAGCCGTGTCCAATCACGGATGGTCACATAGTAAACAGGAAAAGACGTTGATCGGCTTTCCTCAGTATGTGCCTGACAGGTACGAGTAAAGGAGCGCCGATCGGCGGCTCCCCTGACGGGGGGGGTCGGCACTGGTAATCAGATCATTGATTACCAGTGCAGACCCTCTGGGGGGGGGTGCCACTAGAACCACCAGGGATGCCCACCTATGACCCCAGGGATGCCCACTATGGCCACCAGGGATGGCAATCAGGGCTCAGGGAACCCCCCATTGCCCTCCCCATCAGTGCTGCCCACCAGTGCCCTCCCTATCAGTGCTGCCCACCAGTGCCCATCATTGCCATCTATCAGTGTCGCCCACCAGTGCCCATTATTGCCCACCAGTGCTGCCTATCAGTGCCGCCCTTCAGTGCCGATCAGTGCTACCCATCAGTGCCACCTATCAGTGCCCATCAATGCCGCCTATCAGTGCCCAGCAGTGTCGCCTATCAGTGCCCACCAATGCTGCATATCAGTGCTACCTATCAGTGCTGCCTATCAGTGCCACCCCATCAGTGCCTCCTCATCAGTGCCTCTCATTGCAGTGTCATCAGTGCAGGAAAAAACTTATTTATTTACAAAATTGTATAACATAAACAAAAAAACGTTTTTTTTTTTCAAACTTTTTGGTCTTTTTTTATTTGTTTAGCAAAAAGGAAAAAACCCAGAGGTGATCAAATACCACCAAAGAAAGCTCTATTTGTGGGGGGAAATTACATAAATTTGGTGTAGGTACAGTGTTGCATGACCGCGCAATTGTCATTCAAAGTGCAACAGCGCTAAAAGGGGAAAATTGGCCTGGGCAGGAAGGGGGTGAAAGTGCCCAGTATTGAAGTGGTTAATTGATCCATGTCAGATCTCTCTTTTTTTTTTTTTTTTTTTCAATTCTTTTATTTATATAAAAGACAACTTCCAGGCATAATAAACAGTAACATTCCTTATGGAACATATGCTGAGACAGTGTATTACAACACTGAAGACAATTCAGTCATAAGATTGAGATCTACATCGGTCGTAGAATAAGAGGTGTTCTACAATTCCTCTAATGGGAGGAGTTATGCAGGACTAGAAAGTACCCGGAGTTGTCTGTTCCAGTTTCACATAACGTATAGAAGAAGAAGGAAGTAGTAAAGTGAATAAGTAGTGGAAAGAGAGAGGGAAGAAAAAGAAACCTAGAGAGAGGCAGAAGAGGATAAGTAGGTGGGATGAGGGGGGAGGGGTAAGGAGGTGTGGAAGGGGGGGGGGGTGTAGGAGGGTTAGCATTGGTAAAGCTCTGGCCCTACATCAGCAATACTTTCCACCAATATTTTAGAGCTCCCCCAAACTCAACATGAGGTCTCTTTAGTATTGCCACCCTTAATTAAAGAGCAGCCTTCATCAGAGAGGACAAATATATTCCATTGACCCCAGGTTTTGGTATATCGTTCGTGTTGGGGACGTGTCAAGAGAACAAGGCTTTCTATTCTATTTATTTCTTTGAGCCACATGCCAACAGTCAGGACCTGTGTGTTTTTCTATTTAAGAGGGATGCACATTTTAGAAGCATTTAGAAGGTGACGAATGACAGAACTTTTATAGGTCTGGGCCGGGATGTTAGAGGCATGGAGAAGGAAGAGAGCAGGGTCATTGGGGAGCGGTCGGTTTATAAACCTCTGAGACATTTCACGTACTGTCTTCCAGAACTCCGCTAGTTTAGGACACAACCAAAAATCATGTAGGAGTGTCCCCCGGCCCCTCCTGGCATCTCCAGCACTGATCAGTGAGTGTGGGGAAGAATCTGCTCAACCTTGACGGAGTGCGATACCACCTTGTTAGGAGTTTGAAGTTGGTTTGTTGTATTTACATGCAGATGGATGATGTAAATATAAACGGAATGATGTGATTTTGTTGGTCTGGATTAAAGTTACAGTCTAAATCCCGTTCCCTCTTAGCTAAGAATGGGGGTTGGTAAGTCCCCTGGGGTGTGATCAGTAATGCATAGGTCATGGATAATACCTGTGTCAGTATTCTGTCTTGAGAGCAATGTTCTTCGAAGGGTGTAAGTTGTGTGTTGCGCTCACTGGGAGGTGGAAATTAGTTTAAGAAATTATGGAGTTGCAATGCCCTCCAGAAATCTGGACGGTAGGGTTCCGAGGAGTCCATGAGGTCTTTGAGTGCAGGCCAACTAGATGATGTTAAAAAATGGGAGGCTCGGAAATAGCCTGACTCCTTCAAGGTCCTGAATGTTTTATCTTGGTAGCCTGGGGTAAACTGGGGATTGCCCAGTATGGGTGTCAGTGGTGAGTGTGTCGGGGAAAGTGAAAGTTGTGTGAATAATTTAGAGCAGGTTCTTATCGTGTGACCTATGAGGGGATGGCGTCTTATGGAGTCTAGTAGTGAATGGTAGCACGATGGAGCTCTATGGAGGGGTATGTCGCATTGGGCCTGTTCTAGTCTGGGCCAAAGCTTTGCTTCACCATGACGACACCAGTCTGAGTCTCCCCAATTGTGTAGTCTGATAGTACTTGCATAAGTCCGGCACTGCCAGTCCACCTAGTCGTTTAGGAAGCAAGAGAAGTCTCCTACATAGCCTAGGTTGCTAATGTGCCCAGATAAAATCCACTATTAGGGTGTCATCTTGTTTGAAGTAATGTGAAGGGATGAATATCAGAAGTGCTTGAAAGAGGTATAGGAACTTGGGGAGCACATTTTAATAATTTTGCATCTCCCAAACCATGAATGGAGACCAGATTTTGATTTATCTTATAGAATGTGGACTTTCTTTAGGAGGGGGAGAAAGTCGAGCGTGAAGATGGGTGAAAATTTGGGTGGAATGAGAGTGCCCAGGTATTTCAGCACTGAGTTCATCCATTTTAGCCTAAAATTCAGTTGGTGGAGGAGGGGGTTTGATAAGCCTACTCCCATAGCTTCAGATTTAGTAAAGTTGATATTTAGATTGGACAGAGTGCCATATACCTCAAACTCGTGAAGAAGATTCGGTAGAGAAATTATGGGATTCATGAGGGAAAATAACATGTCGTCTGGATACGCTGATATTTTCTGCTGGGTCACCCCAACAGTCATGCCTGAGATATCCGGATGGAGGCGTATTCTACATAAAAAGGATTCTAGTGATAATGTGAAGTGTAAGGGTAACAGAGGGAACCCCTGTCTTGTCCCATTCCTAATTGTGAAGTAGTCTGATAAGACACCGTTTGCCTTAACCTGGGCAGCAGGGGCAGAGTAGATCTGTGAGATCCAATTTAGCATGGTGTTGCTGATGCCAACATGTCGAAGTACTGCAAACATAAAATGCCAATTTACTCAATCAAAGGCCTTCTCGGTGTCTGTGCTTAGGAGGACACAGGGTGTGCAGGTCTTGGTCGTTACATGTAGGAGGTTGAGGACCATGGTTGTGTAATCCCATGCCTCACATGTAGGCACAAATCCAACTTGATCCAAATGGATGAGTTGCGTCAGATGTTGTTGGATCCTAGTTGCAAGGATTATGGTGAACAGTTTAAAATCGACATTTAGCAAGGAAATGGGTCGGTAACTACTACAGCAGGTGAGGGATCTTTAGGGATGACTGAAATGTGAGCTTGTAAAGTCTCCTTGGGGATATATGTCCCAGAGCCCCATGTATTAAACATGTCAGCCATAAACTGTCCAAGTGACGGCAAGAGTGTTTTATAATATTGGATGGTAAACCCATCCGGTCTCGGAGCCTTCCCCCCACTTTGGAACCACCTATGGCCTGTTTTAGTTCAGCCAAGGTGATGGGGTCCTCTAGGGATTTACTGTCAGTGTTGGGACAACCAGGGCATCTGGAAAGAGAGAAGATATTCCTCTATTTGGGTCTGTTGGGGGTTGGGGGCTGTAAGTTATAGAGCGAGGCATAGAAGGATTTAAATTCTTGTGTGATATGTCTAGGTAACGTGGCTTTTTGACCTGTGCGGGAGATAATAGGTTTCTTCTTGGAGGGATCTAGCCAATAGTCTGTGTGACGGTACTAGCCGTCACTATGGGTGACGGATCACCCTGTCCCTGGATTGTAAACCCCTTTGTGTCATTTTCTTATGAGTTTGGGACATTGCATTTTATTTTCCCTTTATTCATCCTCTGAACAACTGACTCATGGCATTGAGTTAATGTAATGTAATGTTACAACCCATCCCCCCCCCCCCCTCCTGTTTCTGTGTCTAAGTGTGTGGATTCATGGCAGACAATGGTCTGAGTTGGAGACATCTCTCCGCAGGGGGTGTGTATTAAGACTGCATGTTTCAAATGTACAAATTTTCAGTTCTCATTGGTTGGTTCCCTTCCCCCCCTTCTGTGGAAAGGCTAAGGGGAGTTTCCCTAACTGTATGTAAAACTGTTGTCTTGGAATGTAATAAACAGTTTAAGCTCTGCATGTTGAACCCTCAACACCTGTGTGGATTGTCTCGTGATTGAGGGGTTAAGGGCTGGATATTGTTTCCCCGCAGGCTGTGGGTGCGTTTGGAGGACAGGAGACACATGTCCGGCGGATGTGCCCAGCTGGGGTACAAAGATCCGTTACATTGGTTGGCAGCGGTGGGATGTCTCCTGCAGTCCAGGACATCCAAACCACCACCAGGATTCAAGATCTGGGCAGCTGCCGAGGAGTGATACGGGGACCAGCCAGCATGAGAGCGGAGTTCGGGAGGAGGCTGCAAGGCATGCGGAAGCAACATCGGGGACCAGCGACAGAGCACACCAGGCTCGGCTGGGAGGATGTGATCCGCCGGCAACTCTGGCATGAGGCGCTAAGCCACGAGCGGCACCATCAGGGGAAGATCCTTCCCTCCTCCACAGAGATGTACCGGAAGCAGTACCGTGCGCGAGAGGTGTTCCTGAGGGAACGACCGCGAGATGAAGGGAAGACGGAGCTCGGAAGATTGGTCCAGGAGGAAATGAGGCTGGACGCCAGCTACAGAGTCCTCCGGTGGTTCGCGGCTCAACTGTGGCCAGGTACAGCAGATGGCAGCCCAACAGAAGGCGTTGGCTATGGCGGCGTGGGGCTGCTCCATCAAAAAATGTACAGAGACCCAGACTTTGGGAGCGATGAGGAGTGGCGGCTGGAACACATTCTGGATTTCCGAGATGAGGTGCTGGACCTCCCCGACGAGGCGTGTGACCTGGAGGAATTGGAGTTCCTGGTTGAGCAGGAATGGGAGCTGGAGATTGCCTACAAGCGGCTGTTTGACGGTGATCAGCAGCCTGGCATGGCTCCCGTTGCCTGGGACTTTCCGAGAGAAATAGCAGACAGTCACGAAGATGAGAAGCAAATGGGGCCAGGGGTGACCCTGCGTTTTCCCGTACTAACTGCAATGGAAGAAGCAGCGATGATACAGAGGGCACTGCGAGCGCTAGAATGCCGGAACGCACCGGAGGTCCACCAGGCAGCGAGACAAGCTAATAGCATGAAGGTCTCAGAAGGGGGAGTTGAGACAGGCGCTGGAAGGCTGGGAAATGGTGATCAGCAGCAAGTCCAGAGTATCTCATCTGGTGCCCCAGCAGAAGCATTGGCTACAGGGCAGAGTGCCCCTGGCATCTGCCCAGCATCAGAAAAAGAGTTGGATCCGGAGAGTCTGAGAGAGGATCTGCGTGAGCTGTTTTCCCAACAGCAGATACCCCCACCGGGAGTAGAGGAAGCAATTCTCCCTCCCCAACAATTGGACACTACCCCAGTGTTTATCCCCCCAGCAGAAGCGCTGGCTACGGGGCAGAGTGCCGCTGGCCTCTGCCCACCCTCAGAGGTAGATCCAGGGAGTCCGAGGGGTGACCTCAGTGAGCCGTTTCCCCAGCACTTGGACACTACCCCAGTGGTTATCCCCCCAGCAGAAGTGCTGGCTACGGGGCAGAGTGCCGCTGGCCTCTGCCCACCCTCAGAGGTAGATCCAGGGAGTCCGAGGGGTGACCTCAGTGAGCCGTTTCCCCAGCACTTGGACACTACCCCAGTGTTTATCGCCCCAGCAGAAGTGCTGGCTACAGGGCAGAGTGCCCCTGGCATCTGCCCAGCATCAGAAAAAGAGTTGGATCCGGAGAGTCTGAGAGAGGATCTGCGTGAGCTGTTTTCCCAACAGCAGATATCCCCACCGGGAGTAGAGGAAGCAATTCTCCCTCCCCAGCAATTGGACACTACCCCAATGTTCATCCCCCCAGCAGAAGCGCTGGCTACAGGACAGAGCGCTGATGGTCTCTGCCCAGCATTAGAACCAGAGATGAAGAATCCGGGAGACAGTCCCTGCAAGATACCTTCTCAGCGGCTCGTAACTACACCAGGAGAAAAGCAAGTACCTTTTTCTCCCCAAATGCATAGCCCTACCAGCCTACATTCCCTACCAGCGGAAGCGCTGGCATCAGGGCAGAGAATTATTCAGCTCCCCCCAATATCTGCAACCCTGCCCTGGATCAGAGGAGTGCAGACAGCTGTTCCCACTCTGCAGCGGCTGTTTTTATTCATGGGAGACCCTATGTGCGGTGTTGCTCCCCAGAGCCAGAGTCGTTCTTTTACTTTTCCTGGTTGCCTGGGGTGGAAGTTTGTGACTAACGCAGGTCCAGACCAGTTGAGGGTCAGGAACCTCGTTAGCCTGTTTTTAAAAGGGGAGAAATGTGACAGAACCCACTGTCACTGTGTGTTTTGGAGGGGACTGTGCGCAAGCCTCCTACCGACAGACTATGGGCCAGAAGCTACTGGAGTTTGGCGCTGCAGCCTTTTGACTTTACCATCCACTACTGCCCTGGGAAGCAACGCCGACGAATTATCCAGGCAAACAGACATTGACTCTTTTTGGGATTTGTTACCCGACTAATTCAGGCACAGACCAGTTGGAGGTATAGTACCTGGATTAGTCTACCTTTGGGGGGAAGAGATGTGACGGTACTAGCCGTCACTATGGGTGACGGATCACCCTGTCCCTGGATTGTAAACCCCTTTGTGTCATTTTCTTATGAGTTTGGGACATTGCATTTTATTTTCCCTTTATTCATCCTCTGAACAACTGACTCATGGCATTGAGTTAATGTAATGTAATGTTACAACCCATCCCCCCCCCCCTCCTGTTTCTGTGTCTAAGTGTGTGGATTCATGGCAGACAATGGTCTGAGTTGGAGACATCTCTCCGCAGGGGGTGTGTATTAAGACTGCATGTTTCAAATGTACAAATGTTCAGTTCTCATTGGTTGGTTCCCTTCCCCCCCTTCTGTGGAAAGGCTAAGGGGAGTTTCCCTAACTGTATGTAAAACTGTTGTCTTGGAATGTAATAAACAGTTTAAGCTCTGCATGTTGAACCCTCAACACCTGTGTGGATTGTCTCGTGATTGAGGGGTTAAGGGCTGGATATGGCTTCTCCGCAGGCTGTGGGTGCGTTTGGAGGACAGGAGACACATGTCCGGCGGATGTGCCCAGCTGGGGTACAAAGATCCGTTACAGTCTGCCACACTTATTTCCCGACTCATATGACATTTTATGACAAATTTGCATGGCTGCCTTAGCTTTGTAAAGTAAAAGGTCATTAATTTGCCTACGTAGTGTCATGAGTTCTAACTCTGAGGAGAGTGACAGAGCGTGTTTGTGATGGGACTCCAACGCATGTAAAGCTTGGAGTAAGGAGTCTAGTTGTGCTCTACGCTGTTTTTTGATCCAGGAGCCATGTTTTATGAGCACCCCACGAATCACTGCCTTGTGTGCCTCCCAAATGATTCCAGGGTCAGTATCTGCAATGGTGTTAGTCTGAAAGAAATGGTCTAATTCTTTAGTAACATCTGTCAAAACAGTCTAATCTTGGAGTAGGCTTTCATTTAGTCTCCACATCCGGGTTCTGGACCATCGAAAGTCTGCTAGTGTGTAAGAAAGTATAACAGGGGCATGATCGGACCATGTAATAAAGCCTATTAACCACTTAAGCCCCGGAGGATTTGGCTGCTAAAGGACCAGGGTTTTTTTTGCGATTTTTTTACTGCGTGACTTTAACGGACAATTGCGCGGTCGTGCGGCGCTGTACCTAAACGAATTTGACGTCCTTTTTTTCCCACAAACAGAGCTTTCTTTTGGTGGTATTTGATCACCTGTGCGATTTTTTTTGATCACGCGCTATAAACAAAAAAAGAGCGTAAATTTTGCAAAAATAACAATATTTTTCACATTTTTTTTATATGAAATTCCCCCCCAAAAAATGTAAAAATCAAACTTTTTTAACATTTTTCGGCCAATTTGTTTTATGCTACCTATATTTGGTAAAAAAAATCGCAAAAAGCGTATTTTGATTGGTTTGCGCAAAAGTTATCGCGTTTACTAACAAAGGGAAAGATTTTTGTCATTTTTGGTGTTTTTTTTTTTAACGCGTAATGGCGGCGATCTGCGATTTTTTTTTTTTCGGTACTGCGACATTGCGGCGGACAGATCGGACCCTTGACTGACATTTTTTACACTTTTGGGGGTACCAGTGACATTACTGCAGTAATCAGTGCTATACATATGCACTGTTACTGCAAAAATGACACTGGCAGGGAAGGGGTTAACTTTATTGGACAGGGAGGGGTAAAGTGTGTCCTAGGGGCGTGATTCTAACTGTGCAGGGACATTGCTATTGGTGTAAAAGCAAAGATCAACAGTTCTACATAGTAGAACTGTCTGATCTTCATTTTTACACAGGGAGAACTGACAGGCAGCTTGTTTACACAAGCCGCTCTGTCTTTCTCCCTTCACAGGAGCGATCATAGTGTGACTGGCGGACATCGAGTCCGCCGGTCACACGCACTGACTTGTCTGTGAACGAGCCGCGGCGGGCGTGCGCCTCGCCGGGCGCGCGCCGCCCGCAATAGGCTCGCAAGTCAGTGACAGGCGAGTGACGTATTGATACGTCACTCTGCCTGGCCGGGGCTGACCGCCGCAGTATATAGTCGTGCGGCGGTCGGCAACCGGTTAAAGAGTCACGGATCGCGTGTAATTGACAATGCGGCATCAAGAAATAGTCTATACGGGAGTATAGTTGGTGAGGTGAGAAATAGAAGGAATAGTCTCGTTCTCCGGGATGCATCAGGCGCCAAACATCTATCAAGTGTGCACTATGGAGGGACTTTGCAATACGTTTGTGGACGCCAGGGGGGACAGAGGAGGATCCCAGAGATGTATCCTACGAAGGATTTAGAGGGATATTAAAATCTCCCCCAATAGAGGGGAGGGCAAGTAGCGGGGGAGGTATGAAGAGAATGGAGATAAAAAGGGGGGAGGCAAAGTTGGCATGAGAGGTGATAGGAGAAGGGATGAGTGGGATACTCCAATTGTTGAACTATTCACAATTCAGAGGACTTCAAGCTTGAGAATGCGGCAAGGCCGCTACTTCATCCTGCCACTTGAATGAAGCTGAGGAAAGTGTTCCTATTTGTGTTTCTCCTCAGGGTACTCCCCCAGCACCCCCTTTCTCTGTACTAGCTGACACCCATCCACTGACTATAAACTCCGGAGTTGTCCCCTTCCTGGGCAGACCCCTTTGCAAGATGCTCTGTACTCACGATACAGTTTTTCCAGATTCTTGCAGTGCCCCGACTCCTCCAGTCAGCTCTCCTGGACCTCTGGGTTCAGCTCCTCTCCACTGGTTCACCAGGCTGACTGCCTGTGACCTTCACCAACTGCTGCAGAAGAGGAGGCAGCCATCACCCTCCTTCTGGGACTTTGCTTCCCACCAAAAGACCTCTACCTCATGTGTCCCTGGCTTTTTATACCCTGCCGCACAATTCACAGAGACATCCCATCTGTGCCAATCCCTGGGGCTGTATCAAAAGCCTGTGTTTTATTGGCCAGGTTTCCTCCAGCATCCATTGTGCCTTCTCATTGGATCAGCTGGGGACACTCCCTTAGACCAGATGAATCACACACTGGGCACACTGAGCAGACCTAACTCCCAGATCCTGCTCCCTGATAAGCAGAGTGCAATATAGAATTTACCTGCTGCTCTTCTGATAGGCAGACAGAGCCAAAAACTATACTCAATCTCTAGCACCTGACTAGGAGGGTGCTACATCCACCCCCCACCAAACGAGCCATGTCCTCACTGGCTCTGGGGCAGCCGCCCCCTACAAAAATTTCCTACAAAAATAAAAGGAGTATCCCACAAACCTGGAAAAGGGGGAAAAGGGAAATAACAAATCTACATATAATAAATTATGTAGAAAAATATAGATATGCTGTACAAATATTCACAAAACAACTTAATGCACCCCCCACCACACAAAACTCTGCTTGAGTGGGTAACATGTCAACATTAACTAACTAGGTAACTAACATTCACTTTTCACAAATGGAGGGCCTTGCCAGACCCAGACATCCTGCAAAGGAAGAATTAAAGGTTAGCACTTCCCACATTTGCAAATTAACAACATTCTACCTAATGTAGTGAGAATGCCCTCTCCTCAGAGGCGACCTTCTCACCCAAGATCCCTAGCTACACATCCTGGCAGATATCACTTCCAGTAGGCTTGACTAGGCGTTCAGCTCCACTCCTGTACAGGTGACAACCAAACCCTGTCAAGCTAACTATCTACCTTCTAGCCACAATGAGTGACTGAAACAGACACAGTCCCTTTAGCACCCTGGCACTGACTCTTCTTCCATTTCAGCCACGCCCACAAGTTCTCGAAGACCTGTGGAGTCCATCCGACTGATGGTCACAGTGTCCCTCACACCTGTAGCACCGAGGCTACATGTCTTCTTAAGGACAAGGTATTTGCTGGAGCCTGAGCAACCTGTCAGACTTGTGGGTGTAAACAGTCTATTCAGGGGCCCCTGGCACTAGGGCACCCCCCACCGAAGAGACCTCAGGCCACTACCCATTCTTCTTGGGTAGCAACCCAACAAAGTTCCATTACTGGCCCGTTGGCCCAATAGTATCTTCACAAGGCATCTTTGTAAACAGAGTCTCTTTGCAAAGAATTCTCCTCTTCAGCCCGATGACCTAACTACTCCACAGAGTGTCCTTTTATCTTGCGGTGGTACATGATCCTGGCCCGATGGCCCAAAGGATCTCCTTTTTAGCACAGTTATAGTATCACTAGAGTCCTCCTTTAGTAAGGGTCTCTTCTTCTTTAAAGTTGGAGGGTTGGCCCTCTTTAGCGGAACCACTCAGCAGTGGTAATTGTATTTCCCAATCCCTTTTGCAAGGATAGAAGGGAAAGGGGTATTGGAAATAGGGCTTGGGCCCTAGCAACAAAGGTGAAACTTGAAACATCACTGTACACTTTACATTCGGGCTCTCCAGCCCCTCTTCTTCTGTAAGCAAGTAAGCAAACTGAGGCTAGCCAACATCACTAAACTCAGCATCCTGTGTCCTTAGCAATAGTAGTCCGGATGTGGGATTCACACAACTTTCCCCTCTGAGTCTTTTACACGGATGGACCATGCCTGGCCAGATCCATCTGGGCGGTGACCCTCCACTCCGTCTATATAGATAGCATTCCCAAAGTTCCAATTAGCCTTTACAGATTGGAAGGTTTTCCATAACTCCGGCTTTGACTGGTTGCGGTGGTGTTTTGGGATATAAAGGAAGTCCCACACAGCCTCGTCACACCAAGACTCTCTCCTTTCCTCAATCTCCCTTGGAGCATAAGGATAATCATATCCATATTCTAAGGCCACCTTCCTCTGTATCAGCCGTTGTAGTCTGGAGAACCTGGGGAGGGTTTGTCTGTTGCCTCTCCCAGGTGGGGAATGTAGGGTCTTCTCCTTAATGATGAGAGACGCATAGGCCTCATTTTGTTCCCAAGCCCGGGCATAGGTCCGAGGAGGGATAGATCTGGGACCCGGTTAGAGTAGGCCTCACAGAACCCCAGAATCTTAGCACACTGTCCACGTATTAGAGAATTTCTAGTCTCCTCATCAGGAACACTTGGATTGGCCAAACTGCTCCATTCATTCGACCCCCACTCCCAGCCGATTTATTCCTCTGATTTCCAGACATCGATCCCCTCCTCCAAGGATCCGTAGCGATGCTGGATAATAGGAGACCCCACATCAATGACCCCGGCTTCTTCCTCGCTGCTCAGACTCACAGCCCTGGTCACCGCAGGCCATTGACTCCCCTTTGCCTTTGTTGGAGCAGACCTGGTGTCTGCCACTGCAGTCTTCTGTACATCAGGTGGCCGCTCCCCGGCCCTCACTACCTGCATGCACACAGCCTCGGAAGTACAGGTTTCTCTCGTGTGGCACATTGTAGCACTGGCAGATGTTACTGAGCCCAGTTCCATCAGCACCCTGAGCACTCCTCTTCCTATGCCCACAAAGAGTCCCGATTCAGAGGCCAACACAGCACGAGTGACCCTGGTCTCCCATGTCACATTCAGTCTCCTGGGCTGACCTTCACTCTTCTCCGCCCGCTTCAGTAGATTGCCACAGTGCCCGCACTGGCCACACACTTGCATCCGCATGGTAACATTCAGGCATTGACTACATACCAGGCCCAAGTGTTCCACGCCTACTCCGGTACACAACGCCAGTCTTCCATCGGGCACCAATTGCACCCCAGTGTCCCACAGGGTCGAAGTCGACATTCCGGCCTGATCTGCAGGATCTCCGCCAACACGTGGGATAGCCTCCGCACTCCAGCTTACTCTGGCACTCGCCATCTTGCTTCTCCACACACGTGTCTCCCTCTCAGCTACACACGAAAGTGGAAGTAATTTATAGGCTCCCTTCCTCTTTCCAGATTGGCTGTGTGTGGGCGGTGTCTCCGCCCACAACTCCAGATTAGCTGATTCTTTGGCGGTGGCTCCTCCTGCTAGGCAGATCTCTCCAGCGCACGCTTTCCCACGCGGTACAGTAACCTTTTCATTGCCGCTCCAACTCAGCTCAGCCAGCATGAAAGTCACTGTAAAGCAGATCGTGGTCTTCAATCCGCACGCATCCGCCATCCTTGTCTGTACCTGGGCCTCAGTTGCACCTCCATCTCTCCAGGCCAACTGACCCCCCTTTGCTATTTAGGAGAATTGTCCCGCTGTCAGACATTGGATGGCCAACATTCCTCTTCATAGCATTTGTACCGACAACTCTTCCCATACTATCTTTGAAAAGTGTCCCGCTGTCTTTAGTTGCACGGTCAACAATTTTCTGTATAGCACTGGCACAAACATGGCCCCCGTCACACCGATCCACGTGCCCTGGGCCTTCATTTTCTCCTTCCGCACTTGCATCATTCACTGTTAAGCAGACGCAGTCCTTTTGTACAGCGTGATGCAACTCTCCTTCTCTAACTCTCCTGCACATTTCTTGAGAGAACTGATTACAGTCCCAACAAAAGTCCATCCGTTGCCGCTGGCAACCACCACTTTGAACTTCACTCTTCATCCCACTCTCCCTAACTCCTGTAGGATTAGTCCTAGGAATGAATAAACAGGAGGGAACGGGATAAGGCGCAGGCCAAGGAGATGTTGGGGGAGTGGGTGGAGTCAGTGAGATGTTGGGGGAGTGGGTGGAGTCAGGGAGATGTTGGGGGAGTGGGTGGAGTCAGTGAGATGTTGGGGGAGTGGGTGGAGTCAGTGGAGGTGGGGAATGGAAACATGCAGGATTGACTATATATGGAGGTTACGATCGCTGTGTCTATGACTGTACAAAGCGGAAATATTGTGTACCGAATGGAATGGACTTTTCTTTCTTTATAATAAAACTTTTTCTGATTTAAAAGAAAAAACACTCAGAAAAGATGAGTAGGGAAAATGTCAGTGGCCTCCACCTGTAAAACCATTCCTGTTTTGGAGGTCGTCTCATTGTTGCCCATCTAGTGCACCTGTTGGTAACAACCCCCTCTGCTACTTGACTGAGCAGATGAATATCCCAGGAGTTTCCCTGACTTGATGCTATACTCTGATTAAAAAGTGTTGAGCAGTGTATATGAGTGTGGAAAACTCTTGGTAATTTTTCTTGTCTTCTGACAGACGGACTCTGTGGTGGGAATAGAAGGACATCGGAGGAAGATGTGACTACAGAAAATAATGACATGGCATCTTCTCCAGAAGTAAATCCCGTTCCTCATAATATACATGACAGACCTCACCATTGGAGGAGATCATTGGAATCTCCTGATACTTCACATAGTCCTCTAATATCTGACAGTGCCGACGGGTGCGGGAAACCATCTCATCTCAGGGAATCTTCTTTATACCATAAAGGAGTTCATACAGGAGACAATTCATTCTCATGTTCAGAGTGCGGGAAATGTTTTAAACAGAAAATAAACCTCCTTAGCCATCAGAGAATACACACAGGTGACCTTCCCTATTCATGTTCAGAGTGCGGGAAATGTTTTAAACAGAAAAGAAACCTTCTTATGCATCAAAGAATACACACAGGTGACCTTCCCTATTCATGTTCAGAGTGTGGGAAATGTTTCACTCAGAAAGGAAGTCTTCTTAGCCATCAGAGAATACACACAGGGGAGCTTCTATATTCATGTTCTGAGTGCGGGAAATGTTTTAGTCAAAAAGGAAACCTTCTTAGCCATCAGATAATACACACAGGGGAGCTTCCATATTCATGTTCAGAGTGTGGGAAATGTTTTAATAATAAAAGAAACCTTCTTAGCCATCAGAGAATACACACAGGTGAGCGTTCCTATTCTTGTTCAGAGTGCAGGAAATGTTTTATTCGTAAAGGACACCTTCTTACCCATCAGAGAATACACACAGGTGTGCATCCCTATTCATGTTCAGAGTGCGGGAAAAGTTTTAATGATAAAAGAAACCTTCTTAGGCATCAGAGAATACACACAGGTGAGTGTCCCTATTCATGTTCAGAGTGTGGGAAATGTTTTAATGAGAAAGGAACTCTTCTTATGCATTTGAGAATACACACAGGTGAGCGTCCTTATTCATGTTCAGAGTGTGAGAAATGTTTTAATCGTAAAGGACACCTTCTTCGCCATCAGAGAATCCACACGGGAGAGCTTCCCTGTTAATGTTCAAAGGGCGGGAAATGTTTTAACAATAAAGGAAACCTTCTTAGCCTTTAGAGAATACACACAGGTGAGACTCCCTATTCATGTTCAGAGTGTGGAAAATGTTTTGCGCTCAAACGTTTACCTGTTAGACACCAGAAAGTTTATAGAGGCAAGCGTCTCTAATCTTGTGCAGAGTGTGGGAAATGTTTAACTAAGAAAGAACCTACTTACACCCAGGTAAGCGCCCTTTTTAATGTTATGAGTGCGGGAAATGTTTTCCAAACACATTTTTATTTCTTAGAAACCAGAAAGTTCATACGGGCGAGCGTCCTATTTCATGTTCAGAGTGCGGGAAATGTTTTACTCTTTATGTACGTTTCAAACATAAAAGAATTAACACTTATATTAGAGGCTCCGTTTTCATGTTCACGTACATGTACTGCGGCAGGGCGGCCGTTCTGGACAGAATCACGTACCTGTACGTCATCTACATTTCTGGGTCTGGGGCCAGAAGAGTTCCAGGAGTTCTACGCTTATCACAGTTCCCAAACCAAAAGGAGACATCCACCACATCTTCAATCTTAGGGCCCTAAATGTCCTCAGCTGGGCACAGGAGGCCCTAAATGTCCTCAGCTGGGCACAGGAGGCCCTAAATGTCCTCAGCTGGGCACAGGAGGCCCTAAATATCCTCAGCTGGGCACAGGAGGCCCTAAATGTCCTCAGCTGGGCACAGGAAGTCCTAACTGTCCTCAGCTGGGCACAGGAGGCCCTAATTGTCCTCAGCTGGGCACAGGAGGTCCTAAATGTCCTCAGCTGGGCACAGGAGGCCCTATTTGTCCTCTGCTGGGCACAGGAGGCCCTAAATGTCCTCAGCTGGACACAGGAGGCCCTAAATGTCCTCAGCTGGACACAGGAGGCCCTAAATGTCCTCAGCTGGGCACAGGAGGCCCTAAATATCCTCAGCTGGGCACAGGAGGCCCTAAATGTCCTCAGCTGGGCACAGGAGTTCTGCATGCAATCCACCAGGTCATAGTCTCTTTATCAGGGAGAGTTTTTTCTCTGACTACCCCCCATACATGTACTGCGGTAGGGAGGCCGTTCAGCACAGAATCACGTACCTGTACATCATCTGCATTTTTGGGTTTGTGGTGTGCACACGCACCGCTGGCGCCCATCTTCCACTGGACACAGCAGGAGCCAATCAGTGGGTCCGGCGGATGCGGTGTCCGTTGGTACCCGGCAATCGTTCCCGAGAGAGGCAGAACAGTTGTCCACCAATATAAACAAGGTAGATCGCCGTTCTGTTAGTAGGGAGATGGAGATCCTGTGTTTCTGCTAATGGAGGAAGGAGATACTGGCTCACAGAGATTATATATAGTCCACCCAGCAATAAATATCTAAAAATACCAATGATCAGAGTAGGGGGTTGTCCGGACTATGGTAAGAAATAGGCATATTTTTCATATTGCATGTGAAGAATTATGAACTGAATGACCCCAGAGACAAAGTTCAATTTATGGCCTTCACTAGAAACTCAATAAAAGGCTCCGGTTTGTAGTTTCCATTGTTCGTTGTTGAAAAGTGGTAAGCCGTTGTTGACTAACCCTGGAGATAACGACTATATTCTCTGGTCTTGAAAAGAGAATATATTTGAAGAAGCCATAAAACATTGTGTCCTGGCCATGAGTTATTTTCCATACAATAGCAGATCCTAACAGGTTCCCCAAGGACAGCTCTATCATGGATTACCTAACTAACACACCATTGTTTCAACTATGGAAAAATAAACAACAAAGGAGCCATGGGAAGAAAGTTTTTGGTTAATTTTCTGGTAATTAACTTAGACTTATTCCATCTGTATTTTTAAATAAATTTAATATAATCATAAGCATCTACAACCTCCTTGCTCCATCATATACCAAGATGGGATGTGGAAAGATGGTTATATGGACAATCCTCCATTGAAGATTATATTATATCAGTTAGATAGTAGCTGATGATTAAATTAGATTATTTCATATTGTAGATCCCAGACCATGTCATGATTATATTATTTACTAACATAATAATTCTCTAGTAGATAACCTTCTGATTGAATACATCACATGTGTCAAACAATTATTATCCCAGGTTATTGTGTATTAATTTAGATAATCTATAAGTAAGTCACTTATTCTTAATTAAGCTATATATATATATATATATATATATATATATATATATATATATATATATATATATATATATATATATATATATATATATGGTATTAGTATGTATGCTCATTAAACGGCGTTACCAGAACTGAACCTTTCAAAGAGATATTACAGAAATATCAGATGGTCATGCTGGCACCATGAGAATATGGACAGATTCTCATTTTTTTTTATTACTATAAATTAATGTAGTAACTTCGATCAAAGATTTTTGCTCCCTCACATACATGGTGGTTAGTAGAGGTAGTGCATAATTACTCAACCAGTTAATGGTTATTTACCCCAACCAATGGGAAGAAGTTCCACCTTCTGGGTTTGGTTTATTGTAATTTTTATGGCCTTTTTGTCCTATACAATATATAAAGGAACCCAGACGAGACATAGAGACACACACATCACACATCCACCCATACACACTCATCATACTCCATCTTACTTCACCTTTATTCTACGCCTGACACTCTGAAAAACTTTAAGGACGCAAGCTCCTCCCTAACCAGCCACCATTTTGGGAAAGGCAGCCATCTCAGGACTCTGGTAAACAATCATTTTGAGCCAGCAGCCATTTTGAAATGGTAATTATGCATTATTGATTCTTTGATTTTTGTTTCCTTGTATGCTATAATCGTATGCTCAGGATATTTAGATTACCTTCCCAGTTGTAACAACCACTGTAGATTTTTCTCTAAACATTATTTTAGTTTTTATTAAATTTTTCCATTCTTGGTTTAGCGACATATTAGCGAATTAGTCTCAAGTTTTGCATAGTCTGTTCTCACTCCAACTGCAGCGGAGTGACTGTTGGCTACGCAATTTGCAGACAACTTTGTCTGATATATAGAACTCTTGATATATGGTTTTTACTCCTTCTGGGGAAAAAGTAATCCTGTCTGTTGATTTGTATTGCTCAGCCAAACCGATTCAACTAGTGTTATCATTAAGTTTGTATTTTATGTGAGATTTTATTTTTGTGTCACCCATATCTATTTATTGTGAATACATGTCTTATGAATAAATATATATATATATTCTCTACTGTAGTCTGTGTTCACTAAGATTGGTATATGCTGTTAAAAAGAAATTAATAGATTAAAAATAACTCCTACTTCATTCAGAATAATATTCTTGAACGTATAACGCACAACAGGGGTACAGTAAGAAAAGTCTGAACCCAGGGTGTCAGAGGGGTCGGGAGACTTGTAGGGTCAGGACAACTAGGGGGTACAGTAAGAAATGTCTGAACCCAGGATGTCAGAGGGGTCACAAGACTTGCAGGGTCAGGGCAATCATTGGGGTACTGTAAGAAATGTATGAACCCAGGGTGTCAGAGGGGTTGGGAGACTTGCAGGGTCAGGGCAACATTTGAGGTATAATAAGAAATGTCTGAACCCAGGGTGGCAGAGAGGTCTGGAGACTTGCAGGGTCAGGGCCACCATTGGGGTACAGTAAGAAATGTCTGAACCCAGGGTGACAAGAGGGTCAGGAGACTTGCAGGGTCAGGGCAACCATTGGGGTACTGTAAGAAATGTCTGAACCCAGGGTGTCAGGTAGGGAAACCTGCAGGGTCAGGGCCACCATTGGAATACAGTAAGAAATGTCTGAACCCATGGTTTCAGAGGGGTTGGGGGACTTGCAGAGTTAGGACAACTATTGGGCTACAGTAAGAAATGTCTGAACCCAGGGTGTCAGAGGGGTTGGGAGACTTGCAGGGTCAGGGCAGCCATTGGAGTACAGTAAGAAATGTCTGAACCCAGGGTGTCAGAGGAGTTGGGAGACTTGCAGGGTCAGGGCCGGCATTGGGGTACAGTAAGAAATGTCTGAACCCAGGGTTTTAGAGAAGTTGGAAGACGTGCAGGGTCAGGGCAACCATTGGGCTACAGTAAGAAATGTCTGAACCCAGGGTGGCATTTACATGAACACTGCTTTTTGGAAGGTGTATGCCTGGGGGATTGGTGGAGTGGTCTTGTTTCTGATTCTTGTTCATGTCTCCCCAAAACACACAGACTCTGGGAACTATAGGTTCCATATTTGAGGCCTCTATGCCTCAAACTAAAATTAACACATCTATTGTCTGCTAGCAAACTATTGGGGCTGTGTTTACACTTGTAATAATGTGTATTGTACTTCCTGAGTTTGATGCCGGCAAGTCTGACCTGGAATAAGATCCCCGATTTATCCAGGTTGCTAATTAGCTTAATTTTTATAGTGTTAGTTATATTTCTGTATACAGTTGTGTTTGCATATGATAATGTGATCAGCCTTACCTGATTGTGTAGTGTATAAAAAGCCTGTATTCTTGTTCAATAAACAGTTCCAGTTTTGCAGCTAAACGAGTCCCATCTAAATCTTGGTTGCAATATGCAGCTGTAATATCTGATATCTATATCAGATATTGATATTATACATGGTGTAATATATGATGGGGGGGGGGGGGGTGGGAGAAGGAGACACAGGCTAGTTGCTACCTCCTCTTCCTTATCCAATGCCAACAATGGCTGCGCATCGCAAACATCTTGTGATGGATCGGAAAATAATTCCAGTGACTCAATCGGAGGGTATGTGGTGGTGTCTTTGGGGGTGCACACAGCAGAGAGTGAAGAGGGTGCAGATAGAGAGGATGAGGAGGGTGCAGAAGAGGAAGGCTGAGTGAGCCACTCAACCAAGTCTGGTGCGTCCTTTGACGTAATTGCACACGGCAGTTGAAACTTCACACTTTGGCTCTGGCCTACTGCTCCTGCCCTACCCCTACCACCCCTGTGTAAGTGTCTGCCTCTTCCTCTGCCTGTCATGTTTTTTAATTACCCTGTGACAAAAGTCTCTAGAGAATCGCAGTATATCTGGAAAAAGGTATATAACACCCCGCTTCAATCTGTGGTATTGGGGGGGCCACAGTTTTATCACACCAGTTCTACAAATAATTGGTCAGTAACTGTTGTCACTGTGTGTAGCACAGTTAACACAGCAAAAGAGGCCACATTTTTGCAGGACTAAAATACACACTTATAAAAGTACCCTGTTAAATAACACCCCAAATCAATATGTGGTATTGGGGGGCCACTGGTCTATCACACCAGTTGTTCAAAAAATTGGCCAGGGAGTTTGGCACTGTGTATATCAGAGTTAACACAGCAAAAGAGGCAATATTGTTGCAGGACACAAATACACTTATGAAAGTATACTCAGATAACACTCCACTTCAATATGTGGTATTGGGGGGGCCACTGGTTTATCACACCAGTTGTTCAAAAAATTGGCCAGTGAGTTTGGCACTGTTTGTAGTATTGCTGCAGCAACGCTCAGTCACCACACCTGTCACAATGCTGCACAGTGCACAATAATACTACTAATCCACTATAATATGCTTTCTACAAAGTATATTATACTGTGGATTCCCCCCCTCCCCCCACCCCCTATATAGTGCACTGCACAGCAATACCAAAAAAATTGCAGCCCTTTAAATTACTTTTGTGGACATTAACAGAGCGATTTGTGTGACTGCTGCCAATCACTAACTGCCCCTAAAGCACCGACTGGATACCTGCCCCTAACCTGAAAAGATACTAGTAGACCTATACCGAAATACCAGCCCTGAAAAGGACTTTTGTGGATCTTAACAGAGCTATTTGTGTCTGGCAATCTCTCCCTCATGAACACAGCAGACCTCTCCCTACGCCGACAAAAAGCAGAATGTGAAATGGCCGACAGCTCAGGTCTATTTATAGGGTAGGGGGCATGTCCATGTGCTGAAATGTTTCAATTGGCTGTCCCGTTCCACCTTACGGCTGAGTTATGGGTCAAAGTTCTCCCCAATGTAAACTAATATGGCCACCGCGAACAACGCCATGTGTTTGCAAAATTGGCAGGTAGGGAACAAGCAAAATTTGCCGCGAACCGACCTCCGGGTGAACCACAAGGCCATCTCTACTGGTGACACCCTGATCACCCCACACCAGTCATGTGATGGCGCTGTACTGATAACACCCTGATCACCCCACACCAGTCATATGATGGCGCTGTACTGTATTGGTGACACCCTGATCACCCCACACCAGTCATATGATGGTGCTGTACTGTACTGGTAACACCCTGATCACCCCACACCAGTCATATGATGGCTCTGTACTGTACTGGTGACACCCTGATCACCTCACACACGTCATATGATGGTGCTGTACTGTACTGGTGACACCCTGATCACCTCACACCAGTCATATGATGGCGCTGTACTGCATTGGTGACACCCTGATCACCCTACACCAGTCATATAATGGCACTGTACTGTATAGGTGACACCCTAATCACCCCACACCAGTCATATGATAGCGCTGTACTGCACTGCTGACACCCTGATCACCCCACGCCAGTCATATGATGACGCTGTACTGTACTGGTGACACCCTGATCACCCCACACCAATCATATGATGGTGCTGTACTGTACTGGTGACACCCTGATCACCCCACACCAGTCATATGATGGGGCTGTACTGCACTGGTGACACCCTGATCACCCCACACCAGTCATTTAATGGCACTGTACTGTACTGGTGACACCCTGATCACCCCACACCAGTCATATGATGACACTGTACTGTATTGGTGACACCCTGATCACCCCACACCAGTCATATGATGACACTGTACTGTATTGGTGACACCCTGATCACCCCACACCAGTCATATGATGGCGCTCTACTGTACTGCTGTCACCCTTATCACCCCACACTAGTCATATGATGGCGCTGTACTGTACTGCTGACACCCTTATCACCCCACATTGCTTGAGTTTGGCTGTGCTCTGTCCTCTCTCTGATTTCCCAGGATATCCGGTCTGTAATTTGGTCTGAGGTTTGCGTCAGATCCTTAGTGAGCATTCGCTCACATTGCTTAAGCAAGTCAGGGTGAATGGGATCCAATTGAAAAGCAAGGGGAGAGGTTCCCAGATCAGTATTAGACTCGCCATCTATGTTGGGAGTTGGCTGTGACTGCTTGCAGAGTGCGGATTGCGAGGAGAGTGAGACTGGGAGGCTGAGAGAGCCGCTATATTGGAAGAGGCCCATGTGAGCACCCCGAGATAGATTTCAGCTTCTGCTTCTGTCTGATGGCAATGTACACCATGCTGGACAGTCCAGGACCAGATCTGGGGTGCGAGGAGGCAGCAAGTGAGCTGTAGCAAGCTGGGCAGTAGCTGTGAGCACCAAACGTTGCAGAGCCTCAGATGTCTGGTCCAGACGGATTTGAGCATGCCCTCCTGGATTGATATACATTTTTATGCTTTAGGATTTATTTTTCTATTTTCTTCACCAAAATGATTCATTTTGGGGGTATCTGTTTTATTAGGTATACCTTTGTTTTTGTGTCTTGAAAACTTTTCTATATGTAATAAAATATCTTTGTTAAACAGTTGGTTGCATAAGAAATATATTCATGTTTTCCTACTTTTCTTTTCTTTGGTTATTTTTGATATTCCATGGTAGCCACAGGAATGGTCATTATGGGATATTTCTCGGGGTTGCAGTTCCTCTGAACTCCACAAGGTGGTGATCTCACTTCTCCCAAGACAGGAAGTCTCTATGGAATACAGACAGGAAGTGATGTCAGATATAAAAAAGATTTTCCGGGTGAGAGGTGAGTTGGGAGGAAGTAGAGAGAAGACATTACTGGAAGTGGCAGTAGAGGAGGTAATAGGATCTTATTTTCTATTTACACCCAGTAACCCCCCGTCATGTCTGTCCTCTTCCTCCATAGTCACTGTGACGTCTTTTATCTCCAGCAGATGATGATACACACATATATAGTGTGGAAACCTAGATTAACCCCTTCAGGGGCAGAACATTTCCCCATTTATGGGGCCGGAAGATTCTCCTCATTTTGGAGATAAATTCTAGTAATATGTTCCTCTAAACAAACATCACTGACAATACATAGAGAAGACAATGACCATCCTGGAGTTGAATGACTCTGAGTTGGTAGTGTAGCTGAAGGACTCTTGGCCTATGATAGGGTTGGTGGGCAGCAAAGCTCTGAGGAAAGAGGAGGTTGTAGGGCTCAGGGTGACTCTAAATTAGAGAGTGGGGCTCTTGGTCTATGATGTCCTCTCAGCCACACCTACTTCGGACCTCCTTAAAGAACTCCTGCTAGGAAAGGAAAGCATCCTTCAACTTCTTACGATGTCACTAGTCAAATAAACATTTCAAAGATAACAAGTGGAATGAAGAAGATCAGTCCTTCACCCATTGGTGGACACTCATTCTTAGTAGAGGTAGCATCGACTAAAAGGTAGTTAGAGGTCAATTCTATACATGTTCAACAGTCCATTACCTTCCCATGACACAGGCTTGGGCAGTGCCCGGTGCTGGAATTCACAGCCACAGGAACCCACTGCCACTCTGTACATCGTCCTGGATACTACAGTATTCTTGGCAACCAAACCCCTACCCCCTGCTGTCCTCCTCCTACAGATACTGGGCTGCTATTGGAGGGAAGATAACCGACTCCTCCCCTACAGCTCTCTACTCCCCCAGCAGTATCCTCCTGCTATCCAATCCCTTCTCTTACTGCAGAGAATGACAGTGACATCACTCCTGTCAGTCAGTAGCCATCCGAAGATTGGAGCCTTGCAGCCAGAGTTCTGGCAATTATCCTGATTAGCCGGCAACCCCCGCCAAAAGTCAGTAAGTTCCCTCTTCTGGACATCATGATGACTCAACATTGACCTCACAGCACTGTCTCAGAGTAATAAAATCAAAGGAGATCATATTTATCATTTCTTGTCTGCAGATCTAAAATTATTCAAAAGCAGTTCAGAAACCAAACAAACCCAACAGAGAAAATTGAATTTCTGATCCGGCAGGCTAATGGGGTCCCTGGAGCTCAAATATATCAAACCCTAAACAGGCCAAAATATTTTTTTTTCTAAAGGAGGAAGTAGTTCTTAAATATATAGCAACCCTTCTATTACCCCCGCCACCCCACACACATCAACATCTTAATATTGTGTGACCAATACCATCCAAATAATTCTTACTTTCGATTCCCAAACGTATCCGTCTATAAGGAGACCTGTATAGATCAAATGACGGCACCAATGAGGATGGAGGAGGACCGGAGTCACGTGACTGAGAAGATACTAAACCTCACCCTAGAGATCATTTACCTGCTGACCGGAGAGGTAAGGAGGATTCTGGGAGGTCACATGACATCAGTCATATCTCTATTAATAAAACACAGATCTGACCAATGAGGGGAGGAGGATTCTGGGATTCTAACATGATATTCTTATTGGTTCTCCAATACAGAGATTTCCTCTTCTGAAGTCAGGTGATCATATGACCATCACAGTGCCTCCATGGGACTCCCTAAAACCTGAAAGACACAACATGCAGAAGATTCTAGAAGTCACCAAGAAAATGATGGAGCTGCTGACAGGAGAGGTGAGCGGTGCTGGGAATTCTGGGACATTATCCAGTAACAGACAAGGGATGTGTCTGGATGGTGACTGTATCATTGTGTGTGTCAGGTTCCTATAAGATGTAAGGACGTCATGATGGACAATCAGCTGCCCCTCACATCACCGGGTAAGAGGAGACTTTATTGTAAAGGAGAGAGCAGTACGGAGGCTCCACCTAGATCCCCCATCATCTGATAAACACATAGAAACAATGTATTCAGTCAGTGTGTGTGTTTCCTACAGATGGATCCAGTAATGGGAACCCACCAGAGAGATGTCCCCGTCCTCTGTATTCCCGGGATTCCACACAGGAAGGTCACACCATCCCTCACCATCATCAGGTAGATGAGGAACAATCACTAATAGTTACGTATGATTTATTCACAAGCCTGTTTATTACAATGAATGTTTTATTTCATATTCAGAGTGGAAACCTTGAGGATTATACAATTGTTGTCAAAGAAGAGTATAAAGAGGAGGATGAGGAGTATGGAGTGATGGAGAAGTTTTCAGAATGGCACAAGGATATGATGGAGCCACCTAATACCAGGAACCCACCAGAGAGATGTCCCCGTCCTCTGTATTCCCGGGATTCCACACAGGAAGGTCACACCATCCCTCATCATTACAAGGTTGGTGGGTTGGACCATCTAGAACATGGACTTGTGGAGACGATGTGTGGATATTTTATGTGATGTCACAATATTAAACTTGTATTTTACAGATGATATTTTCAATCCTTTTCTTGCTTTAGGAAGATCTAATAGATATAAAAGTTGAGGTTAAAGCAGAAGAAGAAGAGATGTATGTGAGGGATGATCAGCAGTCTATGGAGGAGGATGGAATAACGGGGACATTTATAGAGGAGGACACTCCTACAGAGATCAGCACAGGTGGGTCATTAACACTAAATGCGTTCCTCCACCCATACTGCTCACTGATTGGTCCAGAGTGTGGCAAGGACTGGGTGATATCATCAAATAATACCCTGGTCACGTTCCTGAGCTGTGTTCCTCCATCCTGTATTCCTCTCGGATAATCTTCCTTCTCTGTGCTGCAGACACAATTTATGGTTCTAGACTGGATTTATGGAGATTCCAGGGTTTAGCTGGCAGAAAAATGTTGATTTTAGCCAAAGATGTTGCTATACTTAGGCAGCTGGGGTACGTTCTTTGGGTCTTCTTCCTCATGCCCTGGTCTAGTAAGATCTCTGACCGAACAATTCTCCCGAGTTGCTCTGTTATTTGCTGGCTGTGCCGGGTGGAGGGATATGTCTGTATAGTCCCAGACCCAAGGTACTAAGTGCAGTCTCAGGAGATGGGAGGCAATGGTGTGGGAACTCATGATGAGCCCTGAGGAGGAGGACGGGGGAACCCACTAAGGAGGGGAGGACCGCAGCTGGTAGTGAGAAAATGGGGGGGATGCAAGGAGAGGCCATGGATGCGATATACTAGCCAGACACAACTGCCAAAGCCGGATACCCCTGATATAGAGGAAAAGACATCTGAAAACAGAGGCTGTGGATGCCGCAAACAAGCCAGGCACAATTGTTAAAGCGAGATACACCTGTTCCAAGGGGAAAGTCATCTGGTGAGTGTGATATCAGGAGGTGGGGCATGAGTGGAAACACTGGGTACATTGTATGTCGTGAGAGCACCATTTAAGGTCCCTGTGCCGAGGGCATCATGAGAATCAGCAAAATCACAAGGAGAGTGAAATTTAAAGGACACTTGCACATTATTTATGAACTGTTTATTAGACACAGAACTTGGTGCTTTATGTGTATTAGATAATTTTATGTTTCATGTGGTAATTATTTATAATTTGTGCATTTGAAGGCTTCAATGAATGTAGCACTTGCACTTTTTTTTTGATGGATCTTGCACATTAATTTACAATATGTATTTTTTGCACAAAAGGAGCAGTTTTTGCACACAATTTGCATATGTTGCATATATTTGATATAATAATAGGCATTGGGATTTTTGATGATATTGTACAAGCACACTGATCTCTAAAGTGCATACAGAGCAGCGCCACAACCCAACCTTTACACTTAATTCCAGGAGATTCAGAGGACCGTTACCTTGAGGGTGGAATTGTAAGATCCTCAGAGACAAAGCTGCCTGATGTGGGTGGAGTCCTGGTTTATGGGAACCAATCTGCTCATGTCTAGTAATAATCTTTGTATTTCTATTTTAGTACATGGACGGGAGATGAGGAAAACCTCAGAGGATTGTCTCACTTTGTCTCCAGACTGTAAAGTAGAAGATGAGGACATCACACAGTATAGTCCAGGAGAAAACCCGGCTACCTCAAATGTCCATCCAGCACCACACAGTTTAGGTGGACCATCGTATTCCTCTTATCCTAAAGAACCTCAGACTGTGAGGAACAGTGCCGTCCTTCCAACAGATAAGAGGTTTTCCTGTACTGAGTGCGGGAAATGTTTCCGTTCTAAATCCAGTCTTGATATCCATAAAAGATCTCACACGGGGGAGAAGCCGTATTCCTGTCCTTTCTGTGGGAAATGTTTTTCACAGAAGTCCCATCTTTACAAACATCAGAGATTGCACACGGGAAGAAGCCATATTCCTGTCCTGAGTGCGAGAAATGTTTTTCAGACAAATCCAATCTTTACAAACATCATAGATCACACACGGGAGAGAAGCCATATTCCTGTCCTGACTGTGGAAAATGTTTTTCACGGAAGTCTGATCTTTACAAACATCAGAGATCTCACACGGGGGAGAAGCCATATTCCCGTCCTAAATGAGAGAATTGTTACTCAATGAAGTCCTGTCTTCTTGTACATCAGAGATCCCACACAACCCTTGCCTCAGGGTGTATTAGTGTCTTGAGTGTGGGAAATGTCTTCTATATGAATGTTGGACATGTGGGGGAAGAAGCACACCCTGATATACACCTCAGATATACTCCATGGCTGATCTTCATCATGTAAGAAACACTTCATAAGGAGATCAGAGATCACCAAAGACATGGATGAAGTGTTGTCTCGTGTCGGCCATTGATAGCAGTAGAAAAATAAAAATGGAGTCATTACCTTTCATTGGCTGAGTACATTTTGTGGTGTAAGATTTCACAAACACTTAGAGGTCTATTTAAAAACAAAATCATTATTTGAACGAATGTGACAAGTATTTGCCCATCTGAGAGGAATGTTGACCAAATTATTTTCATATAGTGATTTCCTATGATTATCAGCTCCATCTAACATCCATAATGTGGTATTTCACATTTTTTACTTATTTCGTAAAAATGACCACAGTATGGCCAATAGATTGAGCTGAAAATCATAGAAAATTCCTGTGCTAATCTACAGTCAGAATTTGTAACACCTGGACAATTGCTTGTTGTGATGATTATGTGAAATGGGCACCCCAAAAACTCTGTGAGAAGTTCCAGGGCAGCCATGTTGTTCAGAATGTAACGGTCATTTGTACTGTATATCCCTTCCACGTGCACCTTATTGCAAAGGCTGGTTATAGATTGGGGTTGTTGCCATCTATCTGCACAGCTTGGCGAAAGGACACATTGAATGTATTTGGCTGCCATTGTGCTCTTTCTGGGCATCCTATGTGTCCCTGTACCTTTAACCGGTTCCTGCCCCGTCTTAAAGTAATATGATGGCGGGGCGGGACCGCTCTTGTTCTGGGATGACATTGCACCACTCTAACTGAGCATGTGCGTGATCGGGGGTGTGCAGTGCAGCGATCTTGGCGTCGGCGTGTCTCCTTTACAGTGCGTGTCACCGATCGTGGTAAAGAGCCAATGGCAGTGACTCTTTTCCACATGTTGGGCTGTGTCCATTCACAGCTGATCACAAATGTAAACACAGCGCGGTAATTGGCTGTTACTGGCTCTTCTTTCTTCACATACCATTTCCAGGGTGAGGAGAGGAGAGCCAGCGATCAGCGAGATACCGATCTGTGTTCTGTCAGTGTACTGCACAAGCACAACACAAAGAGAACATGCCCATCAGCAGTGTTACAGTCCTCATCAGTGCACATCAGGAGTGTTACAGTCCTCATCAGTGCCCAGCAGGAGTGTTACAGTCCTCATCAGTGCCCATCAGGAGTGTTACAGTCCTCAGCAGTGCCCATCAGCAGTGTTACAGTCCTCATCAGTGCACATCAGGAGTGTTACGGTCCTCATCAGTGCCCAACAGGAGTGTTACAGTCCTCATCAGTGCCAATCAGTAGTGTTACAGTCCTCAGCAGTGCCCATCAGCAGTGTTACAGTCCTCATCAGTGCACATCAGCAGTGTTACAGTCCTCATCAGTGCCCATCAGGAGTGTTACAGTCCTCATCAGTGCCCATCAGCATTGTTACAGTCCTCAGCAGTGCCCATCAGCAGTGTTACAGTCCTCATCAGTGACCATCAGCAGTGTTACTGTTGCCCCCCCAGTGGACCTGTCACTCTACCAGTGTCCATAAAATGTACCTGTTGCCTATCAGTGATCATCAGCAGTGTACCTGTCACTCATCAGTGACAGTGAACAGTGCCCATCAGCAGTGTTACAGTCCTCATCAGTGCCCATCAGCATTGTTATAGTCCTCATCAGTGCCCATCAGCAGTGTTGCTGTTGCCCCCCCAGTTCACCTGTCACCCTACCAGTGCCCATAAAGTGTACCTGTCGCCCATCAGTAACCAGCAGCAGTGTACCTGTCGCCCGTCAGTAACCAGCAGCAGTGTACCCATACACATAGATAACAGAAGTAAATATATATACTGTAAATATGTAGTGCAATCAACCATTAAGAGTGCTCAATTCAGGTGAACATAACAGAACATAAAAGTGCTAATAGTGCTATAAACATATATATAGTGCACATAAAAAAACTGTCTATTCACCACTTGACGACCGCCGTCAATATATTTACTGCGGCAGTCAGCCGCTCCTGGGCAAACCGACGTAGTACTACTTCGCTCGCCCAGGAGCCTGTAGGCTCGTTCGCAGTGATCTCTGCGCATGTGACCGGCGGCTCCGATGTCCGCCAGCCACTCGCGATCTCCCGCTGGAGAGGGAGAAAGGCAGATGGCTGATGTAAACAAAGCCACCAGTCATTCTCCCTGATGTAAAGGCAGAGACTATACGATCCTGCTATGTAGGATCGTATGTCTCTGTGGTTACATCACTAGCCACGCCCCCCACAGCTAGGAAAACACCCCTAGGGATACATTTAACCCACTGATCACCAATAAAGTTAACCCCCTCCCTGCCAGTGTCATTTTGACAGTAACAGTGCATATTTATAGCACTGATTACTATAGTAATGTCACTGGTACCCCCAAAAGTGTAAAAAATGTGAGTCAAGGGTCCTATATGTCCACCGCAATGTTGCAGTCCCGCAAAAAAAATCGCAGATCGCCGACATTACTAGTTAAAAAAAAAAAAAAACATAAATATTTCCCGTAGTTAGAAAAAGCAATAACTTTTGCACAAACCAATCAAAATACGATTATTGCGATTTTTTTTTTTTTTACCAAAAATATGTAGCATAAAACAAATTGGCCTAAAATTTTAAAACATTTTTATTTACATTTTTTTTTGGGGGAATTTCATATAAAAAATTTGAAAAATATTGTTATTTTTTCAAAATTGTCGCTCTTTTTTTGTTTATAGCGCAAAAAATTAAAATCGCACAGGTGATCAAATACCACCAAAAGAAGGCTCTGTTTGTGGGGAAAAAGAGATGTCAATTTTGTTTAGGTACAGCGTCGCATGACCGCGCAATTGTCCGTTAAAGTCACGCAGTGCCGAATCGCAAAATAGGCCCTGGTCTTTGAGCAGCCAAATCCTCCGGGGCTTAACTGGTTAAAACTCTGCTCCAAAAGTGACAGCGTCCTTCAAATATGTTCCTCCGTGGTAAGTGACACCTCCAAACATGCATCCCCCATTGGGTGGATTCTCACCTTATCTCCAGTGACCTCACATTTAAGCTCGGTCTAACACGCTTTGTGCCTCTCTTAGGCTAAAGGTGAATATTCAATCCCCCCCAGGTGGGGATCCTGTTATGGATTAACTTCTCCTTGTGCAATCAGTAGGTATAACATATAGAAAAAAGGGAATCTCCAATAGTGCTTATATCTTTTAAAACTCCAATTTATTAAGCATAAGAAAAACTACTCACACATTAGTGGTGCCAAAAGTGCACCAAACTCTGTAATGTATTTGGGTATCTGGGAAATCCAGTGGCAGTGGGTACATGAAATATCAGCCCTCCCCGCTCGCATCCACCTCCCTAGGTCTGTGGAGTGTCTGCAGCTTCCGTCCGAGCCCCTCCCCCTACGCGTGACGACACAGATGATCATAGCCTCCTGAAGAAGACATGAGGTCCCTGTGTCGTAGGGGAGGGGCTCGGACGGAAGCTGCAGACACTCCACAGGCCTAGGGAGGTGGATGCAAGCGGGGAGGGCTGATATTTCATGTACCCACTGCCACTGGATTTCCCAGATACCCAAATACAAGGAGAAGTTAATCCATATTTATATACATTTACTTTTGTTATCTATGTGTATGGATATGGATGTTTAGGAATCACACATTGTTTCTAGCCACGTGTGTACTGGCACAATAGCATTTTATTTGCATGTATGTATATAATTTATAGATTTACGGCACTTTGATTGCGCGCCACCTTTTGATTTATTTATGTTTGCACTTATGGGATAGTGAAGTGCTTGCAGCAGTACCTTAATTAGTGCTCACCCGGATTACTCGCAGGGATATATAAATATAGTTTAAAACCATTTTTTCTGTTCTGTTTTTGCTTATGTCTAGCAAAGATCCCCCCCAGAAAACCTTCACTCTGATGCTGTTAGCAGACTTCATAAGCACCATTTCCTGGAGAGAATTCCACCACCAGGAGCAGGCTGAAGACGCCAAAAAAAGATGTTGCTCATGCAGAAAAGGAGTTAAAAGAGATACAAGCTATCATTGTCCCCAGTGTCCCTCCCAACCCCACCTATGCATTGGAGAATGCTTTCAATGTTGTCACACATCCCTAAAATACTAGCCCATATTTTTAACAATTTCCCCATTTTCAACATCTTTGCTGACCAACTAACCATGCCACTGCCTTCCACATGAACTGACCCTGGCCTGCTTATTGACTCTGCCTACTGTCTGCATGGTTTACCCTCCCCACATTTCTACCTTTCACGTGAACTGACCCTGGCCTGCTTATTGACTATGCCTCTGCCTACTGTCTGCATTGTTTATCCCCCACATTTCTACATTTCACGTGAACTGACCGTGGCCTGCGTATTGACTATGCCCCTGCCTACTGTCTGCATTGTAGATCCACTACATTTCGTCCTTCCACTTGAACTGACCCAGGCCTGTTTATCGACTATGCTTCTGTCTGCCATCTGCATTGTTTTTCCACCACGTTTCTACCTTCCACGTGAACTGACCTCAGCATGTTAATCAACTATGTTTTTTGCCTGCCGCTTGGACTGATCTTTTGCCCTGTTACTGTTGTAGTGAGATTCATGATAACACAGGGGTCCAACATATATGAGGGGCTACAGAATTGTATATCCAGGTGGAGAAAACCATATTTTTGGTTTTCTTTAGGTTTTGCAATTTCCGGATTAGGGTCTGGAGACTGGAGGCTTCAAAGAGTTTTGGGTGGGAAAAGCCTCTACCCCTGTGCTGTTGTGCATTTTATACGTTCGAGAATATTATTCTGATTATTTTTAACCTTTTACTAAAAGGTGGTGTCTGAATTATCAATAGAATTATGACGCAGTGCCTCCAGCCGATTACGGCAAATAATTTAATAACTAAGAAAAACCCAATCAATTTTGTTCAGCCACTCATAGTATACCACGCAATTTTCCCGAGTTTTTTTTTTTTTATCGATTAATTTCTTTTTAACAGCATATACCAATCTTAGTGAAACAGTCTACAGTAGGGAATATATATATAAGAATATTTATTCGCAAGACATATTTTCACCATAAATGATCATACTTGAGTGACATAAAGAGGTAACCTTACATAAGATACAAACTTAAAACGATAAATGCAATGTGATATTTAGCTAAACGATGAAAGTAAAACTAAAGCAAGATTACGTTTTTCCCAGATGTAGTAGAAACCATATTTAAGTATTCTATATAATCAGACCACAGTTGTCTGCGAGTCACATGGCCGAAAGTCCACTGCAGATGAAGTGAGAATAAGCCATGCAAAACGGAAGACGTAAAATCGCAAATAATGCGCTTAATCTGATATTAAAAATGTTATAAAAACAAAAATCATCTCTTTAGAGAAAAATCTACATATGGTTTATACGGCTGGGATTGTACTTTCGTTACCCTTTAAATATGAATTGTAAAACATTTAAGGGAGTATATAAACAATATTGAATAATAATCAAATAACAGCAAGGCATAATTACCATATTTAAAATGGCCGCTAGCTTAGAATAGTAGTTACCAGGTTCCTTAAGATGGCTGCTTTTCCAAGATGGTGGCCAATTAGGGAGGAGCTTTGTTTGGCGTCCCTCAAAGGTTCAGATACATGGTGGACCAAGATGGCGTCTGTGTAGGTGAGTCTGTGCATAGCTGTAATAGTGTGTATGTTGTAAGTGTGATGTATATTGGGCAAAATGTGATGTCTTGTGTCTCCTATTACATCTCTGGTTCCTTTTTATTTTGTGTTGAACAAAAGGGCAGTAAAAATTATAAGCCAAACCCCGTGGGAGGAACATTATCCTATTGGTTGGGTTTACTTATTCATTAACTGGTGATGTCATAGGGTGACACCTCTTGGTTAACCAGTATATTAAAATTAAATAAAGATTTCTCCATTTAAGACTATTATAAAACAACATAAAATGTAATCATGCTCTCATCTATGACATGTCCATTTAATCCACCAGGTATCTGAATAAAGATTAATCTGGATAACACCATTCTCATATTTAATATATCTTATGTAATATATATATATATTGGATTTTACTGTTTAACCCAAGACTTCAATTAGTAGCAGTAAGAATTATATAGATACATATACAGTTATATATATTGATACACAACAGCTTGTATATGTACACATGGGTTGTTTCCAATCAGAGTATTATCCATTTAGGCATTATTATGTTAACAACGGTACATTCATGATTTGGGACTGGATGATAAAATATGGGCAAAATTTCTGACCATTTGACACTACTATATGATAGAATATAATGTACTTCTCAGTAGGAGGTTGTCATAACATCATAGTTCCATAACACCTTTTGTATATGATGGGGCAAAGATGTTGTATCATTTTATGATTTTATGAAATTCATTTTGAGATTTGCAGTTCTCATTAATCTAAGTGACAATGGTTATTTGACTCCATGTAGATTCCAACAACTTTACCCCCCTGTTGGTGTTTAGGTAAATAAATGACAGATTCTAGTCTTTGTCCAGACAGTTTTGTTTGTCTTCTCAGGGTGGAAACAATAGTTTACTTGCATGGTGGATGGTTGAACACAGGTGTTATCCTGAAATTGAGCTTTGCCCATTGTGTGAGTCATGGCCCGAACATAAAGTTTTATGATCTCTCTGGCTTTTCTGGTTTCATGACCAGGGGAAGGATGTCTTATGTAAACCTTTTCCCCCAAAGGCCGTTCCACCTGTGATAAGCAATTTATTTATCTGCCTTTCTGAGCATTGTATTTAAAAGTTTGTCAAACACAGCTCCTCTTGGGGGCAGATGACATGGCTTCTCATCTTAAAGTACATGCAAACAAAACCATCTCAAACAATGGATGCAATGTGTGTTTCAAACTGAAAGAGTTTTGACTCAATATGTAACAAGGTCAATTGAGGCCTCAAAGTTCACCATTCTTGACCTGTAATAATAAAAATGTATTTCTATTTCATACTGAAAGTTTAACAGTGCCCAGCTCTTACCTGACTGAGGCCCTAAGCCTGATATTTCTGCCTGCTGCTAACTTATTGCCATCATGCCTCTGCCTGCTACCTGTACTGTGGACAATGTTCCTGCCTAATACCAGGACCAATATTTTGGCTGTGCTGACCATGTTGCTGCCTGAACCAATGCTTTGGCTGTGCTGACAATACAGTATCTCTGCCTGCTGACTGTACTGACTATAGACAATATTCCTGCCTGCTGCCTGGACACATTACTTTTGTTTTTACTGACCACAACCCTGCCTGCTGACTGGACCAATGCTCTCCTCTGTGGACAACTGCACTACTAAAACCACAGGTAATATTTTGTTTACCCTTTGGCCAGCAGAATGTATTTTCGGGTGTATTTCTTGGTATGTACAGTGAAGGAAAAAAGTATTTGATCCTCTGCTGATTTTGTACATTTGTCCACTGACAAAGAAATGATCAGTCTATAATTTTAATGGTCGGTTTATTTTAACAGTGAGAGACAGAATAACAACAAAAATATCCAGAAAAACGCATTTCAAAAAAGTTATAAATTGATTTGCATTTTAATGAGTGAAAGAAGTATTTGAGCCCTTCCCAAAACATGACTTGGTACTTGGTGGCAAAACTCTTGTTGGTAATCACAGAGGTCAGATGTTTCTTGTAGTTGGCCTCCAGGTTTGCACACATCTCAGGAAGGATTTTGTCCCACTACTCTTTGCAGATCCTCTCCAAGTCATTAAAGTGGTTGTAAAGTCAGAAGGTTTTTATCTTAATGCATTTACTGGCCACAAATGCCTTAGCTGTCCGAGACTCTCTCTCCTGATTGGCTGAGACACAGCAGCGGTGCCATTGGTCCCCACTGATGTCAATCAAACTCAGTTATCCAATCAAGAGAGAGAGGAGGCAGGGCTGAACGGTAGTTGCGTGTCTGAATGGACACAGGGAGCTGCAGCTTGGCTCTGGTGCCCCCATATCAAGCTGCTTGCTGTGGGGGCACTCAACAGAAGGGAGGAGCCAGCAGCTCCAGCCAGGGACCCGAGAATAGGAGGATCCAGGTTGCCCTGTGCAAAACCAACTGCACAGAGGAGGTAAGTATAACATATTTGTTGATTTAATAGAAAAAAAAAGACTTTACAATCACATTAAGGTTACAAGGCTGATGTTTGGTAACTCGAACCTTCAGCTTCCTCATATTTTCAATGGGATTAAGGTTTAAAGACTGGCTAGGCCACTCCAGGACCTTAATGTGCTTCTTCTTCTTGAGCCACTCCTTTGTTGCCTGGGGCCATCCACCACCTATTTTCAATGCCCTGACTGAGGGAAGCAGGTTCTCACCAAAGATTTGACAGTACATGGGCCCCGTCCATTGTCCCTTTGATGCTGTGAAGTTGTCCTGTCCCCTCAGCAGAAAGACACCCCCAAAGCATAATGTTTCCATCTGCATGTTTGATGGTGGGGATGGTGTTCTTGGGGTCATAGGCAGCAATCCTCCTCTTCTAAACACGGCAAGTTGAGTTGATGCCAAAGAGCTTGATTTTGGTCTCATCTGACCACAACACTTTCACCAAGTTTTCCTCTGAATCATTCAGGCTGGTTTACACTAGAGACTGTGACCAGCTCTCAATGGAGCCGATTCACACAGCTCGGGGATGGCTGCGGAGCGGTTTGCAGAAGAGTCCTGTGCGTCTTCTGACCTGTTTCAGGTCCGAATGCAGCCAAAAATTTGGGCCTGCTTCATCCCTGAAAAAGAGAACAGGGACACACCAGACCTCTGCTGTGAGCCACTCCACACAGCAGTGTGAACCCACTGCTAAACTGCTAAAGTGTGGACCCGGCCTTAGATGTTTATTAGCAAACTTCAGACGGGCCTGTTAATGTGCTTTCTTGAGCAGAAGGACCTTGCATGCTCTGCAGGATTTCAGTCCTTCACAGTGTAGGGTGTTACCAATTGTTTTCTTGGTGACTATGGTCCCAGCTGCCTTAAGGGTCATTGGCAAGATTATCCCATGTAATTCTAGGCTGATTCCTCACCATTCTCATGATCATTGAAACACCATGAGGTGAGATCTTGCACGAAGTCCCAGACCAAAGGAGATTGACAGTTATTTTGTGTTTCTTCCATTTGCGAATAATCTAACCAACTGTTGTCACCCTCTCACCAAGCTGCTTGGCGATGGCCTTGTAGCCCATTCCAGCCTTGTGTAGGTCTACAATCTTGTCCCTGACATCTTTGGACAGCCCTTTGGTCTTGGCCACGGTGGAGAAATTGGAATATAATTGATTGCTTCTGTGGACAGGTGTCTTTTTTATACAGGTAACATTCTGAGATTAGAATTTTCCCTCACTGTACATGCTATGCATTAGAATTATGAAAGATCTACAAAAATGATAGTTTGTCAGGAATTTATATGTGTACTTTATGTCCCTAGAACACTTGATGGTGCTCCTTGCATGTTGGGCCTCTCTATGTTGCCATGCTGTGTAAAAGTCTCACACATGTGGTGTGACAGTATTCACCGTCACTGGAATTTAAAGACAGATAAGTAATGGTTTGGATTGCTTCATATTTGTCAGCAATATCTCCATATAGAAATATTAAGATTTATTCCCATTTGCCATGAAATCTGTAATTCCTAAATGCTGTGTATATTACATATCTTTCAATGTCAGAAAGGTTTTCCTTTTGTTTGTGTATTGGGAGGGAATGTGGATTGCCCTGTCTCATTGTTAAGTGCTAATGACCTACCATTGTTCTGTCTGTCTGCCTTAAGAGAAACGTATTATGGGATGTATAAAGATATGTGGATTGGGTGCTAAGGAGGAGGGGGGATTGTCCCACATTGTATATTTTGTACACTGTATGAGAGTGTAAAACTCTGTTCCTATTGGATGGTGAATATCACGTCCAGTCTTCAACAAGGTCCATCTGGGTGGTAACCTTGTGGGTGAAAACTGTATATAAGTCTTGTTCAGTAAAGCTGTTCTAGAGTTACTTCACCCTCAATCTAGAGTCCTGTCTCTCACTGGGGGAATCGGCTACAAGGGATTGCTATATCCTCCATACTCCCTTGGATAATCCCTAAGCTCTTGTAAGAGCTTGTATAAGAGCTTGTCTGCTGCACTCTCTGGGGAAAGGAGGTTCACCCACAGGAACCTGGAGCCTTGTCGTAGGTCCAGGGTGGGTAGGAGATTGCGAGACCCTAACCAAACTGCGGCGGTTCGTGGGGTCTGACGTGGTTACAGTGTCTGGTGGAGTGCTTGGTGCCCTTGGAAAGCACTAGGAGCATCTGTCAACGGAGGTACCCAGTCAGGGGTGCCCTGTTCCGTTACATGTGGTATCACCATACAGGAGGAGTAGCAGAATGTATTTTGGGGTATAAATGTTGCTATGTACATGCTATATGTTGGAAATATCTTATAAATGAACAACTTTGTATTAAAAAAAAAAAGCGTTTTCATTTTCTTTCCACGATTTCCAAAAACGTATGGAAAAAAATTACATGTTCAAAAGACTCAATATGCCTAATAGAATATACATTGGGGTGTTTGCTTTCCATAATTGGGTAATTTTGTAGGCTTTTCCATTGGCCTGGTGCTCCATGGCCTTCAAAACTGTGATAGGTTGTCAGGAAAGTAGTTGTGTAATTTATGCTCCTAGAATACCTGAAATTACTCCTTGGATGTTGGGCCTCTGTATGTAGCGAGGCTGTGTAAAAGTTTCACACATGTGGTATGGCCATACTAGAAGAGGAGGAGTAGAAGAATGTGTTTTGGGGTGTAGTTGCAAGTATGCCTATGCCGTGTGTGAGAAATAACCTGTTAATATAACAATTTTGTGGGGGGAAAAAATCTTTATATTGCAAAGAATGGTGGGAAAAAAATGTCAACTTAAAAAAAACTCACCATGCCTCTTACTAAATACCTTGGAATGTCTACTTTCCAAAAAGGGGTCATTTGGGGGGTATTTATACTGTCCTGGCTTATTAATGTCTCAAGAAATGAAATTCGGCCGTCAGTACATCAGGTGTGATCAATTTTCAATGATTAGCACCATAGCTTGTAGACTCTATAACTTTCACAAAGACCAAATAATATTCACTGATCTGATTTACAATATACAATACACAACGTGTTACATTATTATAACAAAGTATTGTAGAAAAGATCACACCATAGAAAATGGGGGAAAGGAGAAAATAAACCCGGATATGAAGGTGACATTTGTGTACGAGGAACACCTTAACAATTACCACCATTTTATTCTCCAGGGCCTCTGCTTTCAGAAAATATATGTTTGGGGTTTTTATCTAATCTTCAGGCCCAAAATCTGCATTTTACCATGTGTGCAAAAATAATGCAAACACAGCTCTGGCAGTGAAAGGGTTAATGTGCGCTAGATGGGATCACTCTGCTGTGATCACAATCCAAACATTAGAGCTCCCCCTAGCTGCAGCCTGGTAATAACATTGCAAGGAGGTCTATTCATTTATCTGCTACATACTTCCCATCTTTATATAAATGTTATTAAGCTATCTGCTGTGCTGGTCAAATGTTTGCAATTGATTTAAATTGGAAAATGCTAAATCCGTCCACTAGATGGTGTTAATTTACATTATACTTAGTGCAATCATTTGGACAAACGTAGTATCTTCTTTTATAAATCAATGGTTGGTTTAATAAATTTATGTTCTTTGATATCTACCGCACTCAGGTATCCACAAAGGAAATGAAAGGGTCTATTTATAAAAAAGCTGGAAGAATGTGACATGCATTTGCCCACCAAATATGATAAAGTCTTGCCATATGCAAGGTAATACAGTGATTTCCTATGATCAATACTGCACTATGGACACTAGATGGAGCAAAAGATCATAGGAAAGTAGTGCATGAAGTAAAATATAACCAACATTTGTAAAGACTGGTTGAAAGCTTCTCACATTTGTGATAAATAAAATAATTTGAAAAATAGACCTTTAAGTGTTTGTGAAAGGTTACACCACAAAATGTACTCAGCCAATGAAAGGTAATGACTCCATTTTTATATTTCTACTGCTATCAATGGCCAACACGGGGCAACACTTCATCCATGTCTTTGGTGATCTCTGATCTCCTTATGAAGTGTTTCTTACATGATGAAGATCAGCCATGGAGTATATCTGAGATGTATATCAGGGTGTGCTTCTTCCCCACATGTCCACCAACATTCATATAGAAGACATTTCCCACACTCAGTGCACTAATACACCTCAAGGGTTGTGTGATGCACAGGAAGACAGGACTTCAGTGAGGAACAATTCCCTCACTCAGGACAGGAAAGTGACTTCTCCCCCGTGTGAGATCTCTGATGTCTGTAAAGACTGGACTTCTGTGAAAACCATTTCCCACACTCAGGACAGGAATACGGCTTCTTCTCCTTGTGAGATCTCTGATGTCTGTAAAGATGGGACTTATCTGAAAAACATTTCCCGCACTCAGGACAGGAATACGGCTTCTCACCAGTGTGCAGTCTCTGATGTCTGGAAAGACTGGATGTCTGTGAAAAACATTTTCCGCACTCAGGGCAAAAATATGGCTTCTCCCCTGTGTGAGATCTCTGATGGCTAACAAGAGTTGTTTTTGTTGAAAAACATTTCCCGCACTCAGAACAGGAAAGTGGCGTCTCCCCTGTGTGAGATCTCTGATGTCTGGAAAGACTCGATATCTGTGAAAAACACTTCTCGCACTCAGGGCAGAAATATGGCTTCTCCCCTGTGTGAGATCTCCGATGGCTAACAAGGTTTGTTTTTGTTACAAAACATTTCCCACACTCAGGACAGCAATACGGCTTCTCCCCCGTGTGAGATCTCTGATGTGTGTAAAGCCCAAACTTGTATGAAAAACATTTTCCGCACTCAGGACAGGAATACGGCTTCTCGCCTGTATGCAATCTCTGATGTGTGGAAAGAGTAGACTTCTGTGAAAAACATTTCCTGCACTCAGGACAGAAATATGGCTTCTCCCCCGTGTGAGATCTCTGATGTCTGTAAAGATAGGACTTCCGTGAAAAACACTTCCCACACTCAGGACAGGGAAACAGCTTCTCTCCCGTGTGAGATCTCTGATGTGGGTAAAGATCAGACTTCTGATAAAAACATTTCCCACACTCAGGACAGGAGTGTGGCTTCTCACCTGTGTGAGATCTCTGATGTCTGTAAAGATCAAACTTCTGTGAAAAACATTTCCCACACTCAGGACAGCAATACGGCTTCTCTCCTGTGTGAGATCTCTGATGTCTGTGATAGAAGGACTTCTGTGAAAAACATTTCCCACACTCAGGACAGCAATACGGCTTCTCCCCTGTGTGGGCTCTTTCATGTCTATTAAGATAGGATTTAAAACGGAAACACTTCCCGCACTCAGTACAGGAAAACCTCTTATGTGTTGGAAGGACGGCACTGTCCCTCACACTCTGAGGTTCCTCAGGATAAGAGGAATACAATGGTCCGGCACCGTATTTCACAGTCTGAGGTTCTTCAGGATAAGAGGAATACGATGGTCGGGCACCGTCCCTCACAGTCTGAGGTTCCTCAGGATAAGAGGAATACGATGGTCCGGCACCGTCCCTCACAGTCTGAGGTTCCTCGGGATAAGAGGAATACGATGGTCCATCTACACTGTGTGGTGCCGGATGGACATTTGAGGTAGCTGGGTTTTCTCCTGGACTATACTGTGTGATGTTCTCATCTTCTACTTTACAGTCTGGAGACAAAGTGAGACAATCCTCTGAAGTTTTCCTCATCTCCTGTCCATCTACTAAAATAGAAATAAAAAGATTATTACTAGACATGAGCAGATTGGTTCCCCTAAACCAGGACTCCGCCCACATCAGGCAGCTTTGTCTCTGAGCAGGGGCGGACTGGTCGGTCGGGCACTTTGGCCGTGGTCCGAGGGCCCGGAGTCAGTAGGGGGCCCCATGAGAGGCTGCATGTGTGTCACAGAGAGCAGGGGACTGCCGGTGAGAGGAGCTGAGGAGGCAGTGGCTGGGCCCAGGGATGCCGATGCAGGGGGTCCGGCCAGCTGGCAGCTTCAAGTTTTTTAATGCATTAATAAAGTTTTTTTTAATTTATTTCCAGCTGGAACCTTCAGCCCTGGCCCCTTAAATTGCCGCTCACTATAGTCATTTATAAAACACAGAAGCCCGGCTTTTGTGTTATATAAGAGACAGCGATCCCAGCAGCACACTCAAAACCCTCCCTGCTCTCTCTGCATATTCAACAGAGGGGGGGGCGGGGCACACAGCTCAATCCTCGAGTCCGCAGCATCAGAAGAAGCCGGCACCGGCAGCCTGACCTCCTGTAAGTTACAGTCCATTCTTTTCTGTGTGGCAGAGGAGAGATGTGTCCTAGACAGGGAAGGGAGGTATTTACTGGAAAAGGAGGAGAGAGGCACTGGACAGGGAGGGGAGAAGAGATCTGTACTGGGGGAAATTTACGGGAATAGCTCTGTTAGAGGAGGGTATGACCTGTAAGATATGCACATGTGCGCTCTGTACATAACACAGTCCTCCGCCCTGCACTCTGTACAAAGCACAATCCTCCACCCTGCACTCTGTACATAGCACACTCCTGAACCCTGCACTCTGTACATAGCACACTCCTGAACCCTGCACTCTGTACATAGCACACTCCTGAACCCTGCACTCTGCACATAGCACACTCCTCTACCCTGCACTCTGCACATAGCACACTCCTCTACCCTGCACTCTGCACATAGCACACTCCTCTACCCTGCACTCTGTACATAGGACAATTCTCCACCCTGCACTCTGTACATAGCACAATCCTCCACCCTGCACTCTGTACATAGCACAATCCTCTACCCTGCACTCTGTACATAGCACAATCCTCTACCCTGCACTCTGTACATAGCACAATCCTCTACCCTGCACTGTGTACGTAGCACAATCCTCTACCCTGCACTCTGTACATAGCACACTCCTGAACCCTGCACTCTGTACATAGCACACTCCTGAACCCTGAACCATGCACTCTGTACATAGAACACTCCTCCACCCTGCACTCTGTACATAGCACAATCCTCCACCCTGCACTCTGTACATAGCACAATCCTCTACCCTGCACTCTGTACATAGCACAATCCTCTACCCTGCACTCTGTACATAGCACAATCCTGAACCCTGCACTCTGTACATAGCACAATCCTCTACCCTGCACTCTGTACATAGCACAATCCTCCACCCTGCACTCTGTACATAGCACAATCCTCCACCCTGCACTCTGTACATAGCACAATCCTCCACCCTGCACTCTGTACATAGCACAATCCTCTACCCTGCAGTCTGTACATAGCACAATCCTCCACCCTGCACTCTGTACATAGCACAATCCTGAGCACAATCCTGAACCCTGCACTCTGTACGTAGCACAATCCTAAACCCTGCATTCTGTACGTAGCACAATCCTAAACCCTGCATTCTGTACGTAGCACAATCCTGAACCCTGCATTCTGTACGTAGCACAATCCTGAACCCTGCATTCTGTACGTAGCACAATCCTGAACCATGCACTCTGTAAGTAGCACAATCCTAAACCCTGCATTCTGTACATAGCACAATCCTGAATCCTGCATTCTGTACGTAGCACAATCCTGAACCCTGCATTCTGTACATAGCACAATCCTGAACCCAGCATTCTGTAAATAGCACAATCCTGAACCCTGCATTCTGTACATAGCACAATCCTGAACCCTCCTCTCAGTACATAGCACAATCCTGAACACTGCATTCTGTACAAGGCACAATTCTGAACCCTGCATTCTGTACAAAGCACAATCCTGAACCCTGCACTCTGTACGTAGCACAATCCTCAACCCTGCATTCTGTGCGTAGCACAATCCTCAACCCTGCACTCTTAGGTAGCACAATCCTAAACCCTGCACTCTGTATGTAGCACAATCCTGAACCCTGCACTCTGTACGTAGCACAATCCTGAACCCTGCACTCTGTACGTAGCACAATCCTGAACCCTGCACTCTGTACGTAGCACAATCCTGAACCCTGCACTCTGTACATAGCACAATCCTCTACCCTGCACTCTGTACATAGCACAATCCTCCACCCTGCACTCTGTACATAGCACAATCCTCCACCCTGCACTCTGTACATAGCACAATCCTCCACCCTGCATTCTGTACATAGCACAATCCTGAACCCTGCATTCTGTACATAGCACAATCCTGAACCCTCCTCTCAGTACCTAGCACAATCCTGAACACTGCATTCTGTACAAGGCATAATTCTGAACCCTGCATTCTGTACAAAGCACAATCCTGAACCCTGTACTCTGTACGTAGCACAATCCTCAACCCTGCATTCTGTGCGTAGCACAATCCTCAACCCTGCACTCTTAGGTAGCACAATCCTAAACCCTGCACTCTGTATGTAGCACAATCCTGAACCCTGCACTCTGTACGTAGCACAATCCTGAACCCTGCACTCTGTACGTAGCACAATCCTGAACCCTGCACTCTGTACGTAGCACAATCCTGAACCCTGCACTCTATACGTAGCACAATCCTGAACCCTGCACTCTGTACGTAGCACAATCCTGAACCCTGCACTCTATACGTAGCACAATCCTCCACCCTGCACTCTATACGTAGCACAATCCTCCACCCTGCACTCTGTACGTAGCACAATCCTACACCCTTCACTCTGTACATAGCACAATCCTCCACCCTTCATTCTGTATGTAGTGCACTCCTGAACCTAAACTCTGAATGTAACCTACTCCTGGGCTCTGCACGAGTGTACCCCTTTACCCTGCACTCTGTGCGTAGCACAATTCTGTACCCTGTATTGCGTATGCAGTGGAATCCTGAAAAAGTTCTGTAGCTGTAGGCCTCATTTACACTTGTATTTGTACCTGCCTCCCCCTTCTACTGCACGCACTTGAAGACAAAGCTGCATTTTGTTTTGAGGCAGGGAGAGGGGTGGGACCAGGAGTGAGGTTAAGGGGGGGGGGCGTCAGGTAGGTTGTATAGGGTCCCATGATTTTTAACAATGGCCCTGGCAGCACCCGATCTGATGCTGGAAGTAGCTCACCTGTGCAGTAGTAGCGAAGCGGGTCGGGGTCCCAGGCTATGATCTTTCCTTAATACATACAGCTGGTGATTGAGCCGGAAGGAAGGTGAGAGGAGTCCCTGACTGTGTGACATGACTGGACACTGACTCTTTTACCAGGCTGATATAGTGATCAGAGGACCCTGCTGATGGGTACGTTATAGGCATCTGAAAATTGTAGAACATTTTGCTGGTATAATTTTGAGGGGAGGGGGGGTCTCCTGGTGTAATATGGGGGGGGGTACGGGAGTCCCCCCTTCCTCAACCCCCATGCCCCCCTCTCACTCTCTCTGTCTCCCCTTCCCTCTCTCAACCCCCCTGTCTGTCTCACCCACCTCTCTCACCCCCCCTGTCTCTCATACCTCTTCTGCCTCTCCCCTCTCTCTCAGCCTCCTCTGTCTCCCACACCTCCTCTGTATCCCCCTCTCTCTCACCCCCCACCTCTCCCTCTCACCCTACTCTCTGTCTCCCTCACCCCCCTCTCCCAACACCTCCTCTGTATCCCCCTCTCTCTCACCCTCCCCCTGCCTCTCACCCCTCCCTCTTACCTACTCTGTATCTCATCCTCCCCCCTCTCTCCCTCACCCCATCTCTCTCTCATCCTCCCCTCTGTCTCTCACCCTGCCCCCCACTTCCCCATCTCTCTCTCTCACTCCTCTCCATCTCTCACCTCCCTCTCTAACCCCCCCTCTCCCTACTCTTAGGGCTCAAATTATGATCTCACACACAGGTCTACTGCTTTCATAAAACAGATAAATAAAAGAGAGAGAACAGAGCAGCGCCACCTGAGTGTAGTATTAAAACAATCCTTTATTGGCATAAAAGGTAATGCACTCACATGAGTGATAGGAAAGCAGGATTTACTGCAAGTCATCTGATCCACTGCAGGGGAGGCAGGAGAGGTGTAGACAGCCCTGGGTCCTGGCTGTGTCAGTGGCTTCTGGCTCTTCCGGGTGTTCCCTTCCGGCGTCACAGCTTCTCCCTCATCACATCCGTCTCACTTGTGTGCATAGACACCGTACAAATTAAACCCCCCCTCTTTACCCTCTACTATACAGCAGCCCCCTAATCCCCACGAGGGAACTTCCATCAGGACACCCAATTCAAGTATAGTATATCTTCTCCAGTTGCAGCATATTCATATATGTGACCAATCTTAGCTGAACTGCCCATAAAACTCCTAACAAGTGCACATAGGGTTAATAAGCCTAGGATGTTCAGCCCTTATCTCTCACAGCTGTACACTAGCTCCTCTCTGCTCCAAGCCACTCCCCCATCTCCTTGACAACTGATGACACTGGCTCCAACTCTAGCCATATAAGAGGGAGCTTCCTTTGGTCTGTAGACAATGCCTGAAGAAGGGGCATGCATGCCTCGAACGCTAGCACCACCCCGCTTCCACCGGATGTGATGAGGGAGAAGCTGTGACGCCGACAGGACACCAGGAAGTGCCAGAAGCCACTAACACAGCCAGGACCCAGGGCTGTCTACACCTCTCCTGCCTCCCCTTCAGTGGATCGGATGACTTGCTGTAAAGCCCGCTTTCCTATCACTCATGTGAGTGCATTACCTTTTATGCCAATAAAGGATTGTTTTAATACTACACTCAGGTGGCGCTGCTCTGTTCTCTCTCTTTTATTTATCTACCATGCACAGAGTCTCCTCCTAACTCTGATAGAGCCGGCGGCCACCCAACCATCCATCTCTACATAGACTCTACTCCGTGGACTTTGTATCTATATACACCTGAAACATTTATCATTATTGTGTTTTTTTATCAATATTTTTTGATTCTCTATATCTGCTTTTATATCTATTGTTTACATTCATTTTTATAATTTTCCCCAAACACTGTGGGTTTAATAGCGCTGGTCCAGCATCTGTCATATATTTCTGATTTCATAAAACACCTCTGGTTGCATCACAAATATGGCTGCCACATTGCAGCCACCTCTAAACCTGGAAGTGCCCAGCGGACTCTATAGAAAGAAGCCGGGAACTTCCATGCAGGCTATGCTGTGGTAGATATTTAAATGTCCCCTCTATGCATATGTAGGTGTGGCTTGAGTGTGGACATGGGGGCACGATGAACTCCTATTGCCCGGGGGCCCTATGAGTTGTCAGTCTACCCCTGTCTCTGAGGATCTTACAATTCCAACCTCAAGGTAACTAGTAAATTGGTCCTCTGATCTCCTACCAGTTCATTTCTTTATTCATGGACCTTAGTCAGAGAGTGAGGAAACAACGAGAACTGTCTTTTATAGGAGTGACAGTGATGAGGGGATTATAGGACGAGTGTCCCCTCCCCCTCTATCACTCATTGCCATCTTCCCAACACAAGAAGTTCTGCACTTCCTTATTTAGTCCATGATTTAGTCATGAATAACAGCGGGGGGCTGAGCCCCACCAGAGGTCAGAGCGTGAGGATGGTGGGAGAACAACCAAGATGAAGACTGGACTGATCCTGAAGATGTCCATCTTTGGGTTATTGACTCCTTCTCTCAGGCTGATATCACCCAGTCCCCACCCTACTCTGGACCAATCAGTGAGCAGTATGGGTGGAGGAATGTATTTAATGTTAATGACCCACCTGTGCTGATCTCTGTAGGAGTGTCCTCTTCTATAAATGTCCCCGTTATTCCATCCTCCTCCATAGACTGCTGATCATCCATCACATACCTCTCTTCTTCTTCTGCTTTACCCTCAAATTCTATATCGATTGGATCTCCACTCTAAATCAAAGCGAGAGAAAATATCATCTGTAAAATATAAGATTTATTGCTGTGACATCACCTAACAAATCCACATATTCTCTTCAGGAGTCTGTGTTTTAAAAGCTCTGTCACACCAACCTTGTAACAGTGGGGGATGGTGTGATCTTCCTGTGTGGAATCCTGGGAATACAGAGGACGGGGACATCTCTCTGGTGGGTTCCTGGTATTAGGTGGCTCCATCATATCCTTGTGTCCTGAAAACTCCTCCATCACTCCATACTCCTCATCCTCCTCTTTATACTCTTCTTTAACATCAATATTATCATCCCCGAGGTTTCCACTCTGAATATATAATAAAACATTCATTGTAACAAACATACTGTATATAAATCAGAACCACCAATAATTGTCACTCATCTACCTGATGATGGTGAGGGATGGTGTGACCTTCCTGTGTGGAATCCCGGGAATACAGAGGACGGGGAGATCTCTCTGGTGGGTTCCCATTACTGGAACCATCTGTAGGAAACACACACACTGACTGAATACATTGTTTCTATGTGTTTATCAGATGATGGGGGATCTAGGTGGACCCTCCGTACTGCTCTCTCCTTTACAATAAAGTCTCCTCTTACCCGGTGATGTGAGGGGCGGCTGATTCTCCATCATGACGTCCTTGTAGAGATCCTTGTGTCCTTCTAAATACTCCCACTCCTCCATGGAGAAATAGACAGTGACATCCTGACACCTTATAGGAACCTGACACACACAATGATACAGTCACCACCCAGACACATCCCTTGTCTCTTACTGGATAATGTCCCAGAATTCCCAGCACCGCTCACCTCTCCTGTCAGCAGTTTTCATAAAAAGTAAAAATAAATGACCGTCCCAGAATCCTTTTCACCCGTAAGGTCTGTATATTTTTTTTAAAGCCCTACTTCAGGGACACCTCCCCCCTCCAAGTCTGTAGGTTAAAGGCTTGGCATAGGGAATTCTGACATCATTACATAAAATACAGGATCAACAGTTCTACTTTGGTTGCGAGGATGAAAAGGGTCCGCCCACATCCTAAGAGCATCAGAAGAAAGAGCCAGATGGAGGACATTGGGAGGAGGAGCTGTGATGTCAGTGTGATGTCATAGAATTCTCTGACTTACCCCTTAAGTCTTTCAGCTTTACTAAACCCTCACAGCCCCTCAAGCCCTCTACTTTCCACAGAGGCCTCAGAATTTTCCTCCCTCTGACATCAATGATGGAACATATTCTTCATGTAGGCTGGGGAAAGTTTTCTTCCTTCTGACGTCACAGTAACTATGGAGGAAGAGGACGGACATGACGGGGGGGGGGGGGGTTACTGGGTGTAAATAGAAAGTAAGATCTTATTACCTCCTCTGCTGCCTCTTGCAGCAACGTCTCTTCTCTACTGCCTCCCAACTCACCTCTCACCCAGAATTTTCTATTTATATCTGACATCACTTCCTGTCTGTATTCCATAGAAACTTCCTGTCTGGGTAGAAGTAAGATCACCACCTTGTGGACCTCAGAGGAACTGCAGCCCTGAGAAACATCTGGTAGTGTGAGCACGGCCTTGTGCTGTGTGTATGTAATGTATATCCTTATAGATGGGTCATCTCCACCAAAGGGGAGAGAAATATATTACTGCCTACTCCAGCATTTCTCAGCAAGGGTTCCTCTAAAGCTATTGTGGAGCCACTTATTTGGAGGGTGATGGAGTTCTGCTGAGCGCACAATCTGAGTGTGAGCACCAAGAGAGCATGGGATTGGTGTTTGGGGAAGGAGGAGTTTTGTAGTCCACTACACATGGCTTCCTGGAGCATATACTGAGATTTGGAGGAGGAAGCTCTGGAGGTTTGGAGACATTTATTGGTGGTGATATCATTTATTAAAGTATAAAGGAGACGTTGGATGGACTTTGGGGTCACTTTATGGTTTATCACTGGATACTGATGAGGTGAAATGCGTAGATGATTTATCACATCTTTTACGTTGATGATAAGAGGGCGGAATTTATGGATATAAGGGGAGGGCTCATTGTATTTATCCCCCATTTCCCGATGCTGGACAATGCAAGAAGCTGACACTCTATAAGAAGTCTTGTCTCTGCCAGCTGGGGAAATAGCGAGTGGGAAAACGAGTTGTTGAGGATTTGAATAGTAAACTCCTTCATTGTTCCTGGTCAGCTGGGGAAATATTGACTCCCAGATCTTCCCAGCCAGAAAACTGGTCGGAGGATTGGAATAGTAATCTCCTTCATTGTTCTCAGCTGGGAGGGTCGGGGGTTTCATTGACTTGTATCCAACTTCACTTCCACAACAAACTCTTCTCTAGGAATCTATGAATTGGGGGATAGATTGTGTCTGTGGCCCCAAAATTACCTGCACTGGGTTTTTTACTGACATTTTCTGTTTCCTAATCCATTGCGCTAATATCGTGTGACATAAAACATTGGAACTACCGCCATTTTATTCTCTAATAGGGAAATGGGTGCTGATAGGCTGCAGGAGATCTGCTGAGACATAGAAAGGGAAATGGGTGCTAATAGGCTGCAGGAGATCTGATAAGAAAAAAGGAGGTGGTTGACATGAAGCAGATCTCCTGCAGCCTATTAGTATCTATTTCCTCTGCTGAGAATAAAATGGTGGTGGAATTATTTTTTCCTTTATTTCATTTTATTTAGCTTACTAAGTTGTGTGTTCATTTACTGCTCACCCGAACATTATACCACCCACCCGAACATTATACCCACCCACCATGACATTACACCCACCCACCAGAACATTATACCCACCCACCAGAACATTATACCCACCCACCAGAACATTATACCCACCCACCAGAACATTATACCCACCCACCAGAACATTATACCCACCCACCCGAACATTATACCACCCACCAGAACATTATACCCACCCACCAGAACATTAGAACTATTCTCTAGTATTGAGTAGGTCTTCCTGTTGCTGCCATCAAGGCATGGACTCCACCAGACAAAGCATCACACTGCCTCCGCCGGATTGTCTTCTTCCCATAATGCATCCTGGTGCCACCTCATCCCCAGGTAAGTGACACACACACACCCAGTCGCCCACATCCCTTGCAGCCCCATACACAACAAACTGCAATGCCCATTTTTTTGCTTTAAAAAACAACTTCAGTGAAAACATGTTTACTTGCTGCCAAATATATCCCACCCACTTCCAGATGCCATTGTAAGGACATAATCTATATTATTCACTTCACCTGTCAGTGATCATAATGTTATAGCTGATCAGTGTATACATTCATCTATAAAGTGTTAGGTGCTCAAAATAATATTCTCTGCAGATCTACTGCTTCCACTTCACACCTACTTCATTCATATCATAATAGTTGCTGCTATATTAAATAAACTAAAAACTTGTGAAAATTCATGTAATCATACAATAATTTGTGCCCAATATAGTGTTCTCTGCATGTCCACTGCTTCCACCTTGTAACTACTTCAATTAATTTATTTTGCTAAATTAAATCCACAAATGAATGAAAAGTTGATAAGGTGTGAAAGTTCTCCGTGCTCCAAACTGTGCCAGCTGTAATGTAGCCACGCCTTCTTCCACCTCTTACACACGTGATGGTGAGGGCGCCCCCTTAGTAGTGCTTCCCCACTCACCAGAGCAATATGACTCCCAGCTTTTCAGCTACCAGAGTCACAAACATCCTTCACACTCTCCTCACCTCCGATGGCAAAGGAACTGGATCCTCCTCGCTCACTCCTGCAAGTCTGCTGCACTTTCTGTCAGTCTCCCTCCTAGACTCAGCTTCCTCCTCCAACCGCTGTTCCAGCAGGAGCTCCGCCTCTTCATACACACTCAGGGAGGAGAGAAAGGGGAAGGATATACAGTACATACACACACAGCACAAGGCCGTGTTCACACTACCAGACGGTTCTCAGGGCTGCAGTTCCTCTGAGCTCCACAAGGTGGTGATCTCACTTCTACCCAGACAGGAAGTCTCTCTGGAATACAGATAGGAAGTTCCGGGTGAGAGGTGAGTCGGGAGGAAGTAGAGAGGAGACGTTGCTGGAAGAGGCAGCAGAGGAGGTATTAAGATCTTATTTTCTATTTACACCCAGTAACCCCCCCCCCGTCATGTCTGTCCTCTTCCTCTATAGTCACTGTGACGTCTTTTATCTCCAGCAGATGATGATACACACATATATAGTGTGGAAACCTAGATTAACCCCTTCAGGGTCAGAACATTTCCCCACTTTTGGGGCTGGAACATTTTCTTCATTTTGAAGATAAATTCTAGTAATATGTTCCTCTAAACAAACAGCACTGATAATAAATAGACAAGACAATGACCATCCTGACTAGAGATGGGCTCGGGCGTGTTCAAGTTTGCACGTGCCCGATCCCGCCAGGAAGCCGACATTGCACTCCGCTAATCACAGAAAGTGAGAGATTTCCCGATCCGCAGGTGCACAGATCAGTAAATGTCTCACTGCCTGTGATTAGTGGACTGCAGTGTCGGCTTCCTGGCGGGATCGGGTACGTGCAAACTCGATCACGCCCGAGCCCATCTCTAATCCTGACCATACATGGCCTACAAAGGGCAATTATTACACAACACAGGCAGCAAATGGGCAATCATTACAATATGCAGCCAACACAATGATGGAGTACAGGGGTCAGGAGTATGGAGCCCCTTACATTGCTGGTCCGGAGGAAGAAAACATTCCCCAGCCTGCCATGAAGAATATGTTCCATCATTGACAGAGGGAGGAAAATACTGAGGGCTCTGAGGGAAGTATAGGAGCTGAGGGGATGTGAGGGTTTAGTAAAGCTGGAAGACTTTAGGGGCCTCTGTATGTAATGTATCTGAAGGACTCTGAGAACCTTGAGGGGGTAGTCAGGCTTCAGGGCTCTGAGGGAATAGGGGGCTGGAGGGCTCAAGCGACTATGAGGGACAGAGGGGGACTATGATTGTCCTCCCACCCCACCTGCACTTATTTTTCAGACCTTACAGAACTGGCAATCTTAACCATCTTAGTGTCCCACTGGTCATGTGATTTGTTCTGGAATATTATGTAAGATGAAGAAGGGAATTCCTGCATTCGTTGGTGAGCACTTGTTCTTAGAGGAGTTCTGTTTCAGCTGCAAACCAGCTCAGAAACCAAACAAACCCAACAGAGAAAAGGGAAATTCTGATCTGGCAGGCTAGGAGGGTCCAAGGTCCTCCAAGATGTAACAAACCTGAAACAGTCCAGATTAAGGCCTCTTGCACACGATACTCCTGTTTGAGCATCTCGCAGCTTGAAAAAGCTCAGTACAGCTTTTTCTTTTTTTCTCTGAGCTAAAATAAAGCCCATTAATTGTAATGTGCCTGTGCACAGAGGTGTGTAAACAAGTGCTGTGCATTCTTCAGTAAAAACAAAATAGAAAAATCTGCATTTTTGGTCAGTATTTTAAGCCTTCGTGCACGCAAATACACACCAATACGCTTGAATACACGCAAATACATAAAAAAAAAAAACGTCTGGAAAAAGTAGATGCTTAAACAGGAGTATTGTGTGCAAGAGGCCTTAATGGGCTGTATTTTAGCCAAAAAAAAATCTGTACTGAGCTTTTTCTAGCTGCAGTGTGCAAGAGGCCTAAATGTATTCTCATGGGGACAGAAGTTCTTAAATGTACAGCAACTCTCCTATTACCGCCCCCACCCCCCCCCCTCATCCATATATTATTGTGACCAATACCATCCAAATAATTCTTACCTTCATTTCCCAAAGTTATCCATCTACAAGGAGACCTGTATAGATCAAATGATGGCACCAGTGAGGATGGAGGAGGACCAAAGTCATATGACTGAGAAGATACTAAACCTCACCCTGGAGATCATCTACCTGCTGACCGGAGAGGTGAGGAGGATTCTGGGAGGTCACATGATACCATTCTTATCTCTAATAATAATACACAGACCTGACCAGAGAAGTGAGGAGGATTCTGGGATTCTTACATGATATTCCTATTGGTTCTTCAATACAGAGATTTCCTCCTCTGAAGTCAGGTGATCATATGACCATCACAGTGCCTCCATGTGACTCCCTAAAACTTGAGAGACACAACATGCAGAAGATTCTAGAAGTCACCAAAAAGATGATGGAGCTGCTGACAGGAGAGGTGAGCGGTGCTGGGAATTCTGAGACATTAGAAATACGGGGCAAAAATTTGGCAAGAAATACGGGGCAACTTAGGAAACAGTGAACATAGGTCAATTAGTTTCAGTATTAATCATAGTAATCGGAAACATAAGGGCAATAAAAGAACACTCAATTTCAAAAGAGCCAATTTCCCAAAACTGCGCTCTCTGCTAGGAAATATCAAATGGGATAGAACCCTGGGAACAAAGAACACGGAGGAAAAATCAGAGTGCTTCAATAGCATATTAAACAAAGGGATTGGCCAGTGCATTCCAAAGGGAAATAAATTTAAAAGAGCAAAACTAAACCCTGGGTGGCTAAACTCCAACATAAAAAGGCATATTAATACTAAAGAAAGGGCCTTCAAAAAATACAAGACTGAGGGGTCATTGGCAGCATTCAAGTATTACAAAGAGTGTAATAAGAAATGTAAAGACGAAATCAAGGTGGCTAAAATAGAACACGAGAGACATATAGCGGAAGAGAGTAAAAAGAACCCCAAAAAATTATTTAAGTATATAAACGGTAAGAAAGCGAGGCCAGAACACATTGGCCCCATAAAAGACAAGGGAGATTTGGCCACAGAGGACAGGGAAAAGGCAGAAATGTTAAATGATCTCTTCTCTTCAGTCTTCACAAAAGAATTGGAGGGCTACACTAACCTAGCTTGTAAGGCCAAACTAAACAACACACCTCAGGAAGTACCGCCATGGCTAACAGAAGATAGACTTAGAACTAAACTAGAGAAACTTAACCGGTTGCCGACCAACGCAGTACATATACTGCGGCGGTCAGCACCGGCCAGGCAAAGTGACGTATATATATGTCACTAGCCTGTCACTAGCTTGTGAGCCAATAGCGGGCGAGCGTGCACCCGCTGAGGCGCACTTCCGCCCCGGCTCGTTCCTGAACAAGTCCGTGCATGTGACCGGCGGACCCGATGTCCACCGGTCACTCGCGATCGTCCGCCATGAAGGGAGAAAGGCAGGCGGCTAATGTAAACAAAGCCGCCTGTCATTCTCCCCTGTGTAAAAATGGAGATCATACGGTTCTACTATGTAGGACCGTTGATCTCTGTTCTTACACCAGTAGCCATGTCCAATCACAGTTAGAAGCACGCCCCTAGGGACACATTGTCATTTTTACAGTAACAGTGCATATGTATAGCACTGATTACTGTAGTAATGTCCCTGGTACCCTCAAAAATGTCAGTCAAGGGTCCGATCTGTCCACCGCAATGTCTCAGTCCCGCAAAAAAAAAAATCGCAGATCGCCGCCATTAAAAACAACAAAAATTACAAAAATCTTTCCCTTAGTTAGTAAACGCAATAACTTTTGCGCAAACCAATCAAAATATGCATATTGTGATTTTTTTTTTTACCAAGCATATGTAGCAGAAAACAAATTGGCCAAAAATGTTAAAAAAATTAGATTTTTACATTTTTTTGGGGGGGAATTTCATATAAAAAAAAAATGTGAAATATATTGTTATTTTTGCAAAATTGTCGCTCTTTTTTTGTTTATAGCGCATGATCAAAAAATCACACAGGTGTTCAAATACCACCAAAAGAAAACTCTGTTTGTGGGAAAAAAAGGACATCAAATTTGTTTAGGTACAGCATCGCACGACCGCGCAATTGTCCGTTAAAGTCACAAAGTGCCGAGTCTCAAAATAGGCCCTGGTCAGGAAGGGGGTAAAATCTTCCGGGGCTTAAGTGGTTAACATAAATAAATCACCGGGACCGGATGGCTTGCACCCGAGGGTTCTTAAAGAGCTTAGCCAGGTGATTGCCAGACTATTATTCTTGATCTTTAAGGATAGTTTACAGACGGGTATGGGGCCAGCTGATTGGAAAAAAGCCAACGTGGTACCAATATTTAAAAAGGGGCCGAGATATATCCCGGGTAACTATAGGCCGGTCAGCCTAACATCAGTAGTCTGCAAGATTTTGGAGGGGATGTTAAGGGACCACATACAAGACTTTAGTAATGAAAACGGTATTATTAGTAGTAATCAGCACGGATTCATGAAAAATCGTTCGTGCCAAACCAATCTATTAACCTTCTATGATGAAGTGAGCTGCCACCTAGATAAAGGTAAACCTGTGGATGTGGTGTATCTGGACTTCGCAAAGGCCTTTGACACCGTTCCCCACAAATGCTTACTGTACAAACTAAGGAAGGTAGGTATGGACCATAGGGTGAGTACCTGGATAGAGAACTGGCTCCAGGGGAGGTTGCAAAGGGTGGTGATTAATGGGGAGTACTCAGATTGGGCAGGTGTGGAAAGTGGGGTCCCCCAGGGTTCTGTCCTGGGGCCAATCCTATTTAATTTATTCATAAATGATCTAGAGGAGGGGATATCGAGTAAAATCTCAGTATTTGCGGATGATACTAAACTAAGCATGCCAATATCTTCTATGCAGGATGTAGAAACCTTACAAGCGGACCTGAAGAAAATAATGGGGTGGAGGGAGGGGGGCAACTACATGGCAGATGAGGTTTAATGTTGAAAAATGTAAAGTAATGCACTTGGGTGCCAGAAAGCAAGTTACTCACTGGGGGGGGGGGAACCTCTGGATGAGTATAGGATGGAAAAGGACTTGGGGGTACTGGTGAACAACAGGCTTGGCAGTGGCATGCAATGCCAAGCCGCTGCAAGCAAAGCCAACAGAATACTGGGATGTATAAAAAATGGGATTCACTCCAGAAATAAAGAGATTATTCTCCCACTCTACACTGGACACTTTGCTACAATGTAAAGTAGTGAGTGTACAGCTTGTATAACAGTGTAAATTTGCTGTCCACTCAAAATAACTCAACACACAGCCATTAATGTCTAATGCCTAAGTGACAATGTCCGAACTGGGCCCAAAATGTCAATATTTTGTGTGTCCACCATTATTTTCCTGCACTGCCTTAACCCTCTTTGGGCATGGGGTACACTGGAGCTTCACAGGTTGCCACTGGAGTCCTCTTCAACTCCTCCATGACATCATCACGGAGCTGGTGGATGTTAGAGACCTTGCGCTCCTCCACCTTCCGTTTGAGGATATCCAACAGATGCTTAATAGGGTGTAGACCTGGAGACATGCTTGGCCAGTCCTGGGATGTATAAAGAAGGGGATTCATTCCAAAAATAAAGAGATTATTCTCCCGCTCTACAAGACTCTGGTCCGGCCACATCTGGAGTATTCTGTCCAGTTCTGGGCACCGGTCCTCAGGAAGGATGTGCTGGAACTGGAGAAAGTCCAAAGAAGGGCAAAAAAAATAATTAAGGCAATGGAGGACATCAGCTATGAGGAAAGACTACAAGCACTGAACCTATTCTCTCTGGAGAAGAGACGATTGAGGGGGGATATGATATCAATGTACAAATACTGTACTGGCGACCCTAGCATAAGGAACAAACTATTCAGAGAAAGATAATACAATAAGACACGTGGCCACTCACTAAAACTAGAGGAAAGGCGGTTTAACCTTAAAATACGTAAGGGGTTCTTTACTGTTAGAGCAGTAAGGATGTGGAATTCTCTTCCGCAAACAGTGGTATCAGCAGAGAGCATCGATAGTTTCAAAAAACTATTAGATGGGCACCTTAAAGACCACAACATACAGGGGTATACAATGTACAACATACAGGGGTATACACTGTACGGTTAACAGCAAACACACACACACACATCATAGGTTGAACTGGATGGACTGATGTCTTTTTTCAACCTCACTAACTATTATCCAGTAACAGACAAGGGATGTGTCTGGATGGTGACTGTATCATTGTGTGTGTCAGGTTCCTATAAGGTGTCAGGATGTCACTGTCTATTTCTCCATGTAGGAGTGGGATTATTTAGAAGGACACAAGGATCTCTACAAGGACGTCATGATGGAGAATCAGCCGCCCCTCACATCACCGGGTAAGAGGAGACTTTATTGTAAAGGAGAAAGCAGTACGGAGGCTCCACCTAGATCCCCCATCATCTGATAAACACATAGAAACAATGTATTCAGTCAGTGTGTGTGTTTCCTACAGATGGATCCAGTAATGAGAACCCACCAGAGAGATGTCCCCGTCCTCTGTATTCCCGGGATTCCACACAGGAAGGTCACACCATCCCTCACCATCATCAGGTAGATGAGGAACAATCACTGATAGTATCATTAGGATCTGTACATTATCTGCATTGTTACCATTGATGTCATTTTTATTATATATTCAGAGTGGAAACCTCGGGGATTATAATATTGTTGTTAAAGAAGAGTATGAAGAGGAGGATGAGGAGTATGGAGTGATGGAGAAGTTTTCAGAAGGACAGAAGGGTATGATGGAGCCACCTAATACCAGGAACCCACCAGAGAGATGTCCCCGTCCTCTGTATTCCCGGGATTCCACACAGGAAGGTCACACCATCCCTCAATGTTACAAGGTTGGTGGGATGGATCATCTAGAACATGGACTCATTGAAGTGATATTTTTAAATGTGATGTCACAATATTTAAGTTTATGTTTTACAGATGACCTCTTCTATTATTTTCTTGGTTTAGAGTGGAGATCCAATCGATATTGAATTTGAGGTTAAAGCAGAAGAAGAAGAGACGTATGTGAGGGATGATCAGCAGTCTATGGAGGAGGATGGAATAACGGGGACATTTATAGAGGAGGACACTCCTACAGAAATCAGCACAGGTGGGTCATTAATAGTGATATTCGGATCGGATATCGGCCCCGATACTGGCAAAATAGCTGGATTGGGGATCGGTAAAATTTAGCAGACCCACGGGCCGATCCGGGGCGTCGCTACTATGTTGCATGTTAATGCTACTCTCCAGGCTTCTGACCCTCCCTCAATCACTTCAATTGGAGAAATAAAAGCTTTTACTCATCTAATTCTTCAGTTGCAGGCATTCTTCTTCTGTTTATGGGGGGGGGGGGGTTCGTCTTTCTTTCGGTATCCACATCACTGGCTGTGTGATGTGGACATTTCCTATTGGATGTCCAGCAGCAGGATTTAGAAGAGTGACATCAGCGAAAGGGGGTGGCACTGGCATATCTGCAGTGCTAAATTTACCGTTTAGTAAGTTTTGTTATAAGGTATCTGCCAATCCCGATCCGGAAGTATTATTTTGTTATATTATGCATAAAATGAATCAGCGCTAATGGAATGAAATCTCAAAGGTTTTAGGAGAGCTGACTTTGCATCATGCTATAAAAATCCTGAATAAAACGTAAAATAAAAACAATAGGACTTGAATTAGATGAATAAATGTTGTATGAGTGATGAATCCACGTGTTCCAATATTAATCTAAGTGTATAAACTAATGTATAAAATCTATATATAAAAATCATACAATATTAAAATAAATAGATATCTGTAAAATACAAAAATTCAATAGTTTAAATTTAGAAGTGCAGATAAGTGTTGAAAGTCCGTGATAGTGAAATTTTATCTCTCAATAAGGATAAATTAATAATGAATAAATAAATAGATGAGAAATAAATATAAAGTCCTTGTGCAATAATTGATGTGACTGTTAGTGATCAAATAAAGTTCATGGTGCTCAAATAAATAAAGTGACAATTGGTGGTTTATCTTTAAAACAATTTGGTGAAGTTCCAGTGATGTGATCCGAAGTGAGCAGAAATCATTTAGGTGCAATGGCCGCTCACCTCATTGCACCATTACAGGCGCTTTGTGCTGGTATATGACCCTGGAATAGGGATGCTGGATTTCCTTAATAGGCTTTCCTTAATTAAAAATAATGATAAAAAATAATAATAATATTGCATAACTCAAGTAACCTATGCATGTACAGCTAAAAGATATAGAAACATCTAAAACCATTAATTTGGTGCACTGGACGGTCCCGCCCACTCCCTCTGGGGGTGGAAGGGGGATGAACCGGTTTAACTGAAGCTAATTTATATTTTGATCTACTACTGGTATGACCAACTCTGAGGAAGGGAGCTTGACTCCCGAAACGCTTTAGCGGTCCTATCTTCAAGGACATGTTCCAGTTCATGTGTGATGGATTCTTGTAACACAATTTTAATTATATTCATGTCTGTGAGTATGCATTTGGCATTTTAATAAAATTTTATAAACAGTGAACACGGGTAATGCACTAGTTGTTTGCGCCTCCTTTTTCTTTTATGTTCTCTGGCTGTGCCTGACTTATGAGTCCTGACCCTTACACTGTATAATTTATATTGTACATTACATACTCTTGACCCCTGCACTATATACTCTATGTTGTACATTACATACTCCTGACCCCTGCATTATATACTCTATGCTGTACATTACATACTCCTGACCCCTGCACTATATACTCTATGTTGTACATTACATACTCCTGACCCCCGCACTATATACTCTATATTGTACATTACATACTCCTGACCCCTGCATTATATACTCTATGCTGTACATTACATACTCCTGACCCCTGCACTATATACTCTATGCTGTACATTACATACTCCTGACCCCTGCACTGTATACTCTATGTTGTAGTACATTACAGACCCCTGCACTATATACTCTATGTTGTACATTACATACTCCTGACCCCTGCACTATATACTCTATGTTGTACATTACATACTCCTGACCCCTGCACTATATACTCTATGTTGTACATTACCTAGTCCTGACTTCTGCTTTGTCTCTCCTCTACCCACTGCTATATATACACATAATATGGATTCTCTTTTGTTACACCCATTTTCTACCAGCTGGACATTTTATATCGGTAGATAGTGAGTAGGTGTCCCGCACATCAAGGCGTGGCCTGGCGTAGGTCCAGACTGAGACTGCCATTTACTATCATACAGCAGGTCTTGACTTGATGTGTGGCTCCTGGGACACCTAGTCACCCTCTACCATTTACTAGTTACCTTGAGGGTGGAATTGTAAGATCCTCAGAGACAAAGCTGTCTGATGTGGGCCGAGTCCTGGTTTAGGGGAACCAATCTGCTGATGTCTAGTAATAATCTTTGTATTTCTATTTTAGTAGATGGACGGGAGATGAGGAAAACCTCTGAGGATTGTCTCACTTTGTCTCCAGACTGTAAAGTAGAAGATGAGGACATCACACAGTATAGTCCAGGAGAAAACCCGGCTACCTCAAATGTCCATCCGGCACCACACAGTGTAGATGGACCATCGTATTCCTCTTATCCTGAGGAACCTCAGACTGTGAAGGACAGTGCCGGACCATCGTATTCCTCTTATCCTGAGGAACCTCAGACTGTGAAGAACAGTGCCGGACCATCGTATTCCTCTTATCCTGAGGAACCTCAGACTGTGAGGGACGGTGCCGGACCATTGTATTCCTCTTATCCTGAGGAACCCCAGACTGTGAGGGACGGCGCCGTCCTTCCAACAGATAAGAGGTTTTCCTGTCCTGAGTGTGGGAAGTGTTTCTGTTCTAACTATGGTCTTAATGTGCATAAAAGAACTCACACAGGAGAAAAACCGTACTCCTGTCCTGAGTGCAGGAAATGTTTTTCACAGAGGTCCACTCTTAACAAACATCAGAGATCTCACTCGGGGCAGAAGCCGTATTGCTGTTCTGAGTGCGGGAAACGTTTTTCACAAAAGTCTCATCTTTACACACATCAAAGATCTCACATGGGGGAGAAGCCGTATTCCTGTCCTGAGTGCGGGAAATGTTTTTCACAGAAGTCCACTCTTAGCAAACATCAGAGATCTCACTCGGGGCAGAAGCCGTATTGCTGTTCTGAGTGCGGGAAACGTTTTTCACAAAAGTCTCATCTTTGCACACATCAAAGATCTCACACGGGGGAAAAGCCATTTTCCTGTCCTGAGTGCGGGAAATCTTTTTCACAGAAGTCCTCTCTTCACAAACATCAGAGGTCTCACACGGGGGAGAAGCCGTTTTCCTGTCCTGAGTGCGGGAAATCTTTTTCACAGATGTCCTCTCTTTACACACATCAGAAAACTCACACGGGGGCAAAGCCGTTTTTCTGTGCTGAGTGTGGGAAATGTTTTTCAGTCAAGTCCTCTCTTTACATACATCAGAGATCTCACATAAGAGAGAAGCCGTATTCCTGTCCTGAGTGCGGGAAATCTTTTTCACAGATGTCCTCTCTTTACAGACATCAGAGAACTCACACGGGGGAGAAGCCGTTTTCCTGTGCTGAGTGTGGGAAATGTTTTTCACAGAAGTCCAATCTTTACATACATCAGAGATCTCACATAAGAGAGAAGCCGTATTCCTGTCCTGAGTGCAGGAAATGTTTTTCACAGAAGTCCACTCTTTACAGACATCAGAGAACTCACACGGGGGAGAAGCCACTTTCTTCTCCTGAGTGAGGGAATTGTTCCTCAATGAAGTCCTGTCTTCCTGTACATCAGGGATGGCACACAACCCTCGAGGTGTATTAGTGCCTTGAGTGCGGGAAATGTCTTCTTTATGAATGTTGCTGGATATGTGGGGAAGAAGCACACCCTGATATACACCTCAGATATACTCCATGGCTGATTTTCATGTAAGAAACAGTTGATAAGGAGATGAGAGATGACCAGAGACATGGATGAAGTGTTGTACCGTGTTGGCATTTCATTGGTTGAGTAAATTTTGGGGTGTAGAGTGGTAAGTAGAGCCGTGAAATGAAGGAATCACCTTCAGAATGTCTTGCTTGTCTGTGTGACGGTTACTGATAATGATATAGCGGGTTACAGAGCTAGAAGCTGTGAGATCCCATATATCTTTATTAGTAAACTTTACACAGACAAGACAGAAATTCTGAAGTTGATATCCTTCATTTCAAGGCTCTACTTACCAGTGGTGACCCAGAAGCGTGTCTCTCTGTCTTCAGTCCATCCTTCTCCCATCCCCCAACAGGAGGGAAGGAGAACTCGGAGATAAACTAGGTGAGAACTTCTTTCCTTTGCTCCTGTGTGGGTTTGGGTGGCTTGGCGGAGTGCGGCACGAGAGGTAACAATGCTTGTCTTTATATTTCTACATATCTTGTCTGGGTGGAGGTTATTGGTTGGAAAATATTTATACTGTTTGATTTTCTGTAAATAATTTCTGTTTCCCCTTTGAAGGGAGATATTATGTGTGGTTTGATGAAGTGATTGGCTCAATAGTTACCACTTCAATTACATGTTTAGTTTTTATAAAATAGATGAACAAATATGACAAGCATTCATTCATCCATGACAAATGTTGGTCTAATTTTATTTCATTCAGTGATTTCCTATGATCATTGGGTCCATCTAGTGGCCATAATGCGGTATTGATCTATTTTTCCTGATTGAGGTATTTTGGAACTAATACCTCATTATGGCCACTAGTTGGAGCTGACGATTATAGGAAATCACTGTGTTTATTAGAATACGGCCAGAATTTGTCACGGCTGGACACATGCTTGTTACACTCTCCCAACATATTCTTTGCATAGACCCCTTAGTTTCCTGTGTCGGGGGGGGGGGGTCATACTAATCCTTGAGATCACACCCATGTATTTATGAGTACAGTACACATAAATACCAGAGCTGTGTTTGCATTATTTTTGCACACATGGTAAAATGCAGATTTTGGGCCCGAAGATTAGATAAAACCACCAAACATATATTTTCTGAAAGCAGAGGCCCTGGAGAATAAAATGGTGGTAATTGTTAAGGAGTTCCTCGTACACAAATGTCACCTTCATATCCGGGTTTATTTTCTCCTTTCCCCCATTTTCTATGGTGTGATCTTTTCTACAATACTTTGTTATAATAATGTAACACGTTGTGTATTGTAATGTGCACAAATTATTACCGACTCCGCCTCCACATTCCAGACAAGTCATTTTCCTGACCAATTGGATTTTTTATTTACTATTTCCTGATTCTATGACTGCAGTCTTGTTAAAAGTAACATTATAATAAAATAAATTATTAAACAAAAATAAAAGTTGTGTGTCGGTGTAAGGAGGAAAATCTTTGGTACCCAAAATTGTTTATTGATGACAATTTAAAAGGTCACTTTAAGCAGGTCATGAATGTAGAGTTCACCATCAGTAATGACCAGAGTGCAGTGGTCAGGAACATGTCATATACAGTCCTGTGTATAGAGTGCAGTCTCCTGTGTATAGAGTGCAGTGGTCAGGAACATGGCATATACAGTCCTGTGTATAGAATGCAGTGGTCAGGAACATCATATACAGTCCTGTATATGGAGTTCAGTGGTCAGGAACATGTCATATACAGTCCTGTGTATAGAGTATAGTGGTCAGGAGTATATCATATACAGTCCTGTGTATAGAGTGTAGTGGTCAGGGGTATATCATATACAGCCCTGTGTATAGAATGCAGTGGTCAGGAACATCATATACAGCCCTGTGTATAGAGTGCAGTGGTCAGGAGTATATCATATACAGTCCTGTGTATAGAGTGTAGTGGTCAGGGGTATATCATATACAGCCCTGTGTATAGAATGCAGTGGTCAGGAACATCATATACAGCCCTGTGTATAGAGTGCAGTGGTCAGGAGTATATCATATACAGTCCTGTGTATAGAGTGTAGTGGTCAGGAGTATATCATATACAGTCCTGTGTATAGAGTGCAGTGGTCAGGAGTATATCATATACTGCCCTGTGTATAGAGTGCAGTGGTGAGGAGTATAGCATATACAGTCCTGTGTATAGAGTGCAGTGGTCAGGAACATGTCATATACAGCCCTGTGTATAGAGTGCAGTGGTCAGGAGTATATCATATACAGTCCTGTGTATAGAGTGCAGTGGTCAGGAGTATATCATATACTGCCCTGTGTATAGAGTGCAGTGGTGAGGAGTATAGCATATACAGTCCTGTGTATAGAGTGCAGTGGTCAGGAACATGTCATATACAACCCTGTGTATAGAGTGCAGTGGTCAGGAATGTGTCATATATAGCCCTGTGTATAGAGTGCAGTGTGTCTGCTCCCAGTTATGTCTGGGGTTATTGATAATGTCCCATGCTGATATGTGGTCTACCTGCTCACTTCCCTCTCGGCTTATTTAGACATTTTGCAGGAGATAGGGATGTGGATTATTTGCTGTCTTGTTCTTGTTTGTAATGGTGACCTGCAGTACACAATTGGGCCTGGTATACATTTTTGGTGGACACAGCACTGTTTATTTATTTTTTGTGTAAGGTCCTCTTTGAAATCCACACTAAACCTGAAAGGCCAGGTATGAATTTGTGGGGAGACATCGCACACCATCCCTTTGTTTACATTCACCAATCAGCCAGGAACCCCCGGCTGACAACCAAATGGGATGAGCAGGGATGCGTCACTGGTTGTCAGGATGCTTGCGCCCACCTACTCTCTACTGGTGATGAGCTGAACTTCCCTGTGTTAGGTTTGAGCATGGTTAAAAGAACTTCAAATATTTAGCAGATGCCAAACCCCACTGAATTAAAAAGGGAGCAGAATAAAAAAATGCCAAATTTCTGAGCTGGTAGGCAAGATACTCTCAAAAAATTGCATGGGAAGGGGGAAGGGGGCACTGCCCTGGGGAACATGTTCTAAAGCAAAAAAAAAAAAAAAGATTTTCCTTCAGGCCTGCGCAGTTATTTTTCTAAGTGATACATTATTAATCTTCAATTCTTTGGGGAGCGTGTCCAAATGGCGACCAGGACAGCCGTGTGTTAGAGGAGCTCTGCTGCCATGTGAGTTATATATCCATACTATTGGTAAGACTGCTACTAGAGGACCTGTTTTTCTGCTCTTTCCTGACCATTGAAGATGACAAGAGGCAGACTGCACTCTGGTAACCTGCAGACTACGGATACTGCGGACAACTCTGGGTTTCAATGTTGGTGAAGAAGATTTTCTGTTTTTCCCACCACACCAAACGGAGGATTGTGATTTGGCTGTTGTGGAGGAAGACAACTATAATGCTGTAATGCAGGCAATGACCAGCTGCCAATCGTCACCTCTAACATAGACCTACTCCAAACCCATATCGTCTGATACACCGGGATAAGGATAAATTCCATCTCTGCATGGTTGAGGCAGACCACTGAATAGGCTACTCAGAGGGCACTGTACAGGATCATTCTGCTATGATACATACCCCGAAATCTAAATTCAAATATCTGGAAGCCAGAGCCAAAGACGCAGAAAACCACAACAATCTTAGTATCCTGGAGCTACCCAATGGTGGCCTTCAATGAAAGCCTTCTTCATACTCCTGCAGGCACAATTAATTAAAAAAAAAAATTCTGTTGTAGTTAGGAGCAGCCAGAACATGGTTACTCACAAGGGCAAATTTGAGCTTGTTGAAGGTGGAGTCGCAGGCCGCGGTCCAGTTTACCCTCCTATGTGCTGAAATTGGAGACAAATTTATGATAGTTACAGTGTCAAGAAAAGACATTATTCGTTTTGTGGTATGAGGAGTAGGCTAGTCATGGATGCCATGGGCTTTTGTGGATTCTGGATTAATTTTCCCTCCCCCTACTTGGTGGCCTATGTACTGCACCTCAGCCATTCCAAGCTGGCATTTGTCTGGTCTTATGCCAAGGCCTGCCCTACAGATGCAATCCAAGATGGGCCCCACATGCAGCAGGCGCTCCTGCCAGGTGTTGCTAAAGATCGCTTTGTTATCTAAGTAGGCACAAGCAAATCCCTGGCATCCCTCTCACAAGCTGGTTTACAACTCGCTGAAAGGTGGCGGGTGCATTTTTCACCCCGAAGTGCATCACCGGCAATTCAGTCAAAATAGGTGATGAAGGTGGAGTGTTCTATGTCCTCCCCAGTAAGGGCAATCTGCCAGTAACCCTGATTGAGGTCCAGGATGCTGACATATTGGGCCCTGACCAGTCTGTCCAGTAGCTCGTCTATGCGCAGCATGGGGTAGGTGTTGCTAACAGTGTAGTCATTTAGTCACCTGTAGTCTACGCAGAATCAGGTGCTTCCATCTTTTTTAGTCTCTAGCACTCCTGGAGATGCCCAGGGACTGCAAGAGAGCTGTATAATACTCAGCTGTAGCATCCCTGTGGGTTCTGCTTGTATGGTCACTTTTACTGACTCAGGAACTTGATATGGGGCCTAATGTATTGGTTTTTGTCCATGAGTTCCTACATAGTGAAGGGCTAGATCGAATAATCTCAGGGCTGCTAAAAATCCGATGGCCCATTTCTCTATCATGTCACGCATCTGACTTTTCTGCTGGGAACTTATTTGAGCCCCAGTTGGAATTTGATCAAGGAAGATGATTGACTTTTGTGGCTTGCAGGATGTCTGGCAGGTTCCCTTCATCAGCCCCGCTATAGGGGTAGGACAGATGGCCAGTATGGTCAGGGTCCATTTACTGTATTCTTTAAGTTTGTTTACATGGCCTGTGCGCTGTGATTGGTCACAATCTTCTAGGCTAATCGCATAGATAGTCTTTTTAATTGTGCAGTTTTTTTCTGGGGGGTGAGGGACTATCAGGAGGACTTGTTGGGCCTTACTGAACTCTCATCCATGGGCCCTGAAATCATACCACATCTCCTGCCATGTCTGAGCAGCTTTGAGGTGACTGTGGGCCATGCCAGCAATTAGAGATAGCCGGTGTCCTGAACCTCCCCTTCACAATGTTCCTACAGTAAGGTCAAAGTTCAAAGGGCCTCGGACCTTCCGCCCGTATAGGAGTTCAAATGGGGAGAAGCCAAGGGACTCCTGCGGCACTTCTCAGTAAGCAAACAAAAGATGGGAAAGGAGTCTTTCCCAGTCTGCCTCACTGTCTAAAAAGACTTTCAGGATGCCTTTAATCACTTAAGCCCTGGAAGATGTTACCCCCCTTCCTGACCAGGGCCTATTTTGCGATTCGGCACTGCATGACTTTAACGGACAATTGCGCGGTCGTGCGACGCTGTACCTAAACAAATTTGACGTCCTTTGTTTCCCACAAACAGAGCTTTCTTTTGGTGGTATTTGATCACCTGTGCGATTTTTACTTTTTGCGCTATAAACAAAAATAGAGCGTCAATTTTGCAAAAATAACAATATTTTTCACATTTTTTTATATGAAATTCCCCCCCAAAAAAATGTAAAAATCAAAATTTTTTAACATTTTTGGCCAATTTGTTTTATGCTACATATGTTTGGTAAAAAAAATTGCAAAAAGCGTATTTTGATTGGTTTGCGCAAAAGTTATCGCGTTTACTAACAAAGGGAAAGATTTTTGTAATTTTTGTTGTTTTTTTTTAACTTGTAATGTCGGCAATCTGCAATTTTTTTTTGCGGTACTGCGACATTGCGGCGGACAGATCGGACCCTTGACTGACATTTTTGACACTTTTGGGGTTACCAGTGACATTACTACAGTAATCAGTGCTATACATATTAGCAGATGCCCTACAGTTGCTACTGCTGGAGCAATTCTTCGACTACACTCCAGTAGATGTCAGAAATTGGATCAAAGAAAGGAAACCTCAGACAGTGGAGGAGGCAGCCAGGCTGGCGGACGAATTCTATGAGAGCAGGCGGGTCGACCTTCACAGAGGATCATCAGGATTATGTCCCCAGTACTATCCTCAAGCGCCAGCACCACAACAATCAGGACTAATCCCTAACCCCCCGGCAAATCTATACCATAGGCCCAATGGAGTGCAGTGCCATTTGTGCAAGAAATTTGGGCACTATCAGAGAGACTGCACTCAGAAACGGAACCGCGCTTCATGGATTCGAACAGGGCCACCTTCCCCAGCCCAAGCAGCAGTTCGCTACTACCACATCCACAGGCAGTCACCCAGATACCTGTCCCGCAGTGGGGTACAGTGCCACAGGTGCAAGCAGTTTGGGCACTATCAACTAGACTGTACCCAGAGCAGGAACCAAGCTGCATTGATCCAACCAGGGTCACCCCCTTCAGCACAGATAATGGTCCCCTACTATCCCGCAGAGGTTTCCCCAGTTGTACCCAGGTTTGAACCTACTGAGGAGCAATTGGGTATCCTTCACGAGGCTATCCCAGTGCAAGCAGCTGAGGACAACAGGGCTCACCACAGACAGACGGTGAGACTAAATGGACAAGAAGCCAGGGGACTGAGAGACACTGGAGCCACCATAACCCTGGTACAACCGCACAGGGTTAAACCCTCACAGCACACTGGGTGTGCTGTGGCTGTAAGGGTGGCAGGGGGAGCCATCCACAAGTTACCCGCTGCCAGGGTGCATATTGATTGGGGCACCGGGGCTAAGTCAGTGGAAGTGGGCATCATGCCAGATTTACTAGCAGAGGTCTTGTTGGGGAATGACTTGGGGTGTTTAACCTCATAATTTATAACCCCGACTTCGGAAGGAGCACTCCCAGTCACCACCAGACAGCAGGAACCAGCTATGAATGCCTCACCCTCTCTAGATACCCAGATGCCTCAATGTTTGGACTGGGAGCTGTTTAAGCCAGGTTGGGGAGGATGGCATGGAGCCTCCGGTGGCATATCTGAGCAGAAAACTTCTATCCAGGGAGGTCAGTTATGCCACCGTTGAAAAGAGTGTTTGGCCCTAGTGTTGGGCAATCAAGAAACTGCAGCCGTATTTGTATGGACGTTCCTTTACAGTAATGGCGGACCATAACCCACTTATTTGGCTCAACCGAGTAGCCGGAGATAACCCCAGACAGTTGAGATGGAGCTTGGCACTGCAGCCCTACAACTTCATTATACAATACCGGCCAGGGAAGCAGAACACCAATGCTGATGGGTTATCCCAGCAGACAGAACTGGAGAAATAGACTCTACTACCCGGACATCCCCAAGCCGACCCGTTAGGGTTTAGGCGGGTATGCCATCCCATGGAACTAAGGGGGAGCTATGTGACAAAATGGAAGTTTTGCCTGTAAGGGAGAGGGTTAGTTGTCAACAATGTCTCTCCAGAGGTGTGAAGATTTTGTCCCAAGTTGCCATGCTGCCGTGTACTTCTTGTGACAGATACTAATGTCATCAGCTCAACCCTCTTAGTCATCAGCTCAACCCTCTTAGTCATCAGCTCAACCCTCTGTCTTCTCAGACATCATTGAATATGCTGATGTGTATTGTAGTTCATGAGCTCGAGGACGGCCGTCTTCCAGGTAATTGGCTCAGGCTGATTGAGTCATTGTCATCTGTTAAGAATACTGTTTGTGGTCATTATTCCTTAGAAATATTCATGAACTCCCATTGCTTCTGTTCAGAGGGCTAGATAATTAGTTCAGTTCTTGTATACAATTTCATCTACATGTTATAATGTAATCATTCAACCCCTGACCTGTGTGTAGTAATTTGATGAGGAGGGGGATGTGTCCATGTGTGTATAAATTGACTGCGTGTGAGTTTAATAAAGTGTTCATTTACCCCTTCATGAAGTCTGGACTCATGTTTGGGGGAATGGGGAGCTTGATGGTATTTTCACTGGCATTTCGGGAGAAGCTGCATGGATCTCTCTCATAGAGACTATAGGATCCGTTACAATGACTCTCTATGAACTGATCACATTCCAATCACCGATCATCTAATCATTGGTAAAAAAGAAGACTCGGCACAGAATATTGTACGAAGAGTTTTTATTGTACAAGATCAGAATAAGCGATTACCACACAGTAATGATATGAATAAAATAAAGCTTAAATCTTTTATAATAGAATTAACAAATGTGTCAAATGTATTAATAATCATACATTGGTTGGACCAATAAAAAGCCGGCTACTTCAATAAATCAAGCTCATGTATTGTTATGGTTTCCTGCCCGTTGCCTCTCGTGGGGAGGGATTGGTAAAGGTAGACATTTGAGTCATGATATTACCACCCCGTTAAGCTTAAATGGCAGCCAGATGGGGCAGTACACATGGCACTGCAATTCGCGCACCTGCAAACCTCACACCCCCTGTCACAGTGTGTATTCTCTGATGGCTAAGAAGGCTTCCTTTTTGACCAAAACATTTCTCGCACTCAGACCATCAATAGGAAAGCTCACCTGTGTGTATTCTCTGATGTCTAAGAAGGTTTCCTTTTTCATTAAAACATTTCCCGCACTCTGAACATGAATAGGGATGCTCACCTGTGTGTATTATCTGATGCCTAAGAAGGCTTCCTTTATGATTAAAACATTTCCCGCACTCTGAACATGAATAGGGACACTCCCCTGTGTGTATTCTCTGATGGCTAAGAAGGCTTCCTTTTTCATTAAAACATTTCCCGCACTCTGAACATGAATAGGGATGCTGACCTGTGTGAATTCTCTTATGTCTAAGAAGGTTTCCTTTTTCATTAAAACATTTCCTGCACTCTGAACATGAATAGGGACGCTCAGCTGTGTGTATTCTCTGGTGGCTAAGAAGGTGTCCTTTTTCATTAAAACATTTCCCGCACTCTGAACATGAATAGGGACGCTCACCCGTGTGTTTTCTCTGATGTCTAAGAAGGTTTCCTTTTTCATTAAAACATTTCCCGCACTCTGAACATGAATAGGGACGCTCATCTGTGTGAGTTCTCTGATGGCTAAGAAGGGTTCCTTTACGATTAAAACATTTCCCGCACTGTGAACATGAATAGGGACACTCAGCCGTGTGTATTCTCTGATGGCTAAGAAGGGTTCCTTTTTCATTAAAACATTTCCCACACTCTGAACATGAATAGGGAAGGGCACCTGTGTGTAATCTCTTATGTCTAAGAAAGGTTCCTTTATTATTAAAACTTTTTCCGCACTCTGAACATGAATAGGGACGCTCACCCGTGTGAATTCTCTGGTGCTGAAGAAGTTGTCTTTTTTCACTAAAACATTTCCCGCACTCTGAACATGAATAGGGAAGCTCACCTGTGTGCATTCTCTGATGGCTAAGAAGGTGTCCTTTATTATTAAAACATTTCCCGCACTCTGAACACGAATAGGGACGCTCACCTGTGTGTATTCTCTGATGGCTAAGAAGGTTTCCTTTATGATTAAAACATTTCCCACACTCTGAACATGAATAGGGACGCTCACCTGTGTGTATTCTCTGATGGCTAAGAAGGGTTCCTTTATTATTAAAACATTTCCCGCACTCTGAACATGAATAGGGAAGCTCCTTTGTGTGCATTCTCTGATGGCTAAGAAGGTTTCTTTTCTGTTTAAAACATTTCCCGCACTCTGAACATGAATAGGGAAGCTCACCTGTGTGCATTCTCTGATGGCTAAGAAGGTTTATTTTCTGTTTAAAACATTTCCCGCACTCTGAACATGAATAAGGAAGCTCACCTGTGTGTATACTCTGATGGCGAAGAAGTTCTTGTTTACTTTTAAAACATTTCCCGCACTCTGAACATGAATAGGGAAGCTCACCTGTGTGGATTTTCTGGTGTCTAAGAAGGTTTCCTTTTGCATTAAAACATTTCCCGCACTCTGAACATGAAAAAGGTTGCTCCCCTGTGTGAATTCTAAGGTGCTGAAGAAGGTAACTTTTTTTACTAAAACATTTCCCGCACTCTGAACATGACAATGAATTCTCTCCTGTATGGTATAAAGAAGATTCCCTGAGATGAGATGGTTTCCAGCACCCATCGGCACTGTCAGATATTAGAGGACTATGTGAAGTATCAGGAGATTCCAATGATCTCCTCCAATGGTGAGGTCTGTCATGTATATTATGAGGAACGGGATTTACTTCTGGAGAAGATGCCATGTCATTATCTTCTGTAGTCACATCTTCCTCCGATATCCTTCTATTCCCACCACAGAGTCCGTCTGTCAGAAGACAAGAAAAATTACCAAGAGTTTTCCACACTCATATACACTGCTCAACACTTTATAATCAGAGTATAGCATCAAGTCAGGGAAACTCCTGGGATATTCATCTGGTCAGTCAAGTAGCAGAGGGGGTTGTTAATCAGTTTCAGCTTGACAGGGCTGTAGAAGGTCCTTAACCCATCAGCAGGACCGGTATCTGCTCCTTTGTGCAAGGAGGAACAGGATGAGCACTGCCAGAGCCCTACAAAATGACCTCCAGCTGGACACTGGTGTGAATGTCTCTGACCAAACAATCAGAAACAGACTTCATGAGGGTGGTCTGAGGGCCCAACGTCCTCTAGTGGGCCCTGTGCTCACTGCCCGGTGTTCCGTGAAAAAACCATACCCGTAAAAATTCCATAACCTCGTCACTTCCGGTGCACCTACGTCATTGAACATCTGAGGAGCTTACTAGTGCGCATGCTCGGAGGGTATAGAATTTTCACAGTAGTGTGTGTAACGTTACACCGCCTCAGCTGTTGCAGCGGTTACATTAAAGGTCACATTAAAACAGCTCGGCTGCAATATGAGTCATCTCCGCTTCTATCCCTATCACTTCCCTGATCTCGGCTACTAAATGTAAAAGCGGTGGCGGGTCTATGAAAATATAAATCACGGAGCCGAGATCTCCGTCATTTAGATTTCATACACCCGCCGCCGCTTTTACATTTAGTAGTCGAGATCAGGGAAGTGACAGGGATAGAAGCGGAGATGACTCATATTGCAGCCGAGCTGTTTTAATGTAACCTTTAATGTAACCGCCGCCACAGCTGATGCGGTGTAACGTTACACACACTACCGTGAAAATTCCATACCCTCCGAGCATGCGCACTAGTAAGCTCCTCAGATGTTCAATGACGTATTCGGAGCTGTGAGCATGTGCACTGCTACGCTGCTCAGTTGTTCCATTACGTTTCTGACAGGAAGTGATGTGGGTATGGAATTTTCACGAGGTATGGTTTTCTAACGTTACACCGGCACCGTGGAGCTTGATTGGCATTTGCCGTTGGAACACCAGAATTGGCAGCTCCACCACTGGCACCCTGTGCTTTTCACAGATGAGAGCAGGTTCACCCTGAGCACATGTGACAGACGTGAAAGGGTCTGGAGAAGCCGTGGAGAACATTATGCTGCCTGTAACATCGTTCAGCATGACCGGTTGGGTGGTGGGTCAGTGATGGTCTGGGGAGGCGTCTCCATGGAGGGACGCACAGACCTCTACAGGCTAGACAATGGCACCCTGACTGCCATTAGGTATTGGGATGAAATCCTTGGACCCATTGTCAGACCCTATGCTGGTGCAGTGGGTCCTGGGTTCCTCCTGGTGCACAACAATGCCCGGCCTCATGTGATGAGAGTATGCAGCCAGTTCCTGGAGGATGAAGGAATTGATACCACTGAATGGCCCCCACACTCGCCTGACCTGAATCCAATAGAACACCTCTGGGACATTATGTATCGGTCCATCTGACGCCACCAGGTTGCACCTCAGTCTTTTCAGGAGCTCAGTGATGCCCTGGCCCAGATCTGGGAGGAAATACCCCAGGACACCATCCGTCGTCTTATTAGGAGAATGCCCCAACGTTGTCAGGCATGCATACAAGCACGTGGGGGCCATACAAACTACTGAGGACCATTCTGAGGCCCTGCAATGACATTTCACCAAAATGGACTCGCCTGCTGCATCATTTTTTCACTTTAATTTTTGGGGTGGCTTTAAATTCAGCCCTCTGTAGGGTGATAATTTTCATTTCCATCAAACGATGTGGCATCCTTTTCTTCCTAACACATTACCCAGTCCATACCAGTATAGATCCTAACACATTACCCAGTCCATACCAGTATAGATTCTAACATATTACCCAGTCCATACCAGTATAGATCCTAACACATTACCCAGTCCATACCAGTATAGATCCTAACACATTACCCAGTCCATACCAGTATAAATCCTAACACTTTACCCAGTCCATAGCAGTAAAGACCCTAACACATTACCCAGTCCATACCAGTATAGATCCTAACACATTACCCAGTCCATACCAGTATAGATCCTAACACATTACCCAGTCCATACCAGTATAGATCCTAACGCATTACCCAGTCCATACCAGTATAGATCCTAACACATTACCCAGTCCCTACCAGTATAGATCCTAACACATTACCCAGTCCATACCAGTATCTAGGTCCTGAATCTAGGGAAGCAGCTGGCAACACTGAGAAGATTCTCCACACTGAAGGATAGCTGGGAACGTACCCGTCAAGTAAAGGCAGAGGCCTGCACAGAGGAGGGCGGAGATACAAGGGTGCAGGCATCAGAGCAGAGTAGTTGGGTGACAGTTAGGAAGGGTAGAAGAGAACAAGGCACTTGTCATACTCTCACCAATGAGGCCGAGCATTGTCGAGCACCCCAATAAATACGCCCTTTGCGTGATGTTGGGGAATCCAGTCAGGGACCAGCATTGGTGGAGCAGAGTGACGCCCCTAGCTGCCAGGGGAAGAACTCCTCCAGTGAGGGCGGGAGCAAGGGAAAGGAAAGACAGGTTCTGGTGGTAGGGGACTCAATTATTAGAAGGACAGAGAGTGCAATCTGTCACAAAGACTGTAAGTGCTGAACTGTCTGTTGTTTACCGGGCACTTGGGTTCGTCACTTCACGGATCTGGTGGACAGATTATTGGGTGGGGCTGGGGAAGACCCAGCTGTCATGGTACACGTGCGTAGCAATGACAAAGTCAGAGGGAGATGGAGAGTCCTAAAAAATGACTTCAGGGATTTAGGAGCTAAGTTGAGGAATAGGCCCTCCAAGGTAGTATTTTCAGAAATACCGAGAGGCAGCAGGAGATGAGGGAAGTAAACAAATGGCTGAGGAGCTGGTGTAGTAAGGAGGGCTTTGGGTTCCTGGAGAACTGGGCCAACTTCTCAGTCTTTAGTAGGGACGGATTGCACCTAAATGGAGAGGGTGCAAACGTACTGCGTGAGAAGATGGCCAACAAGTTAGAGGGGCTTTTAACCACTTGCCGACCGCTCACTGGAGCTCTACTGCGGCAAAGTGGCTCGTTCCCGTCCAGCGACGTAGGTCCTTGTCGGCGGCACACGCGCACCGCCGGAGGCTCGCTCCCACTGTATTCAGTCACAGCGGGAGTCGGGCCAGGGGAGGAGCAGCGATGATCACCACCGCTCTTCCCTGATCATCAGGGAATCGAGTTTGGAGATCCGCCCGCTTGTGTAAACAAAGCGGGCGGATCTCCTAAGTGACAGACAGTGACAGATTGCAGGGTTCAGCATAGCTGAACCTGCGATCTGTCCCTGTGTCACTCAGTCACCTCCCCCCACACACGTTAGTAAGCACCAGGCATACATTAACCCCTCCCTCTCCAATAAAATTAACCCCTTCCCTGCCAGTGTCATTTTTACAGTAACAGTGCATATTTATAGCACTGATTACTGTAGTAATGTCACTAGTACCCCCAAAAGTGTCAAAAATGTCAGTCAAGGGTCCGATCTGTCCGCCGCAATGTCGCAGTCCCGCAAAAAAAACCCGCAGATCGCCGCCATTACTCGTTAAAAAAAAAAAACACCAAAAATGACAGAAATCTTTCCCTTAGTTAGTAAACGCAAAAACTTTTGCGCAAACCAATCAAAATACGCGTATTGTGATTTTTTTACCAAACATAGGTAGCAGAAAACAAATTGGCCAAAAATTTTAAAAAATTTTGATTTTTACATTTTTTGGGGGGGAATTTCATATAAAAAAATGTGAAAAATATTGTTATTTTTTCAAAATTTACGCTCTTTTTTTGTTTATAGCGCAAAAAGTAAAAATTGCACAGGTGATCAAAAGAAAGCTCTGTTTGTGGGGAAAAAAAAGGACGTAAATTTCGTTTGGGTACGGCGTCGCACGACCGCGCAATTGTCAGTTAAAGTCGCACAGTGCCGAATCGCAAAAAGTGGCCTGGACGCAAGACAGCAAAATCCTCCGGTGGTAAAGTGGTTAAACTAGGTTATGGGGGGAGGGTACAGATGTAGAATTAGCCAGAGGGGAGCAAGGTTCAGCGGGCACAAATGGGGACATTAGCGGTAGGGTGTTCAGAGTTCCTAAACCCAAGGTGGGTATGGGGAAAAATCGCAAGAGCAGCTTAAAAACAACATCAAACGAGGATATAGTATGTATCCGGACAAAATTACGAGGTCTGTATACAAATGCCAGAAGCCTGGCCAACAAGATGGGAGAGTTGGAGCTGCTGATGTATGAGGAGAACTTAGATTTTGTGGGATTTCAGAGACCTGGTTTGACAGCTCTCATGATTGGCTGGAAACCATTCAGGGGTATTCCCTTTATCGCAGAGATAGAGAAAGTAAAAAAGGGGGAGGGGTATGTCTGTATATTAAGAACAGTGTACAGGTAAATATGAGGGATGATATTAATAATGGAGCTATGAATGAGGTAGAATCCCTATGGGTAGAACTTCAAAGGGAAGGCACTATGGGAAAAGTAATATTGGGCTTATGCTATAGGCCCCCAACCAGAGGGAGGAGGGGGAGGCGGATCTCCTTTCACAGACTAGATTGGCAGCAAGGTTGGGAAATGTCATTATAATGGGGACTTTAATTATCCAGATATAGACTGGGCAGAAAGAACCGTGCATTCATCCAAGGCTCGGCAGTTCCTTAATGTTTTGAAGGACAATTTCATGGGTCAGATGGTGAATGCACCGACAAGAAACAATGCGGTACTTGACCTACTGATTACCAACAATACAGACCTGCTCACGGATATAGAAATACGGGGCAACTTAGGAAACAGTGACCATAGGTCAATTAGTTTTAGTATAAATCATAGTAATAGGAAACACAAGGGTAATATAAGGACACTGAATTTCAAAAGAGCCAATTTCCCAAAACTGCGCTCTCTGCTAAACAATATCAAATGGGATATAACCCTGGGAACAAAGAACACGGACGAAAAATGGGAGTGCTTCAAGAGCATACTAAACAAAGGGATTGGCCAGTGCAGTCCAAAGGGGAATACAGTTAAAAGAGCAAAACTAAACCCTGGGTGGCTAAACTCCAACATAAAAAGGCATATTAATACTAAAGAAAAGGCCTTCAAAAACGACAAGGCTGAGGGGTCATTGGCAGCATTCCAACACTACAAAGAGTGCAATAAGAAATGTAAAGGCGGAATCAAGGCGGGTAAAATAGAGCACGAGAGACATATAACGGAAGAGAGTAAAAAAAAACCAAAAAATTCTTTAACCACTTGCTATCCACCCACCATCAAATGACGGCGGAGCGGTACAGCTATCATATGACGGCGCACCAGAACAGCCTCTCCCGGGGGCGCGCAGAGCGGCGATTGTGGCCGCGCCGTGTCCTAGCGATCTTGGTAAAGAGTAAATGAGATGACTCTTTACCCATGTGATCGGCTGTGTCCATTCACAGCTGGTCACAAGTAAATGAGGAAGTGCCGTTATTCGGCTCTCCTCGCCTCACACTGTCAGAGTGTGAGGCGAGGAGAGCTGATCAGTGGCTCCTCCTCATAGGGTAGACAAGGACAGGTAATCAGGGCACTGATCATCAAAATGTAAATAAAGTGCCAATTACTGCCCACCATCAGTACCCACAGTGCTGCCAGTCAGTGCCTGCTCATCTAGGCACTGATGGCCACTGACTGGCAGCACTATGGACACCGATTGTGGGCACTGATGGTGCTGTCCATCAGTGCTCATCAGTGCCACCCGTCAGTGCCCATCATAGCCACCTGTCAGTGCCCATCAGTGCCGCCCGCCAGTGACGCCTCTTAGTGCCCATCAGTGCCACCTCTCAGTGCCCGTCAGTGCTGCCTATCAGTGCTCATCAGTGCCACCTATCAGTGCAGCATATTAGTACCACCTCATAAGTGCAGCCTATCAGTGCCGTCTCATCAGCGCACATCAGTGAAGGAGAAAAATTATTTTTTTTTCAAAATTTACTCACAGAAAATAAGAAAACTTTTTTTTTTTCAAAATTTTCTGTCTTTTTTTTTTGTAAGAAATAAGAAACCCAGAAGTGATTAAACACCACCAAAAGAAAGCTCTATTTGTGTGAAAAAAGGATAAAAATGTCATATGGTTACAGTGTAGCATGACCGCGTAATTTTCATTCAAAGTGTGAGAGCGCTGAAAGCTAAAAATTGGCCTGGGCAGGAAGGGGGTGAAAGTGCACTGTATAGAAGTGGTTAGTATATAAATAGTAAGAAAGCGAGGCCAGAACACATTGGCCCCATAAAAGACGATGAAGGAAATCTGGCCACAGAGGACAGAGAGATGGCAAAAGTGCTAAATAATTTCTTCACAAAAGAATTGGGGGGCTACACTAACCCAGCTTGTAATGATAAATTAAATAATACACCTCAGGAAGTACCGCCATGGCTAACAGAGGATAGACTTAGAACTAAACTAGAGAAACTTAACATAAATAAATCACCGCGACCGGATGGCTTGCACCCGAGGGTTTTTAAAGAGCTCAGCCAGGTGATTGCCAGACCATTATTCTTGATCTTTAAGAATAGTTTACAGACGGGTATGGTGCCAGCTGATTGGAAAAAAGCCAACGTGGTACCAGTATTTAAAAAGGGGCCGAGATATATCCCGGGTAACTATAGGCCGGTCAGCCTAACATCTGTAGTCTGCAAGATTTTGGAGGGGATGTTAAGAGACTATATACTAGACTTTAGTAATGGAAACAATATTATTAGTAGTAATCAGCATGGATTCATGAAAAATCGTTCTTGCCAAACCAATTTAGGGGTCAGGACTATGTAATGTACAACATAGAGTATATAGTGCAGGGGTCAGGAGTATGTAATGTACAACATAGAGTATATAGTGCAGGGGTCAGGAGTGTGTAATGTACAACATAGAGTATATAGTGCAGGGGTCAGGAGTGTGTAATGTACAACATAGAGTATATAGTGCAGGGGTCAGGAGTATGTAATGTACAATATAGAGTACATAGTGCAGGGGTCAGGAGTATGTAATGTACAATATATATTATGTAGTGTAAGGGTCAGGACTCATAATCTTGGTATTCAGTAATCAGTGGGGTCCTAAATGCTCACATGAGACAAGTTGCAGAGGTCCCACACCGCTGCCTCCCATCTCCTGAGACTGAATACATTGTTTCTATGTGTTTATCAGATGATGGGGGATCTAGGTGGATCCTCTGTACTGCTCTCTCCTTTACAATAAAGTCTCCTCTTACCCGGGGATGTGAAGGGCGGCTGATTGTCCATCATGACGTCCTTGTAGAGATCCTTGTGTCCTTCTAAGTACTCCCACTCCTCCATGGAGAAATAGACAGTGACATCCTGACACCTTATAGGAACCTGACACACACAATGTTACAGTCACAATCCAGACACATCCCTTGTCTGTTACTGGATAATGTCCCAGAATTCCCAGCACCGCTCACCTCTCCTGTCAACAGCTCCATCATCTTCTTGGTGACTTCTAGAACCTTCTGTGTATTGTGTCTTGTACGGATCAGGGATAGATGTGGGGGGATGGTGATGGGATTCTGGATTCTCGAGGATCTTGTGGTCCTATTATGAGATCTCCTTCTTGTGTCATTTTCAGTAGATTTCTTCATTATTACTGTACAGTTCTGTGTTATACAAAGATAAATATCACTCTCCCACAGGGACGTCTTTATATCATCATGGGCCCCTGGGTAAAATAATGTACTGGGGCCCCTACCAGCCTGCTCAAATTTACTAAAATAAAAGAATAAATAGTTGATAGAATTAAACATATTTATTAGTACTTTCAATATAATAGATTTTATACAATGAGAATACATGACACAAATCAAAGACTAATAAACACAGGGCACAGGAGAGTAGAAGGGCATGGTACAGGGGAGCAGAGGGGCACGGTACAGGGGAGTAGAAGGACATGGTACAGTGGAGTAGAGGGGCACTGTACAGGGGAGCAGAAGGGCATGGTACAGGGGAGTAGAGGGGCACAGTACAGGGGAGCAGAGGGGCACGGTACAGGGGAGTAGATGGGCACGGTACAGGGGAGTAGAGGGGCACTGTAAAGGGGAGTAGATGGGCATGGTAAAGGGGAGTATATGGGCACGGTACAGGGGAGTAGAGGGGCACGGTACAGGGAAGTAGAGGGGCATGGTACAGGGAAGTAGAGGGGCATGGAACAGGGGAATAGAGGGACACAGTACAGGGGAATAGAGGGGCACAGGGACACGGTACAGGGGAATAGAGTGGCATGGTACAGGGAAGTAGAAGGGCACAGTACAGGGGAGAAGAGGGGCGCAGTACAGGGGAGCAAAATGGCACAATATAGGGGAATAGGAGGGCACAGTACAGGGGAATAAGAGGGCACAGTACAGGGGAGTAGGAGGGAATAGTACAGGGGAGAGGGAGGGCACAGTACAGGGGAATAGGAGGGCATAGTACAGGGGAGTAGGAGGGCACAGTACAGGGGAATAGGAGGGCATAGTACAGGGGAGTAGGAGGGCACAGTACAGGGGAGAAGAGTGGTATAGTACAGGGAAATAGAAGGGCACAGTACAGGGGAGTAGAAGGGCACAGTACAGGGGAGAAGAAGTACAGGGGAGTAGAGGGGAACAGTACAGGGGAACAGAGGGGCACGGTACAGGGTAGCAGAGGGGCACGGTACAGGGGAGAAGATGGGCACAGTACAGGGGAGAAGATGGGCACAGTACAGGGGAGAAGAGGGGCATAGTACAGGAGAAGAAGTACAGGGGAGAAAAAGGGCACAGTACAGGGGAGTAGAAGGGCTCAGTACAGGGGAGTAGAGGGGCACAGTACAGGGGAGTAGAGGGGCACAGTACAGGGGAGTAGAAGGGCACAGTACAGGGGAGTAGAAGGGTGCAGTACAGGGGAGTAGAGGGGCGCAGTACAGGGGAGTAGAGGGGCACAGTACAGGGGAGTAGAAGGGCACAGTACAGGGGAGTAGAAGGGCACAGTAAAGGGGAGTAGAAGGGCACAATACCGGGGAAGAGAAGGATACAGTAAATAAATGTTGCAGAGGGGCACGGTACAGGGGAGCAGAGGGGCATGGTACAGGGGAGAAGATGGGCACAGTACAGGGGAGAAGAGGGGCACAGTACAGGGGAGAAGAAGGGCACAGTACAGGAGAAGTACAGGGGAGAAGAAGGGCACAGTACAGGGGAGAAGAAGGGCACAGTACAGGGGAGTAGAAGGGCGCAGTACAGGGGAGTAGAGGGGCACAGTACAGGGGAGTAGTGGGGCACAGTACAGGGGAGTAGAGGGGCACAGTACAGGGGAGTAGAGGGGCGCAGTACAGGGGAGTAGAAGGGTGCAGTACAGGGGAGTAGAGGGGCGCAGTACAGGGGAGTAGAGGGGCACAGTACAGGGGAGTAGAAGGGCACAGTACAGGGGAGTAGAAGGGTGCAGTACAGGGGAGTAGAGGGGCACAGTACAAGGGAGTAGAGGGCACAATACAGGGGAGTAGAGGGGCACAGTACAGGGGATTAAAGGGGCACAGTACAGGGAGTAGAAGGGCACAGTACAGGGGAGTAGAAGGGCACAATACCGGGGAAGAGAAGGATACAGTAAATAAATGTTATTTTGGATACAGTGTCGCACGACCGCAAAATTGTCAGTTAAAATAACATAGTGCCAAGTCATGAAGGGGGTTAAATCTTCCAGAGCTGAAATGGTTAACCACTTAAGCCCCAGAGGATTTGGCTGCTCAAAGACCAGGCCCTAGTTTGCGATTCGGCACTGCGTGACTTTAACGGACAATTGCTCGTTCGTTCGACGCTGTATCCAAACAAAATTGACGTCCTTTTTTTCCCCACAAACAGAGCTTTATTTTGGTGATATTTGATTACCTGTGCGATTTTTATTTTTTGCGCTATAAACAAAAAAATAGCGACAATTTTGAAGAAATAACAATATTTTTCACATTTTTTTTATATGAAATTCACCCCCAAAAAATGTAAAAATCAAAATGTTTTAACATTTTAGGCCAATTTGTTTTCTGCTAAATATTTTTGGTAAAAAAAATATCGCAATAAGCGTATTTTGATTGGTTTGTGCAAAAGATATTGCGTTTACTAACTACGGGAAAGATTTATGTCATTTTTATTGTTTTGTTTTTTTTTAACTAGTAATGGCGGCGATCTGCGATTTTTTTTGCGGGACTGCGACATTGCGGCGGACAGATCGGACCCTTGACTGACATTTTTGACACTTTTGCTATAAATATGCACTGTTACTGTAAAAATGACACTGGCAGGGAAGGGGTTAACTTTATTGGTGATCAGTGGGTTAAATGTATCCCTAGGGGCCTGATTCTGTCAAGGGGCGTGGCTTGTTAGATTATAACAGAGACATACAATCCTACAGAGCAGGATCGCATAGCCTCTGTCATGATCTAAGGGAGAATGACAGACAGCTGTGTTTACATCAGCCGTCTGCCTTTCTCGCTCTCCTGAGCGAGATCGCAAGTGGCCGGCGGACATCGGAGCCGCCGGTCACACACGCGGGGATGGCCGTGAATGAGCGGGGGCGGGAGCGTGCATCCGGCGGTGCGTGCTCGCCCCTACAGGCTCCTGGGCAAGCGACGCAGTACTACGTCGGTTTGCCTAGGAGCAGCTGACTGCCGCAGTAAATATACTGTAGGCGGTCGGCAAGTGGTTAATTGGCAAGACTGTCAGTACATTATTCACACTGATATTTAGGGCACTGATCATCATTGCAGCCCCATCAGTGCTGCCAATTAGTGCCTCCTCAGCAGGACTCTGAGCTGAGAGCATCTCTCTCATGCAGCTCAGAGCCTGCACTGATAGTTCCTCCTCCCTCACACAGATGGGAGAGGAGAGAGCCGATCTGCTCCTTCTCCTCCCACCCCTCTCCTCCTGTGCTCTCCCTTCTCCCATCCATGCGAGGGAGGAGGAACTATCAGTGCAGCACCTGGCTGTATGAGAGAGATGCTTAGAGTCCTGTGGCCAGCAATCCCACTGGGGCCCCCGACCCTGGTAGTTCCAACACTGGTACGTAAATTTATGTATTCATAGTACTTGTGTGGATGTTGTTATTGATTAGCAGAACATCAGAAGTCTCAAAGTGAATCAGAATACATCCCAGTATACAGCGGAGTCAGATTTAACCCCTTCATTACACTCACCTCTCCAGTAAGCAGGCTGAGGATCTCCAGGGTGAGGTTCAATATCGTCTCATTCGGGGGAAATTCCTTCCTTACATTCTTCACAAAACTCAAATTCTGCTGATTGTCCATCATGACATCCTTGTAGAGATCCTTGTGTTCTTCTAAATACTCCCACTCTTCCATGGAGAAATAGACAGTGACATCCTGACACCTTATAGGAACCTGACACACACAATGATACAGTCACCATCCAGACACATCCCTTGTCTGTTACTGGATAATGTCCCAGAATTCCCAGCACCGCTCACCTCTCCTGTCAGCAGCTCCATTATCTTCTTGGTGACTTCTAGAATCTTCTGCATGTTGTGTCTCTCAGGTTTTAGGGAGTCACATGAAGGCACTGTGATGGTCATATGATCACCTGACTTCAGAAGAGGAAATCTCTGTATTGAGGAAACAATAGGAATATCATGTTAGAATCCCAGAATTCCCCTCATCTCTCCGATCAGGTCTGTGTTTTATTAATAGAGATAAGAGTGATATCATGCAACCTCCCAGAATCCTCCTCACCTCTCCAGTCAGCAGGTAGATGATCTCCAGGGTGAGGTTTATTACATTCTCAGTCATGTGACTCCGGTCCTCCTCCATCCTCATTGGTGCCATCATTTGATCTATAAAGGTCTCCTTGTAGACGGATAACTTTGGAAAATGAAAGTAAGAATTATATGGATGGTATTGGTCACACAATAATAGGATGGGGATGTGAGGGGGCATAGAAGGGTTTCTGTACATTTAAGGACTACTGCCCTCATAGGAACACATTTAGTTTGGACTGTTTAGTGTGTTCTACATTTTCAAGGCCTGGGACCCTCTTGACCTGCCGGATCGAAAATTCCCTTTTCTCTGTTGGGTTTGTTTGGTTTTCTGAACTGAATTTGATTAGTTTTTGATCTGCAGACAAGGAATAATAAATATGATTCTTCCTTTGACTTGTTTGCTCTGAGGCAGTGCTGTGAGGTCAATGTAGGGTCATCATGATGTCCAGAAAGGGGAACTTGCTGACTCTTGGTGGGAGTTGGCGGCTAATCAGGATAATTGCCAGAACTTAGGTATACAAAGCAGACCAAGTGAAATCACTTAGTTTAGTAGGGGATAAGCCTCACCATCTCACCTGTAGGGTGTGGGATTACCTATGTGTTTAACCAGACACAAAACAGGGAGGAAGAACAGCTAACAAGAGAGCTGTTCAAAGATTGTATAATTTCCAAGCGGTGTTCAGGACAAAAAAATCAAGTACTTTATTGAATATATATTAAAAATTATAGAGAAATCACATTTATCAATAACGAGTCAATAACATGACATAAACACACAAGTAAAAAACAGCCCAGGTGACAACCGAAGACTAAAAATAGATCAGCTCTGTTCACAAAAAACTGGGATAGCAGATGAAAAAATAGTTAGAAAGTTGGACAGACAAAGTCCTGTTATGCTGCAGCAATGGGAAGACGTATATACTCTCACACAGTTCCTTACTCTTAATTAGAAGATTTCTTCCACAGCATTATTGATCCCTTGGGATAGATGAAATACAGGAACACAGGCGATAGAGTGCCGTAGAGGTGGCTATAAGAGTTCAGGCAAATCATCAGCTAGTAACGAGTGTAAAAAGTAACAACTATATCATGAATCAAAGTTGCTGATGGCAGATCAAATTTCCTCTATATACCCACAAACGTATATACTCTCACACAGTTCTTTAATGTTAGTTGGAAAATTCCTTGCACAATAGTATTAATCCCTTGGGGTGAATGGAATTCAGGAACATAACCTATTGAGTGCCGTGGAGGTGGCTGTAAGTGTTAATGCAAGTAATCAGCTGATAACGAGTGTAAAAAGTTCACAGTGAAGCCGACTAATTACAGCTATGTCAATAATCAAAATTACTGATGACCGGTCAAGTTTCCTCCGTATAAACAGACCTTCAAGTTGTAAGAAAGTCACTGTGCAGCCGAGATTCTGCTACTATGTTAGTATCTCTAGCTAACCACTCCACAGTAGTAATTACCTCTAGGGATGGAGGGAATCGAGGAACATAAGGTGCATAATACAGTGCAAGCGGCATTAATGTGGATTACAAATAGTCATTTATGAAGTAAAGAACACTGGGTTTAGTGAGAATCCTTCAGGAAATTCATAGTAAGGCCAATATGCAGATGTTTCAATATTCCAGACACAATAAGCATAATATCCAGGGACTAGTCCATCGTAATTAATCCATTCCATCACCTCCACTTACTGTTGGCTTAAGGCTCCGTTCACATGTGAGCGTATGGATCGCGGGCAGAACCGCCGCGGTTCCGCCCGTGATCCGGAGATTTATTGCAAATCGCGGGACGCCTAGCGTTGCCCGTTGATTTGCAATAGCCCCCCAAACGCCGAGCGATGTTGCCGCGATTTCCGCCTGCCGAATCGCGGCAACATCGCGCAAACAAAATCGCGGGACGCAATACGCTCCAAAGAAGTACAAGAGCATCTTTGGAGCGTATTGCGTCCCGCGATTTTGTTTGCGCGATGTTGCCGCGATTCGGCAGGCGGAAATCGCGGCAACATCGCTCGGCGTTTGGGGGGCTATTGCAAATCAACGGGCAACGCTAGGCGTCCCGCGATTTGCAATAAATCTCCGGATCGCGGGCGGAACCGCGGCGGTTCTGCCCGCGATCCAAACGCTGACATGTGAATGCAGCCTTAGGGAGAAAGTGAATATCCTAGAGGCTAGAGCCAAGTAAGGAGGAAAGTTCATATGGAAATACACTTTAATAACCATCACTGATGAGGCACAAAGAAAATGTCATATGTATGGAAGGAAGCTAAGCAGGATTTATGACTTTTGCCATCAGCTCCATTTTTGGAAACTTTACTCACTGCTTGCTGCTTGACCTTCCGACAGTAGTTCTGAGGTAAGTGCCTTTTCCTTGTCAGTACGGAACATTAAGTTCATTCCTTTAGTAGTCCCCCTAGATCACAGGGCTCAGCGTGGAGTAAGATCCAAGTAGCTAACATGCAGGGCAGTATGTAGAAAGCCAACTGGCTAAAGTCTAGAGATTCCAGCGCAGCACATGCAGGCTTGGAGGTTGGCTCAGGTTGTCACCGGGAACAACAGACATCACTGGATGACGCATTTCGTCTGCCAATCAGCGGACTTCTTCAGAACGAGGGAGGGAATATGCTAATGGTCCTTTTATAGTCCCTGAACACCAGGACTCATTAGTTCCCTCCTCTGTGGTGATTCCGTCATTACTTCTCAAAGACAATTAAAAAGACCACATGACCTGGGCTGTTTTTTTACTTGTGTGTTTATGTCATGTTATTGACTCGTTATTGATAAATGTGATTTCTTTTTAATTTTTAATATATATTCAATAAAGTACTTGATTTTTAGTCCTGAACACCGCTTGGGAATTATACCTATAGTTGAACAGCCCCCTTGTTAGCTGTTCTTCCTCCCTCTTTTTTATGTCTATTTGCCAGAACTCCGGCTGCAAGGCTCCAATCTTCGGCAGCTTGCTGACTAACAGGAGTGATGTCACCGTCACTCCCTGCAGTAAGAGAAGGGATTGGATTGGATAGCAGGAGGATGCTGGTGGTGGTGTAGAGAGCTGTGGGGGAGGAGTCTCTTCTTTTCCTTCCAATGGCAGCCCAGTGTGGGTAGGAGGAGAACAGCTGGGGAAGGGGTTTGTTTTCTTGGTTGACAACTATTCTGTAGTATCCAGGACATTGTACAGTGGCAGTGGGTTCCCGGGGCTCTGAATTCCAGCACCAGGCACTGCCAGACCCTGTGCCATGGGAAGGTATTGGACTGGCCAACCAGTAAGCGATGCTGCACAAACAGAACTCCTCAAGGAACAAGTGTCTTTCTTTGTTCTATTTTGTGGCCTGCAACATATTTCTTGACCAGTGAGATGGTGAGGTGAAGGCTTCATTCAGGTGCTGGCAGGAGTTCCTTAAGGAGGTCACAAAAGTAAGTGCAGGTGGCATGAGAGGACCATCAAAGACCAAGAGTCTCTATGAGCCCTACAGCCCCCTCTTACCTCAGAGCCCTACAGCCCGACTACCCTCTCAGAGTCCCCCACAGTCCTTCAGTCACACTAACATCTCAGAGTTGTTCAGTCCGATTACTTCCTAAGAGGCCCCCAAAGTCCTTCAGCTACAGTTCCTCCTCAGGGGTCCCAGAGCCCTTCAGATGCAGTAAACCCTCAGAGGTCCCAGAGTCCTTTAGTCCCGCTACCTCCTCAGAGACCCCTCAGCTCTTCTTCTTTCCTCAGAGCCCTTAGTAGTTTCCTTCCTCTGACACCAATGATGTTTTCTTCCTCCTGACCAGCAATGTAAGGGGCTCTATGCTCCATACTCCTGACCCCTGCACTCCATCATTGTGTTGGCTGCATATTGTAATGATTGCCCATTGGCTGCCTCTGTAGTGTAATAATTGCCCTTTGTAGGCCATGTATGGTCAGGATGGTCATTGTCTTGTCTATTTATTGTCAGTGCTGTTTGTTTAGAGGAACATATTACTAGAATATATCTCCAAAATGAAGAGAATGTTCCGGCCCCGTAAGTGGGGAAATGTTCTGCCCCTGAAGGGGTTAATCTAGGTTTCCACACTATATATGTGTGTATCATCATCTGCTGGAGATAAAAGACATCACAGTGACTATGGAGGAAGAAGATGGACATGACGGGGGTTACTGGGTGTAAATAGGAAATAAGATCTTATTACCTCCTCTGCTGTCTCCTCACTACGTCGTCTATATAGAATTTCCTGTCTGTTCCTGACCGCACTTCCTGTCTGTATTCCATAGAGACTTCCTATCCGAGTATAAGTGAGATCTCCATCTTGTGGAGTTCAGAGGAACTGCAGCCCTGAGAAACCTCATAATAATCATTCCTGTATAATATCTATTTTACATGGCTAAGTTCAAAACAAGGGTATACCCTAGAAAACAACCTCCGGAAATTGATCTTTTTGGATAAGGAAATGCAAAAATATATCATAAAGCATTAAAATATATGTTAATCCACTCAAAATGAACATGCTAAACATAAATTGCAAGGATGTAATGGTCACATAGGAATAGTGGTGGAGATCTCTTTAAGTAATAGCAATTCTTTAAATGCATATATAAATAAAATATATAAATATGGAAATGTGTAGCGCTCATAGATAATTATCATATGATAATCGGTGAAAATTCATAACATTGTGAAGAATACATATACAAGCAAATATATAATAATAAAAAAGTGAATAAGGGCAAAAAGTGAGTGGAGTGAATATAGAAAAATCTTCAAACGTGTATTCCAGAAGTGAATAATTGAAAATTTGCTGTGACTCCATCCACCACCAATATATATATATATATATATATATATATATATATATATATGGAGGCTTACTGGAGTGAGTGGACTCAGTTTGGTGTATGCCTAGTGAGTCAACTCATACGTTGGTGTGTATACACCCAGTAGGCCAGGGAGGACACTGAGTGGTCCTACACACCAGTTGCCTTTCTATTTTCTTTGGAAAATTGCATAAACCATCAGTAATCCAAATGAATGCAGAGAATGTAGACCTCTAGGTGAATACTCTTCCATGACGGATGAATCATCAAAGAAAGGAAACAAAAGGCTCCACATAGTGTAATACCATAAGCAAAGGGTATTTATTAAAAGTTCAGAACACTTACAGTTAGGTAGATAAAAAGCGCTTAAATCCGAATCAGTAAAAAGCATTGACAGGTAGTAGCATGGACAGAAGTTAACCCAACGCATTTTGTCTGCTTAGACATCATTTGGGGTATGCTACTGTCAATGGTAATGCAGTTTAAATAGTGAATATGACCCCAAACAGGACAGGCGACAAGTGACACCGTTTACCTGTCAAGGGGAATTCACTTCCTGTATCTTGCCAAGATGGAGCCCAGGCGTGTGTTCCAAGCCTTGTTTTCACTACGAGGCTAGTATATGTATTACAGGGCAAAGATAATTCACTTCCTATGTATGGCCAAGATGGAGCCCAGGCGTGTGTTCCAAGCCTCGTTTTCACTACAAGGCTAGTATGTGTATTACAGGGCAAAGATAATTCACTTCCTGTGTATGGCCAAGATGGCACCCAGGCGCGTGTTCCAAGCCTCATTTTCACTACGAGGCTAGTATGTGTAAACAACAGAAATCCACTCCATACTCCAAGCTTCACTCTGAGTGCGAGGCCTGCATACGATAGTTGGACACTTCGTGTAAGACCAAAATGATGTAAAGACGTGTAGAGCCTCGTTGGGTATTACAGAAACATTGGCTAAATATTGGGGTAGGATCAGGCAATCATGCGCGTGCCACGCCTGGTTTTGAATACAAAACAATTGGGCTAAATACTGTATAGAAAACCTGTAAAAAGATTGCAGCGGTCAGTTCTCAACAGCGACTATTACATAGTGTGAAATTGCAGTAGGACAACTTTATTAATGATCCAGAATAATATTCTAATTTAAAATGTATAAAAAACACGACCAATTATAAAAAAAAAAAAAAATTAAAAATAAGATGGGTAGCATATTGACAATATATACAGGGTAATCAATCTATAAAGAACCAATTCAAAAATTCCATTTTAATCCCAAATATTAAAATAATTTACAACGTGCCAAAGATTGATATAAGAATAAATATTAAATATTAAAAATATTATAAATCCTATATGATTGATATAATACACAGAATAGGTTTATAAATAAATCACATGTACTGTATAAAAATAATGTTAAATATATCCCATATGTGAATCAAGCTTTATTGATAAATAAATGAATATCCCATTCTATATTCATACCAAATGAATAATAGGAACGTAGTTCATAAATCCAGAATGTCTGAAGACGTGAGACTCCTCTGGTGCATGCACCACCTCTCCATGGTGGAAAATATTTCTCAATAATGACAAATTCAGTGCTTTTTGGGTCATGGTTATGATATTTTTGCTTAGGAACACTATGATTGATGGAACCTTTCTTAATGTTTGCTATATGCTCATTAACCCTTACAGTGAATGAGATATGCGCGCACCACGCCTCGTTTTGAATACAAAACAATCGGGCTAAATATAGAAAACATGTAAAAAGATTGCAGCAGTCAGTTCTCATAAGGTTATGAAAGAACGAAGATCTGACAGGGGGATTAATAATATTGGGGGAAATTTAATTAATAATCTCCCTGTCAGACCTTCATTCTTTCATAACCTTATCGGCTATTACCCCTGTATAAAGTGTAATGTTTGCCAACATAATATTTGGGGCAGAAGTAAGACACAGGAGTTCATATCTTCCGTTACACATCGACTAAAAACGTTGTATATCTGCTGACCTGCCCCTGTGGAAAACAGTATATAGGCAGAACTATACGCTCTTTCACTGTAAGGGTTCTTTGATGATTCATCCATCATGGGAGAGTATTCACCTTGAGGTCTACATTCTCTGCATTCATTTGGATTACTGATGGTTTATGTGATTTTCCAAAGAAAATACAAAGGCGACTGGTGAGAAGGACCCCTCGGTGTCCTCCCTGGCCTATTGGGTTTATATACACCAACACATGAGTTGACTCACTAGGCATACACCAAACTGAGTCCACTCACTCTGGTAAGCCTCCTTATATATATTGGTGGGGGATGGTGTCACAGCAAATTTTCAGTTATTTACTTCTGGAATACCTGTTTGAAAATTTTTCTATATTCACTCCACTCAAAAGGACTTTTTGCCTTTATTCCCTTTTTTTTTTTTTATTATTATATATTTGTTTGTATATGTATTTTTCACAATGTTATGAATTTTTACCAATTATCATATGTTCATTATCTATGAGCGCTGCACATTTCCATATTTCTTTTAAATTATTTTGATTGCAAAGTATTTTGTTTATACAAAACATAGCCTATTGGGGCATACCCCGCCCCAGCTTAGGTAAATCAACACATAACTACTTATTTACTACTACAAAAAAAAAAAAACATAAAAGGCCAGTAGCAGATCCAACGCCTTAAGCATGGGCTGAAACTAGCCTGAAGTGCACCTTATTCAGACCTCTTTCAGAAGTAATTCACTTATCCTTCATGACAGAATGATGTTTCTCTTCAAGCAACCAATCTTCCACCAGTTGGCTATGACCTCCATACCCAGGTCAACCGCGTCCCCCACCTTCACCTGCTAAGGTTAGAAGCTAGTGTATTAGATCACTTGACTAGTCTTGTTCATCAGTTGTTAGGTTTGAGTTTGTCCATACGTGCCACACCTTTTCAAATTTGTCTGGGCATCCCCTGGATGTATACATGGCTTTATATAGTGGTGCCACTGAATTGACCAATTTCTTCCAATAGCTCAGGGTTGGGGGATGTTCTGATTTCCATTTAAGGACAATCATCTTCCTTGCGTAGAATACGATAACCCCAACCAGGGTACGTGTTGCTCTAGAAGCTGGTAGCGTGTCCTCCAACCAACATCATCAGGTACTGACAAATCATTTGAAACAATCAGGAGGTGAAAAGACAATAGCAGCAGTATTTCTATCATATGGATCAAATATAACAGGAAGCTGCCAGCCATTAATCCTGGTAAAAGGGCAGATATTATTAAAATGATAAGAATTCCACATCACAAACATATCTCCGCAGTGAATACCAGGGCCGCGGCTGGCTGATATACATTTGTGCGATGGAGTTCTCCTTGCACTGCCATAGATCCGGACCGGCACCACCGATAGGGATGATCAGGCTACAAGTAGCGTGCAGTCTCCATTTAATGGAAGGTTTCCACAATTACAGGTCTTTCCTCAAGGCCAGTTAAAGCAATATTCGCTGTGCATAGCGATTACCGGTAAAAACACTGGGATACATAATGGCAATTTAACTAAAAATACATCCTAAATAAATGTCTACATAAAAAATAATACAATTTCCACAACACTCCACTATCTCTAAGTGGATTTGTCAGGTCATTTTTCAAGCTTATGGCTTGAAAGGTAAGGCTAGCCTTTTAACCACCTCCCACCCGGGCCATTGTATAAATACGGCCGGGTGGGAGTCTCGTCCTTCTGAATGGACGTTCCGGAACGTCCTTCAGAAGGAGAGAGATCGCGCCGCCGCGGGCACGCGCAGCGGCGCGATCTCGATGTGCCTGTGTCCCTCGGACACAGAGCAACATCATTCGGCAGGAGGGCCCTGTGATTGGCCCTCCTGATCACATGACGGCTGTGTCCAATCACAGCCGTCATGTAATGTCAATAGAGCCGTTGTAACGGCTTCGATCTCTTCTCCTCCTGACAGATCCTGTCAGTGAGGAGAAGAGAAGAGGATCGGTGCTGCTGCTGGGGTGATCAGTGAGTATTTCTAATTACTCACTGATCACAGGGGGGGTCTGTGCTGGTAATCAGATGATTGATTACCAGTACAGCCTTGGGGGGGGGGAGGGGTGCCACTAAGCCACCAGGGATGCCCACCCATGACCACCAGGGATGCCCACCATGGCCACCAGGGATGGCAAGCAGGGCTCAGAGAGCCCCCCAGTGCCCTCCCTATCAGTGTTGCCCACCAATGCCATCTATCAGTGCTGCCCACCAGTGCCGTTATTGCCATCTATCAGTGCCGCCCACCAGTGCCCATTACTGCCCACCAGTGCCGCCTATCAGTGCCCATCAGTGCCCCCCATCAGTGCCGATCAGTGCCCCCCATCAGTGCCGATCAGTGCCGATCATTGCCGCCCAACAGTGCCACCTATCAGTGCCCATCAGTGCCGCCAATCAGTGCCCATCAGTGTTGCCTATCAGTGCCCATCAGCGCTGCCTATCAGTGCCCACCAATGCTGCATATCAGTGCTATCTATCAGTGCCACATATCAGTGCCCATCAGTGCTGCATATCAGTGCTACCTATCAGTGCCCATCAGTGCTGCATATCAGTGCCACCCCATCAGTGTCTCCTCATCAGTGCCTGTCAGTGCGGCATCATCAGTGCTCATCAGTGCAGGAAAAAACATATTTATTTACAAAATTTTATAACCTAAACAAAAAAACTTTTTTTTTTTTTTCAAACTTTTCGGTCTTTTTTTATTTGTGCACCAAAAAAGAAAAAAACCTGACGGTGATCAAATACCACCAAAAGAAAGCTCTATTTGTGGGTAAAAAATGACACAAATTTGGTTTAGGTACAGTGTTGCATGACCACGCAATTGTCATTCAAATTGCAACAGCGCTAAAAGCTGAAAATTGGTCTGGGAAGGAAGGGGGTTTAAGTGCCCAGTATTGAGGTAGTTAATCTAAAGGCTCACTCTACCAGAAGGGTAAGAACTTCATGGGCTGTGCATCATCAGGTATCTTTTGCCCAGATCTGCAAAGCTGTTACCTGGTCTTCAGTTCATACATTCACAAAATTTTACCAAGTGGATGTTACGGCCCGTGAAAGGGGCTCAATTTGGTAGTAGCGTGCTACAAGCAGCTGTAGAAGTCCTATGTTTTTGTGGGGTTTTGTGTCCCCTCCACTCATGGGCATTGCTTTAGGACATCCCAGATAGTCATTATTACCTGCTTTGTGTCCCGTGATGTACGATAAAGAAAATAGGATTTTTCCTACAGCTTACCTGTAAAATCCTTTTCTTGGAGTACATCACGGGACACAGAGGTCCCTCCCATCTTTTCTGGGATCTTCATTGCTTGCTTCAAAAACGGAGGTTCTTCCATTATGGGAGGGGTTATATGGGAGGAACTTCCTGTCTTTTGGCTGTCTATTGGTTGCCAGTGTCCAATTACCTGAAGGTAGTGTATAACCCAGATAATCATTATTACTGGCTCTGGTGCACCGTGATGTACTCCTAGGAAAGGATTTTACAGGTAAGCTGAAGGAAAAATCCTATTTTTTTTTATTTTTTTTTTTAATTTTCGGTCTCTTTTAATTTATAGTGCAAAAAATAAATAAAAAGCCCAGTGGTGATTAAATACCAACAAAAGAAATCTCTATTTGTTTGGGAAAAAATGACAATATTTTTATATGGGTACAGTGCTGCATGAGTAAATGTCATTCAAAGTGTGAGAGCGCTGAAAGCTGAAATTTGGTCTGGGCAGGAGGGGGGTATAAGTGGCCAGTAGGCAAGTTGTTAAATTTGTGTACAATACAATACACAACGTGTTACATTATTATAGCGTAGTATTGTAGAAATGCTCACACCATAGAAAGGGTTAATGTATGCTAGATGGGATCACTCTGCTGTGGTCACATTCTAAACATTAGAGCTCCCCCTAGCTGCAGCCTGGTAATAACATTGCTAGGAGATCTATTCTCTGCTACATATCTTTATATAAGCGTCTCCAGACATTTAGAAGTTTACTCATAAAAAATCTGCACAGTAATTTGCCCAGTAAAAACGCTTGTACATTCCTTCTGTGTTAATGGGGGTTGAACAAAATAAATGTTATTAGGCTATCTGCTGTGCTGGCCCAATGTATGACATTGATTTAAAATTGAAAATGTTGCATTCAGCCACTAGATGGCATTCATTTTTATTATACTTAGTGCCATCTATTGGACAAATGTGGTATCTTCTGTTATAAATCAATGGTGGGTTTAATATTGTTGGTTTAGATCATTTGTGTTCTCTGATTTCTACTGTACTCATGTAACCATAAAGGAAATGAAAGGGACTATTTATAAAGAAAAGCTGGAAGAATGTGACATGCATTTTCCCACCAAATATGACTTCTATATTCAAGGTAATACAGTGATTTCCTATGATCATCAGATCCATCTAGTGCCCATAATAACTGAAAATTGTCTATCAAAAACTTACCGTAATTTTCCTCTCCCGATTGACTCCATGGCAGCATACACTCGGGTAGCCCCGCTTCCTCTCCTACCCTATAGGACTCCACTCCCATAAATATTTGCTCCTCTTCAGCATCTGTGTTCTGTAACTAGCCTACTCAGGAACTGGGAGGGGACTCCTGCTGCCATGGAGTCCATCAGAAAAGGAAAATTACGGCAAGTATTTGATAGACAATTTTCCTTTTCCTGACAGACTCTGGCGGCATACACTCTGGAAATAACTTGCCATACACTCCCGGGTGGGAAGATGCTGAACAAAACATTTAATTAGTACCATCAACTGACAGCACTTGAACACCAAAATGAACAGAAGATAAGGCAGCCGGTTCAACACAATAATGAGACAGAAAGGTGTTGATAGACGACCAAGAAGCTGCCCTGCAGATCACTTCAGGAGGGACGTGCCTAAAGACTGCCCATGATGTAGAGACGCTTCAGAGGAGCCTAGCCCTTTGCTCTGTACACCCACTGAATAGCCTGGATAATCCATGCAGCCACCACTCTAGATGAAGCACGCATTCCTTTTTTCTTCCCATGAAGAAGGATGAAAAGAAAATCTGACTAACGAAAGGAAGAAGTGGCCGCCAGATATTGTTTCAGGGTATCACCTACATCAAGAGGATGGACCAAAGAATCTTCACCAGACCTGAAGGTGGGAAGGACAATGTCTAGGTTCTCATGAAAAACAGAAGTAACCTTGTAATTTGACCCCAGCATAGGGATTAAGACCACTCTATCCAGAAAAAAGTCCAGAACTAGAGGAAGGTCCCATTTGGGGAATCTTGGTTTCCTTTGAGGCCGAAGCCTAATTGTGCCCTTGAAAAACTGCCGGACCAGCAGGTGCTTGGCCCACGATGCTCCCATGAATGCTGAAATGGCCGAGACTTGTACTCGGAGCGAGCTGACCATCAAAGACAGATCTAGGCCAGACTGCAAGAACTCCAAAATGTCCTGGACTGTAGGGGCTTCTCCTGAACTGGACCTAGGAGCTTGATGGCTCGAGAACTTGGACCATATTCTCTCATAGACCCTATCCCTATTGGTGCTACTCCTTCTGGCATTCAGAAGTGTGGGAATCACCTCTACTGGACATCTTAGGGCCTCCAACCTCCCCCTCTCAAGAACAAAACCTTGAGATGCAGATGTGCCAGGCATGGATGCAGTGTAGGACCTTGAGACAGTAGCATCGGCCTGAGAGGCAGAGAGATTGGATCCCGGTAACTGAGAAGTGTCAACAGAGGGAACCAGGGCCTGTTGGGCCAGTACGGGATTATTGCTAGGATCTCCACTGCTTCCGTTCTCAGTCTCTGGAGGAAATGGAGAATTATTGGGACTGGTGGGAAGGCATTGGCTCTGTGAAATTTCCAGCCGTCTGTGAGAGCATCCACTCCGAAGGCCCGAGGATCTCGGAATCTTGCGTAATATTTTAAAAGCTTCTTGTTGTGAGGGGCTGCAAAGAGGTCTACCTCTGGTCAGAACCCTAGAGATAGGACCCACTTGAAGACTTCCTGATGGAGAGACCACTTGTTGTTGTCGAGTCTGATCCGAGAGAGAAAGTCCGCTTCCACGTTTTGTGTTCCCGGAACATAGGCTGCCGAGAAATTAGACAGGTTCTTTTGTGCCAAGGACATAATTGGCTCCGTCTCCTGGAGTAATGACAGGCTGTGAGTTCCTCCCTGCCTTTTCACATAGGCCACCGCCTTTGTATTGTCCAGTCTGAGCATCACCGAGGCCCCTTGAGTCAGATGGGGAAAGGCCTGCAGTGCCTTGAAGGCAGCCCGAAGCTCCAGAACTTTGGAGACTACTCCGCGGGAAGGGAAAAGACCATCTGCCCTGCGCCACTTCTGACAGGCGGTAGGCTCCCCACCCGGTACTGCTGGCATCCGAGGTCACTGTGACCCATGAGACGGGGGCTATGGAATGACAATTGAGGAGATTCTCCTGTAGCAACCACCAGGGAAGGCACCTCTTCATGGTTGAGGTTAGGTATATGTGTTGGGACATGTTCTCTGATGTCCACTGCTGGAGAAAACCCCTCTGGAAAGGTCGCAACCTCCATAACGCCCATTTCACCATGGGAGCTGTAGCTACCAGAGTCCCAATTATCCTCAGGCACTGCCGAGCAGTGAGACGGGGGGAAGGGAGCGCAAGAGCCACCCTGTCCCGAACCACTGGGATTTTCTCCTCGGGCAAGGAGACGGTGCATTCCACTGTGTTGAAGAGTGCCCCTAGGAACACAAGAGATTGTGTGGGTACCAGGTGACTCTTCCCGAAGTTCAGGATCCATCTGAATTCCTGGAGACCCGAGATCACTTGATCTAAGTGTTCAAGAAGATGAGACCTGTCCTGAGACAGGAGAAGCAAGTCGTCCAGATAGTGATGTAATCGGATGCCCCTGACCCTAATTAAGGGCCACCACTGCCAAAAAGACTTTTGAAAACGTACAAGGCGACATTGAAAGCCCAAAGGGGAGACAGGTGAACTGCAGGTGGGCTCGTCCGATGGTGAAGCGGAGAAACTGCTGGAACTCCTTTGCCACTGGAACATGAAACTAGGCATTTTTCAGATCTATAGATGCTAGCCAATCTCCTGGCTGGACTGAATGCTGGATCGTGACAAGAGATTCCATTTTGAATTTTTCTCCGCGTATGGACCTGTTGAGGTGTGTAAGGTCTATTACGGGCCTCCAATGCCGGTCTTTTTCCGAACCATGAAGAGGGGTGAATAAACTCCCTGTCCCCTTTCCAATTCTGGGACTAGAACTACAGGCTCCTTGGCCACCAGAGAATCTACGTAAGAAAGGAGAATCTGTTTTTTTTTCTGCAGAAGAAGGAAGAGACGTGGGAATGAATCTGAGCCTGGGGGTGCTGCTGAAGGTCCAGGAGTGTCCCTGAGAGACCCAGGGGTCCTTAATCAAGGCCGCCCAGACATTCCATAAGCAGAGAAAATGAGCTCCCACTCAGAATGCCTGGGCGGGCCCAATCTCAAAAAGATTTAGTAGCCTCCCAATCACCGGACAAATTTCCTTTGGGGGCCTGCTGAAAAGAGGACTGCCTGGACTTCCATCCTCTTCCGAAGCTTTTGCAGGGTTTGTAGCTACGCGCCTCCCTGGCACGACCCGTGTTTTGCTTCCTTGGAGGGGCCCGCTTCTGGGCACCTAAGCGTCTGTCCTGGGGAAGGAAGCCAGACCTACCGCCAGTGGCCCAAGTTATGGCTGCGTCCAGTTTGTTCCCGAAGAGGGAAGAACCGTCAAAGGGGATCCGGCACCATACCTGCTTGGATGCAGCGTCAGCCACCCAGGGTCGGAGCCGAAGGGAACGCTTAGCGGTGACAACATAACCCGGGCCAGGAGGCGGATGTCAATGGATGCCTACCCCATAAATCCCGCAGCCATCCTCAGCTCCTGAATCGGGGAGCATCTTGCTGCTTCCTCTGAGACCCCCCTGAGGGTCTCATCGAGGCCGTCGATCCAGACCTCCATAGCTTTTGACACCATAGCCAGAGCTAAGGCTGGCTTGCAGGCCATGCCCACTATAAGATAGGCCCGTCTGAGGTCAGAATCAAGTCTTCTTTCCAAGGGGTCTTTGAAGGACACCGTGTCTTCCAGAGGGAGGGAGGAGCCTCATCACCGCTGCGTCCACCAAAGGTGGGGACTCCAAATGTTTAACCTTCCAGCTTGAATGGATACAGTTTCGACATCTTGGAGAGCATGGAGTTCTTCCTTTCCACCTTGCTCCACTCTTCGGTGATGATCTCGCCCAACTCCCCCAAGAGTGGAAAGTTCAAACGTTCCTTACTCAGCTGTTTGAAAAAAAAATTCTGTTTAGGAGGAGAGACCGCTGGTTCCTCCCAGTCAAGAGCTTCCCTTACGACTTTCACCAAGGGAGAAACAAGACCAAAATCAAACCCTAGACAAGGGTCGTCCGTCTCAGAGTCAGAATCTGAAAGTAAGATGGAAGGGCGTCTAGGCTGAGACGACTCGAAGAAGTCTTGACCCTGGTCCTTTCTCTCAGGCGAGCGAGGCGGACCCACGGATGTACCTGGACGGTTGAATTCGGATAGGTTGTCCTTGAGAACCCTACGCACCACGGCTGTCCCGGTGTTGGTCTGAGCTTTCCCTTTCGCCAGTTGCTTGGGCGTAACAGAGGTTGCAGAAGGACTTTGCGTCTGAAACCTGTAGCCCGCATCCCCAGCACTTCCTTTCACGAGGAAGCTCTGAGTGGCCATGGAACCTGGATGAAGAGGTCTGGCCCTTGCCCCCCGGACTATGGGGGGATCTGCATCTTTATCTGGAGGAGGAGTGCCGGTGTTGCGATTTGGAACGCCGATCTTCTCTGCATGCATTGCGCTGCGGATCAGACCAGGGAGAGCTGGAAGAAACGACAGAAAAACGTAGAAACAAACCAAACAAAAAAACACTAACCCAGCTTGTAATGCTAAACTAAATAGTACACCTCAGGAAGTACCCCCATGGTTAACAGAAGATAGACTTATAACTAAACTATAGAAACTTAACATAAATAAATCACCGGTAACGGATGGCTTGCATCAGAGGGTTCTTAAGGAACTCAGCCAGGTGATAGCCAGACCATTATTCTTGATCTTTAAGGAAAGTCTACAGACGGGCATGGTGCCAGCTGATTGGAAAAAAGCGAACGTGGTACCAATATTTAAAAAAGGGCCAAGATATATCCCGGGTAACTATAGACCTGTCAGTCTTACATCTGTAGTCTGCAAGATTTTGGAGGGGATGTTAAGGGACTATATACAAGACTCTAGTAATGAAAATGGTATTATTAGTTGTAATCAGCATGGGTTCATGAAAAATCGTTCTTGCCAGACCAATCTATTAACCTTCTACGAGAAGTGAGTTGCCATCTAGACAAAGGAAAGCCTGTGGATGTCGTGTATCTGGACTTTTCAAAGTCATTTGACACCGTTCCCCACAAACGCTTACTGTACAAACTAAGGTACATAGGTATGGACCATAGGGTGAGTACCTGGATAAAGAACTGGCTCCAGGTGAGAGTCCAGAGGGTGCTGATTAATGGGGAGTACTCGGATTGGGCGGGTGTGGAAAGTGGGGTCCCCCAAGGTTCTGTCCTGGGGCCAATCCTGTTTAATTTATTCATAAAAGATCTAGAGGAGGGGATATCTAGCACAATCTCGCTATTTGCAGATGATACTAAACTAAGCAGGCCAATATCTTCTATGCAGGATGTAGAAACCTTACAAGCGGACCTGAACAAAATAATGGGGTGGGCTACTACATGGCGGATGAGGTTTAATGTGGAAAAATGTAAAGTAATACACTATGGCGCCAGAAACATGAAAGCAAGTTACTCACTAGGGGGGGGGGGGAACCTCTGGGTGAATCTAAGATGGAGAAGGACCTGGGGGTACTGGTGGACAACAGGCTTGGCAGTGGCATGCAATGCCAAGCCGCTGCAAGCAAAGCCAACAAAGCCAACAAAGCCAAAGCCAACAAATTACTGGAATGTATAAAAAAGGCGATTCACTCAATTAAGAGATTATTCTCCCACTCTACAAGACTCTGGTCCAGCCACATCTGGAGTATTCCGTACAGTTCTGGACACCGATCCTCAGAAAGGATGTGCTGGAACTGGAGAGAGTCCAGAGAAGGGCAATGAAGATAATTAGGGGAATGGAGGTAATCGGCTATGAGGAAAGACTACGGGCAATGAACTTATTCTCTCTGGAGAAGAGACAATTGAGGGGGGATATGATATCAATGTACAAATACTGTACTGGTGATGACCCTAACACAAGGAACAAACTTTTCAGAGAAAGGGAATACAATAAGACACGTGGCCACTCACTAAAACTAGAGGAAAAATGGTTTAACCTTAAAATAAGTAAGGGGTTCTTTACTGTCAGAGCAGTAAGGATGTGGAATTCTCTTCCACAAGCAGTGGTATCAGCAGGGAGCATCGATAGTTTAAAAAAAACTATTAGCTGGGCACCTTAAAAACCACAACATACAGGGGTATACAATGTACGGTTAACAGCAAACACACACACACATCATAGGTTGAATTGGATGGACTGATGTCTTTTTTCAACCTCACAAACTATGTAACTATGGCCTCCCCTCCCCCTATCTACCCTGTGAGCACCTGGTATGAGAGGACTGGCCACAGGGGGGCGGAGACAACTTCATCTTGGCTGGCGAAAGGAACTGAAGAGAGAGGGAAAAGCTTAACGATGCGTAACCCGGAGCGGGGGGGGGGGGTGGGTGTAAGTGAGGGGGGTAGTGGAGGAGCATCCCAAGGACCCTCCTACCTCATAGGCAGAAGTCCTGGAGCTTGGGGAAGCTGTAATGCTGCTGCAGACCTTCCCACCGGTTTCCAGGCACTACACACATTTAAATATGCCGCCTCCTGGACTCCAGAATGTATCGTGCATGCGGGAGTGACGTTACCCAACGGTACTGCGCATGCGCGACCAAAACCAAGACTCAAACCCAACCGCGCTTGTGTAGACCGCCGCGCAACCCGGAAGCCACGGCTGAGATAGGAGAAACGGCAGAGCTATCTACTAATATGCTGCAGGAGGGGGTAATGCCTGAACAGAGAAGGAAATGTAAAAGGGAAAAACGATCCGCCGAACAAAAGAGGGGCATACAGGGAAGGCTGCCACAAAGGAAGGAGGTAACATATGAGTGCACAGGACCCCACTGACAGGAAATAACATATAGATGCACAGGTCTCCTTTGACAGGGACTTACCACCCAGACTCCCAGGAACAGGCGCGGGCCAGGCAGGTGCAACACCGGACTTTTCGGGCAATACCAGGCCACCGGCAGCAGCTGGGCTTTCTCAGCCAGAACCAAATGCTCCAGCAAGAGGTTTCTTCAATTGCCCCCTCCATACCCTGCTAAGAGCAAGGGCTTAGCAGAGGCTCCATGCTGACCCAATCCTGACATCCAGTAGATATAGGTTGGTAGGAACACATCATCGTGTGCTTGAGGAGGACAAAAAAGGAACACGGATGGTGAAGAGGAGCAAAGATTTATGGGAGTGGAGTCCTATAGGGTAGGAGAGGAGGTGGGGCTACCCGAGCGTATGCTGCCATGGAGTCTGTCAGGAAATGTAATTTTTCCTAAAATACCTCAATCAGAAAGAACAGTGCAATACTGCACTATGGACACTAGATGGAGCTAAAGATCACAGGAAGGAATGTATGAAGTAAAATATAACCAACATTTCTCAAGACTGGATGAAAGCTTCTCACATTTGTCCTCAAATCATTTTAAAAACAGACAAAAAGTGTTTGTGAAATCTTCCCGTACAACATGTACTCAGCCAATGAAAGGTAAGGACTCCATTTTTATTTTTCTACTGCTATCAATGGCCAACACGGGACAACACTTCATTCATGTCTTTAGTGATCTCTGATCTCCTTATGAAGTGTTTCTTACATGATGAAGATCAGCCATGGAGTATATCTGAGGTGTATATCAGGTGGTGCTTCTTCCCCACATGTCCACCAACATTCATATAGAAGACATTTCCCGCACTCAAGGCACTAATACACCTCCAGGGTTGTGTGGGATCCCTGATGTACAGGAAGACAGGACTTCAGTGAGGAACAATTCCCTCACTCTGGACTTCTGTGAAAACCATTTCCCGCACTAAGGACAGGAATACGGCTTCTTCTCTTCGTGAGATATCTGATGTGTGTAAAGATGGTCCTTCCGTGAAAAACATTTACTGAACTCATTACAGGACAATGGCTTCTCCCCCGTGTGACATCTCTGATGTCTGTAAAGAGGAGACTTCTCTGAAAAACATTTCCCGCACTCAGGACAGATATATGGCTTCTCCCCTGTGTGAGATCTCTGATGTCTGTAAAGATGGGACTTCTGTGAAAAAAATTTCCCACACTCAGGACAAGAATACGGCTTCTCCCCTGTGTGAGATCTTTTATGTATAACGAGATCTGATTTTTGTACAAAACATTTCCCGCATTCAGAACAGGAAAATGGCTTCTCCCCTGTGTGAGATCTCTGATGTCTGTAAAGATTGCACTTCTGTGAAAAACATTTCCCACACTCAGGACAGGAATATGGCTCCTCATCCCTGTGAGATCTTTTATGTACATTAAGTTTGGATTTAGAATGGAAACACTTCCCGCACTCAGTACAGGAAAACCTCTTATCTGCTGGAAGGACGGCACCGTCCCTCACAGTCTGAGGTTCCTCAGGATAAGAGGAATACGATGGTCCGGCACCATCCCTCACAGTCTGAGGTTCCTCAGGATAAGAGGAATACGATGGTCCGGCACTGTCCCTCACAGTCTGAGGTTCCTCAGGATAAGAGGAATACGATGGTCCGGCACTGTCCCTCACAGTCTGAGGTTCCTCAGGACAAGAGGAATACGATGGTCCGGCACCGTCCCTCACAGTCTGGGGTTCCTCAGGATAGGAGGAATACGATGGTCTGGCACAGTCCCTCACAGTTTGAGGTTCCTCAGGATAAGAGGAATACGAGGGTCCATCTACTCTGTGTGGTGCCGGATGGACATTTGAGGTAGCCGGGTTTTCTCCTGGACTATACTGTGTGATGTCCTCATCTTCTACTTTACAGTCTGGAGACAAAGTGAGACAATCCTCTGAGGTTTTCCTCATCTCCCGTCCATCTACTAAAATAGAAATAAAAAGATTATTACTAGACATCAGCAGATTGGTTCCCCTAAACCAGGACTCCGCCCACATCAGACAGCATTGTCTTTGACAATAAACATATATATTGGATAGCGCTACACATATATGACATTCAGACCCAAAGGTAATTATTAACATAATTATGTGGCAATTTGCAAAGTGATTAAACAAATAGTAAACTCAATCAAGATTTGTTACAAAAGTCCATATAAGTCCTTATTGAAAGGAAAATCCAAAAATTGTGCAAAAAAAAAAGGGGGGGTTATAAAAGAAAAGAACCACAAGTCCCAGCAAGCAGATACCACTCCGTTCCGAGATGGAAGAAAAGGAGTCACCCGTGGATGGATCACCATACACCCAAAAGAAGCTGCTTACCAGATGTTAGTGGTCACCCAACTTAATGGATAGACCTCAGCACGCTTATCGCAATATAGAGACCCTGCCAGGTGTTGTTCGATTCAGGAAGTGGCACAGGAGACATTCAAAACCAGGTACTCAGAGGCCATGTGTACAAGGAAATGAACGACATTAGCAGACATGTATCCATAAACGCTGGTGAGATAAGTGCTGTGGCGTCCCCACAATCACTCACAAAGGCCGGCTATGGGGGCGTGGTTGCATCATGTCTGACTCCACCCAACGCATTTTGCATTAGGCTTGACATTGTCAGGGGCATTTTGTCTCTGAGGATCTTACAATTCCACCCTCAAGGTAACTAGTAAATGGTAGAGGGTGACTAGGTGACCCAGGAGCCACACCTCAAGTCAAGACCTGCTGTATGATAGTAAATGGCAGTCTCAGTCTGGACCTACGCCAGGCCACACCTTGATGTGCGGGACACCTACTCACTATCTACCGATATAAAATGTCCAGCTGGTAGGAAATGGGTGTAACAAAAGAGAATCCATATTATGTGTATATATAGCAGTATGTAGAGAGGGGAGAGCAGAAGTCAGGAGTAAGTAATGTACAAAATAGAGTATATAGTGCAGGGGTCAGGAGTAATGTACAAAATAGAGTATATAGTGCAGGGGTCAGGAGTATGTAATGTACAATATACATTATATAGTGTAAGGGTCAGGAGTATGTAATGTACAACATAGAGTATATAGTGCAGGGGTCAGGAGTATGTAATGTACAACAGAGTATATAGAGCAGGGGTCAGGAGTATGTAATGTCCAACATAGAGCATACAGTGCAGGGGTCAGGGGTATGTAATGTACAACATAGAGTATATAGTGCAGGGGTCAGGAGTATATAATGTACAATATAGAGTATATAGTGCAGGGGTCAGGAATATGGAATGTACAACATAGAGTATATAGTGCAGGGGTCAGGGGTATATAATGTACAACATAAGGTATATAGTGCAGGGGTCAGGAGTATGTAATGTAAAACAAAGTGTATGTAGTGCAGGGGTCAGGAGTATGTAATGTACAACATAGAGTATATAGTGCAGGAGTCAGGAGTGTGTAATGTACAGTATAAATTATACAGTGTAAGGGTCAGGGGTATGTAATGTACAACAGAGTATATAGTGCAGGCATCAGGAGTATGTAATGTACAACATAGAGTATATAGTGCCGGGGTCAGGAGTATGTAATGTACAACATAGAGTATATAGTGCAGGGGTCAGGCGTTTGTAATGTACAATATAAATTATACAGTGTAAGGGTCAGGACTCATAAGTCAGGCACAGCAGAGTAAGTAACCCTGGGAGAATTGTTCTATCAGAGAGCTTACTAGACCTGGGCATGGGGAAGGAAATCTAAATCACCTATCCTAGGCAGTGCCGGTAAAAGGTCACCTATAGCCCAGGGCGAACATGCCAAACTGTGCCCCCCCCCAATATGAAGGAGCATTAGGTGTCAGCAAAACCCCCCCCGAAAAAAAAAAACATTGGGCGCTAATCTGCATGATTACCCCGCACATCCCTACTAGCACAAATTCCGCCCCCCCCAAAATAAATTCTTCCCCTTGTACAATTCCCCCCTTTATCATATCACCTATTCTAGTACAAACCCCCAAAAATTGACCCTCCTAGCACAAATCCCCTTCTCCCACCCCCTCCCAACACAAATCACCCATGAATCACCACTTCTAGCACACACCCAAATTTCCCTTCCTATAACAATTCTTAGCCCCCTGCTGCTCCTTAAATTCCTCCTCCCAACACAGATCCCTTCCCCCCTTAATTTCCTTGCATGCCCCCCCACCTCACATGATACCACAGTGCCCAGGGCAGCCGCCCCTCCTGCCCACCCCTTGTCCCGATCCTGACCCCAGATGCCTAGATCTAGTAACTCCTCTGGTGAAAATGAACATTTTTCTGCCAGCTGAACCCCAGAATCTCCATAAATCCAGTCTAGAGACATAAATTGTGTCTGCAGCACAGAGAAGGAAGATTATCCGAGAGAAATACAGGAATACAGGACGGGGAACACAGCTCAGGAAAGTGACCAGGGGATTACAGGCTGATATCACCCAGTCTCTGCCCTACTCTGGACCAATCAGTGAGCAGTATGGGTGGAGGAATGTATTTAGTGTTAATGACCCACCTGTGCTGATCTCTGTAGGAGTGTCCTCCTCTATAAATGTCCCCGTTATTCCATCCTCCTCCATAGACTGCTGATCATCCCTCACATACGTCTCTTCTTTTTCTGCCTTACCCTCAGCTTTTATATAAATTGGATCTTCACACTATACCAAGAAAATAATAGAAGAGGTCATCTGTAATACATAAGCTTCAATATTGTGACATCATATTTAAAAAAATCACTTCAATGACTCCATGTTCTAGATGCTCCGTCCCACCAACCTTGTAACAGTGAGGGATGGTGTGACCTTCCTGTGTGGAATCCCGGGAATACAGAGGACGGGGACATCTCTCTGGTGGGTTCCTGGTATTAGGTGGCTCCATCATATCCTTTTGTCCTTCTGAAAACTCCTCCATCACTCCATACTCCTCATCCTCCTCTTTATACTCTTCTTTAACATCAATATTATCATCCCCGAGGTTTCCACTCTAAATATATAATAAAACATTCATTATAACAAACATACTTGTATAAAAATCATAACTATCAGTGATTGTTCCTCATCAACCTGATGATGGTGAGGGATGGTGTGACCTTCCTGTGTGGAATCCCGGGAATACAGAGGACGGGGACATCTCTCTGGTGGGTTCCCATTACTGGATCCATCTGTAGGAAACACACACTCTGACTGAATACATTGTTTCTATGTGTTTATCAGATGATGGGGGATCTAGGTGGAGCCTCCGTACTGCTCTCTCCTTTACAATAAAGTCTCCTCTTACCTGGCGATGTAAGGGGCAGCTAATTGTCCATTAGTGATGGACAAACATCGGCCGGGCCGGTTCGCGAACGTCAGCCGCAAATTTTAGTCCCAGCACATGAACAAAGTCATAACAGAAGTATTGCAAATGGAAAAGTTGCCCTAAAATTTTTTTTTTTTTTTTTTACTGCAAAAAATGTTTTGTTTTTTTCATAAATCAGCCAGAACTGACAGCAGCCGGTAAATACATGTCAAATAAATATAGAGGCCATTCACACATCTGTAAAATGGGTCCCCATCCATTCCACAATTTGGCAGAACCTTTACAAACTCATTGATTTTCAATTCCAGTCTGAAAAATTAGGCATTCACAGGATAAAGAAGTAAGTGTCGACCATTCCAGGCCCCAAAAATTAGCCCACATGCGTTTACCTGACAGCTAAGAACGTAGTATTCTGAGGCTGAAGGTACATTAGGCATTCACAGGATACAGAAGTAAGTGTCGGCCAGTATAGGCCCCAAAAATTAGCCCACATGGGTTTACCTGACAGCTAAGAACGTAGTATTCTGTGGCTGAAGGTACATTAGGCATTCAAAGGATACAGAAGTAAGTGTCGGCCAGTATAGGCCCCAAAAATTAGCCCACATGGGTTTACTTGACAGCTAAGAACGTAGTATTCTGTGGCTGAAGGTACATTAGGCATTCACAGGATACAGAAGTGTCAGCCTGTATAGGCCCCAAAAAATAAGCCCACATGGGTTTACCTGACAGCTAAGAACTTAGTATTTGGTGGCTGGAGGTACGTTAGGCATTCACAGGATACAGAAGTAAGTGTCGGTCAGTATAGGCCCCAAAAATTAGCCCACATGGGTTTACCTGACAGCTAAGAATGTTGTATTCTGTGGCTGAAGGTACATTAGGCATTCACAGAAAAAATAATTGTCGGCCCTGAAAGGCCCCAAAAATTTGCCATTCAATGGACATGAAATGCCTTTTTACGCCGCTGTATTTAGCGAACACAAGGACCAGGAATTGTTGTGGGTGGATGGCGGTCTGGTGGATATTTGTGGCCTGGCATGAGGAATTTCAATGAAACATGGTCTACTGGTCACATGTGTTGAATTCCACAGAGATCCATGCCTCATTCATTTTTATAAATGTGAGGTAGTCTACACTGTCATGAGCTAGGCGAGTGCGCTTATCGGTCACGATCCCCCCTGCTGCGCTAAATGTCCTTTCGGACAGGACACTGGACGGGGGGGGCAAGCCAACATTTCCATTGCAAATTGTGCAAGCTCTGGCCAGCAGTCAAGCCTGCCCACCCAGTAGTCCAGGGGTTCATCACTCCTCAGAGCGTCCACATCCGCCGTTAACCCGATGTAGTTGGACACCTGACGGTCTAGGCATTCCCTGATGCTGGATCCGGAGTACAGCTGTCGATGGTTTGGCTGAAAGAAGGATCTCATATCTGAAGTGACCAAGACATCTTCAAACCGCCCTCTTCTTGCAGGCACTGTTGGATTGCTACCCGTAACTGTCTCTCTGTGACTGGAAATTCCTCTGCCAGCGCACGCAAAAGCAGAATGCAGCATTTCCCGCAGCAAGGCCTGGAAGTGCTGCATTTTGACTGCCCTCTGTGATTGTGGTAACATTCTGCCATTTTTTGTTTGTACCAGGGGTCTAAGTACGTTGCCACCCAGTACTGGTCCTTGGCCTTTATGCTTTTTATATGGGGGTCCCCCTTAAAACACTGGAGCATGAAGGCCCTCATTCGCACTAAACTGGAAGCGGTGTAGTGGCCTGCTTCCAGCTCATCATCCAGGATAATGTCGACCTCGTTCTCCTCCCCCCATCCGCGGAAAACACCAGGGATCCCAGAAAGGTTTAAAGCATGCTCTTCTTGCTCCTCCTCATCCCCCCCCCCCCCGGCAACATCCTCCTCTGACACCTCTTCAGACTCCTACTGTTGACTTGTCTCAGATGGAGTAGCACCCACTGGGAATTCATCCAACATTGTGACTTCCTCATCTTCCTGCTCCTCGATGGCTTGATCAATGACACGACACAATGCACGCTCCAGAAAGAAGGCGTAAGGTACAATGTCACTGATGGCGCCCTGGCCGTGACTGACCAGTTTGGTGATCTCATCAAATGGCCGCAGAAGTCTGCATGCATTGGCGAGGTGAAAAAAACCCAAGCTCCCCAGAACCTGTCCTGCCGCAGAGTTCGTACAGGTAGTCGTTAACTGCAAGTTTCTGCTGGAGCAGCCTATCAAGCATATGCAACATTGGGTTCCATTGCGTCGTGCAGTCACAAATAAGACGCCCGATGGGCAGGTTGTGTCTACGCTGAATGTCAGCAAGGAGAGCCATGGCTATGTAAGATCTTCTGAAATGGCCCGAGATTTTCCTGGCCTGCCGCAAGACGTCCTGGACCCCAGGGTATTTGGCAACGAATCGCTGCACCACCAAGTTCAGGACGTGTGCCATGTATGGCACGTGTGTTATTTTGCCCTGTTTCAGCGTGCTCAGCAGATTGGCACCGTTGTCACACACCATGTTACTAACTGTCAAATTGTGCGGTTCCAGCCACTGATCTGCCTGTGAATGCAAAGCTGAAAGGAGTGCAGGACCTGTGTGGCTCTTGGATTCCAGGCACAACAGACACAGCACAGCATGGCAAAGTATCACCTGGCATGTGGAATAGGTTCTGAGGATCTTGGGCAGCGTCGCGGAAGAGACAGTAGCAGTGGAAAAGGAGGAGTCAGCCGAGGAGGAGAGGGAGGATGAAGTCGGAGGAGGAGAAGAAGAGGCAGGCCTGCATGCAATGTAAAACCAAATCTACACGGGTGCCACAGTTTACATGCTTGACGGCCGTCAGAAGGTTCACCCAGTGGGCAGTAAAAGTGATATACCTTCCCTGCCGTGTTTGCTAGACCATGTGTCTGTGGTCAGATGTATCTTGGCACCAACACTGTGTGCCAGAGATATATTCACTTGCCGCTGAACATGGCCATACAGCTCTGGAATACTGTGAGAAATATTTCCTGCCTGGGACCTTCCATTGTGGTGTTCCAATGGCCACAAGTTTACGAAAGGCCTCAGAGTCCACCAGTTGATATGGCAGTAGTTAGCGGGCTATCAGTTCCAACAAGCCAGTAGTCAAACGTTGGGCAAGAGGGTTATCCGGCGTCATCATTTTTTTCCGCTCCAACATTTGGGCCACAGAAGCCTGCCCTTTTCCAGAACAACATGACGACGGCATCATGGAAGGTGGAGTGGAGGACAAATGTGAGGAGAGAGGAGAAGGAGAAGAGGTTGGACGGTGAGAGCCTGGAGTGTGGCTTTGTGGGTTCTGACGGTGTTGCTCCCACTGGGCTCGGTGATGGGAGTTCAGGTGCCTTCTTAAGGCAGTTGTCCCTAGGTGAGTGTTGGGCTTACCGCGACTTATGCATTGACTGCAAAGGCTGCAGATGGCAACACTGTTGTCAGCAACGGACACATTAAAAAAAGCCCACACTGCGGAGCCATGTGTTGGCGTCCTGAGAGCGCCAGATGTGACTGTACATGGTTGATGGCTCGCTCCTGATACATTTGCAGTCTGCTTTGTACCTCTTGTGCAATGCATGTTCTGCCTGCCTCTCCTCCCTATCTGCCGGTCCGTCTCTCCCTCTGAACTCCCCTCCTCTTCTTCTCTTGTGGCCACCCATGTGTCGTCAGACTGCTGAGTGGCGGCTGTTGCTACCTCCTCTTCCTGATCCGATGCCAACAATGGCTGTGCATCGCAAATGTCTTCTTCTCTTGTGGCCACCCATGTGACGTCCATAGACATGTCATCATCCACGTCACCTTCCCCACCACTAACAATCGATATCTCGGAGTAGGCAGCAACAGCGGGGACCAACCTCCTTGGGCTGATCTGGGTACTGTCGTCAGACTGCTGAGTGGCGGCTGTTGCTACCTCCTCTTCCTGATCTGATGCCAACAATGGCTGCGCATCGCAAATGTCTTGTGATGGATCGGAAAATAATTCCAGAGACTCAACGGAGGGTATGTGGTGGTGTTTTTGGGGGTGCAAACAGCAGAGAGTTAAGAGGGTGCAGATAGAGAGGATGAGGAGGGTGCAGAAGAGTAAGGCTGAGTGAGCCACTCAACCAAGTCTGGTGCGGCCTTTGACGTAATTGAACGCACCTTCTGCAACTTCACACTTTGGCTCCGGCCTACTGCCCTACCCCTACCACCCCTGCGTAAGTGTCTGCCTCTTCCTCTGCCTGTCATATTTTTAAACTACCCTGTGACAAAAGTCTCTAGAGAATCGCAGTATATCTGAAAAAAGGTATATAACACCCCGCTTCAATCTGTGGTATTGGAGGGCCACAGGTTTATCACACCAGTTCTACAAATAATTGGCCAGTAACTGTTGTCACTGTGTGTAGCAGAGTTAACACAGCAAAAGAGGACACATTTTTGCAGGACTAAAATACACTCTTAGAAAAGTATACTGTTAAATAACACCCCACTTCAATATGTGGTATTGGGGGGCCACTGGTTTATCACACCAGTTGTTAAAAAATTGGCCAGTGAGTTTGGCACTGTGTGTAGCAGAGTTAACACAGCAAAAGAGGCAATATTGTTGCAGGACACAAATACACTTGTAAAAGTATACTCAGATAACACCCCACTTCAATATGTGGTATTGGGGGGCCACTGGTCTATCACACCAGTTATAATACATTAAAAGTGATTTTGTCACTGTTTGTAGTATTGCTGCAGCAACGCTCAGTCACCACACCAGTCACAATGCTGCACAGTACACAATACAAATCCACTATAATATGCTTTCTATATTACAAAGTATATTATACCGTGGATTACACCCCTATATAGTGCACTGCACATCAATAGCAAATAAATTGCAGTCCTTTAAATGACTTTTGTGGACATTAACAGAGCGATTTGTGTCACTGCCGATCTCTAACTGTCCCTAAAGCACAGACTGGATACCTGTCCCTAAACTCAAAAGAGACTGTAGTAGACCTATACCGAAATACCAGCCCTGAAAAGGACTTTTGTGGATCTTAACAGAGCTATTTGTGTCTGGCAATCCCCCCCTCATGAACACAGCAGACCTCTCCCTACGCTGACAAAAAGCAGAATGTGAAATGGCCGACAGCTCTGGTCTATTTATAAGGTAGAGGGCATGTCCATGTGCTGAAATGTTTCAATTGGCTGTCCCGTTCCACCTAATGGCTGTGTAATGGGTCAAAGTTCTCCCCAATGTAAACTAATAAGGCCTCTGCGAACAACGCCATGTGTTCGCAAAATTGGCGGGTAGCGAACAAGCAAATTTCGCCGCGAACCCACCACCGGGCGAACCACAAGGCCATCTCTATTGTCCATCATGATGTCCTTGTAGAGATTCTTGTGTCCTTCTAAATACTCCCACTCCTCCATGGAGAAATAGACAGTGACATCCTGACACCTTATAGGAACCTGACACACACAATGATACAGTCACCATCCAGACACATCCCTTGTCTGTTACTGGATAATGTCCCAGAATTCCCAGCACCGCTCACCTCTCCTGTCAGCAGCTCCATCATCTTCTTGGTGACTTCTAGAATCTTCTGCATGTTGTGTCTCTCAGGTTTTAGGGAATCACATGGAGGCACTGTGATGGTCATATGATCTCCTGACTTCAGTGGAGGAAATCTCTGTATTGAAGAACCCATAAGAATATCATGTTAGAGTCCCAGAATCCTCCTCACCTCTCCAGTCAGGTCTGTGTTTTATTAATAGAGATAAGAGTGATGTCATGTGACCTCCCAGAATCCTCCACACCTCTCCAGTCAGGTCTGTATTTTATTAATAGAGATAAGAGTGATGTCATGTGACTTCCCAGAATCCTCCTCACCTCTCCGGTCAGGTCTGTATTTTATTAATAGAGATAAGAGTAATGTCATGTGAACTCCCAGAATCCTCCTCACCTCTCCGGTCAGCAGGTAGATGATCTCCAGGGTGAGGTTTAGTATCTTCTCAGTCATGTGACTTCGGTCCTCCTCCATCCTCATTGGTGCCATCATTTGATCTATACAGGTCTCCTTGTAGACGGATAACTTTGGGAAATGAAAGTAAGAATTATTTGGATAGTATTGGTCACACAATAATAGGATAGGGATTTGAGGGTGGTAATAGGAGGGTTGCTGGACATTTAAGAACTACTGTCCCCATGAGAATACATTTAATCTGGACTGTTTTGGATTTGTTACATCTTGGAGGACCTTGGACCCTCCTAGCCTGCCAGATCAGAATTTCCCTTTTCTATGTTGGATTTGTTTGGTTTCTGAGCTGGTTTGCAGTTGAAACAGAACTCCTCTAAGAACAAGTGCTCACCAACGAATGAAGGAATTCCCTTCTTCATCTTACATAATATTCCAGAACAAATCACATGACCAGTGGGACAATAAGATGGTTAAGATTGCCAGTTCTGTAATGTCTTAAAAATAAGTGCAGGTGGGGTGGAAGGACAATCATAGACCCCCCCCCCGTCTGTCCCTCAGAGTCCCCTGAGCCCTCCAGCCCCCTATTCCCTCAGAGGCCTGAAGCCTGACTACCCTCTCAAGGTTCTCAGCGTCAATCAGATACATTACCCTTTCAGAGGCCCCTAAAGTCTTCCAGCTTCACTAAACCCTCACATCCCCTCAGCTCCTCTACTTCCCTCAGAGCCCTCAGTATTTTCCTCCCTCCGACACCAATGATGGAACATATTCTTCATGGCAGGCTGGGGAATGTTTTCTTCCTCCTGACCAGCAATGTAAGGGGCTCCATACTCCTGACCCCTGAACTCCATCATTGTGTTGGCTGCATATTGTAATGATTGCCCATTGGCTGCCTGTGTTGTGTAATAATTGCCCTTTGTAGGCCATGTATGGTAAGGATTAGAGATGGGCTCGGGCGTGTTCACACTTACCACTTACCCGATCCCGCCAGGAAGCCGACACTGCAGTCCACTAATCACAGGCAGTGGATCGGGAAATGTCTCACTGTCTGTGATTAGCGGAGTGCAGTGTCGGCTTCCTGGCGGGATCGGGCACGTGCGAACTCGAACACGCCCGAGTCCATCTCTAGTCAGGATGGTCATTGTCTTATCTATTTATTGTCAGTGCTGTTTGTTTAGAGGAACATATTACTAGAATTTATCTCCAAAATGAAGAGAATGTTCCGGCCCCGAAAGTGGGGAAATGCTCTCACCCTGAAGGGGTTAATCTAGGTTTCCACACTATATATGTGTGTATCATCATCTGCTGGAGATAAAAGACATCACAGTGACTATGGAGGAAGAGGACGGACATGACGGGGGGTTACTGGGTGTAAATAGAAAATAAGATCTTATTACCTCCTCTGCTGCCTCTTCCATCAACGTCTCCTCTCAACTTCCTCCCATCTCACCTCTCACCCGGAACTTCCTGTCTGTACTTGACATCACTTCCTGTCTGTATTCAATAGAGATTTCCTGTCTGGGTAGAAGTGAGATCACCACCTTGTGGAACTCAGTGGAACTGCAGCCCTGAGAACCGTCTGGTAGTGTGAACACGGCCTTGTGCTGTGTGTGTATGTACTGTATATCCTTCCCCTTTCTCTCCTCCCTGAGTGTGTATGAAGAGGCGGAGCTCCTGCTGGAACAGCGGTCGGAGGAGGAAGCCGAATCTAGATGGGAGACTGACAGAAAGCGCAGCAGACTTGCAGGAGTGAGCGAGGAGGATCCAGTTCCTTTGCCATCGGAGGTGAGGAGAGTGTGAAGGAGGTTTGTGACTCTGGTAGATGAAAAGCTGGGAGTCATATTGCTCTGGTGAGTGGGGAAGCACTACTAAGGGGGCGCCCTCACCATCACATGTGTAAGAGGTGGAAGAAGGCGTGGCTACACTACAGCTGGCACAGTTTGGAGCACAGAGAACTTTCACACCTTATCAACTTTTCATTCATTTGTGGATTTAATTTAGCAAAATAAATTAATTGAAGTAGTTACAAAGTGGAAGCAGTGGACTTGCAGAGAACACTATATTGAGCACAAATTATTGTATGATTACATGAATTTTCACAGGTTTTTCGTTTATTTAATATTGCAGCAACTATTATGATATGAATGAAGTAGGTGTGAAGTGGAAGCAGTAGATCTGTCGAGAATATTATTTTGAGCACCTAACACTTTATAGATGAATGTATCCACATATTTTAGTGTGTATGTACTGTACACTGATCAGCCATAACATTATGATCACTGACAGGTGAAGTAAATAATATAGATTATCTCATTACAATGTCATCTGGAAGTGGGCGGGGTATATTTGGCAGCAAGTAAACATGTTTTCCCTGAAGTTGTTGTTTTTTTAAAGCAAAGAAATGGGCATTGCAGTTTGTTGTATATGGGGCTGCAAGGGATGTGGGCGAAGAGATGGCACCAGGATGCATTATGGGAAGAAGACAAGCCGGCGGAGGCAGTGTGATGCTTTGTCTGGTGGAGTTCTAGTGGGTGGATATAATGTTCTGGTGGGTGGTATAATGTTCTGGTGGGTGGTATAATGTTCTGGTGGGTGGGTATAATGTTCTGGTGGGTGGTATAATGTTCTGGTGGGTGGTATAATGTTCTGGTGGGTGGTATAATGTTTGGGTGGGTGGTATAATGTTCGGGTGGCAAATGAACACACAACTTAGTAAGATAAATAAAATGAAATAAAGGAAAAATAATTTCACCACCATTTTATTCTCAGCAGAGGAAATAGATACTAATAGGCTGCAGGAGATCTGCTTCATTTCAACCCCCGCCTTTTCTCTTATCAGATCTCCTGCAGCCTATAAGCACCCATTTCCCTTTCTGTGTCTCAACAGATCTCCTGCAGCCTATTAGCACCCATTTCCCTTTCTGTGTCTCAGTAGATCCCCTGCAGCCTATTAGCACCCATTTACCTATTAGAGAATAAAATGGTGGTAGTTCCAATGTTTTATGTCACACGATATTAGCGCAATGGATTAGGAAACAGAAAATGTCAGTAAAAAACCAAGTGCAGGTAATTTTGGGGTCACAGACACAATCTATCCCCCAATTCATAGATTCCTAGAGAAGAGTTTGTTGTGGAAGTGAAGTTGGGTACAAGTCAATGAAACCCCCGACACTCCCAGCTGAGAACAATGAAGGAGATTACTATTCCAATCCTCCAACCAGTTTTCTGGCTGGGAAGGTCTGGGAGTCAATATTTCCCCAGCTGACCAGGAACAATGAAGGAGTTTACTATTCAAATCCTCAACAACTCGTTTTCCCACTCGTATTTCCCCAGCTGGCAGAGACAAGACTTCTTATAGAGTGTCAGCTTCTTGCATTGTCCAGCATCGGGAAATGGGGGATAAATACAATGAGCCCTCCCCTTATATCCATAAATCCCGCCCTCTTATCATCAACGTAAAAGATGTGATAAATCATCTACGCATTTCACCTTATCAGTATCCAGTGATCAACCATAAAGTGACCCCAAAGTCCATCCAACGTCTCCTTTATACTTCACTAAATTATATCTCCACCAATAAATGTCTCCAAACCTCCAGAGCTCCCTCCTCCAAATCTCAGTATATGCTCCAGCAAACTGTGTGTAGTGGACTACAAAACACCTCCTTCCCCAAACACCAATCCCATGCTCTCTTGGTGCTCACACTCAGATTGTGCGCTCACCAGACCTCCATCACTCTGCTAATAAGTGGCTCCACAATAGCTTTAGAGGAACCCTGACTGAGAAAGGCTGGACTAGGCAGTAATATATTTCTCTCCCCCTTGGTGGGAGTGGAGATGACCCCATCTATAAGGATATACAGTACATACACACACAGCACAAGGCCGTGTTCACACGAGATGTTTCTCAGGGCTGCAGTTCCTCTGAGCTCCACAAGGTGGTGATCTCACTTCTATCCAGACAGGAAGTCTCTATGGAAGACAGGACGTCTCTATGGAATACAGACAGGAAATCTCTATGGAATACAGACAGGAAGTGATGTCAGATAAAAATAGTAATAAGATCTTATTTTGTATTTACACCCAGTAACCCCCCCCCCCCCCCCCCGGTCATGTCCATCCTCTTCCTCCATAGTCACTGTGACGTCAGAAGGAAGAAAACATTCCCCAGCCTGCCATGAAGAATATGTTCCATCATTGGTGTCAGAGGGAGGAAAATTCTGAGGCCTCAGTGGAAAGTAGAGGGCTTGAGGGGCTGTGAGGGTTTAGTAAAGCTGAAAGACTTTAGGGGCCTCTGAAGAGGTAAGTCAGAGAATTCTATGACATCACACTGACCTCACAGCTCTTCATACCAATGTCCCTCCATGTGGCATTTTTCTGATGCTCTTAGGATGTGGGCGGATCCTTTTCATCCTCGCAACCAAAGCAGAACTGTTGATCCTGTATTTTATGTAATGATGTCAGAATTCCCTATGCCAAGCCTTTAACCTACAGACTTGGAGGGGGAGGTGTCCATGAAGTAGGGCTTTATAAAAATACACACCTTACGGTTGAGGAGGATTCTGGGAAGGTCATTTAATTTTACTATTTATGAAAACTGCTGAGAGGAGAGGTGAGCGGTGCTGGGAATTCTGGGACATTATCCAGTAACAGACAAGGGATGTGTCTGGATGGTGACTGTATCATTGTGTGTGTCAGGTTCCTATAAGGTGTCAGGATGTCACTGTCTATTTCTCCATGGAGGAGTGGGAGTATTTAGAAGGACACAAGGATCTCTACAAGGACGTCATGATGGAGAATCAGCCGCCCATCACATCACCGGGTAAGAGGAGACTTTATTGTAAAGGAGAGAGCAGTACGGAGGATCCACCTAGATCCCCCATCATCTGATAAACACATAGAAACAATGTATTCAGTCAGTGTGTGTGTTTCCTACAGATGGATCCAGTAATGGGAACCCACCAGAGAGATGTCCCCGTCCTCTGTATTCCCAGGATTCCACACAGGAAGGTCACACCATCCCTCACCATCATCAGGTAGGTGAAGATGAATGTCGAGATCGTAAAAGTGATCTGACTGTATAAAAATATATTCCACTTTTAGGTATAAGGTTATTTGTGCTCACATTTTAAAGAAACCATTCCCTGCTATTTGTTTGTTTAGAATAAAAATCTGATAGATATAAAAGATGAGGTTAAAGAGGAAGAAGAGACGTATGTGAGGGGGGATCAGCAGATCAGGGAAGAGGTTGGGATGATGGACAAAGTTAAAGAGGAGGAATCTTCTACAGACATCAGCACAGGTAAAGTGATGGCCACTAAATACAAAAACTGTTTGGGTATATGGATTGATGTTTGAGGATCAGTAGATCCACTTCTACAAAGACGTCATGATGGAGAATCAGCCGCCCCTCACATCACCGGGTAAGAGGAGACTTTATTGTAAAGGAGAGAGCAGTACGGAGGCTCCACCTAGATCCCCCATCATCTGATAAACACATAGAAACAATGTATTCAGTCAGTGTGTGTGTTTCCTACAGATGGATCCAGTAATGGGAACCCACCAGAGAGATGTCCCCGTCCTCTGTATTCCCGGGATTCCACACAGGAAGGTCACACCATCCCCCACCATCATCAGGTAGATGAGTGACAATTATTGGTAGTTATAATTTATACACAGCATGTTTGTTACAATGAATGTTTTATTATATATTCAGAGTGGAAACCTCGGGGATGATAATATTGTTGTTAAAGAAGAGTATAAAGAGGAGGATGAGGAGTATGGAGTGATGGAGGAGTTTTCAGAAGGACACAAGGATATGATGGAGCCACCTAATAACAGGAACCCACCAGAGAGATGTCCCCGTCCTCTGTATTCCCGGGATTCCACACAGGAAGGTCACACCATCCCTCACTGTTACAAGGTTGGTGGGACAGAGCATCTAGAACAGGGACATAAAGATGATCTGTGGATTTTTTATCTGAGCTTATATTTTACAGATGATATTCACTCTCATTTTCTTGGTTTAGAGTGGAGATCCAATCGATATAGAATTTGAGGTTAAAGCAGAAGAAGAAGAGACGTATGTGAGTGATGATCAGCAGTCTACGAAGGAGGATGGAATAACGGGGACATTTATAGAGGAGGACACTCCTACAGAGATCAGCACAGGTGGGTCATTAACACTGAATACATTCCTTCACCCATACTGCTCACTGATTGGTCCAGAGTAGGGCGGGGAATGGGTGATATCAGCCTGTAATCCCCTGGTCACTTTCCTGAGCTGTGTTCCCCGTCCTGTATTCCTGTATTTCTCTCGGATAATCTTCCTTCTCTGTGCTGCAGACACAATTTATGTCTCTAGACTGGATTTATGGAGATTCTGGGGTTCAGCTGGCAGCAAAATGTACATTATCACCATTGGCCTTACTAGACCTAGGCAACTAGGGCATGTGATGTGGGTCTTCTGCCCCATGCCCAGGTCTAGTAAGATCTCTGACAGAACAATTATCCCGGGTTTACTTGTTTTGTTGGCTGTGCTGGGTGGAGGGATATGTCTTTATAGTCTCACATCCAAGTCACTGAGTGCAGTCTCAGGAGATGGGAGGCAGCGGTGTGGGACTTCTGCAACTTGTCTCAAGTAAACATTTAAGTTTCTGACTCTTATACTATATAATATCTATTGTACATTACATACTCCTGACCCCTGCACTATATACTCTGTGTTGTACATTACATACTCCTGACCCCTGCACTATATACTATATGTTGTACATTACACACTCCTGACCCCTGCACTATATATTCTATGTTGTACATTACACACTCCTGACCCCTGCACTATATACTTTGTTGTACATTACACACTCCTGACCCCTGCACTAGATACTCTATGTTGTACATTACACACTCCTGACCCCTGCACTATATACTCTATGTTGCACATTGCATACTCCTGACCCCTGCACTATATACTCTGTGTTGTACATTGCATACTCCTGACCCCTGCACCATATACTCTGTTGTACATTACATACTCCTGACCCCTGCACTATATACGCTATGTTGTACATTACATTATTCTGATACTATATAGTTCTATCTGTTGTATCTTGGAACAGGACATAATGGAACTACACTGCAAATTGAGTACACCTCCATCCCAATTATCTATAAACAGAAAAAGAAATTGCCCAGTGGGACTTTAATTGAGGAGAACTCAATAGTCATTATTGCTCAATGCGTCTGATTTATTAATTAAAACCATCATACAAAATATTACAGCATAAAATGTATTCATATCTGAGTATATACATCAATCCATATACATGATGATGCAAATTATCAATAAAACATGACATGGCAGTATCAGTATGCACATAAATACATCTTGTACGTTGAACACGACGCGTTTCGTGGGTCACATCGCCCACTAATCAGGAGTATTTGTATAAGAGCATGTCTGAAAAAAATGTAATGAATGTTGTTAGTCAACATGCAGAATGGATGGCTAGTGGAGTATGGAGACTCAAACGTGGGACCCAAGTGGGGAGACACCATACTCACATAGTAACCCCGTCACCTTGCTTGGAAACAATGTTGCCATATGGCAGCATCCAATATGCCTGAAAAGGGAGCTGATGGAGCAGGACCCAAAAATGCTATACCAGACACCGGATGAGGAGGTATCTTGTGTATATGAAATGTTATGTATTTCAGAATGAGTGGTCTCTAAATGGAAAATATAAATGTGAGTGTAAATGCATATGCAGCTATATCATCCTAGATGGCAAATAAAAGTATTCACGTATAGTCAGCATGTAGAGACGTAGATATGGGCCAAGAAATATAAAGACAATGAAAGAGATATAGAGAATTTAGACAAGGCAGGAAAAGTGGGATAAGTGCTAGGAAAGGGGATGTGCAAGTATAAGTCTCCATGGCAGCGATGTGAGGGGTGTTGGTGGAACAATGCGTGGTGTGAGCAATGCGTGGTTTTGAGTCTCCATACTCCACTAGCCATCCATTCTGCATGTTGACTAAAAACATTCATTACATTTTTTTCAGACATGCTCTTATACATATACTCCTGATGAGTGGGCGATGCGACCCACGAAACGCGCCGAGTTCAGCGTACAAGATATATTTATGTGCATACTGATACTGCCATGTCATGTTTTATTAATAATTTGCATCATCACGTTTATGGATTGATGTATATACTCAGATATGAATATATTTTATGCTGCAATATTTTGTATGATGGTTTTAATTAATAAATCAGACGCATTGAGCAATAATGACTATTGAGTCCTCCTCAATTAAAGTCCCACTGGGCAATTTCTTGTTCTGTATCTGTTGTATCTTATACAATGTGTTGTACATTACATACTCCTGATCCCTGCCCTATATACTCTATGTTGTACATTACATACTCCTGACCCCTGCAGTATATACTCTGTTGTACATTACATACACCTGACCCCTGCACTATATACTCTATGTTGTACATTACATACTCCTGAACCCTGCACTGTTGGAGATACAACAACTTTAAAGCTTAGCCTATTACCTGCTGCAGTTCACGAATAGGACACTAGATGTCGCTAATACTCAGTGATATGCTATGCATTTTCTATGATGTGTTGTAATTTCCTGTACACTGTACTGTGCTTGTTGGTTATCTCTTCCTGTCTGTGTTTTCTCACCATGAGAAGGTGACATCTTTGCTCTCTGTGGTTATGTTCCAATAAAGAAGCCAGTTCCTGTTACTCCACAATGTCTGATCTGAAAGAACTCCGCTGCACCCAGTGATCGCACTCTGCAACATGCACTATATACTGTATATTGTACATTACATACTCCTGACCCTTGCACTATATACGGTATATTGTACATTACATACTCCTGACCCTTGCACTATATACTCTAATTTGTACATTACATACTCCTGACTCCTGCACTATATACTCTATGTTGTATATTACATACTTCTGACTTCTACTCTCTCCCCTCTACCCACTGCTATATATACACATAATATGGATTCTCTTTTGCTACACCCATTTCCTACCAGCTGGACATTTTATATCTGATGATTTGATTGGAGCTCAGACTTTTACATGGGTATAATAATGTGATAACATCCTCCAACTTTGGAACCTTAAACAGAAAGTGATAATGAGGGAGGAGTCAATAACCCAATGATGGTGGTCTTCAGGATCAGTCCAGTCTTCATCTTGGTTGTTCTCCTCCCATCCTCACTCTCTGACCTCTGGTGGGGCTCAGCCCCGCTGTTATTCATGACTAAATCATGGACTAAATAAGTAAGTGCAGGACTTCTTGTGTTAGGAAGATGACAATGAGTAATAGAGGGGGAGGGGACACTCGTCCTATAATCCCCTCATCACTGTCACTCCTATAAAAGACAGTTCTCGTTGTTTCCTCACTCTCTGACTAAGGTCCATGAATAAAGAAATGAACTGGTAGGAGATCAGAGGACCCATTTACTAGTTACCTTGAGGGGGGATCGTAAGATCCTCAGAGACAAAGCTGCCTGATGTGGGCGGAGTCTTGGTTTAGGGGAACCAATCTGCTGATGTCTAGTAATAATCTTTGTATTTCTATTTTAGTAGATGGACAGGAGATGAGGAAAACCTCAGAGGATTGTCTCACTTTGTCTCCAGACTGTAAATTAGAAGATGAGGACATCACACAGTATAGTCCAGGAGAAAACCCGGCTACCTCAAATGTCCATCCGGGACCACACAGTGTAGATGGACCATCGTATTCCTCTTATCCTGAGGAACCTCAGACTGTGAGGGACAGTGCCGGACCATCGTATTCCTCTTATCATGAGGAACTTCAGACTGTGAGGGACGGTGCCGTCCTTCCAACAGATAAGAGGTTTTCCTGTACTGAGTGCGGGAAGTGTTTCAGTTTTAAATGCCGTCTTAATGTGCATAAAAGATCTCACACAGGAGAGAAGCCGTATTCCTGTCTTGAGTGCGGAAAATGTTTTTCAAAAAAGTCCGATCTTAACAGACATCAGAGATCTCACATGGGGGAGAAGCCATATTCCTGTCCTGAGTGTGGGAAATGTTTTTCTCAGAAGTCCCATCTTTACAGACATCAGAAATGTCACATGGTCAAGAAGCCACTTTCCTGTCCTAAATGAGGGAATGTTCCTCACTGAAGTCCTGTCTTTCCGTACATCAGAGATCCCACACAACCCTGGAGGTGTATTGGTGCCTTGAGTGCGGGAAATGTCTTTTATATGAATGTTGGTGGACATGTGTGGAAGAAGCACACCCTGATATACACCTCAGATATACTCCATGGCTGATCTTCATCATGTAAGAACTTCAAAATGAGATCAGAAATCACCAAAGACATGGATAAAGTGTTGTACCGTGTTGGCCATTGATAGCAGGAGAAAAATAAAAATGGAGTCCTTACCTTTCATTGGCTGAGTACATTTTGTGGTGTAAGCTTTCACACTTAGAGGTCTGTCTAGTTGAATGAATGTGACCGACACATAACCCGACGTGACATTGTACAAGAGACCAATCTTTCTGTGGGAACGGGGAACACATTCATCCTAGGCTGTCCTAGGAGGGTTCAGGCGTCCTGACAAATCTTTCCATGACCATGATTCCAGGCATTAGTTACCCACTTATCCTCCGGAAGATTTACCCCTCTTCATGACCAGGCCATTTTTGCAATACAGCACTGCGTTACTTTAACTGACAATTGCCGGTCGTGCGACGCTGTACCCAAATAAAATTGATGTCCTTTTTTCCCACAAATAGAGCTTTCTTTTGGTGGTATTTGATTACCTCTGCGGTTTTCATTTTTTGCGCTATAAACAAAAAGACAATTTAAAAAAAAAAAAAGAATATTGTTTACTTTCTGATTTAAAACATCCAATAAAAAGAAATGTAAAAAATCAAATTTCTTCATCAATTTATTACAATTTGTATTCTGCTTCATATTTTTGGTAAAAATCCCCAATAAGTGTATATTGATTGGTTTGTGTAAAAGTTATATCATCTACAAACTATGGGATATATATTTTTACTAGTAATGGCGGTGATCAGCGCTGTATAGCAGGACTGCATATTATGGCGAACTGTCGGACACGGGGGGGGGGGGAGTAATTCAATAAGCTGAAAAAATTGCACTGCTCCAGTTCTATTTTTTCTCGCCGTGTTTAACCACTTTAGCCCCAGTCGCCGCAGATATACTGCGGCAGGCTGGCGCTCGCCTGGGTGGAGCTTGAGGGCGATCGTGCGCCGTCGGAGGCGCGTGCCCACCACCGCTTGTTAGCTGGGGAGCCAGCGCGTGTGACCGGCGGCTCCGATGGCCGCCGGCCACTCGCGATCTCCCGCAGCAGAGGGAGAAAGACAGACGGCTGATGTAAACAAAACCCTCTGTCATTCTCCCTGAAGTGATCACAGAGGCTATGTGATCCTGCTATATATGATCGCATGTCTCTGTGATGACTTCACAAGCCATGCCCCCTGACAGTTAGAATCACGCCCCTAGGTACACATTTAATCCCTTGATCACCCACACTGTTAACCCCTTCCCTGCCAGTGTCATTTTGCAGTAACAGTGCATATGTATAGCACTGATTACTGTAGTAATGTCACTGGTACCCCCAAAGGTGTCAAAAATGTCAGTCAGGGGTCCGATCTGTGCGCCGCAATGTCACAGTCCCGCAAAAAATCGCAGATTGCTGCCATTACTAGTAGAAGAAAAAAAAAACAATAAAGACATAAATCTTTCCCGTATTTAGTAAACGCAATAACATTTGCGGAAACCAATCAAAATACGCTTATTGCAGTTTTCTTTCCAAAAATATGTAGTAGAAAACAAATTGCCTAAAATGTTAAAAAATTTAGATTTTTACTTTTTTTTTTTGAGAATTTCATATAAAAGAATGTGAAAAATATTGTTATTTTTTCAAAATTGCACAGGTGACCAAATACCGCCAAAAGAAAGCTCTGTTTGTGGGAAAAAAGGATGTAAATTTAATTTGGGTACAGCATTGCACGACCGTGCAAATGTTCGTTAAAGTCACGCAGTGCCGAATTGCAAAATAGGGCCTGGTCATTGAGCAGCCAAATCCTCCGGTCTAAAAGTGATTAAATCAGTTAAAATAACGCCCAGGCAAATTTGTGATCGTTAAATTCAATAGTGAATGACTGACTGATACGTCGTGGGTTCTAGTCCGACCATCATCACATAAGTTGTGTTGGGGGGTTTATGTCTACAGATTGTTAAATGGTGGTAAAATTAGTGATAAGTACATGCAGCTGAGATGATTGGACATGCCTGTGAAGTGGGGGCATTCACCAAGTGACAGCATTCACAGCTGATTCTAAATAAAATCGCCAATTATCCCAGCTGATCTGAGAGTTTGTCTATTTGGAGATTGTCTACTGGTAAGCCAATTGTAAATCTATACATATATATATATATATATATATATATACCTTAGATTGTAAGCTCCTTGAGGGCAGGGACTGATGTGAATGTACAATGTATATGTAAAGCGCTGGGTAAATTGACAGCGCTATATAAGTACCTGAAAATAAATAAATAAATATATATGTATATATATATACAGTATATATATATATATGTGTGTGTGTGTCTTGATGTTCTGTTATTGCTTTATGAAATATGCTGTTGGCACATTTCCATTGTCTTCTTTGGGCTTAAAGATTACGGCTCAAGACAGATTGATAAATAGCTCAGTGGGCTGAGGCAATACAATATAAGTGTCAGCTCCTGGGTACAATTCCTACTTTGCCATGGGCCCCAGGCACAGCTGTACTTGCAGCAGATGCTGCAACTTTTGCAACAGCCCCCCCCCCCCACCTCCTGAGCCCCCACCTCATGTTTTTTTTATGTTAGTTTTTTTTATATTTATGTTTGTCATTACTGTTTGTAATAATTTGGATATTGTTTGTAATAAATATATTTTAAATTAAATTTTAAAAAGAAACTGTGAAGAGAGAGAGAAAAAGAAGATTAGCAATGAAATTCCCAAAACATAATGGAGGTTAGACAGTCATGGAAAACATCAACCCCCACTCCTCTCATCTTTATCCCCACCATATCCCCCCTCCCCCTTTTTTTGTCTTTCTCTAAATGTTTACCCATTAAACCCCCCTACTCTTTTACATCTTTCTCACTCTCTCATCCTCTTCTCTCCCACCTATGTCTCTCTCTCTCTCCTTCCCCCCCCCCCTCCCCTGAAAGGAAGCTTTTTGCACCTTTTCAGTGCTGAAGCTGATTGCTACTCTGCAAGCTTTCTGCTTCAGGGGCCCTGATGAGTCATTTTCTGACGAAACGCCGCGTTGGGTGGGACTGGAAGGTGTGACGTCATTGTGCCGAGGACGCAGCGGCCATTTTGTCGGTTGGACTGTACACACACACTGACCCTGCTCTGCATGTTTATGGGAGTTGAACAGCTTTAAAATAAATGTTGCCCTTTATTTCATACGTAATACTCTGAGTGTTTTTCTATTCTTGGGGCTTTATGTTAATCCTCCCTGGGGACCGGATCCTGAGCCTGGGAATTTGTGTGACCCTTTCCTGGGAGCCTGCCTGATCCTGGACCATTATCTGGCCTTACTGGGTGCTGAATATGAACTCTGGATGAGCCTATAGTGGGATATGGATGCTTTGCATTAGTAACAGGACAGTAGGAGGCAGTGTGGTTGGAGGTGATCTGGTGGTGGTAGCACCTATTTGCCTTAACAGCTGACCCTGGTGGATGGATGGACCTATTGTCTTATTGGACTGATATATACTCACTTACAGTAGTTTCTAGCGCAGCACCTCCCTTTACCATGTAGCCTTAAAGATATGTACTCCATGCTTCTGTGCTGAAGGTGGTTCTCTGAAAAGGTATGGCTGAGGCACCAACAACATCAAAGTGTTTTGACCATCTCCTTTTTTGATGCTTAGAAAGAACAATCAAATCGGGAAAGTTAACCCTCTCCACACTGACTGTGTTGCCCAAAATAAACTTGCAATTAGTGGTCATTGTTAGATGGCCCTGATAGGATATTCTCTATCCTTGACTTTCACAATCTTCCATGTCAAACTCCACTTCAACCTTCTTGTCACATCTAGCTAAAATACACTGAATCTTCCACAAACTTACATTTGCACATATACACATCACCCTAGCACACACATTACACGTGAGAATCCCATTGAATGTACTTGCAGTGTGCCTGAAGGGAGCCTGCCTCCTCTCCTCCATGGGCCTCCTCCTCCTCCCCTTGGGGTGACCACATGGCAGATACTAGAAACACAAAGAAAAAATACAATCATTTAAGAACAGCAATTTGGAAAAGGGACACAGAAAGTAGGCCAACCCATTGAAGGTAGTTACAGTGGGCTGGGGGGGGGGCAGCCTCCCCTCTTCCCCTGTCCTCCCCAACATCATAGATGTCTGCTGCTACATCAACCAAAACCAAGACAAACAAACATTGCAGCCCTTCCAGTTTAAACAGGGACCCAGAGAAGACACAAACACATGGAGGGTACTTACATTAAGCTTGAGGGAAGGTGTCCTCCTCGCCCCTCTCTTCAGCTATCTCCTCCTCCCTCTCCTCCTCCACTGTCTCCTCCCCTGCCTCCTCCATCTCCTCCTCCTTTCTCACCCTCCTCCTCTTCACCCATCACTGAAACTACATAAACCACAAAAGAGAAAACATATATAATAAAAAAAATGCAGCCCTCCAACTTAGAACAAAGACACAGAACTAGTGTTGAGCGAACACGGACTGTATTATTCGTGTTCGTACCGAATAATTGGATTTTTGTTACCCGAACATGGACACGGACACTTTACTGTATGTTCGGGTAAAAATCCGTGTTCGGTCGTTTTATTTCAGGGTTTTGCATGTTTTGGCGCTCTTTTCATGGCGGGCTTTCAACAGCCAATCAACAATCGTTTAACTGGTGTGCCTTAAGCCATCCCAGCCATGCCTGCAAATGTCTCAGTAGCTGTGATTGGCCGTCTGAAGCATGTGACCAAGTCTTTATAAGTTCGAGGCAGCCGCAGCGGCGTCATTATGCTGCTTAGATCAGGGACAGAGCACACATCAACGTGCTGGCTGCTGATTAGGGAAAGATAGGCAGGAAAAAACCATTTGTGTCCGGATAGAATTGAGGGACAGGTCGGAGTGTTTAGGCAGGGCGAGTTGTAGGCATTTTAGGGATAGAGTCTGCTGAATTATAGGGTCAGTGTGTTCTACAAACTACAATCGATATTCCTGTGTGGGGTGGGGTCTGCACTTAGTTCTCCTGATCTACGATCTCTTCTCAATCCTGTTAGGGACAGAGTCTGCTGAATTTTAGGGAAAGTGTGTTCTACAAACTACAATCGATATTGCTGTGTGGGGTGGGGTCTGCACTTAGTTCTCCTGATCTACGATCTCTTCTCAATCCTGTTAGGGACAGAGTCTGCTGAATTTTAGGGAAACTGTGTTCTACAAACTACAATCGATATTGCTGTGTGGTGTGGGATAGGAGATAGGCAGGTGTCAGTGATCCACATCCATTTTTCTGTGTGTGGGCTGCAGTGAACACAATCTTTTTGGGGTGCAGTGAACACAATCCTTTTGGAGTGCAGTGAACAAAATCTTTGTGGGGTGCAGTGAACAAAACCTTTGTGGGGGTACAGTGAACACAATCTTTGTGGGGTGCAGTGAAGACAATCCTTGTGGGGTGCAGTGAAGACAATCCTTGTGGGGTGCAGTGAACAAAATCTTTGGGGGGTACAGTGAACACAATCTTTGTGGGGTGCAGAGAAGACAATCCTTGTGGGGTGCAGTGAACAAAATCTTTGGGGGGGTACAGTGAACACAATCTTTGTGGGGTGCAGTGAACAAAACCTTTGTGGGGTGCAGTGAACACAATCTTTGTGGGGTGCAGTGAAGACAATCCTTGTGGGGTGCAGTGAAGACAATCCTTGTGGGGTGCAGTGAAGACAATCTTTGGGGGGTACAGTGAACACAATCTTTGTGGGGTGCAGTGAACAAAACCTTTGTGGGGTACAGTGAACACAATCTTTGTGGGGTGCAGTGAACAAAACCTTTGTGGGGTACAGTGAACACAATCTTTGTGGGGTGCAGTGAAGACAATCCTTTTGGAGTGCAGTGAACACAATCTTTGTGGGGTACAGTGAACACAATCTTTGTGGGGTGCAGTGAACAAAACCTTTGTGGGGTACAGTGAACACAATCTTTGTGGGGTGCAGTGAACACAATCTTTGTGGGGTGCAGTGAACAAAACCTTTGTGGGGTGCAGTGAACACAACCTTTGTGGGGTACAGTGAACACAATCTTTGTGGGGTGCAGTGAACAAAACCTTTGTGGGGTACAGTGAACACAATCTTTGTGGGGTGCAGTGAACAAAACCTTTGTGGGGTACAGTGAACACAATCTTTGTGGGGTGCAGTGAAGACAATCATTTTGGAGTGCAGTGAACAAAATCTTTGTGGGGTACAGTGAACACAATCTTTGTGGGGTGCAGTGAACAAAATCTTTGTGGGGTACAGTGAACACAATCTTTGTGGGGTGCAGTGAAGACAATCCTTGTGGGGTGCAGTGAAGACAATCCTTGTGGGGTGCAGTGAACAAAATCTTTGGGGGGTACAGTGAACACAATCTTTGTGGGGTGCAGTGAACAAAACCTTTGTGGGGTACAGTGAACACAATCTTTGTGGGGTGCAGTGAACACAATCTTTGTGGGGTGCAGTGAAGACAATCCTTTTGGAGTGCAGTGAACACAATCTTTGTGGGGTACAGTGAACACAATCTTTGTGGGGTACAGTGAACACAATATTTGTGGGGTGCAGTGAACAAAACCTTTGTGGGGTACAGTGAACACAATCTTTGTGGGGTGCAGTGAACACAATCTTTGTGGGCTGCAGTGAACAAAACCTTTGTGGGGTGCAGTGAACACAACCTTTGTGGGGTACAGTGAACACAATCTTTGTGGGGTGCAGTGAACAAAACCTTTGTGGGGTACAGTGAACACAATCTTTGTGGGGTACAGTGAACACAATCTTTGTGGGGTGCAGTGAACAAAACCTTTGTGGGGTACAGTGAACACAATCTTTGTGGGGTACAGTGAACACAATCTTTGTGGGGTGCAGTGAAGACAATCCTTTTGGAGTGCAGTGAACAAAATCTTTGTGGGGTACAGTGAACATAATCTTTGTGGGGTGCAGTGAAGACAATCCTTGTGGGGTGCAGTGAAGACAATCCTTGTGGGGTGCAGTGAAGACAATCCTTGTGGGGTGCAGTGAACAAAATCTTTGGGGGGTACAGTGAACACAATCTTTGTGGGGTGCAGTGAACACAATCTTTGTGGGGTGCAGTGAACACAATCTTTGTGGGGTGCAGTGAAGACAATCCTTGTGGGGTGCAGTGAAGACAATCCTTTTGGAGTGCAGTGAACACAATCTTTGTGGGGTACAGTGAACACAATCTTTGTGGGGTGCAGTGAAGACAATCCTTGTGGGGTGCAGTGAACAAAATCTTTGGGGGGTACAGTGAACACAATCTTTGTGGGGTGCAGTGAACAAAACCTTTTTGGGGTACAGTGAACACAATCTTTGTGGGGTGCAGTGAAGACAATCCTTTTGGAGTGCAGTGAACACAATCTTTGTGGGGTACAGTGAACACAATCTTTGTGGGGTGCAGTGAACAAAACCTTTGTGGGGTGCAGTGAACAAAACCTTTGTGGGGTACAGTGAACACAATCTTTGTGGGGTGCAGTGAACACAATCTTTGTGGGGTGCAGTGAACACAACCTTTGTGGGGTACAGTGAACACAATCTTTGTGGGGTGCAGTGAACAAAACCTTTGTGGGGTACAGTGAACACAATCTTTGTGGGGTGCAGTGAACAAAACCTTTGTGGGGTACAGTGAACACAACCTTTGTGGGGTACAGTAAACACAATCTTTGTGGGGTGCAGTGAACAAAACCTTTGTGGGGTACAGTGAACACAATCTTTGTGGGGTGCAGTGAACACAATCTTTGTGGGGTGCAGTGAACAAAACCTTTGTGGGGTACAGTGAACACAATCTTTGTGGGGTGCAGTGAACAAAACCTTTGTGGGGTACAGTGAACACAATCTTTGTGGGGTGCAGTGAAGAAAACCTTTGTGGGGTACAGTGAACACAATCTTTGTGGGGTGCAGAGAAGACAATCCTTTTGGGGTGCAGTGAACACAATCTTTGTGGGGTACAGTGAACACAATCTTTGTGGGGTGCAGTGAACACAATCTTTGTGGGGTGCAGTGAACAAAACCTTTGTGGGGTGCAGTGAACACAATCTTTGTGGGGTGCAGTGAAGACAATCCTTGTGGGGTGCAGTGAAGACAATCCTTGTGGGGTGCAGTGAAGACAAACAATCCTTGTGGGGTGCAGTGAACAAAATCTTTGGGGGGTACAGTGAACACAATCTTTGTGGGGTGCAGTGAACAAAACCTTTGTGGGGTACAGTGAACACAATCTTTGTGGGGTGCAGTGAACAAAACCTTTGTGGGGTACAGTGAACACAATCTTTGTGGGGTGCAGTGAAGACAATCCTTTTGGAGTGCAGTGAACACAATCTTTGTGGGGTACAGTGAACAAAACCTTTGTGGGGTACAGTGAACACAATCTTTGTGGGGTGCAGTGAAGACAATCCTTGTGGGGTGCAGTGAAGACAAACAATCCTTGTGGGGTGCAGTGAACAAAATCTTTGGGGGGTACAGTGAACACAATCTTTGTGGGGTGCAGTGAACAAAACCTTTGTGGGGTACAGTGAACACAATCTTTGTGGGGTGCAGTGAACAAAACCTTTGTGGGGTACAGTGAACACAATCTTTGTGGGGTACAGTGAACACAATCTTTGTGGGGTACAGTGAACACAATCTCATACTTCTGAAGCTTTGAGGGTGCTGCCTGTTCTATACTCCTCCTCCTCCTCCTCCTCCTCCATCCTTTTAGGTGTACAAACAATAGTAATTGGGGCCTAGTGTGCTTCTGTACGTGTGAAAAACATACACTTTTTTTTTATCATATTTCCTATTCCGCTATTCAATAAAAACCTTTGGGGATCAATTAAATTGCGGAATAGTCTGTGTCGGTACGTGTGAGATCCACCTTTCCAAGTTTTTGGGGTTCATCTCATACTTCTGAAGATTTGAGGGTGCTGCCTGTTCCATACTCCTCTTCCTCATCCTCCCTTTAGGGTAGGAAAAAATTTAATCGGGCCTAGTCTGTGTTTGTACGTGTGAGATACACAGTTTTTTATCCTATTCAGCTATTCAATATACACCCTTTTGGTGTAAAAAACATTAAATTGCGGCATAGTTTGCATATTTGACTGTGAGATACACCTGTGCGATACTGTTGTTCTTTTGTTCCGCTATTCAATAAAGACCTTTCTAGGGCAAGATCTTAAATTTCAGAAATATGAGGAGAGCGTCAAATAGGGGCCGTGGCCTGGGTCGTGGTGGTGCTGCTGCTAGAGCTCCTGTTGCAAGGAGAGGACGTGGTCGATCTGTGCCAGCTACACGCACAAGTGAAACACCTTCCTCAAGTGTGAGTAGGCGACAGAACCTGCATCAGTATTTGGTAGGGCATCATACGCCTCTAGAAGTGATGAGGCCAGAACACAGAGAGGTGATAGTAGATGGGTTTGCTGCTGACAGTGCCTCCAGTTCCTTCACACTGTCTCCCACCCAGTCTACTGCAGAAAGGTCAGAGTTGGCACCTGCAGCCAATGTCCAACCGTCTTTCACCTCACCCCCTTGCAAATCAGGCAAGCAGTCTGAGCCCCAAGCCATAGAGCAGTCTCTTATTCTTTTTGAGGACCCTGTCAGCAGGGTTTCCCAGGGCCATCCACCTAGCCCTGCCCCAGAAGTGGAAGAGATTGAGTGCAGCGATGCCCAACCACTTATTTCTCAAGATGAGTACATGGAAGGACCATCACAGCACGTCTCCGATGATGACGAAACGCAGGTGCCAACTGCTGCGGCGTTCAGCATTGTGGAGACCGACAGGGAGGGCAGGGGTGAAGACTGGGTGGAAGATGATGTGGAGGACGATGAGGTCCTCGACCCCACATGGAATGAAGGTCATGCAGGTGACCTGAGTAGTTTGGAGGAAGAGGCGGTGGTCGCACAGAGCCACCAGCACAGCAGAGGAGGGAGCAGGGTGCAGAAGCGGAGCGGCCGTGCCCTAGACACTACGCCTGCTACTGCCCAACGCAGCAAGGGAACGAGCGCACCAAAGTCAGCTCAAAAGAGTTCTCTAGCGTGGAAGTTCTTTAGAAAATGTGCTGATGACAGGACACGAGTGGTTTGCACCCTGTGCAATCAGAGCCTGAAGCGAGGCATAAACCTTCTCAACCTGAGCACAACCTGAATGATCAGGCATCTAAGTGCAAAGCACGAGCTGCAGTGGAGTACACACCTTCAAAACCAAGAAACGTCTCTGGCTCATCCTGCTTCCTCTTCTGCTGCAGTCTTGGCCGCTCCAGCCACCTCTGTAGTCATACCGGCACCTGCCACCCCGCAAGCAGACGATCTGTCAGCAACACCACCACCTGGGTCACCAACAACCATCTCCACAATGTCCCGTGGAAGCGTTCAGCTTTCCATCTCCCAAACACTTGAGAGGAAGAGGAAGTACCCCCCTACCCACCCGCGATCCCTGGCCCTGAATGCCAGCATTTCACAATTATTGGCCTTTGAAATGCTGTCATTCCGTCTGGTGGAGACGCCCAGTTTTAAAAAGCTTATGTCGGTGGCTGTCCCACAGTACGTCGTGCCCAGCCGCCACTACTTTTCCAGGCAAGCCATCCCTTCCCTGCACAACCAAGTGGGGGAAAAAATCAGGTGTGCACTGCGCAACGCCATCTGTGCCAAGGTCCACCTAACTACCGATACGTGGACCAGTAAGCACGGTCAGGGGCGTTATATCTCCCTAACGGCACACTGGGTAAATGCAGTGGCGGATGGGCCTGAGGCGGATAGCAATTTGGCACATGTCCTTCCACCACCGAGGATTGCAGGGCGCTTCAGTTTGCCTCCTGTTCCTAACTCATCCTACTCCGCTACCTCATCCTCTACCGCCTCCTCATCCGGACAGCGTAATACCTTCACCACCAACTTCAGCACGGCCAGGGCTAAACGACAGCAGGCAGTTTTACAACTTGCCTGTTTGGGGGACAAACCACACACCGCGCAGGAGTTGTGGAGGAGCATGGAACAGCAGACAAATGAGTGGTTGCTGCCAGCGAGCCTCAAGCCCGGCCTGGTGGTGTGCGATAACGGGCGAAATCTCATAGCAGCTCTGGGCCTAGCCGGTTTGACGCACATCCCTTGCCTGGCGCATGTGCTGAATTTGGTGGTGCAGAGGTTCCTTAAAAACTACCCCGATATGTCAGAGCTGCTGCAGAAAGTGCGGGCCGTCTGTGCGCACTTTCGGCGTTCTCACCCTGCTGCTGCTCGCCTGGCAGGGCTGCAGCGTAACTTCGGCCTTCCCGCTCACCGCCTCATATGTGACGTGCCCACAAGGTGGAACTCCACCTTGCACATGCTGCAAAGACTGTGCGAGCAGCAGCAGGCCATAGTGGAGTTTCAGCTGCAGCACGCACGCGTGAGTCGCTCTGCGGAACAGCACCACTTCACCACCAATAACTGGGCCTCCATGCGAGACCTGTGTGCCTTGTTGCGCTGTTTTGAGTACTCCACCAACATGGCCAGTGGCAATGACGCCGTTCTCAGCTTAACTATCCCACTTCTATGCCTCCTTGAAAAAACAATTCGGGCGATGATGGAAGAGGATGTGGCACAGGATGAGGAGGAGGAGGATGAAGAGGTAACATTTCAAAGGCTTTCAGGGCAGTCATTCGCAAGGGGCTCCGAGGGTGGGTTCCTGCACACACAAACGCCAGGGACACAATTGTCCAGCAGGGGCACAGTTCTGGAGGATGAGGAGGAGGAGGAGCTGGAGGAGGAGATGGAACCATGTTCACAGCAGGGTGGCACCCAGGCCAGCTCATGGCCATCACTGGTGCGTGGCTGGGGGGATACAGAGGACACGGACGATACACCTCCCACAGAGGACAGCCTTTCGTCGCCTCTGGGCAGCCTGGCACACATGAGCGATTACATGCTGCAGTGTCTCCACAACGACCGCCGAGTTGCCCACATTCTAACTTGTGCTGATTACTGGGTGGCCACGCTGCTGGATCCCCGTTACAAGGACAAAGTACCGTCCTTAATTCACTCACTGGAGCGCGATCGCAAGATGCGCGAGTACAAGCGCACGCTGGTAGACGCGATGCTGCTGGCATTCCCATCTGACAGCGGGGCCACAGTGGAAGCACAAGGCAGAGGAGGAGGAGGTCGCCAACTCAACCAGGGCACCGCCAGCACCTCAGAAGGCAGGGTTAGCATAGCCGAAATGTGGAAAAGCTTTGTCAGCACGCCACAACAAACAGCAGCACCAGCAGCTCAGATGGAACGTCTTAGCAGGAGGCAGCATTTTACCAACATGGTGGAGCAGTATGTGTGCACACGCCTACATGTAGTGAATGAGGGGTCTGCCCCCTTCAACTTCTGGGTCTCCAAATTGGGCACATGGCCTGAGCTTGCCCTTTACGCCTTGGAGGTGCTGGCGTGCCCTGCAGCCAGTGTATTATCTGAACGGGTATTTAGCACGGCTGGGGGTGTTATAACAGACAAGCGCAGCCGCCTGTCCAGAGACAATGTGGACAAGCTCACGTTCATTAAAATGAACCAGGCATGGATCCCACGGGACTTTTCCGTACCTTGTGCAGAATAGCAATGGATACCGACCTTACCCAGCCATTGTTCCATTTTTGCTCTTTCTCACTCTTTTGGGGTGTACCCTCATTTAAAATTTGTGAAAAGAAGCAGTGTTGGCTACCTCGTCCTCCTCCTCAGGGCCAGATTAACGTAGGGGCTATTGGAGCTGCAGCTCCATGCAGGCCCCTACCTTTTATATAGGCCCCGGGTTGGCCATATTCACTGTGACCGCTCTTCTGTCACTTGTAAACACAGAAGTCTGGCTTCTATGCTCGCTTCCCCTAGGCAGCACCCTCAGAACCTCCCCACACAGCGCGAAGGCCGGACAAGGAGGGACAGTTGCCGATGCATGGATGTGTTTATGGGCTTCAGAGACAGCATCCCATGTTGAATTAGGCATGCATGGCTGCACCCTTCCTCCTCTGGGTGCATGCCAAGGCACGGCCCTTAAGGCCCTTCAAAATCCTCAGCACCAAGACCATGATGCTCTTAATCCGGCCCTGGTCCTCCTCCACCGCCGCTTCCACCTACACCGCCCATAGGTGTGCACAGCCTATTGCATTAGGGTGTGCACCCCAAAGTTGAAATACACATGCATGTGTTTGCCTACATGTACATGGCCCCGATACATTACTCTCCCTGCTGGCAAAGAGAAATAGAGCAGAGCAGGTGCGAGGGAGATCTTTCCCATCTCCTCACTGGCAAACAGAGCGATAATGCTATGTGCCCTAGGTGATTAGGGTGTGCCCAGGTACACCAGGCACACCCTGTGCGCACGCCTATGACACCGCCACATCCACCACCACCTCAACCTCCCTCCTACTCCATATGGGCCTCGTCCTTCAGAGATGAAGAACATTGTTTTATTTTTCTGTTTTTTTTTTGTTGTTTTAAGTTATTTCCCTATCCACATTTGTTTGCAGAGCACTTGCCATGCTCTTAACTACGTTTTGCTGCCATTTGCAGCACTCTAGCCCTTTCCATTGGTGTTTTAGAGCCATTTTAGTGCCTTAAAGTTCGGGTCCCCATTGACTTCAATGGGGTTCGGTGTCCGGGAAAAGTTCGGTAAAAGTCCGGGACACGGACCCGGACTTTTTTTTAAAGTTCGGCCGAACCCGTCGAACACGGACATCTAGGTGTCCACTCAACCCTACACAGAACGCATTCACAGTCAAAGTACTTACAGTGGGCCTGAGGTGGATGAGCCTCCTGCTGCTCCTCTTCATCATCGCTGGTCTCTACAGATAAAAACAGCACAAGTTACACACAATTTTAGGACACAAATATCCAGCTACTTCTGCACATGGAAGCAATATACTCAATGCCCCTACAATTTTTAAGACAAAGCTAGGAATGCATTAGGGAATGTCCATTGGACATTTACTTAGGGCAGGCGGTACATACAGGAGCAATGACATCAATGAGATTCATTGGGCATTTTTATAAACAGGAGGTCACTGTCCATCCACTATGGTGCGCCTCTTTATGTCACTCCAAGAGCGCTGAAGGTCCTGCACTGATGTGCGGTGGTGGAATCTCTGCCACAGCTTCAAATGCAGGTACCGCATAATGGTCGGCTTGGTGAAGTTCTTAATGGGGGAGTCATACCGACGGAGGAGGAGGATCTGTGGAAACAAAAATTTATGTTTTACTAACGTTCCAAAAACTCAAAACATACATAAGAAAACCATTAGAGATTTGGGACCAATGGTTACTGTTTCTGGTGATTAGGGATGAGCTTCAAGTTTGAGTAGAAGCTAAGTTCAACTCAAATATCGGCCGTTTGATCGTTCGTCGAATGACAAACAAATATGCTTCTTCGCAGGAAATTCAAGCGCCCATAATGCACTGCATGCGCACGGTGCATTATGTGATTGGCCAAAGCATGCACCCTTAGTAAATGTAAATAAAATCAGTGCTAAACCACAATAAAACTATAAAAAATGCCAATGGCAGCATACATTCAGTGCTTCCACATAACACAAATATAGGTATAAAATAAAATTAATGTAGCGCCAAAGTAATACTGCAAATAAATCAATAAATAACAAAAGATGGTGACTATGCACAGTGAGATAAAAGTGCAAGTGCTACCATATGTTTAAACCATATAATAATGTGATTCAGTTTCCATAATCACTATCAGAAAGTGTCACAGTGGATATAAAGTGCTAGTGCTGTCAAAAATCTTGTGACAGTGATAAAATAACCATATAAATATTCCAAAATTATATCAAATGGTGGCCAATAAATAAATATATTGAAATGCATAAAGTGCCAAGTTCATAAAAAAAATCAAAGGTATCTTCAGTGATGTGCAAAACTGCAATAAAGGTGCTGGTGCTCCAATCTTATATGTGTAGCCCTGCCCTCTGGGGAGTGCTGTAGTTGCAGTGAGTGCCCTACTGCAGAGGTAGTCCACTGAGTGACTCCAATCCAATGTGTAGCTGTTGCCTAGCTTTTTTTTCTAGCAGTTTTGCACTGACTGCTGTAGTTGCATTGAGTGCCTTACTGCAAAGGTAGTCCATTGAGTGACTCCAATCAAATACACTGTCCAGCTGTTGCCTAGCTTTTTTCTAGCAAAGTTTTGCATTGACTGCAGTAGTCGCATTGAGTGCCATACCGCAGACAGAGGTAGTCCTCCACTGACTCCAGCCCAGTCCAATCTACTGTGACATGTGTAGCTGTTGCCTTGCTCTTTTGCTAGCAGTTTTGCACTGACTGCACTGCATTAGTTGTGCCTTACTGCAGAGGTGGTCCTCCACTGACTCCAGTCCATCCAATCCACTGTGTATGTGTATTTTTTGTGTAGCGGTCGTTGTTGCCTAGCTTTTTTTCTAGCAGTTTTGCACTGACTGCACTGCAGTAACATATTGCATTGAGTGAGTCCACTACCGCTGCACTTTTTTATGCATACAATCAGATGTTGTGAAATGCAAAGCAAATGTCCCAAATTGAAGATTTCCTATCAGTTTTTATGCAGTTGAGGTGTGAGGAATGAGCACTTCATGTTAAAAATGTCAATAAATAAAGATCCACATGTTTATTAAGAGATTTGTGTCGAATTTTGTGTTTTTTGGGCAAAATTTTATATGTGTGAAAATATTGGCCAATATCGGCCGATACCGATATGCGATCGGCAAAATATCGGTATCGGCAACGATAAACAGATATCGGTCGATCACTAGCACACACACACACAGCACAAGGCCGTATTCACACTGCAAGATGTTTCTCAGGGCTGCAGTTCCTCTGAGCTCCACAAGGTGGTGATCTCACTTCTACCCAGACAGGAAGTCTCTATGGAATACAGACAGGAAGTGATGTCAGGTACAGACAGGTAGTTTCGGGTGAGAGGTGAATTAGGAGGAAGTAGAGAGGAGACATTGCTGGAAGTCGCAGCAGATGAGGTAATAAGAGCTTATTTTCTATTTACACCCAGTAACCTCCCGTCATGTCCGTCCTCTTCCTCCATAGTCACTGTGATGTCTTTTATCTCCAGCAGATGATGATACACACATATATAGTGTGGAAACCTAGATTAGGGTCATATCATTTCCCCACTTTCGGGGCCAAACCATTCTCTTAATTTTGGTGATAAATTCTAGTAATATGTTCCTCTAAACAAATAGCACTGACAATAAATAGACAAGACAATGACCATCCTGGCTAGAGATGGGCTCGGACGCATTCGAGTTTGCACGTGCCTGATCCCACCAGGAAGCCGACACTGCACTCTGCTAATCACAGGCAGTGAGACATTTCCCGATCCACATGTGCACAGATCAGTAAATGTCTCACTGCCTGTGATTAGTGGACTGCAGTGTCGGCTTCCTGGCGGGATCGGGTACGTGCGAACTGGAACACACCTGAGTACATCTCTAATCCTGACCATACATGGCCTACAAAGGGCAATTATTACACAACACAGGCAGCCAATGGGCAATCATTACAATATGCAGCCAACACAATGATGGAGTGCCGGGGTCAGGAGTATGGAGCCCCTTACATTGCTGGTCAGGAGGAAAAAAACATTCCCCAGCCTGCCATGAAGAATATGTTCCATCATTGGTGTCAGAGGGAGGAAAATACTGAGGGAAGTATAGGAGCTGAGGGGATGTGAGGGTTTAGTGCAGCTGGAAGACTTTAGGGGCCTCTGAAGGACTCTGAGAACCTTGAGCGAGTAGTCAGGCTTCAGGACTCTGAGGGAAAAGGGGGCTGGAGGGCTCAGGGGACTCTGAGGGACAGAGGGGGGTCTACGATTGTCCTCCCACCCCACCAACTTATTTTTCAGACATTACAGAACTGGCAATCTTTTTTTTTTTTTTCCAAAACAGTTTTTATTAGCAATCTTAACCATCTTATTGTCCCACTGGTCATGTGATTTGTTCTGGAATATTATGTAAGATGAAGAAGGGAATTCCTTAATTCGTTGGTGAGCACTTGTTCTTAGAGGAGTTCTGTTTCAGCTGCAAACCAGCTCAGAAACCAAACAAATCCAACAGAGAAAAAGGAAAATTCTGATCTGGCAGGCTAAGAGGGTCCAAGGTCCAGATTAAATGTATTCTCATCGGAATAGTAGTTCTTAAATGTACAGCAACTCTCCTATTACCACCCTCAAATCCACATCCTATTATTGTGACCAATACCATCCAAATAATTCTTACTTTCATTTCCCAAAGTTATCCGTCTACAAGGAGACCTGTATAGATCAAATGATGGTACCAGTGAGGATGGAGGAGGACCGGAGTCACATGACTGAGAAGATACTAAACCTCACCCTGGAGATCATCTACCTGCTGACTGGAGAGGTGAGGAGGATTCTGGGAGGTCACATGACATCACTCTTATCTCTATGAATAAAACACAGACCTGACCAGAGAGGTGAGGAGGATTCTGGGAGGTCACATGACATCACTCTTATCTCTATTAATAAAACACAGACCTGACCGGAGAGGTGGGGAGGATTCTGGGAGGTCACATGACATCACTCTTATCTCTATGAATAAAACACAGACCTGACCAGAGAGGTGAGGAGGATTCTGGGAGGTCACATGTCATCACTCTTATCTCTATTAATAAAACACAGACCTGACCGGAGAGGTGGGGAGGATTCTGGGAGGTCACATGATATCACTCATCTCTATTAATAAAACACAGACCTGACCGGAGAGGTGAGGGGGATTCTGGGGTTCTAACATGATATTCCTATTGGTTCCTCAATACAGAGATTTCCTCTTCTGAAGTCAGGTGATCATATGACTATCACAGTGCCTCCATGTGACTCCCTAAAACCTGAAAGACACAACATGCAGAAGATTCTAGAAGTCACCAAGAAGATGATGGAGCTGCTGACAGGAGAGGTGAGCGATGCTGGGAATTCTGGGATAGTGGCGGCTGGTGCGTTGGGGGCGCAGGGGGTTCAACTGGGTTTTTTTTTAAATCACCTGATTAGAGCCAGAGGCTCTAATAGGCTTCAGAAAAGGGTGGACCTGGGGTGCAGAGTAGTGCGCCCCGAGTCCCCCCATTGTGTGACAATAGCGAATGAAAATTCGCTATTGTCACACGAATCCTCCTCCTGGCCAATAAGGAAGCGGGTCCGAGACCCACTTCCTGATTGGCCGAAAGGCATAAACCATGGCATTGGCTGAGGAGGAGGCGGTGGGAGGACGCGAGGAGAAGTTGCTGCTGCAAGTAAGTGCACTGGTCTGTCTGCATTTAAGGGGGCGCGGCACGCTGGTCTGTCTGCATTGAAGGGGCACGACGCTGGTCACTCTGCATTGAAAGGGGGCAGGCTGGTCACTCTGCATTGAAAGGGGGCACGCTGGTCTGTCTGCAATGAAAGGGGGCATGCTGGTCTGTCTGCATTGAAAGGGGGCATGCTGGTCTGTCTGCAATGAAAGGGGGCATGCTGGTCTGTCTGCATTGAAAGGGGGCACGCTGGTCTCTCTGCATTGAAAGGGGGCACGCTGGTCAGTCTGCTTTGAAAGGGGGCACGCTGGTCAGTCTGCATTGAAAGGGGGCACGCTGGTCAGTCTGCATTGAAGGTGACACACTATACCTTAATTACTGAAGGCCCCTTTCACACTTTTGTGACCTCAAAGTCACGCAATTTTTTTACAGCATTTTTTTGCCGCAAAGCAATGCCTATTACATTTTTCTGTTGCCCCCCCCCCAAGAAATTTTGAGCACCAGCCGCCAGTGTTCAGGGACATTATCCAGTAACAGACAAGGGATGTGTCTGGATGGTGACTGTATCATTGTGTGTGTCAGGTTCCTATAAGGTGTCAGGATGTCACTGTCTATTTCTCCATGGAGGAGTGGGAGTATTTAGAAGGACACAAGGATCTCTACAAGGACGTCATGATGGAGAATCAGCCGCCCCTCACATCACCGGGTAAGAGGAGACTTTATTGTAAAGGAGAGAGCAGTACGGAGGATCCACCTAGATTCCCCATCATCTGATAAACACATAGAAACAATGTATTCAGTCAGTGTGTGTGTTTCCTACAGATGGATCCAGTAATGGGAACCCACCAGAGAGATGTCCCCGTCCTCTGTATTCCCGGGATTCCACACAGGAAGGTCACACCATCCCCCACCATCATCAGGTAGATGACTGACAATGATTGGTAGTTCTGATTTATATACAGTTTATTTGTTACAATGAATGTTTTATTATATATTCAGAGTGGAAACCTCGGGGATGATAATATTGATGTTAAAGAAGAGTATAAAGAGGAGGATGAGGAGTATGGAGTGATGGAGGAGTTTTCAGAAGGACACAAGGATATGATGGAGCCACCTAATACCAGGAACCCACCAGAGAGATGTCCCCGTCCTCTGTATTCCCGGGATTCCACACAGGAAGATCACACCATCCCTCAATGTTACAAGGTTGGTGAGATGGAGCATCTAGAGTAGGGATCTTCAAACTACGGCCCTCCAGCTGTTACAGAACTACAAGTCCCATGAGGCATTGTAAAACTCTGACATTCACAGACATGACTGGGGCATGATGGGAATTGTAGTTCCTGAACAACTGGAGGGCCATAGTTTGAGGATCCCTGATCTAGAGCATTGGACTCATTGAAGTGATTTTTTTTAAAATATGATGTCACAATATTGAAGCTTATGTATTACAGATGACCTCTTCTATTATTTTCTTGGTATAGTGTGAAGATCCAATTTATATAAAAGCTGAGGGTAAGGCAGAAAAAGAAGAGAGGTATGTGAGGGATGATCAGCAGTCTATGGAGGAGGATGGAATAACGGGGACATTTATAGAGGAGGACACTCCTACAGAGATCAGCACAGGTGGGTCATTAACACTAAATACATTCCTCCACCCACACTGCTCACTGATTGGTCCAGAGTAGGGCGGGGACTGGCTGATATCAGCCTGTAATCCCCTGGTCACTTTCCTGAGCTGTGTTCCCCGCCCTGTATTCCTGTATTTCTCTTGGATAATCTTCCTTCTCTGTGCTGCAGACACAATTTATGTATCTAGACTGGATTTATGGAGATTCTGGGGTTCAGCTGGCAGAAAAATGTTCATTTTCACCAGAGGAGTTACTAGATCTAGGCACCTGGGGTCAAGGTCTGGACAAGGGGTGGGCAGGAGGGGGCGGCTGCCCTGGGCACTGTGGTATCATGTGAGGTGGGGGGGGGGGGGCACCGCGAGGAGAAATTTAAGGAGTTGGGAGGAGTAATTTAAGTAGCAGCAGGGGCTAAGAATTGTTATAGGATGGGAAATTTGGGTGTGTGCTAGAAGTGGTGATTCATGGGTGATTTGTGCTAGGAGGGCCAATTTTGGGGGGTTTGTACTAGAATAGGTGATATGGTAAAGGGGGGAATTTGTACTAGGGGATAATTTATTTTGGGGAGAAGGATTTGTGCTAGTAGGGATCTGTGGGGTAATCCTGCAGATTAGTGCCCAATGTTTTTTTTTTTTTGGGGGGGGGGGGGGTTTTGCTGACACATAATGCTCATACATATTGGGGGAGGGGGGCGCTGATTGGCATGTTTGCCCTGGGCTATAGGTGACATTCTACTGGCACTGCCTGGGATATGTGCTTTAGATTTCCTTCCCCATGCCCAGGTCTACTAAGCTTTGATAGAACAATTCTCCCGGGGTTACTTACTCTGCTGTTCACTGGCTGTGCCTGAGTTATGAGTCCTGACCCTTACACTGTATAATTTATATTGTACATTACATACTCCTGACCCCTGCACTATATACTCTATGTTGTACATTACATACTCCTGACCCCTGTACTATATACTCTATGTTGTACATTACATTATTCTGATACTATATAGTCCTATCTCTTGTATCTTATACTCTATGTTGTACATTACATAGTCCTGACTTCTGCTCTCTCCCCTCTACCCACTGCTATATATACACATAATATGGATTCTCTTTTGTTAAACCCATTTTCTACCAGCTGGACATTTTATATTGGTAGATAGTGAGTCGGTGTCCCGCACATCAAGCTGTGGCCTGGCGTAGGTCCAGACTGAGAATGCCATTTACTATCGTACAGCAGGTCCTGACTTGATGTGTGGCTTTTGGGACACCTAGTCACCCTCTACCATTTACTAGTTACCTTGAGGGGGGAATTGTAACATCCTCAGAGACAAAGCTGCCTGATGTGGGCGGAGTTCTGGTTTTGGGGAACCAATCAGCTCATGTCTAGTAAAAATGTTTTTATTTCTATTTTAGTGCATGGACGGGAGATGAGGAAAACCTCAGAGGATTGTCTCACTTTGTCTCCAGACTGTAAAGTAGAAGAGGAGGACATCACACAGTATAGTCCAGGAGAAAACCCGGCTACCTCAAATGTCCACCCGGCACCACACAGTGTAGATGGACCATCGTATTCCTCTTATCCTGAGGAACCTCAGACTGTGAGGGATGGTGCCGGACCATCGTATTCCTCTTATCCTGAGGAACCTCAGAGTGTGATGGACAGTGCCGGACCATCGTATTCCTCTTATCCTGAGGAACCTCAGACTGTGAGGGACGGTGCCGGACCATCGTATTCCTCTTATCCTGAGGAACCTCAGAGTGTGATGGACAGTGCCGGACCATCGTATTCCTCTTATCCTGAGGAACCTCAGACTGTGAGGGAAAGTGCCGGACCATCGTATTCCTCTTATTCTGAGGAACCTCAGACTGTGAGGGAAAGTGCCGGACCATCGTATTCATCTTATCCTGAGGAACCTCAGACTGTGAGGGACAGTGCCGGACCATCGTATTCCTCTTATTCTGAGGAACCTCAGACTGTGATGGAAAGTGCCGGACCATCGTATTCATCTTATCCTGAGGAACCTCAGACTGTGAGGGACAGTGCCGGACCATCGTATTCATCTTATCCTGAGGAACCTCAGACTGTGGGGGACGGTGCCGTCCTTCCAACAGCTAAGAGTTTTTCCTGTAATGAGTGCGGGAAGTGTTTCCCTTTTAAGTCAAAACTTAATGAGCATGAAAGATCTCATACAGGAGAAAAACCGCATTCCTGTCCTGAGTGCGGGAAACGTTTCCGTTCTAAATATGGTCTTAATGTGCATAAAAGATCTCACACGGGGGAAAAGCCATATTCCTGTCCTGAGTGTGGGAAATCTTTTTCACAGAAGTCCTCTCTTTACACACATCAGAGATCTTACACAGGGGAGAAGCTGTTTTCCTGTCCTGTGTGTGGGAAATGTTTTGCACAAAAGTCTCATCTTCAAACACATCAGAGATCTCACACTGGGGAGAAGTCACTTTATTTTCCTGAGTGCGGGAAATGTTTTTCACAGAAGGCCAATCTTTACATACATCAGAGATCTCTCACGGGGGAGAAGCTGCATTCCTGTCCTGAGTGTGGGAAATGTTTTTCACGGAAGTCTCATCTTCACAGACATCAGAGATCTCACACACGGGTGAAGCCGTATACCTGTCCCGAGTGCGGGAAATGTTTTTCACAGAAGTCCACTCTTTATACACATCAGAGATCTCACACGGGGCAAAAGCCGTTTTCCTGTCCTGAGTGTGGGAAATGTTTTTCACTAAAGTCTAATCTTCACACACATCAGAGATCTCATACGGGGGAGAAGCCGTTTTCCTGTCATGAGTGTGGGAAATGTTTTTCACTAAAGTCTCATCTTTACATACATCAGAGATCTCACACGGGAGAGAAGCCGTTTTCCTGTCGTGAGTGCGGGAAATGTTTTTCACAGACGTCCCATCTTTACACACATCAGAGATCTCACACGGGAGAGAAGCCGTTTTCCTGTCCTGAGTGCGGGAAATGTTTTTCACACAAATCTAATCTTTACGCACATCAGAGATCTCACACGGGGGAAAAGCTGTATTCTTGTCCTGAGTGCGGGAAATGTTTTTCACACAAGTCCAATCTTTACAGACATCAGAGATCTCACACAGGGGAGAAGCCGTATTCCTGTCCTGAGTGAGGGAATTGTTCCTCACTGAAGTCTTATCTTCCTGTACATCAGGGATCCCACACAACCCTCGTGGTGTATTAGTGCCTTGGGTGCGGGAAATGTCTTCTATATGAATGTTGCTGGACATGTGGGGAAGAAGCACACCCTGATATACACCTCAGATATATTCCATGGCTGATCTTCATCATGTAAGAAACACTTCATAAGGAGATCAGAGATCACCAAAGACATGGATGAAGTGTTGTACCGTGTTGGCTTTTCATTGGCTGAGTACATTTTGGGGTGTAGAGTGGTAAGTAGAGCCGTGAAATGAAGGAATCGCCTTCAGAATGTCTTGCTTGTCTGTGTGACGGTTACTGATAATGATATAGCGGGTTACAGAGCTAGAAGCTGTGAGATCCCATATATCTTTATCAGTAAACTTTACACAGACAAGACAGAAATTCTGAAGTTGATGTCCTTCATTTCAAGGCTCTACTTACCAGTGGTGACCCCGAAGCGTGTCTCTCTGTCTTCAGTCCATCCTTCTCCCATCCCCCAACAGGAGGGAAGGAGAACTCGGAGATGAACTAGGTGAGAACTTCTTTCCTTTGCTCCTGTGTGGGTTTGGGTGGCTTGGCAGAGTGCGACACGAGAGGTAACACCGCTTGTCTTTATATTTCTACATATCTTGTCTGGGTGGAGGTTACTGGTTGGAAAATATTTATACTGTTTGATTTTCTGTAAATAATTTCTGTTTTCCCTTTGAAGGGAGATATTATGTGTGGTTTGATGAAGGGATTGGCTCAATAGTTACCACTTCACTTACATGTTTAGTTTTTATAAAATAGATGAACAAATATGGCAAGCATTCATTCATCCATGACAAATGTTGGTCTTATTTTATTTCACTCAGTGATTTCCTATGATCATTGGGTCCATCTAGTGGCCATAATGCGGTATTGAACTATTTTTCCTGATTGAGGTATTTTGGAACTAATACCTCATTATGGCCACTAGTTGGAGCTGACGATTATAGGAAATCACTGTGTTTATTAGAATACGGCCAGAATTTGTCACGGCTGGACACATGCTTGTCATACTCACCCAACATATTCTTTGCATAGACCCCTTAGTTTTACTATGTTGGGGGGGGGGGGGAGGGGGAGGGGGTCATACAAATCCCTGAGATCACACCCATGTATTTATGAGTACAGTACACATTGAAGGACATAAATACCAGAGCTGTGTTTGCGTTATTTTTGCACACATGGTAAAATGCAGATTTTGGGCCTGAAGATTAGATAAAACCCCCAAACATATATTTTCTGAAAGCAGAGGCCCTGGAGAATAAAATGGTGGTAATTGTTAAGGTGTTCCTCGTACACAAATGTCACCTTCATATCCGGGTTTATTTTCTCCTTTCCTCCATTTTCTATGGTGTGATCTTTTCTACAATACTTTGTTATAATAATGTAACACGTTGAGTATTATATTGTACACAAATTATTACTGACTCCGCCTCCACATTCCAGACAAGTCATTTTCCTGTCCAATTGGATTTTTTCTTCTTTTACTATTTTATTGATTTATTTCTGCACTCTTGTTTAAAATTAAAAATATAATAAATGAAATAATGTAATTGTGTGTGTCGTGCAATGATGACAGACTTCAGTATCCAGAAACGGCTGGTAGGTGACACTTCCATATACAGCCCAAGGAAGTGACAAGGAGCCCCTAGGAACCTTTGGAGGAACCCTGGCTGAGAGAGGCTGGACTAGGCACTCATATATTATTATTATTATACAGGATTTATAAAGCGCCAACAGTTTGCGCAGGCTCTACAATGTTAGGGCAAACAGTACAATTATAATAAAATTAAATACAGGCAGAATCACAGGGTCCTGCTCTTTAGAGCTTACAATCTAGGAGGGAGGGTCAAGTGATACAAAAGGTAATAACTGTGGGGGATGGGCGGATGGAGAAAATAAAAGTGCAGTTGTTAGGTGGGGGCAGAATAGGCTTCTCTAAAGAGATGAGTTTTCAAGCAACACCTAAAGGTGGATAGAGTAAGAGATAGTCAGACAGATTGGGGTAGGGAGTTCCACAGGATAGGAGAGACTCGGGAGGAGTCCTGGAGGTGGTGACAAGGGAACTAGAAAGCAGAAGATATTGGGAGGATCAAAGATGATTTGGTTGGCATATTGAGACCAGGTTAGTGGTGTAGCTGGGGCCGAGTTGTGGATGGCTTTGTAAGTTACCGTTAGTATTGTGAATTGAATTTGTTGGGTACGTGGCAGCCAATAGAGGGATTGGCAGAGAGGGGTAGCAGATGCTGAGTGGTTTGTAAGGTGGAGGAGTCTGGCAGGAGCATTAATGATGGACTGAAGGAGGGATAGTCTATGTAAAGGTAAGCCAATGAGGAGGGAGTTGCAGTAGTCGAGGCGAGAGATAACCAGGGAGTAGGAACGGGCAAATGGTTGGGGCCAGGCATAAGTTTAGCTTGAACATCGTCCGTTTTGGTGTTTGCCGAACACCCGAAATTTCTGTGTGCGTGTTTTTCTTTTTTTAATATTTTTTCATGTTTGCAATTTTTTTTTTACAAAATATCATTTTTAATAGAGCAGTGATTTTAATTAATGCTTAAAATGAACAAAAGAGAAAATTCCTTTAAATATAGTGCCTGGGTGGTCACCTTAGTCTGCCTATAAAGTGGCGCATCTGTACCGTGTATAGAACCTGCTGCAGCAAAACTAACATTTATAAATTCAGGACAGCTGAATGTAAAAGAAATAATTGTTGGCAAAAAAAAAATGGTGTGGGGTCCCCACCGTCTATATCAGGCCCCATCCATACCAGGCCCAAAAAAAACTGCATGCATGGATAAGGGTCTGGTATAGATTTTGAGGGGAAACCCCACACCAGTTTTTTTTTAAAAATGGCGTATCTTACCCCCAAAATCCACACCAGACCCTTATCCAAGCACACAGCCTAGCAGGCCAGGACAGGGGGGAGGACAAGCAAATGCCCCTCAAACCATACCAGGCCACATGCCCTCAACATGGGGGGGTGCTTTGGGGCAGGGGGATCTGCAGGGGGCTTATCAGAATCTGGAAGCCCCCTTGAAAAAAGGGCCCCCAGATCCTGGCCCTCATTTACCAAAAAATGTGTAAAAAATAAAGACATGAGCCAGTTTTTTTTACAGTTCCTTTATTAAAAAAAATAAATAAACAATGTCCCCTGATGTAGATCCATCATCAATCACAACGACCGCTGCAACGCCGACCCAAAAAAATAAAAAAAAACCTCCGCCCACGAGGAAGACTGACTGTCGAATGCCTGCTCTGCTGGATGACAGTTTTTTAAATAGGTAATGGGCAGAGCCACCTGGTGATGTCACCTGGTGACCCTGCCCCTTATGATGTCACCGATCCAGCATGTACCAGTCAGTTACATCACAAGGGGGCGGGCCACCAGATGATGTCAACAGGTGGCCCTGCTCCTTACCTTTTTAAGAACTGTCAGACTGTCATTCCTTGAGGGTGGAGTGTTTTTTTTTTGGGGGGGTCCAGAGGTGAAGTGGGCGTTGTGAATGACGATGGATCTATATCGGGGGACATTTTTTTTTCTATAAAAGGAATTGTGAAAAACATGCTCATAGCCTCATTTATTTTTACAATGCACCCAACATTCATTCACATAGGGGGCGGGATCTGGGGGCCTTGTTAAAGGGGGCTCCTTGGTTCTGATAAGCCCCCTGCCGCCAGACCCCCATAACCATAGGCCAAGGTTGTGGGGAAGAGGCCCTTGTCCCCATCAACATAGGGACAAGGTGCTTTGGGGGCACACCCCCCAGGTTGAGGGCATGTGGCCTGGTATGATTAAGGGGGGCACTCGCTCATCCCCCTCTTTCCTGGCCTGCCAGGCTGCATGCTCGGATAAGGGTGAGGTATAGATTTTGGGGGGGACCTCATGCCATTTTTTTTTTAATTTTGGCATGGATTTCCCCTTAAAATTCATGTCAGGAGCCTAGTATGGATTTTGGGGGACTCCACGCCCACTTTTCCCCAATTTTTTTTTTTCTTGCCGGCAATTATTTTTTTTACATTCTGCTGTCAGCGGGGAAGCCCCCTGACAGCTCATGACTCATTCGTTGTTAAGAACGCAGCGGCCAGCTTCCCACTTCTTAACAACCTATTGACTGTACTTGATATATGTAATAACCAAGATCCTACAAGGAGATCTTATTAAAACCATATAAAATGTGAATCAATAAATAGTAAATTAGTGCCAGATGAAATGAAGGTGCAATGTGCAAAATGGCAGAGACAGGATTTGGGCCAAAAAAATGTAAGCCTTGAGAAGTGCCTAAAGTGCTATAAAAGGATATAAAAAGGTATAAAAACTGATAGCACAAAGTGTAAAATTAATAATTTATTGTGAAGTGCAAAAAAATATATATCTCTGAAATGTGCACCAGGATCTAATAACCTTAAGTGGTGGTATAAATGAGAAACCAGTGACAATATAAATAAATTATGGTGAGAAAACAATATGGTGAAAAAGAATAATATGGTGAAAAAAGGGGGCAGATTCCCCTCTACACGGAACTGCTGGAACTGGTGTCCGTGATGGGTGAAATTAAATAGAGGTGAGTATAGTGGAACACAGGTGCCTGTACCTGAAGTGTCCACTAGATGTAGCACTCACCCTTTCTTTCCACCTTAGAATCACAAATCAATGTTTAGAAGGTGGATAGGATTCCAAGTGGGTATGTGGGGTCCACTCTGTGACTGATGAGCCGGGTTCCAAAGAATCCTCACAGATAAGCGGGTCCCATCTTGATCATTGCAGGACGTTCATTCATTCCATGCAGTTCTGCCATTCCTGTTCATGTGTCTCCCCACATCAGAGTTGCGCTTTCCAACGGTTGGAAAAAGCAACTCTGATGCCCATCCCTAGTGGTGTTTAGAGGGAGGGAGAGGATTGGTGGGGAGGATGCATGGAATACATAGGTGGGAGAATACAAGGCTGAGGGTGTTGTCACCAGAGTGAGTAGAAGCCTCTATCCATTGTGTATCCATTTCTTCAGGCCAAATGAGGAGGATAGACTGAGAAGTTTGGAAGTAGCAGAAGTGTTCGTAGTAACAGGGATGTTGAAGTCTCTGAGAATGATTGTGGGGATTTCAGAAGAGAGAAAGTAGGGCAGCCAGGCAGAGAAGTCATCAAGGAAAGTTAATACCGGTCCAGCGGGCCGATAAATCACAGCAATTCTAGAGGAGATTGGAGAAAATAGACGTACAGTGAGCTTCAAATGATGAGAGGGAGGAGAGTGGAGAACCTGGAAGGTGCTCTGTGAGGATAGGAGGATTCCCACTCCACCTCCCTTGTGTTCCCTAGGTCTATATTTACACCTACTTCATTCATCTTATGGTGTTTATCAATAAATTACGTAAACTGATCCATGTGCAAATTCATATACAACATAAAGTGCTTTGTGCTCAAGATGCTGTTCCCTGCAGATCCACTGCTTCCACTTTACACCTACTTCATTATCTTATAATATTTTCTATAAAGTAATAACCTGTGCAAATTCATGTAATCATACAATATTTTTTTGCTCAATATAGTGTTCTCTGCAAGTCCACTGCTTCCACTTTGCATCTACTTCAACAAAGTTCTGTTGCTCCAATAAAGTTCACAACATAATAAAAAGTTGATAAGGTGTGAAAGTTCTCCGTGCTCCAAACTGTGCCAGCTATAGTGTAGCCACGCCTTCTTCCACCTCTTACACACGTGATGGTGAGGGCGCCCCCTTAGTAGTGCTTCCCCACTCACCAGAGCAATATGACTCCCAGCTTTTCATCTACCAGAGTCACAAACATCCTTCACACTCTCCTCACCTCCGATGGCAAAGGAACTGGATCCTCCTCGCTCACTCCTGCAAGTCTGTTGCGCTTTCTGTCAGTCTCCCTCCTAGACTCGGCTTCCTCCTCCGACCGCTGTTCCAGCAGGAGCTCCGCCTCTTCATACACACTCAGGGAGGAGAGAAAGGGGAAGGATATACAATACATACACACACAGCACAAGGCCGTGTTCACACTACTAGTGATGTCCAGTTCATGAACGAAATCGTTCTTTTGAATCGATTCTTTTCAGTGAACTGGATGACTCGGTTCCTCTCAGTGAACGACTCGGTAGGAAAACAGTTAATTTGTGAGTCACTGAATAGAAGACACAGGCTCAGTAATCTGCCCCGCCCTGCAACCAATCAGAATCTCCTAGCACATTTACATGCTGCAAAGTGGAAAGAAGCCAATCACAGTTCCCCATACCAGTCCAGACCAGTTACTGAGTCAAAGACTCGGTTAGAAGAACCGATCATGCTAAAAGAATCGTTTGAGCAGGAACACTAAAATCACCACCAGAAAAACAATACACCAAAGCAATCATGCAGCAGTGCTAAATCAGACAGCGGGGACAGACAAAGGGTTAATTATTTAACCCTTTGTAAATGTTTCTAAAAACTAAACGGGATTTAAAATAAAAAAACAATGTTTAATAAAACAATATCAAATATTTTTAATGACTGCAATATTATTAGAATGGCTTTATTAGAATGTCAGCTCTGTGGGTTCATTCTATGTTTATGGTATACACTGCTTGGTTGTTGTATCGATTCTTCAGTTCATTTGCTGAGTCTGCAGACAAGCAAGTGAACCGAAGCTTACTTCGGGTTGAGTCAGAGCTCCGGTTCACTTGCTTGTCAGCAGACTCAGCAAATGAACTGAAGATTCGATTCATGAATTGGTTCATTTCAGTGAGTAACTCGAAATGAACCGATTCACTTCAAAGAGTCGAACTTCCCATCACTACACACTACCCGATGTTTCTCAGGGCAGCAGTTCCTCTGAGCTCCACAAGATGATGATCTCACTTCTACCCAGACAGGAAGTCTCTATGGAATACAGACAGGAAGTGATGTCAGTACAGACAGGAAGTGATGTCAGGTACAGAGGACGTTCCATAGAACATAGAGGGAGACACTGCAGGATCTGGCGGCAGAGGTAATAAGTAGATTAACCCCTTTAAGGGGATCAGTTGATGATTAATGTATCTTGCTTCCAAAGCTAACCACACATGGATGGAAATGTGACCGATTCCTGCTGAACCGGCTGAATTTCCATGTATCTATGGTCACCTCCCTTCCCCCTCATCTCCTTCATTATTTAAGTCATGCTGAGATAATCTTCCATTGGCTGAGCAATATTCTCATTTGTCTCTGAGCTCCTTCTTGCTATTCCTCGTCCTGCCTGTTGTTTCCTTGTATTGATTTTCTGTGTAGTGACCCCGGCTTCATCTCTTGGATGCGCTCGTCTGTTGCTTGTCCTGACCTTTATCCTGATTCCTGGATCTCCTCCTCATCTCTCCTCCATATCCTCTTACACAGCTTTTCTCCACACCTGCAGTGACCCTGGGGGGGGGGGGGGGCGGGGGAAGTATGCAGCAAAATCCATCCCCACCATTAAGAGCTCTGGAGAAAATTGTCTGCTATTTAGGCTCGGTTTCCACTAGTGCGACTTGCGGTGCGACTTGACACATGTCAAGTCGCACAGCAAGTCAAAACCCATTGTTTTCAATGGGGCCCGTTTCCACTGCCGCGGCTTCAGTTGCCGCGACCTCAAAAGTAAATCGTGTACTACTTTTGAGCGCGACTTCCCTCTATATATGAGGGACAAGTCTAACTGAAGCCGCGGTTTACTTTTGCTACGAAGTCGTGCTAGAAGTAGCACGACTTCGTAGCCGCACTAGTGGAAACCTAGCCTTACACTCCGTTCCTCCGCACATCACCTGCTCACATGAGAGATTACTTTCACACATTCCTGACAGATTTCTGTATGGTAAAGGTCAAAGTTCACTCTTCATTTTAGGAGAAGTGGGAGGCACCCAGGAACAATGATTTGGTTAGCACAGGAGCCTCATATAGAGGGCCCCTCAAATCTCCCCATCTAAATGTCCCTCCATCCAGAGTCTATATGTCCTATGACATCACACTGTCCTCACAGCTCCTCCTTCCAATGTCCCTCCATCTGGCTTTTTTCTTTTTACTGAAGCTCTTAGGATGCGGGCGGTTCCTTAGCATGCTCACTAGCAAAGTGGGACTGTTTGTCCTGTGTTGTACGTAATGATGAAGTGTGGAGGTCCTGTGTGGGTAAATTATACCTCAGTGTGAAGTGAGGCTATAATAAAATGGAGACCTGAATGGTGAGGTGAGGAGGATTCTGGGAATTTCATTTTATTTTACTATTTGTGTTCAGATCTAGAGTTTTCCTCCTGTGAAGTCTGGAGATCATATGACCATCACATTGCTTCCACCTCCTTCCCTGATAGAGAAATAAAAAGAAGATTCTAGAAGTCACCAGAGAGATGATCGAGGAGAGGTGAGCGGTGCTGGGAATTCTGGGACATTATCCAGTAACAGACAAGGGATGTGTCTGGATGGTGACTGTATCATTGTGTGTGTCAGGTTCCTATAAGGTGTCAGGATGTCACTGTCTAATTCTCCATGGAGGAGTGGGAGTATTTAGAAGGACACAAGGATCTCTACAAGGACGTCATGATGGAGAATCAGCCGCCCCTCACATCCCCGGGTAAGAGGAGACTTTATTGTAAAGGAGAGAGCAGTACGGAGGCTCCACCTAGATCCCCCATCATCTGATAAACACATAGAAACAATGTATTCAGTCAGTGTGTGTGTTTCCTACAGATGGATCCAGTAATGGGAACCCACCAGAGAGATGTCCCCGTCCTCTGTATTCCCGGGATTCCACACAGGAAGGTCACACCATCCCTCACCATCATCAGGTAGATGAGGAACAATCACTGATAGTATCATTAGGATCTGTACATTATCTGCATTGTTGCCATTGATGTCATTTTTATTCTATATTCAGAGTGGAAACCTGAGAGATTCTAAAGTTGAGGTTAAAGAAGAGATAAAAGAGGAGGATGATGAGGGTGGGATGATGGAGAAGTCAGAATTTCCAAAAGAACACAAAGATCTGTACCAGGACACCATGGTGGAGCCATCCATCTACAGAAACCCACCAGAGAGATGTCCCCGTCCTCTGTATTCCCGGGATTCCACACAGGAAGGTCACACCATCCCTCACCATCATCAGGTAGATGACTGACAATTATTGGTAGTTCTAATTTGTACATAGCATGTTTGTTACAATGAATGTTTAATTATATCTTTCAGAGTGGAAACCTCGGGGATTATAATATTGTTGTTAAAGAAGAGTATAAAGAGGAAGATGAGGAGTATGGAGTGATGGAGGAGTTGTCAGAAGGACACAAGGATAGGATGGAGCCACCTAATACCAGGAACCCACCAGAGAGATGTCCCCGTCCTCTGTATTCCCGGGATTCCACACAGGAAGGTCACACCATCCCTCACTGTTACAAGGTTGGTGGGATGGAGCATTTAGAAAATAAATTGTGAAGATGATGTGTGTATTATAATGTGAGCTTATAGTTTACCAATTAAATGTTATTTCTTTTTCTTGGTTTAGGGTGAAGATTTGATAGATATAAAAGTTGAGATTAAAGCAGAAGAAGAAGAGAGGTATGTGAGGGATGATCAGCAGTCTATGGAGGAGGATGGAATAACGGGGACATTTATAGAGGAGGACACTCCTACAGAGATCAGCACAGGTGGGTCATTAACACTAAATTCATTCCTCCACCCATACTGCTCACTGATTGGTCCAGAGTAGGACGGGGACTGGGTGATATCAGCCTGTAATCCCCTGGTCACTTTCCTGAGCTGTGTTCCCTGTCCTGTATTCCTGTATTTCTCTCCGATAATCTTCCTTCTCTGTGCTGCTGACACAATTTATGTCTCTAGACTGGATTTATCGAGATTCTGGGTTTCAGCTGGAAGCATAAAGTTGATTTTCACCATACGTGTTACCAGACCTAGGCACATGGGAAATTAATCTTGAGTCTCCTTCCCCATGCCCGGGTTTAGTAAGATCCCTGATAGAACAATTCTCCCAGAGTTACTTGCTCTCGGTGTGGGACCTCTGCAACTTGTCTCATGTGAACATGATTCCTCTGATTACTGAATACCAATATTTTGACTCCTGACCTTTACACTGTATCATTTATGTTGTACATGACATACTGTTGGCCCTTGCATTATATACTCTATGTTGTACATTACATCATTCCCTTAGTCTGCCTGTAAAGTGGCACATCTGTACCATGTATAGAACCTGCTGCAGCAATAATGACATTTATAAGGATAAAAACGAGTCAGTTCACATTCAAAGTGATACTAAAATCTCGTTTTTCAGTTTTGTTAAAAATACCAAACATTATACTGACCTCCTCTGTGTAGTTGGTTTTGCACAGAGCAGACCAGATACTCCTCTTCTTAGGTCCCTGTTTGGCACTACTGTCCCCTCCCTCCTGACAAGTGCCCCCACAGCAAGCAGCTGGATGTGGGGGAACCTAAGTCAAGCTGCAGCTCCCTGGGTTCATTCAGACACGGAGCCACAGCCCGGCACCACCCCCCCCTCCTCATTGGCTCACTAAATTTGATTGACAGCGGAGAAGCCAATGGGCCACGCTGCTGTCTCAGCCATTGAGGATGGGGGAGTCTCAGACAGCTGAGACACTTCTGCAACCTAGCTGGATCGAGATGGGGCTCAAGTAAGTATTATGGGGCTGAGGGAGGCTGCTGCACACACAAGGCTTTTTATCTTAACGCATAGAATGCACCTTCTGCCTTTACAACCACTTTAAATTGCTGACAATACAATACCATTGCCAGCAATAGAACAACGTTAAAAGGAAACAGAGTGGGGGTCCCCCCCCCCCCCAAAATCCATACTTTACCATTATTCCAGCATGCAGCCCAGCAAGTCAATAAAGGGGGAACAAGTGAGCGCCAGTCCTCCTAAACCATACTAGACCACATGACCCACCCCCCATGTTGCTGGGGACAAGAGCCTGCTCTCCACAACCCTGGCAGGTGGCTTATCAGAATCTGGAAGCCCCCTTTAACAAGAAAGCCCCCAGATCCTGGCCCCCCCCATGTGAATGAATAGGCAGTTTTTGACAATTGCTTTAATAAAAATAAAAAAACAGTGCCCCCCCAGATGTAAATCCATTGTCAATCACAACACCAACTCCATCGCCAGACTTGAAGAAAAAAAAAAAAAAAAGATCCGCTGTCAACTAAGACAAACTGCCAAATGCCTGGCTTGCCGTTTGACAGTTCTTATATAGCTAAGGGGTGGAGCCACCTTATGACATCACCTGGTGGCAACGCCCCTTGTAACATCAACAACCCAGCATGCATCGGTCGGTGGCATCACAAGGGGGACTGTGTGACCAGGTGACATTGCCAGGTGGCTCCGCCCCTTACCTATATAAGAACTGTCAAATAGCAAGCCAGGCATTTGTCAGTTTTCCTTAGTTAACAGCGGATCATTTTTATTTTCCAGGGTTCGTATGGTCATGAAAATCCTGGAAAAGTCATGGAAAATGAGTAAACCCCCCTAAGTTTTGGAAAAGTCATGGAATTTTGTGCAACTATTTAATTTAGAAAATATTTCTCCGGGCCCCTTGTATTCCGTGGGAGTGGGGGACAGTAAGTAGACTATTTTCTCTGTTTTGGGTTTAGGCGGATTAATCAGCCGCAGCGCACTGCACAGCTGAAGCCTGGACACCGGCCTCTTCAATATGAATAGACCGTGACAGGCTGGGAACTCTGCAGCGGATTGATCCGCCTAAACCTGAAACCAAGAAATAGTGCACTTACTGTCCCGCTCCCAGGGGCGTACCAGTGGGGAGGGAGGGGGGGGGGTGCGCTCACTGGGGGGTGTCAGGCCGGTGTCCGCCGGGCCGCCCGCATCTCCGTGTGAAGAAGGCAGCTCCAGAGGCAGGAAGGTCAGTGAGAGTGCCCGACGGGTCTCGTTTGTGTGCTGGATAGGAGGGGGATGGGATGGGACAGCTGCATATAGATGAATTGAACTTTCCATATTCTTCATGCTGTCGCTGAATGCCTGTTACTCCTCCTCTCAGCGGCTGCAGGACAACTTCCCTTGCTGGCCCCCCTCAGTGCTATTAAACCCCCCCCCTCAGTGCTATTAACCCCACCCCCTTAGTGCTATTAACCCCACCACCCCAGTGCTCTTTAGCCCCCCCAGTGTTCTTAACCTCCCCCCGTGCTCTCAGCCCCCCCCCCGTGCTCTTCAGCTCCTCACAGTGCTTTTCATCCCCCCCCATTCTCTCTGGCTCCCCCAGTGCTCTCCACCCCCCTGTGCTCCCTGGCTCCCCCCTCAGTGATTTCCAGTTCCCCCCCAGACAGTCCGCAGTCTCTGACCATCTCTTGTATCATGTCTGCAGCCTCTGTCCACCTCCTGTATCATGTCTGCTAAAACGTTTGACATTTCGAACATGGGAGAGGCAGCGCTGTCTAGTCACGCTAAAGGTGCAAAGCACCAGTCTGCAGCTGCGTGCTTGACCGCTTCCAATCCGATCGCTGGCTTTTTCACCCAAGCTGCAGCAGCGGTGCTTCCATCTCATACACTGTAAAACAAGGGACCATTTTGAGTCACGCTGTATCCAGAAACGAAAACCTAACTGCAGAGGTACTGTACACTACCAAGATTGTCATTTATTTTAGTAAAAATATGCTGGGTGTGACATGGATTTTCTTCTTATTTAACATGTATACATAGACATTTCATGTAACTTTAGGTCATGAATATTTACGTGTCATAAGTCATGGAATATTTATTGGTGAAAATGTGTATGAACCCTGATTTTGTTTTTTCAGTCCGGCGGTGGCGTCATGATTAACGATGGATTTACCCCGGGGGACACTTTAAAAAAAAAAAAAAACAAAGGAAAACTGCCTCCTGATTTTATTTATTTTTACACATATTTGGTGAATGGGTAGGGGTACCATGTACCCCATATTCATTCACATGGGCAGGTTGGGATTTGGGGGTCCCCTTGTTAAAGGGGGCTTCCAGATTCTGATAAGCCCCTTGCCGGCAGACTCCCACAACCACTGGACAGGGTTGTGGGGAAGAGACCTTTGTCATCAACATGGGGACAAGGTGCTTTGGGGTGGAGGGGGGCAGAGCCCCCTCTTCCCCAAAGCACCCACCCCCCATGTTAAGGGCATGTGGCCTGGTAGGGTTCTGGAGGTTGGGGCGCTCACTTGTCTCCCCCCCCTTTCCTGGCCTGCCAGACTTTATGCTCGGATAAGGGTCTGGTATGTATTTTGGGGGGACCCCACATTGTTTTTCTTTATTTTGCTGTGGGGTTCCCATTAAAATCCATACCAGGTAAGACCCCTACGCTTTTTTTTTTTCCTTTTTTTGCCGGAATGTATTTTTCTTATTCAGCTGTCAGTAAGGAAGTCCATTGACAGCTGATGACTTATCAGTTGTTATGGACGCGGCGGCTGGCTTCCTGGCCTTGCTCCTTAACAACCAGCTATTCACTGTGCCCTGATTGGGCAAAGCTTTGCCCAATCAGGGCTTAGAACGCACGGTGCAGCGCTCAGTGCATTGCAGGGCATTTAGTGGGGTGAACACCTGCTGAACGATCTGCAAAATCTGTTCTTTTGCGAACAGGTGAACAGGCGATGTTCGGTCCAAACTTTTGCTCGGCCTAAACCGTCCGCCCAACTCTATTGTTCTCCCCTCATTTTCACTCTCTGACCTCTGGTGGGGTTCAGCTCTGCTGTTATTCATGACTAAATCATGGACTAAATAAGGAAGTGCAGGACTTCTTGTGTTGGGAAGATGGCAATGAGTGATAGAGGGGGAGGGGACACTCGTCCTATAATCCCCTCATCACTGTCACTCCAATAAAAGACAGTTCTCGTTGTTTCCTCACTCTCTGACTAAGGTCCATGGATAAAGAAATTAACTGGTAGAAGATCAGAGGACCCATTTACTAGTTACCTTGAGGGTGGAATTGTAAGATACTCAGAGACAAAGCTGTCTGATGTGGGCGGAGTCCTGGTTTAGGGGAACCAATCTGCTGATGTCTAGTAATAATCTTTGTATTTCTATTTTAGTAGATGGACGGGAGATGAGAAAAACCTCAGAGGATTGTCTCACTTTGTCTCCAGACTGTAAAGTAGAAGATGAGGACATCACACAGTATAGTCCAGGAGAAAACCCGGCTACCTCAAATGTCCATCCGGCACCACACAGTGTAGATGGACCATCGTATTCCTCTTATCCTGAGGAACCTCAGACTGTGAGGGACAGTGCTGTCCTGCCATTTGATAAGAGGTTTTCCTGTACTGAGTGTGGGAAGTGTTTCTCTTTTAAATCTGGTCTTAATGTGCATAAAAGATGTCACACAGGGGAGAAGCCGTATTCCTGTCCTGAGTGCAGGAAATGTTTTTCACATATTTCCCATCTTTACAGACATCAGAAATCTCACACAGGGGAGAAGTCACTTTCCTGTCCTGAGTGCGGGAAATGTTTCTCACAGATGTACAATCTTTACACACATCAGAGATCTCACACAGGGGAGAAGCCTTATTCCTGTCCTGAGTGCGGGAAATTTTTTTCAAGAAAGTCCAGTCTTTACACACATCAGAGATTGCACACGGGGGAGAAGCCACTTTCCTGTTCTGAGTGCGGGAAATGTTTTTCAAATAAATCCAATCTTAAAACACATCAGAGATCTCACACAGGACAGAAGTCCTATTCCTGTCCTCAGTGTGGGAAATGTTTTTCACGTAATTCCAGTCTTTACACACATCAGAGATCTCACATGGGGGAGAAGCCGTATTCCTGTCCTGAGTGTGGAAAATGTTTTTCACGTAATTCTAGTCTTTACGCACATCAGAGATCTCACATGGGGGAAAAGCCATATTCCTGTCATGAGTGTGGGAAAAGTTTTTCAGTGAAGTCCAATCTTAACACACATCAGAGATCTCACACAGGGGAGAAGCCGTATTCCTGTCTTGAGTGTGGTAAATGTTTTTCAGTTAAGTCCAATCTTAACACACATCAGAGATTGCACACGGGGGAGAAGCCACTTTCCTGTCCTGAGTGAGGGAATTGTTCCTCACTGAAGTCCTGTCTTCCTGTACATCAGGGATCCCACACAACCCTCGGGGTGTATTAATGCCTTGAGTACGGGAAATGTCTTCTATATGAATGTTGCTGGACATCACAGCTCTCATGTGGGGTAGAAGCACACTCTGATATACACCTCAGATATACTCCATGGCTGATCTTCATCATGTAAGAAACACTTCATAAGGAGATCACCAAAGACATGGATGAAGTGTTGTACCGTGTTGGCCATTGATAGCAGGAGAAAAATAAACATGTCATTACCTTTCATTGGCTGAGTATATTTTTTGGTGTAAGCTTTACAAACACTTAAAAAAAAAAGTTGGAAGAATGTGAGAAGCTATCATCCATCCTTGACAAATGTTGGTTGAATTTGACTCCATACAGTGATTTTCTATGATCTTTCTCCAGATCATAGAAAGGCTCCAGGCTCCACCTAGTGACCATAAGGCCATGTTGCACTATTCTTCCTGATTTTGGTATTTCAGGAAAAATGCTGCATTGCGGTCACTACATGGAGCTGACGATCATAGGAAAGCCCTGTGACTATATTAGTAATTTGTAATGGTGGAATGAATGCTTGTCACAGTCTTCCAACAATTTATTTTAGAAATCCACTCCTTAATTGACTTAAATCAGGCATGGATCCTACAAATAACTAAGAGATCGTACTCGTACAATGAATTCATCAGGCATGGTTCCTACAAATAACTGAGAGATCGTACTCATACAATGACTTATTAGGCATGGTTCCTACAAATAACTGAGAGATCATACTCGTACAATGATTTCATCGGGCATGGTTGCTACAAATAACTGAGAGATCATACTCATACAATGACTTCATCAGGCATGGATACTACAAAAAACTGGGAGATTGTACTCATACAATGACTTCATTGGGCATGGTTCCTACAAATAACTGAGAGATCGTACTCATACAATGATTTAATCAGGCATGGTTCCTACAAATAACTGAGAGATCGTACTCACACAATGACTTATTAGGCATGGTTCCTACAAATAACTGAGAGATCATACTCGTACAATGATTTCATCGGGCATGGTTGCTACAAATAACTGGGAGATCATACTCATACAATGACTTCATCAGGCATGGATACTACAAAAAACTGGGAGATTGTACTCATACAATGACTTCATTGGGCATGGTTCCTACAAATAACTGAGAGATCGTACTCATACAATGATTTCATCAGGCATGGTTCCTACAAATAACTGGGAGATTGTACTCATACAATGACTTCATCAGGCATGGTTCCTACAAATAACAGAGATTGTACTCATAGAATGACTTCATCAGGCACGGTTCCTACAAATAACTCAGAGATCGTACTCATACAATGATTTCATCAGGCATGGTTCCTACAAATAACAGAGAGATCGTATTCATACAATGACTTCATCGGGCATGGTTCCTACAAATAACTGAGATCATACTCATACAATGACTTCATCAGGCATGGCTCCTACAAATAACTGAGATCATACTCATACAATGACTTCATCAGGCATGGCTCCTACAAACATCTGGGAGATCGTACTCATACAATGGCTTCATCAGGCATCGCTCCTACAAATAACTGAGAGATCATACTCATACAATGGCTTCATCAGGCATCGCTCCTACAAATAACTGAGATCATACTCCTACAATGACTTCATCAGGCATGGCTCCTACAAATATCTGAGAGATCGTACTCATACAATGACTTCTTCAGGCATGGCTCCTACAAATATCTGAGAGATCGTACTCATACAATGACTTCATCAGGCATCGCTCCTACAAATAACTGAGATCATACTCATACAATGACTTCATCAGGCATCGCTCTTACAAATAACTGAGATCATACTCATACAATGACTTCATCAGGCATGGCTCCTACAAATATCTGGAAGATCGTACTCATACAATCACTTCATCAGGCATGGCTCCTACAAATATCTGGAAGATCGTACTCATACAATGACTTCATTAGGCATCGCTCCTACAAATAACTGAGATCATACTCATACAATGACTTCATCAGGCATGGTTCCTACAAATAACTGAGAGATCATAGTCATACAATTACTTATGCATGGTTTCTACAAATACCTGAGAGATCATACTAATACAATGACTTAATCAAAAATGGCTCCTACAAATAACTGAGAGATTGTACTCATACAGTGACTTCATCAGGCATAGTTCCTACAAATAACTGAGAGATCCTACTTGCACAATGACTTCATCAGGCATGGTTCCTACAAACAACTGAGAGATCATACTAATACAATTACTTAATTAGGCATGGTTCCTACAAATAACAGATTGTACTGCTTATGGATGTCCTGCCCACAATGTACATCAAACAGGCAACCCGTGCATGCAGAGCGATGTACTTGCACATTGCTGGCCTCTTCAGGGTTTTAGGAGGTGTGCATGTGCATCCCAGTCCCAACCCCCACTGTGATTAGACACAGCATGTCAGTTGTATCCAATCACAGCCCAGAGCTCTGTCATCAAAACCGGGCCCTGCACAGTGGGAATGATCTCTTTGTTCCTTCTCCCTGCAAAGCATGGAATAGGAACACATTGATTTATAGTAACAATCAGAACACATTAGACACATTCATTTATAACTAAAGGCAAAACTTTTTTTTAGTTTTATATAGAGGGAGAGGGATTAGCACCCCTGTAAGTTTTTATTGCTGCCTGTGTCCCCATTAGGGAGAGTCACCCTCTCTGTTTTTCCTGTTTACCATTATCATCGAATGTAATAAAAAAATCCTAAGTTTTTGGTTGCCCCCAGAAAAGTAATAGAGAGGAAACCTCCCAATGGGGATACTAGTTCTGGTGACCTGGGGGGTCCCCAAGGAACTCCCTTCATTTGCATGTATTAAATCCCCCCGATGGGGCACAGATGGCAAAAAACAATCTGACAGGAGTTATCACCCTTTCTTACTCTATTCAAAATGAGAAAGAAAGTTTTGCCTATAGTTCTACTTTAACACATTCTTGGGCACACAGTTAACCCTTTGATTGCCCCTCGATCTTAACCCTTTCCCAGCCGGTGTCATTAGTACAGTGACAGTGTATAGTATTATCACTGATCATAGGGTTGCACCAATACCGTTTTTTTCAGCGAGTACGAGTACCGATACTTACAGTCAAGTACTCACCAATACCGGTGGAAGTGATGTCAGCTTTGGGGGTGGAGCATCTCTACATCTTCTCCAACCCTGTGAGCACCTCCAGCAGCCCTGATTTCCTATTATCGGCGGACCGGGACACCTATGTAGATTATTTTGCATGTGGCCAGATATGTACTGTGAGTTCTATCATTTTTAAACTGCCCACTAGATTGCGCTTGGGACAAGAATTGAACTACATTCCTGTTTGAATCAAATGCGATTCTTTGCAGTGCGATTTGTGCCCATTCATTTTGTATTGATGCAAATTGCACAACAAAGTATCGGTTTTGTTATCGGGAACAGGGCTGGTTCACACTACCATGACCAGAAAGTCGCCCCGTGACTTCAAGAGACTTGTTTAGAGACTTGGAAGAGACTTGGAAGAGACTTGTTTAGAGACTTGGAAGAGACTTGTGCACTACTTTGAAGAGACAGGCGACTTTGTCTGTGGGGAATGCCTGGCTAATCTCTTTCTTCTTCCTGGAAAGTCTGATAACAAGTTGTGTCAATTAAGATAAGGAGGCGACTCCCATTGAAGTATATGGGACAAGTCGGATCACAGGTCGCCTCAAAGTAGTACAGGACCCTTTTCTGAAGTAGGAGCGACTTCAGTAGTGCCAATTAAGACGGCACTGATTGATTAACATTGCTTTTGTTATGTCAAGCGACCTGGAGCGACCTGGGGCTACACAAGTCGCCTCACAAGTCGTGCTAGTGTGAATGGGCTCTTACATGAGTACCAATCATCACACAAATGTTTGGTATTTCCCATATTCCAGTATTTCTGATGGCCATTCTTCTCATCCAGGGATTGGCTGAGGCTGTATTCAGGACCAGTTTAGACTCCGCCCTCTCCTGCTTACTATGTTTCTATAAAGTTCTGGAAAGACAGGGGGAGACAGAGAAGCCTGCATCTACAGAACTCAGAGAAGGAAAAACACAATCATGTCTCCACTTCTAACAGCGAGCCAACAACTAAATTTACCTCATTTACAGCACCTGACCTAGGAGGGCGCTACATATATAAAAAAACTTCCTTTACCTTGCAAAGTTTTTTTCACATCACCTTCTTTTAAACATCACATGTTAGAGTATATGACTCATTTCTCAGATGTTCACAGGCTTCACAGACAGGCACAATCATTTCTCGGCCTCCCTTTCTACACAAACATGAAGGGAGGGGGTGAGGAATCTGGACAGACACAAGCAGGCTCTCTCTCTCATTCAGTCTCAAATCCCTCTCTGCTATAAATGATTTCTTAATTAAACATACAAAAACTTTCTAACAAAGACTTCTGTCTTTCTCATACCATTCTTCAACCACATTATCCTGCAGAAAGGGGCCACTGCCATCATTGAATACCCTTTCCATGAAGGGGTGTACTTGGTCAGCAGCAATGTTTAGGTAAGTCGTATATATAAAGTAACATCTACATGAATTGCAGGACCCAGGGATTCCCTACAGAACGGAACAAAGCATCGCACAGCCTCTGCCACCTTACCTTCTTCCCATACTGCATCCTGGTGCCCCTGTTGTAAAATTTTGTCGGACCCGTGAAAAAATCGGACCTCGTCACTTCCGGTTATAGAGCATCACAAAACAGCGGATGGGAGTCGTCCGTGCGCATGCGCAGAAGACACTTTTCGAGGTTTGGCAAAATTATAACAGAGAGCGGACAGCTGATTGAGAGGAGGCGGGGCTGAGGTGCGACGGAGGACGGAGGACACATATGCAGAGCTGGTGGAGGAGGCGGGACAGAGGTGCGGCCGTGTAATATATGCAGGACTTTAGCGACTCCTTATGTTTTATTATCTTTAGCAATTATCGTATTATTTATCCTTAGGATTTCATTACATTTAGTATTTCTTATTTTGTATTATATAAATAGTAAATGTAATGAAATCCTAAGGATAAATAATACGATAATTACTAAAGATAATAAAACAAGGAGTCGCTAAAGTCCTGCATTTATTACACGGCCGCACCTCCGTCCCGCCTCCTCTCCCGCCTCCTCTATTCAGCTCTGCAGATGACGCGACGGTGTCTTCCGTCCCACCTCAGCCCCGCCTTCTCTCATTCAGCTGCCCGCTATGTGTTATAAGTTTACCAAACCAAGATAACGTCTTATGCGCATGCGCACTTGAGACTCCTATAACCGGAAGTGACGAGGTCCGATTTTTTCACGGGTCCGAGAAAATTTTAGAACACCACCTCTTTCCCAGGTAGGCAAATGACGCACACACAACCCAGGACATCCACATGATGGAAGAAGGTGGCCTGGTCTGATGGATCACATTTTCTTTTACATTGCGCTGTGGTCCAGTTCTGATGCTCACATGCCCATTGTAGACACTTTTGTCTGTGGAGATGGGTCAGCACCAGCACCTTGACTGGTCTGCGGCTTCACAGCTCCATACACAGCAAACTGTGATACCCATTTTATTGCTTTCAACACATCAACTTCAGGGACAACATGTTTACCTGCTGCCTAATAAATCCCACCAAATTGTCAGATGCCGCTGTAACAAGATAACCAATGGTATTCATTGAACCTCTCAGTGGTTATAAATGTATGGCTGATTGGTGTATATTGGCCGCCCTATGCGCATAGTGCAACAACGTGCTACAAAGTGAAAATGGGGACTTAAAATATCTGAGGAATGCCCTGTAAAAAGAAAAAAATACACATTTATGTATTTTACAAATGTGCTCTGTGCTCTGCCAGCATCTGGCCTCTGAAGCTGGAGGTGTGTGGTAAACATGAATGGGGGGGGGGGGGGGATCACAGGTCCAGCTCTCCTCTGATCACAGAACTCCATGGCATTCCACCGGCTACACAAGGCCAAGCCACCCCACATGTGCGTCCTTGCAGCTCTGGTTCTGTGCTGAGCGCACACTCGCTGTGTTCTCCCAGTACCCTGACTGAGCTGTCACTGACAGCTCCCAATCTATCTTTGTGGTCGGGAGCCACGGGGATGGACTTCCAATTGTGTGACCACTGTGACAGCTAATCACAGCAATTGTGTAATCGGGAAGCCACCTCCCAATGCTGACACCCACTTAAAGGGCCACCAGGAGGTTAACAAAATGCAACCAAATTCAGCCTGTAAAGAAAATCATTATTACTTACCTTGGGGGGCACCACTGAACTCCGCTGTCTGCAAAAGATAAGCTTGCTGAAGACGCTTCCACATCCGGCATACTTCCAGGAACCCCACGGCACTGTGCCACCCCTTCCATTGGCCCCTATGTCACCAAATCCGGCATACTACCAGGAACCCCACGGCACTGTGCCACCCCTTCCATTGGCCCCTATTTCACCAAATCCGGCATACTTCCAGGAACCCCGCGGCACTGTGCCACCCCTTCCATTGGCCCCTATGTCACCAAATCCGCCATACTTCCAGGTACCCCACGGCACTTTGTCACCCCTTCCATTGGCCCCTATGTCACCAAATCCAGCATACTTCCATGAACCCCACGGCACTGTGTCACCCCTTCCATTGGCCCCTATGTCATCAAATCCGGCATACTTCCAGGAACCCCGCGGCACTGTGCCACCCCTTCCATTGGCCCCTATGTCACCAAATCCGCCATACTTCCAGGTACCCCACGGCACTTTGTCACCCCTTCCATTGGCCCCTATGTCACCAAATCCAGCATACTTCCATGAACCCCACGGCACTGTGTCACCCCTTCCATTGGCCCCTATGTCATCAAATCCGGCATACTTCCAGGTACCCCGCGGCACTGTGTCACCCCTTCCATTGGCCCCTATGTCACCAAATCCGGCAAACTTCCAGGAACCCCGCGGCACTGTGCCACCCCTTCCATTGGCCCCTATGTCACCAAATCCAGCATACTTCCAGGAACCCCGCGGCACTGTGCCACCCCTTCCATTGGCCCCTATGTCACCAAATCCGGCATACTTCAAGGTACCCCGCGGCACTGTGTCACCCCTTCCATTGGCCCCGATGTCACTACTGTGACTTTTAATGGTGCAGGAGCCAGAAGACAACAGGAACAGCAGGGGGCGCACTCCTGGAAGTGTGCTGGATGCTAAAGAAAGACAAAGAAGCTCGGCAGCATAGAGTGGTAAGTATTTTATTTTTTTTAGGCTTGCCTTTTTAGTGAGTCACTTCAAAGTGGACCCAGAATCAGAATTTATTTTTTCATGTTAGGTGCATGTATGTCCTTGTGACATTTCCAAGTATTTATAACCTCTAAAGATATCACAGTACTCCTCCTGACATTGTATTCATTGGGTGGATGGAGCCATCTCTGTTCATATAGCATTCAGGGTCAGCAATTACTTCCTGGACTGCAATTCCAGCTCAGAGGTGTCACAATTATGTACTTACAACATTGGCCACACGGTGGCAGTGTTTCCCAGCAATACAGCCGAGCTGCAGTGATAAAATTGGCCACACGATGGCAGTGTTTCCCAGCAATACAGCCGAGCTGCAGTTTTAAAATTGGCCACACGGTGGCAGTGTTTCCCGGCAATATAGGTGGCTGCAGTTACAAAATTGACCACACAGTGGCGATGTTTCCCAGCAATACAGACGAGCTGCAGTTATAAAATTGGCCACATGGTGGCAGTGTTTCCCGACAATACAGCCGAGCTGCAAATACAAAATTGGCCACACGGTGGCAGTGTTTCCCGGCAATACAGCCGAGCTGCAAATACAAAATTGGCCACACGGTGGCAGTGTTTCCCAACAATACAGACGAGCTGCAGTTATAAAATTAGCCACATGGTAGCAGTGTTTCCCGGCAATACAGCCGAGCTGCAATTACAAAATTGGCCACACGGTGGCGGTGTTTCCCGGCAATACAGCCGAGCTGCAATTACAAAATTGGCCACACGGTGGCAGTGTTTCCCGACAATACAGATGAGCTGCAGTTATAAAATTGGCCAAACGGTGGCAGTGTTTCCCAGCAATACAGCCGAGCTGTAATTACAAAATTGACCACACAGTGGCAGTGTTTCCCAGCAATACAGCCGAGCTGCAGTTATAAAGTTAGCCACACGGTGGCAGTGTTTCCCGGCAACATAGGTGGCTGCAGTTATAAAATTGGCCACACGGTGGCAGTGTTTCCCAGCAATACAGACAAGCTGCAGTTATAAAATTGGCCGTACGGTGGCAGTGTTTCCCGACAAACCTTCAGTTTCTATTAGAGATAATATTTGACATGTGACTGTTCCATTTTTTGTTGTTGGAGAGAATTGGAACTGCACTGATATTGTTATAAAAATACCAACAATTACAAATCTGCATTTTATTTACATTGTAAAACGTCCATATATATGTCTCATTTATTTAACCTCTTGCTGTCTAGGACATTTTTCACATCCATGTACAAATTAACAATTCTTTTTTTTTTGCAGAGCGCCAGCCACAGCATTGCACCTAATGATTGCAGAGCACCAGCCACAGCATTGTCCCCAATGATTGCAGAGCACCAGCCACAGCATTGTCCCCAATGATTGCAGAGCACCAGCCACAGCATTGTCCCCAATTATTGCAGAGTGCCAGCGATCCCCCCGCACTTACCTCACGGACGGTCTCGCAGCTTCACTTCAGTCCCCGGCTCCCCGCGTCTCCGAGTCTTCAGTCCTCCCGCGGCGCCTCCTCCTCGACCAATGGCATGGTGTTTGCCTTTCGGTCAATCAGGAAGCGGGAGGACCCGCTCCCTGATTGGCCAGGAGGAGGATCCGTGTGACAATAGCAAATTCTCATTCGCTATTGTCACAGAATGGGCGGGTCGGGGCGCACTGCTCCGCTCCCTGGCCGTCACGTCTGCGGCTGCGGTCCGAGTGCGGGACATTCAATTGTACTGCGCTCGGACGCGCAGGGGGATTCAGCAGGTTCTGCAAACTTGCAGAAAGTTAGTAACCGGTTCTATGGAACCGGTGCGAACCGGCTGAATCCCACCACTGGTTACAGCTTATCGGTAAATGTGATTTCTGCTGGTAGAATTCTTCTCTCACACTCAGCGGAGATACCCGCCTGACAGGGTAGTGAAGGGCTCACTTAGTTATAGCTATTAGCGGCCGCTCGCCCGCCCACCCGGTGTGTTAGTTCATTTATACACATAGTCGTAGTAGTGACACCACCGGGGGGCAGGACTTTTCAAACCTGGGCTGCGCCCGCTGCGGCCATCATTAATTTCGGCATCTTTAACCCATTTTCGGCCGAAATGGAATAGGCCCATTATGTAACTAGTAAAAAACTTTATTGATAGAAAAATTCCCTGACTAAGGAACACATGAATGAAATTAGAACATCACCTCCACCAAACAGCATAAATAACAACACATAAAATGTGACAATGGTTAAAAAATGTCCAAACTGAAGACCAATCCAGAGTGCACTAACATGTATGATGTACTCCCGAGTGGTTGTGCAGGGTATCAACTACTCCACAAGGAAGTTACAAGTGTTGATCCTCAAGGGTGTAAATCAAGCAGTGCATACTACCATAAGGTAGGGATTAATCCGACATCCTCATGCTAAAATAAAACAGTGTGTGATATAGAGCATTCCTCATAAAATTCAGTGGAAGTTTGGTACCGATGAACGGAGATACTATTGAGCAATATGGGATCCAGAAGGAAAGGGAGCATCAATGCTGCACAGACAATTAGTCTTCATGAAGTAATTAGAGATACGGAAAGTACCCACAAAACGTATGACACTTGATGTGAATAATGAAGTGGTTGGCAGCATCAGTAGTGGAAAAGCAATTGAAGCAAGCTATATTATTATTGGTATTATTGATCCGCATCTATAATTTGATTAGATAATTCTCTAGAGTGGTTTTCTCTTTATACCACCACTGCACCTTATATATCTAGTAGTTGTTTACTACTAGATTGAAATATATATATATTTATCTTTTTATTTAAACTTTATTTCTGATATTACATACAATGCAGGTCCAACAGCCCTACTTTGAAAGTAAGGAGGCCTGTTTATTCACACACAGGCACAAAGAGATATACACTGTGGGACAATCCCCCCTCCCCCTTAGCAGCCAATCCACATACACATATACATCCATAACAAGTTGATCTTAAGGCAGACAGAAACAATAGAAACATTGGGATACAGGTACTTAACAATAACAAACCCCACCCCAGCTCACTATCTAGCAAGGGTTTATGAGTCACTCCTGCAATATTCTGGCAATAGGGGCCAGGGAAACTGGACAAGGATTTATGCCTTTCCTCCGCTGAAACTCCTGCCGAGCCTTCTACGCAGGATAGAGGTGGAAGAGATTCCAGTCATTCTGGTGGCCCCAGACTGGCCTCACCGGTCTTGGTACGCAGACCTGGTAAGGTTGGTCACCGATGCTCCTTGGAGACCTCCTCTCAGGGAAGATCTGCTGTCTCAAGGGCCGATATTCCATCCTGATTTACAGTCGCTTGCTTTAACGTCATGGCTTTCTGACTCTGTGGCTATTGAAGGCCAGGAAGTTGAACTCCAGGAAGATATATCATCGTACATGGAAATCGTACATTTCATGGTGTGAATCGCTGAAGGTGTATCCTTGCTTGTTTTTAATAGCTAGGGTTTTGGCCTTTCTACAAAAAGGGGTTGAACAGAGGCTGGCTTTGGGCACTATCACGGGCCAAGTGTCGACTTTGGCTATATATTTCCAACGCCCGTTAGCTATGCATGCCTTGATTCACACTTTCATTCAGGGAGTGCGCCATATGGCTACTCCGAGATGATCCCCGCTACTTCTGTGGGATCTGAATTTGGTATTTCTGTTCTTAAAGAGCCTCCTTTTGAGAACATTCGGGAGATTTCTCTTCTTTTATTGTCTCAGAAGGTTGCCTTTTTGGTGGCTATCACTTTTGCCCGCAGAGTATCAGAATTGGCGGAGTTGTCTTGCCGCTCACCTTATCTGGCGGTTCACAAAGATAAGGTGGTACTCTGACCTAATCATTCTTTTCTTCCTAAGGTGGTTTCTGATTTTCATTTGAATGAAGACATTGCGCTGCCTTCACTCTGTCCCAAGCCCAAGCATCCCAAGGAAATTGCCTTGCATTCTTTGGAAGTGGTTCCGGCGATCAGGGTTTACCTGGCGGCCACTGAGTCTTTCAGAAAATCAGAGGCTCTTTTTGTCCTTACCGAGGGACCTCGCAAAGGATTGGCCGCGTCTGCAGGCAGACGGTTGTTCAGGCTTATTCACTGAAGGGTCAGGTTCCTCATTTCCCTGTGAAGGTGCATTCTACTAGAGCACTGACTGCTTCTTGGGCTTTTCGCCATCAGGCGTCAGTGATGCAAGTTTGCAAGGCGGCAACTTGGTCGTCTGTGCATATGTTCACAAAATTCTACAAAGTTAACGCGTTAGCATCTTCAGATGACTCTTTTGGTCGCAAGGTTTGGCAGGCTGCTGTTTAAAAGAGAACCTTTTTTTTTTTTTGCTTCTCTATGAGGGTGTTCTAGGTGAGCTCCAGTTGTTCCTGGTTGAGCTCCATGTCACCTGGTTGGCTAAGTTTAGCCTTTGGGGAATTTCGTTCTTTTTTGCCTTGTTTTTCCCACCCCTCATTCATATACTGCTTTGGGACGTCCCAATGGTCTAAGAAGATATGGAGCTGCGTCTGTCAATGGACGATAGAGAAAACTGGATTTTTGTACTTACCGTAAAATCCTTTTCTCTGAAGTTCATTGACAGACGCAGCACCCACCCCTCTACTTATGAGAGAAATGGGGTTTTTTTTGTCTTCTAAACACTGCTTTCTGTGAATCTGAGGGCTGTAGCAGAGTGTGTGGGGTTATGCCTGCAGGGACAGCCCCATAGGCGTGGTAAAGCTTTTTCCTGCCTAGTGTCCTATTCCTGATGGGAGGAACATAACCCAATGGTCTAAGAATATATGGAGCTGCGTCTGTCAATGGATTTCAGAGAAAAGTATTTTACGGTAAGTACAAAAATCCAGTTATTACTGCTCGGGGGGAGACATTTTGTCACCTTTAATTTTGCAGTAAAATTGATTGCAGGTTTAGTCATGTAGAACATCTGTTATATGGATACAAAGAACCCCAGCCGAGAGTAAAGGGTGGAAATGGCTCCTGATCCCCAGATTTGGGCAATTATGTTACCAATATAAATGGAAAAAAAACCTGTGCTATGTGTAACAACTCAAATACCTACACAATTACTTATACCGGACTGCTGCTGTAACAAAGGTAAGTATTCTATTTATCAACTAGAAGAGCATTATGTGTCATAGCGCTGTCCTATTGTGTGTGCACATAAATTATCACAAATACACTAAAATATGTGGATACATTCATATATAAAGTGCTAGGGGCTCAAAATAATATCCTCTGCAGATCTACTGTTTCCACTTTACACCTACTTCATTGATCTTATGGTGTTTATCAATAATCTAAGAAAACTGAAGCATGTGAAAATTCATATACAACATAAAGTGCTTTGTGCTCAAGATGCTGTCCCCTGCAGATCCACTGCTTCCACTTTGTACCTATTTATTTATTTTATAATATTTGCTCCTATGATAAAAATCTGTGCAAATTCATGTAATTATACAATATTGTGTGCTCAATATAGTGTTCTCTGCAAGTCCACTGCTTCCACTTTGCACATACTTCAATGAATTTATATTGCTAAAAAAAAGTCCACAAATGAATGAAAAGTTGATAAGGTGTGAAAGTTCTCCGTGCTCCAAACTGTGCCAGCTGTAGTGTAGCCACGCCTTCTTCCACCTCTTACACACGTGATGGTTAGGGCGCCCCCTTAGTAGTGCTTCCCCACTCACCAGAGCAATATGACTCCCAGCTTTTCAGCTACCAGAGTCACAAACATCCTTCACACTCTCCTCACCTCCGATGGCAAAGGAACTGGATTCTCCTCGCTCACTCCTGCAAGTCTGCTGCACTTTCTGTCAGTCTCCCTCCTAGACTCGGCTTCCTCCTCCGACCGCTGTTCCAGCAGGAGCTCCGCCTCTTCATACACACTCAGGGAGGAGAGAAAGGGGAAGGATATACAGTACATACACACACAGCACAAGGCCATGTTCACACTACCAGACGTTTCTCAGGGCTGCAGTTCCTCTGAGCTCCACAAGGTGGTGATCTCACTTCTACCCAGACAGGAAGTCTCTATGGAATACAGACAGGAAGTGATGTCAGATTCTGACAGGACTTTCCATTTGGTAGGACGGAGACAGAGACCATTGAGTACTGTCCGTGATACTTTTTTTATTTGCACTACGGAGAGAGAAGACAATGCAGGAATTGGCGGCAGAGGAGGTAATACATAGATTAACCCCTTCAGGGGGATCAGTTGATGAATAATATATCTTGCTTCCAAAGCTGACCATACACGGTTCAGTTTTATCGTTCAGCCAGTGAGTAAAGAAACTGAACCAATTCCTGGGTCCATCCACACATTGGAGGGGGATGGGGTAATCCTCCCCACTGCACTATTGTATTCTGACAATGGGGGGTGCTCCTCCGCTCTCAGAATACACAGATCAGTGATGAAGCTATTGGCTGCAGCTTCTGATCGAGTGATCCGGCAGTGACCACACATGGATGGAAATGTGACCGATCCCTGCTGAACCAGCTGAATTTCCATGTATCTATGGTCACCTCCCCTCCCCCTCATCTCCTTCATTATGTAAGTCATGCTGAGATAATCTCCCATTGGCTGAGCAATATTCTCATTTGTCTCTGAGCTCCTTCTTGCTATTCCTCGTCCTGCCTGTTGTTTCCTTGGATTGATTTTCTGTGTAGTGACCCCGGCTTCATCTCTTGGATGCGCTCGTCTGTTGCTTGTCCTGACCTTTATCCTGATTCCTGGATCTCCTCCTCATCTCTCCTCCATATCCTCTTACACAGATTTTCTCCACACCTGCAGTGACCCTGGGGTGGAAAGTTGGCACCAGCATGCAGCAAAATCCATCCCCACCATTGGGAGCTCTGGAAATAATTGTCTGTTAGCAGAGATGTATAGTAACGAAGTAGAACTACTTAAGTACTGTACTTAAGTACTGAAATGCGGTATCTGTACTTTCCTAGAGTAGAATTTTTTTCTCCTACTTCTACTTTTACTTCACTACATTTTTTCGATGATTTCGATACTTCTACTCAAGTATTTTTTTTTTGTGCTGCATAGTTACTCGTTACTTTTAAAAAAATTACCACTACCAGAACAGTAGATGGCAGGTTGCATAAAGCTCAAAAAAATGTGTATAATGTCATTTGTAAATCAGCGCATACGAAAATAAAGGCTGTGTATAATAAAAGCTGCTATACCAAATCTTTCCAATAAAAAGAAAATATGAAACAAACAAATAAATGGTGCTACAGCGCTTAAAGTGCATCAAGAAACTACTAACAAACACAGGTTAATCATTTGAATAAATCATTTGAAATAATAAAAAACAATATGATGTTCATACTTTTGACTTCTTTCTTTAATAACTACATAACACAGTACTTGTACTTCTACTTTCAGTACTTGAGTAGAAATTTTTTTTCAAAACTACTGGTACTTTTTACTTTTAGTACTTAAGTAGCAAATTTTTTGAAAAAACTACTTGCAATACTTAAGTAAAAAAAATGTTGAATACTTTAGTACTTCTACTTAAGTAACTTTTTCTGCGAGCACTTCCACTTCTACTCAAGTAATTTTTTGATCGAGCACTTGTACTTTTACTCAAGTAGAAATTTCGAGTACTTTATACAAGTCTGTCTGTTATTTACACTCCATTCCTCCGCACGTCACCTGCTCACATGAGAGATTACTTTCACACATTCCTGACAGATTTCTGTATGGTAAAGGTCAAAGTTCACTCTTTATTTTAGAAGTGGGAGGCACCCGGGAACAATGATTTGGTTTGTATGGGAGCCTCAAATAGAGGACCCCTCAAATCTCCCCATCTAAATGTCCCTCCATCCAGAGTCTATATGTCCTATGACATCACACTGACCTCACAGCTCCTCCCCCCAATGTCCATCCATCTGTCTTTTTTTTCTCATGCTCTTAGGATGTGTTCGGACCCTTGGCATCCTCACTAGTAAAGTGGGTCTGTTGGTCCTGCGTTGTATGTAATGATGACAGAATGCCTGCAACAAACTTTTACTCTGCGCAGTGTGGGGGTCCTGTGTGGGTAAATTATACCTCAGTCTGAGGTGGGGCTTTAATCAAATGGAAACCTGAATGGTGAGGTGAGGAGGATTCTGGGAATTTCATTTGATTTTACTATTTGTGTTCAGATCTAGAGTTTTCCTCCTGTGAAGTCTGGAGATCACATGACCATCACATTGCCTCCACCTCCCTCCCTGATAGAATAGAGAAATACAAAGAAGATTCTAGAAGTCACCAGAGAGATCATAGAGGAGAGGTGAGCGGTGCTGGGAATTCTGGGACATTATCCAGTAACAGACAAGGGATGTGTCTGGATGGTGACTGTATCATTGTGTGTGTCAGGTTCCTATAAGGTGTCAGGATGTCACTGTCTATTTCTCCATGGAGGAGTGGGAGTATTTAGAACAGCCATCACTAAATGGCGGCCCGCGGGCCAGGTCCGGCCCCAATCACTCTCTTACCCGGCCCGCAGCGGTCGCGCCATTTAGATGCCTGTTCTTCTCTCAGCTGTCACGCTTTCACTTTCATCTTCACAGAGCCAACTGCGGGAGGCAGTGATTGGTTGCTAAGATAAAGGGCAGTCCAAGCAACCAATCACCAGCTTGCTGCTTCCGTCCACTATTCAGAGCTACTGTGACTCCCGTCCTCCTGTCTGTGTAAGGCAGGGGAAATGTGTGAAGAGAGAGAGGTGATGTGTGGCGAGGATGGAGCAGGAGGAAGCAGGGACTACAGCAGAACAAGGTGCAGTGTATGAATAGGTCACTATTTTTACAGCATTAGAAAACTATGATCACTGAGTGGGGAGAGATGTTGTAGCAGTGATCACTGTGAAGGAGGTAGTAAGCAGCGACCACTGCTGCTGATTGATGGGAGATCAATGTCTGAACCTGTCTAAACCCTACATCTGGTGCCTGCTATGTCTGCTGTGTGTGATGGTTGCAGGAGACATTGAAATGGATCAAAATGCTAACTAATTGTCAGAGTGCTATAGTGCTTTTTTTCTCCTATCTCAATCTTAAGTTCAGTCGTTGTTTGCTGCCCCCTATTTTATGTTAAGGGGCACACTGATGGGCACAGCAAAATGTGTCCATCAGCATGCCCCTTAAAGTGGTTGTAAACCCCCAAGTAGTGTTTGTATCTAAAGGTAAGCCTATAATAAAGCTTACCTATAGGTACTGTAGATATCTACTAAACTTGCACCGTTTGACGTTATCAGCACATGCGCTCTGAATGAACCCGTGTGCCCTGTGCCATGATTGGTGGCTCCCGCGCGCATGCACAGGAGTGACGTCATCACTGCTCTGGCCAAACAGATGGCCATTGAACAGACAAGGAGTCACTGCTCAAGGTGGTGTAATTGCCTGATGACTCACACCGGTGCATGCCCCGATTCACCTCCGTGAAAACTTGATAAAAGAAAAGGAATTGGCAGCACTCCAGGTTGAGTCAAAATCCAGATTTATTGACTGGACATCCAAATATGACAATCGTGACAAGGTAGACGCGTTTCACACACTAACTGTGTGCTTAATCATTACAAAGAAAAATGGATATAACATCTCAATATATACACACACAAAAATCCAATCATCAATTAAAAAACAGGTGATACAAATAAGGGGTAAACCATTTTCCTAATTACCGAGGACACTGATAGACCCATAAAACATCTATGTGAAACCAGTGAAAAATCAAATGTGAATGCTGTGACACAATTGTGTATGAAAAAATATATAAATGCAAAAAATCTGATAAAATCTAAATATGTATAAACTATATGTGAAAATTAAATGTATTGTGATTAAAGATATGGATAAAATTACCATTGTTTAATAATATGTGTCAATTATAAAATGAGAATAAAAGGGCAAAAAAAATGCACAAAAAATATACAAAAATACAAGGAATAGTGAATATATATATTGATATCTGTACAATCCGATTATGTGAATATAAAACTATGAAATAGTTTGTTATTAAATTTTAAAAATGTTTTATGTCAAATATATAAATCTATTCGTGCATATTAGTTGTATGGGTCAGAAGAAAATCGATCGTATGACATACACAGACCAAACGATATATGTACAATAAAAACAATTTTGAACAATATCGTTTTTAAAACAAAATAAACACATATGATCCTGTGTATATATACATCAACCGGTCACCCATAAAAACAATTACAATCATATCAGACCGGAGAGAGATATATAGTTCGAGGAGATCAAGACTACATACATCAGATTATAACACTAGATACCGAACAAGATAGAGGATCCATACATGGTAAGATCTAATTGTAGAGAATCCATGATTGGAAGGATATATGGAGGGATAGGGGATCCATACATGGTAAGATCTAATTGTAAAGAATCCATAATTGGAAGGATAAGGGATCCACACATGGTAAGATCTAATTGTAGAGAATCCATAATTGGAAGGATATATGGAGGAATATAGGCCTGGAAGATGAATAACTACACAGAGTATATTTAATATTATGCAGGATGATGGCCAAACATTTAAGCTCATTATATAAATAAAATATAAAGTATATGTAATAATATAAACTCTGCAGTGTTGGCCATATCATGCTATAAACTCTTAGGGACGGACATCGAGATCTAGTCAGAGTTCAAAGGATCCGAGGGACAAAGCTAGATACACCAGACTACAACACTAGATATCGTGCAAGACAGGGGGTCCATACATGGTAAGATCCAACTGCGCAGAATCCGCACATAAAATGACATAAATATGGGAGATAAATAACTATGCAAATTATCGTTAATATTTTATTTATATAATGAGCTTAGAGGTTGGGCCATCATCCTACATAATATTAACGATAATTTGCATAGTTAATTATCTCCCATATTTATGTCCTTTTATGTGCGGATTCTGCGCAGTTGGATCTTACCATGTATGGACCCCCTGTCTTGCACGATATCTAGTGTTGTAGTCTGGTGTATCTAGCTTTGTCCCTCGGATCCTTTGAACTCTGACTAGATCTTGATGTCCGTCCCTAAGAGTTTATAGCATGATATGGCCAACACTGCAGAGTTTATATTATTACATATACTTTATATTTTATTTATATAATGAGCTTAAATGTTTGGCCATCATCCTGCATAATATCAAATATACTCTGTGTAGTTATTCATCTTCCAGGCCTATATTCCTCCATATATCCTTCCAATTATGGATTCTCTACAATTAGATCTTACCATGTGTGGATCCCTTATCCTTCCAATTATGGATTCTTTACAATTAGATCTTACCATGTATGGATCCCCTATCCCTCCATATATCCTTCCAATCATGGATTCTCTACAATTAGATCTTACCATGTATGGATCCCCTATCCCTCCATATATCCTTCCAATCATGGATTCTCTACAATTAGATCTTACCATGTATGGATCCTCTATCTTGTTCAGTATCTAGTGTTATAATCTGATGTATGTAGCTTTGATCTCCTCGAACTATATATCTCTCTCCGGTCACCCCGATATGATTGTAATTGTTTTTATGGGTGACCGGTTGATGTATATATACACAGGATCATATGTGTTTATTTTGTTCTAAAAATCATATTGTTCGAAATTGTTTTTATTGTACATATATCGGTTGGTCTGTGTATGTCATACGATCGATTTTCTTCTGACCCATACAACTAATATGCACGAATAGATTTATATATTTGACAAAAAAAATTTCTTAAAATTGAAAATTTAATAACAAACTATTTCATAGTTTTATATTCACATAATCGGATTGTACAGATATCAATATATATATTCACTATTCCTTGTATTTTTGTATATTTTTTGTGCATTTTTTTGCGCTTTTATTCTCATTTTATAATTGACACATATTATTAAACAATGGTAATTTTATCCATATCTTTAATCACAATACATTTAATTTTCACATATAGTTTATACATATTTAGATTTTATCAGATTTTTTGCATTTATATATTTTTTTATACACAATTGTGTCACAGCATTCACATTTGATTTTTCACTGGTTTCACATAGATGTTTTATGGGTCTATCAGTGTCCTCGGTAATTAGGAAAATGGTTTACCCCTTATTTGTATCACCTGTTTTTTAATTGATGATTGGATTTTTGTGTGTGTATATATTGAGATGTTATATCCATTTTTCTTTGTAATGATTAAGCACACAGTCAGTGTGTGAAACGCGTCTACTTTGTCACGATTGTCATATTTGGATGTCCAGTCAATAAATCTGGATTTTGACTCAACCTGGAGTGCTGCCAATTCCTTTTCTTTTATCAGCGGCCCTGGGTACACCTCCCCTCAAGAGTAGCTGACTGTCACCATTTTGTTCCCAAACTGTTCAGACAGAAGTGTTTTGAACCAAAGCAGCCAAATTTAAAACCAATAAAATATAAAAACATTATTTAGGCTCCACAATACCCCCAAAGTGATTTCAAATAAACATCTCTAAAATTAACATGCTTTTGCTTACCATCAATAATTCAGAGTCGCTCCAATGACTCACTCCCTGGGGCCACATATCGCAGGATTGCCATCCTTTTCCTTCCCTTCTTTACCAAGCACACCACCGCTTGGCACCCATCAGCTGTGTCTAGAACAAGAAGACAAAGAGGATATCATTTAATCACAAATTATAAAGGAAGTTCCAAAGGCTGTGAACACCCCCCCCCCCCACACATCCACATCTTTTGGCATATTTATTCCACATATTGACTTACCAGAGATTCTCGCCACGGCCTTCTTCAGCGCTCTTGGATTGCGCCTCTTTATGTCACTCAAAGAGCGCTGAAGGTCCTGCACTGATGTGCGGTGGTGGAATCTCTGCCACAGCTTCAAATGCAGGTGTCGCATAATGGTTGGCTTGGTAAAGTTTTTCATGGGGGAGTCATACCGATGGAGGAGGAGGACCTGTGGAAACAAAAATTTATGTTTTACCAACGTTCCAAAAAATTGTGTTAGCAAAACTCAAAACATACATAAAAAAACCATTAGAGATTTGGGACCAATGGTTACTGTTTCTGGTGATTAGGGATGAGCTTCAAGTTTGAATAGAAGCTAAGTTCGACTCAAACATCGGCCGTTTGATTGTTCGTCGAATGATGAATAAATGTGCTTCTTTGCAGACAATTCAAGCGCCCATAATGCACTGCATGCGCACGGTGCATTATGTGATTGGCCAAAGCATGCACCCTTAGTAAATGTAAATAAAATCAGCGCTAAACCACAATAAAACAGTGTAAAAAATGCCAATGGCAGCATACATTCAGTGCTTCCACATAACACAAATATAGGTATAAAATAAAATTAATGTAGCGCCAAAGTAATACTGCAAATAAATCAATAAATAACAAAAGATGGTGACTATGCACAGTGAGATAAAAGTGCTACCATATGTTTAAACCATATAATAATGTGATTCTGTTTCCATAATCACTATCAGAAAGTGTCACAGTGGATATAAAGTGCTAGTGCTGTCAAAAATCCTGTGACAGTGATAAAATAACCATATAAATATTCCAAAATTATATCAAATGGTGGCCAATAAATAAATATATTGAAATGCATAAAGTGCCAAGTTCATAAAAAATTAAAGGTATCTTCAGTGATGTGCAAAATTGCAATAAAGGTGCTGGTGCTCCAATCTTATACGTGTAGCCCTGCCCTCTGGGGAGTGCTGTAGTTGCAGTGAGTGCCCTACTGCAGAGGTAGTCCACTGAGTGACTCCAATCAATCCACTGTCCAGCTTTTTTCTAGCAGTTTTGCACTGACTGCAGTAGTTGCTGTGAGTGCCATACTGCAGACAAAGGTAGTCCTCCACTGACTCCAGCCCAGTCCAATCCACTGTGACATGTGTACCTGCTGCCTTGCTCTTTTGCTAGCAGTTTTGCACTGACTGCACTGCATTAGTTGCAGTCAGTGCCTTACTGCAGAGGTGGTCCTCCACTGACTCCAGTCCATCCAATCCACTGTGTATGTGTATTTTTTGTGTAGCTGTCGTTGTTGCCTAGCTTTTTTTCGAACAGTTTTGCACTGACTGCACTGCAGTAACATATTGCAGTGAGTGAGTCCACTACTGCTGCACTTTATTATGCATAATGCACAATCAGATGTTGTGAAATGCAAAGCAAATGTCCCTGCAACTGAAGATTTCCAATCATTTTTTATGCAGTTATGTGAAGAACAAGCACTTTATGTTAAAAATGTAAATAAATAAAGATTCACATGTTTATTAAGAGATTTGTGTCGAATTTCGTGTTTTTTGGGCAAAATTTTACATGTTTGAAAATATCGGCCGATACCTATATGCGATCGGCAAAATATCAGTATCGGCAATGAAAAACCGATCTCGTTCGATCACTAATACATACACACACAGCACAAGCCTGTGTTCACACTGCAAGACGTTTCTCAGGGCTGCAGTTCCTCTGAGCTCCACAAGGTGGTATTGCTTCTACCCAGACAGGAAGTCTCTATGGAATACAGACAGGAAGTGATGTCAGGTACAGACAGGAAGTTCCGGGTGAGAGGTGAGTTGGGAGGAAGTAGAGAGGAGACGTTGCTGGAAGTTGCAGCAGATGAGGTAATAAGATCTTATTTTCTGTTTTACACCCAGTAACCCCCCGTCATGTCCGTCCTCTTCCTCCATAGTCACTGTGACGTCTTTTATCTCCAGCAGATGATGATACACACATATATATAGTGTGGAAACCTAGATTAACCCCTTCAGGGGCAGAACATTTCCCCACTTTCGGGGTCGGAACATTCTCTTCATTTTGGAGATAAATTCTAGTAATATGTTCCTCTCAACAAACAGCACTGACAATAAATAGAGAAGATAATGACCATCCTGACTAGAGATGGGCTCGGGCGTGTTCAAGTTTGCACGTACCCGATCCCGCCAGGAAGCCAACACTGCACTCCGCTAATCACAGACAGTGAGACATTTCCCGATCCGCAGCTGCACAGATCAGTAAATGTCTCACTGCCTGTGATTAGCGGACTGCAGTGTCGGCTTCCTGGCGGGATCGGGTACGTGCAAACTTGAACACGCCTGAGCCCATCTCTAATCCTGACCATACATGGCCTACAAAGGGCAATTATTACACAACACAGGCAGCCAATGGGCAATCATTACAATATGCAGCCAACACAATGATGGAGTGCAGGGGTCAGGAGTATGGAGCATAGAGCCCCTTACATTACTGATCAGGAGGAAGAAAACATTCCCCAGCCTGCCATGAAGAATATGTTTCATCATTGGTGTCAGAGGGAGGAAAATACTGAGGGCTCTGAGGGACGTAGAGGAGCTGAGGGGATGTGAGGGTTTTTGAAACTGGAAGACTTTAGGGGCCTCTGAAAGGGTAATGTATCTGAAGGACTCTGAGAACCTTGAGGGGGTAGTCAGTAGGGCTGCACGATTTTGGGCAAAAAAGTACATTGCGATATTTTGTTTTCAACTATATATATCGCGATATTTCTCCAGTTACGTGCTATCACTGGGAGACTCACATCACGGGGGAGGACACAGGCCGCACTGAGGAAGATGCTGCTTCAGCCAATCAGCGCTCGGCTTACATGACACTGCACAGCTGGAAGGAAGCGATGTGTGCCCGGTGTAAGCTGATCACCTCCATCCCTCCCCCGATCTCACCTGGTGATGGTGCTGTGCCCGGAGTGTAGCTGGGGAACACACACACCCGACCCCCCCCCCCCTGGACCGAGATCTGGTGTTGTGTCGATATCGGTTTCCCCTTGCTTTCAGCTGTGATCGGAACTCCGCCCCTCCAGCCCGATGCAATCCAGCCCTCCCAGCTCTGCCTCTAGTCTCCAGCCGACCATTACTCCGCCCTGCTCCACCCATTGTCTCCCCATTGAATCTACTTACAAAACATTACAGCCTGATCCCGCCCCCGATGCAGCCAGGAGAGACAATGGGCGGAGCAATGGTCGGCTGGAGACTAGAGGCAGAGCTGGGAGGGCTGGATTGCATCGGACTAGAGGGGCGGAGTTCCGATCACAGCCAAAAGCAAAACGGATGTGTTGGCTTCCAGCACTGTGAGTCCTCCCTCGAGTCCCGACTTCTCCCTGTGCTAAATATTGTGTCTTCGGCGATATGAATATCGCCCACACCCGCAGAACGATAGTCGATATCACATCGACTATCGTTCAGCCCTAGTAGTCAGGCTAAAGGACTATGTGGGAATAGGGGCTGGAGGGCTCAGGGGACTCTGAGGGACAGAGGGGGGTCTATGATTGTCCTCCCATTCCACCTGCACTTATTTTTCAGACCTTACAGAACTGGCAATCTTAACCGCTGGTCATGTGATTTGTTCTGGAATATTATGTAAGATGAAGAAGGGATCTCCTTCATTCGTTGGTGAGCACTTGTTCTTAGATGAGTTCTGTTTCAGCTGCAAACCAGCTCAGAAACCAAACAAATCCAACATAGAAAAGGGAAATTCTGATATGGGCAGGCTAAGAGGGTCCAAGGTCCTCCAAGATGTAATAAATCCGAAACAGTCCAGATTAAATGTATTCTCATGGGGAGAGTAGTTCTTAAATGTACAGCAACTCTCCTATTACCACCCTCACATCCCCATCCTATTATTGTGACCAATACCATCCAAATAATTCTTACTTTCATTTCCCCAAATTATCCGTCTACAAAGAGACCTGTATAGATCAAATGACGGCACCAATGAGGATGGAGGAGGACCGGAGTCACATGACTGAGAAGATACTAAACCTTACCCTGGAGATCATCTACCTGCTGACTGGAGAGGTGAGGAGGATTCTGGGAGGTCACATGACATCACTCTTATCTCTATTAATAAAACACAGACCTGACCAGAGAGGTGAGGGGGATTCTGGGATTCTAACATGATATTCCTATTGGTTCCTCAATACAGAGATTTTCTCCTCTGAAGTCAGGTGATCCTATGACCATCACAGTGCCTCCATGTGACTCCCTAAAACCTGAGAGACACAACATGCAGAAGATTCTAGAAGTCACCAAGAAGATGATGGAGCTGCTGACAGGAGAGGTGAGCGGTGCTGGGAATTCTGGGACATTATCCAGTAACAGACAAAGGATGTGTCTGGGTGGTGACTGTATCATTGTGTGTGTCAGGTTCCTATAAGGTGTCAGGATGTCACTGTCTATTTCTCCATGGAGGAGTGGGAGTATTTAGAAGGACACAAGGATCTCTACAAGGACATCATGATGGAGAATCAGCCGCCCCTCACATCACCGGGTAAGAGGAGACTTTATTGTAAAGGAGAGAGCAGTACGGAGGCTCCACCTAGATCCCCCATCATCTGATAAACACATAGAAACAATGTATTCAGTCAGTGTGTGTGTTTCCTACAGATGGATCCAGTAATGGGAAACCACCAGAGAGATGTCCCCGTCCTCTGTATTCCCGGGATTCCACACAGGAAGGTCACACCATCCCTCACCATCATCAGGTAGATGAGAAACAATTACTGATAGTTGATTTATATACAGTATATTTGTTACAATGAATGTTTTATTATATATTCAGAGTGGAAAGCTCAGGGATTATAATATTGATGTTAAAGAAGAGTATAAAGAGGAGGATGAGGAGTATGGAGTGATGGAGGAGTTTTCAGAAGGACACAAGGATATGATGGAGCCACCTAATACCAGGAACCCACCAGAGAGATGTCCCCGTCCTCTGTATTCCCAGGATTCCACACAGGAAGGTCACACCATCCCTCACTGTTACAAGGTTGGTGGGACGGAGCATCTAGAGCATGGACTCATTGAAGTGATTTTTTTTAAAATGTGATGTCACAATATTGAAGCTTATGCTTTACAGATGACCTCTGCTATTATTTTCTTTACAGATGACCTCTGCTATTATTTTCTTGATTTAGAGCGGAGATCCAATCGATATAGAATTTGAGGTTAAAGCAGAAGAAGAAGAGAGGTACGATAGGGATGATCAGCAGTCTATGGAGGAGGATGGAATAACGGGGACATTTATAGAGGAGGACACTCCTACAGAGATCAGCACAGGTGGGTCATTAACACTAAATACATTTCTCCACCCATACTGCTCACTGATTGGTCCAGAGTAGGGCGGGGACTGGGTGATATCAGCCTGTAATACCCTGGTCACTTTCCTGAGCTGTGTTCCCCGTCCTGTATTCCTGTATTTCTCTCGGATAATCTTCCTTCTCTGTGCTGCAGACACAATTTATATATCTAGACTGGATTTATGGAGATTCTGGGGTTCAGCTGGCAGCAAAATGTTCATTTTCACCAGAGGAGTTACTAGATCTAGGCACCTGGGGTCAGGGTCGGGACAAGGGGTGGGCAGGAGGGAAAGCTGCCCTGGGCACTGTGGTATAGTGCGAGGTGGGACCGCAAGGCTATTGCGGGGGGAAGGGATCTGTGTTGGGAGGAGGAATTTAAGGAGCAGGAAGGACTAAGAATTGTTCTAGGAAGGGAAATTTGGATGTGTGCTAGAAGTGGGGATTCATGGGTGGTTTGTGTTGGGAGAGGGTGGGAGAAGGGGATTGTGCTAGGAGGGTCAATTTTGGGGGGTTTGTACTAGAATAGGTTACTTACTCTGCTATTCACTGGCTGTGCCTGACTTATGAGTCCTGACCCTTACACTGTATAATTTATATTGTATATTACATAATCCTTACCCCTGCACTATATACTCTGTTATACATTACATACCCCTGACCCCTGCACTATATACGCTATGTTGTACATTACATACTCCTGACCCCTGCACTATATACTCTTATATTGTACATTACATAGTCCTGACTTCTGCTCTCTGCCCTCTACCCACTGCTATATATACACATAATATGGATTCTCTTTTGTTACACTCATTTTCTACCAGCTGGACATTTTATATCGGTAGATAGTGAGTAGGTGTCCCGCACATCAAGGCGTGAGTCTGAGACTGCCATTTACTATCATATAGCAGGTCTTGACTTGGACACCTAGTCACCCTCTACCATTTACTAGTTACCTTAAAGGGGAATTGTAAGATCCTCAGAGACAACGCTGCCTGATGTGGGCGGAGTCCTGGTTTAGGAGAACCAATCTGCTGATGTCTAGTAAAAATCTTTGTATTTCTATTTTAGTAGATGGATGGGAGATGAGGAAAACCTCAGAGGATTGTCTCACTTTGTCTCCAGACTGTAAAGTAGAAGATGAGGACATCACACAGTATAGTCCAGGAGAAAACCTGGCTACCTCAAATGTCCATCCGACACCACACAGTGTAGATGGACCATCGTATTCCTCTTATCCTGAGGAACCTCAGACTGTAAGGGACAGTGCCGGACCATCGTACTCCTCTTATCCTGAGGAACCTCAGACTGTGAGGGACAGTGCCGGACCATCGTATTCCTCTTATCCTGAGGAACCTCAGACTGTGAGGGACGGTGCCGGACCATCATATTCCTCTTATCCTGAGGAACCTCAGACTGTGAGGGATGGTGCCGGACCATCGTATTCCTCTTATCCTGAGGAACCTCAGACTGTGATGGACAGTGCCGTCCTTCCAACAGATAAGAGGTTTTCCTGTACTGAGTGTGGGAAATGTTTTCGTTTTAAATCCTATCTTAATAGACATGAAAGATCTCACATGGTAGAAAAGCTGTATTCCTGTCCTGAATGTGGGAAATGTTTTGCACATAAGTCCTCTCTTTACACACATCAGAGATCTCACACGGGGGAGAAGCTGCATTCCTGTCCTGAATGTGGGAAATGTTTTGCACATAAGTCCTCTCTTTACACACATCAGAGATCTCACACGGGGGAGAAGCCGTTTTGTTGTCCTGAGTGTGGGAAATCTTTTTCACAGAAGTCTCATCTTCACAAACATAAGAGATCTCACACGGGGGAAAAGCCGTTTTCCTGTCCTGAGTGTGGGAAATGTTTTTCACTGAAGTCCTATGTTTACACACATCAGAAATCTCACACGGGGGAGAAGCCGCATTCCTGTCCTGAGTGCGGGAAATGTTTTTCACATAAGTCTGATCTTTACACACATCAGAGATCTCACACGGGGGAGAAGCCGCATTCCTGTCCTGACTGCGGGAAATGTTTTTCACAGAAGTCCAATCTTTACCAACATCAGAGATCTCACACGGGGGAGAAGCCGTTTTCCTGCCCTGAGTGTGGGAAATGTTTTTCACTGAAGTCCTATCTTTACACACATCAGAGATCTCACACCGGGGAGAAGCCGCATTCCTGTCCTGAGTGTGGGAAATGTTTTTCACAGAAGTCCCATCTTTACATACATCAGAGATCTCATACAGGGGAGAAGCCGTTTTCTTGTCCTGAGTGCGGGAAATGTTTTTCACAGAAGTTCAATCTTTACATACATCAGAGATCTCACGCGGGGGAGAAGCCGCATTCCTGTCCTGACTGCGGGAAATGTTTTTCACTGAAGTCTCATCTTCACAGACATCAGAGATCTCACACAGGGGTGAAGCCGTATTCCTGTTCTTAGTGCGGGAAATGTTTTTCACAGAAGTGCACTCTTTATACACATCAGAGATCTCATACGGGGGAGAAGCCGTTTTCCTGTCCTGAGTGCGGGAAATGTTTTTCAGATAAGTCCAGTCTTTCCAGACATCAGAGAACTCACATGGGGGAGAAGCCACTTTCCTGTCCTGAGTGAGGGAATTGTTCCTCACTGAAGTCCTGTCTTCCTGTACATCAGGGATCCAACACAACCCTTGAGGTGTATTAGTACATTGAGTGCGGGAAATGTCTTCTCTATGAATGTTGGTGGACATGTGGGGAAGAAGCACACCCTGATATACCCTCAGATATACTCCATGGCTGATCTTCATGATGTAAGAGACCGTTGATAAGGAGATCAGAGATCACCAAAGACATGGATGAAGTGTTGTACCGTGTTGGCTTTTCATTGGCTGAGTAAATTTTGGGGTGTAAAGTGGTAAGTAGAGCTGTGAAATGAAGGAATCGCCTTCAGAATGTCTTGCTTGTCTGTGTGATGGTTACTGATAATGATATAGAGGGTTACAGAGCTAGAAGCTGTGAGATCCCATATATCTTTATCAGTAAACTTTACACAGACAAGACAGAAATTCTGAAGTTGATGTCCTTCATTTCAAGGCTCTACTTACCAGTGGTGACCCCGAAGCGTGTCTTTCTGTCTTCAGTCCATCCTTCTCCCATTCCCCAACAGGAGGGAAGGAGAACTCTGAGATAAACTAGGTGAGAACTTCTTTCCTTTGCTCCTGTGTGGGTTTGGGTGGCTTGGCGGAGTGCGGCACGAGAGGTAACACCGCTTGTCTTTATATTTCTACATATCTTGTCTGGGTGGAGGTTATTGGTAGGAAAATATTTATGTTTGATTTTCTGTAAATAATTTCTGTTTTCCCTTTGAAAGGAGATATTATGTGTGGATTGATGAAGTGATTGGCTTAATAGTTACCACTTCACTTACATGTTTAGTTTTTATAAAATAGATGAACAAATATGACAAGCATTCATTCATCTATGACAAATGTTGTTCTTATTTGATTTCATTCAGTGATTTCCTATGATCATTGGGTCCATCTAGTGGTCATAATGCGGTATTGAACTATTTTTCCTGATTGAGGTATTTTGGAACTAATACCTCATTATGGCCACTAGTTGGAGCTGACGATTATAGGAAGTCACTGTGTTTATTAGAATACGGCCAGAATTTGTCACAGCTGGACACATGCTTGTCACACTCACCCAACATATTCTTTGCATAGACCCCCTTAGTTTCCTATGTCGGGGGGGGTCATACAAATCCCTGAGATGACACCCAAATATTTATGAGTACAGTACACATTGAAGGACATAAATACCAGAGCTGTGTTTGCATTATTTTTGCACACATGGTAAAATGCAGATTTTGGGCCTGAAGATTAGATAAAACCCCCAAACATATATTTTCTGAAAGCAGAGGCCCTGGAGAATAAAATGGTGGTAATTGTTAAGGTGTTCCTCGTACACAAATGTCACCTTCATATCCGGGTTTATTTTCTGCTTTCCCCCATTTTCTATGGTGTGATCTTTTCTACAATACTTTGTTATAATAATGTAATGTAAATTATTACCGACTCCGCTTCCACATTCCAGACAAGTCATTTTCCTCACCAATTGGATTTCTTTCTTTACTATTTCATTTATTTTTTTTTGCACTCTTGTTAAAATTAAAATTGGAATAAAAAATATATTGAACAAACAAAATTGTGCAATGATTACAAGCTTCAGTATCCAGAAACGGCTGGTAGGTGACACTTCCATATACAGCCCAAGGAAGTGACAAGGAGCCCCTAGGAACCTTTGGAGGAACCCTGGCTGAGAAAGGTTGGACTAGGCAGTCATATATTATTATTATTATACAGGATTTATATAGCGCCAACAGTTTGCGCAGGCTCTACAATGTTAGGGCAAACAGTACAATTACAATAAAATTCAATACAGGAGGAATCAGAGGGTCCTGCTCTTTAGAGCTTACAATCTAGGAGGGAGGGTCAAGTGATACAAAAAGTAATAACTGTGGGGGATGGGCTGATGGAGAAAATAAAATTACAGTTGTTAAGTGGAGGGCAGAATAGGCTTCTCTGAAGAGATTAATTTTCAGGGAATACCAAAAGATGGATAGAGTAAGAGATAGTCAGACAGATTGGGGTAGAGAGTTCCACAGGATAGGAGAGACTCGGGAGAAGTCCTGGAGGTGGGATGAGGTGACAAGGGAACTAGAAAGCAGAAGATATTGGGAGGAACAAAGAGGATGATTTAGTTGGCATACTGAGACCAGGTTAGTGGTGTAGCTGGTGCCGAGTTGTGGATGGCTTTGTAAGTTAACGTTAGTATTTTTAATTTAAATTTGTTGAGTGAGTGGCAGCCAATGGAGGGATTGGCAGAGAGGGGTAGCAGATGCTGAGTGGTTTGTAAGGTGGAGGAGTCTGGCAGGAGCATTTATGAGGGACTGGAGGCGGGATAGCCAATGTAAAGGTAAGCAATTGAGTTGCAGTAGTCAAGGCGAGAGATAACAGGGAGTAGGGATGGGCAAATGATTTGGGACGGGCATAAGTTCGGCTTGAACTCCGTCCGTTTGGGTGTACACCCAACACCAAAAATTTCTGTGTGCGTGTTTTTTTTTTTATTATTTTTTCATGTTTGCAATTTTTTTTGTACAAAATATAATTCTTAATGAACCAAACCATACCAGGCCACATGCCCTCAACATGGGGGTGTGCTTTGGGTTAGGGGGGATCTGCAGGGGGCTTATCGGAATCTGGAAGCCCCCTTGAAAAAGGGGGCCCCCAGATCCTGACCCTCATTTACCAAAAAATGTCAAAAATAAAGACATGAGCCAGTTTTTGACAGTTCCTTTATAAAAAAAATAAAATAAAAAAACAATGTCCCCTGATTTAGATCCATCATCAATCACAACGACCGCTGCACCGCCAAGCCAAAAAGAGAAACAAATACCCTCCGCCCACGAGGAAGGCTGACTCTCGAATGCTTGCTCCGCTGGGTGACAGTTTTTAAATAGGTAAGGGGCAGGTGATATCACCTGGTGGCCCTGCCCCTTATGATGTCATCAATCCAGCATGCACCAGTCAGTTACATCACAAGGGGGAAGCACCAGATGATGTCACCAGGTGGCCCTGCTCCTTACCAGTTTAAGAACTGTCAGACTGTCATTCCTTATTAACCACATGCCGACTGCCTAACGACTATCTACGCCGGCAGTCAGCCCCTCACAGGCAAAGTGACGTAGTACTACGTCGCTAGCCTGTGAGGCTCTAGGGAGCGAGCGAGTGTGCGCCGCCAGAGGCGCGCTCCTGCTAGCTCACGGGCCCCCCGCGTGTGTGAGCGATGTCCGCCGGTCACTCGCGATCGTCCATTACATCGGGAGAAAGGCAGGCGGCTAATGTAAACAAAGCCGCCTGTCAATCTCCCTTGTGTAACAGCAGAGATCATACGGTCCTGCTATGTAGGACCGTAGATCTCTGCTGTTACATGAAAAGCCACATCCAATCACAGTTAGAAGCACGCCCCTAGGGACACACTTAACCCCTCCTTCTCAAATAAAGTTACCCCCTTCCCTGCCAGTGTCATTTTTACAGTAACAGTGCATATGTATAGCACTGATTACTGTAGTAATCTCACTGGTACCCCCAAAAGTGTCATAAATTTTAGTCAAGGGTCCGATCTGCAATTTCGCAGTCCCGCAAAAAAAAAATCGCAGATCGCCGCCATTACTCGTTAAAAAAAAAAAAACAACAAAAATGACAAAAATCTTTCCCTTAGTAAACGCAATAACTTTTGCGCAAACCAATCAAAATACGCTTTTTGCAATTTTTTTTTTACCAAACATTTGTAGCAGAAAACAAATTGGACTAAAATGTTAAAAAATTTAGATTTTTACTTTTTTTTTTTTTGGGAATTTCATATAAAAAAATTTGAAAAATATTGTTATTTTTGCAAAATTGTCACACTTTTTTTGTTTATAGCGCATGATCAAAAAATCGCACAGGTGATCAAATACCACCAAAAGAAAGCTCCGTTTGTGGGAAAAAAAGGACGTCAATTTCATTTGGGTACAGCGTCGCACGACCGCACAATTGTCCGTTAAAATCACGCAGTGCCGAATCGCAAAATAGGCCCTGCTCAGGAAGGAGGTAAAATCTTCCGGGGCTTAAGTGGTTAAGGGTGGAGTGTTTTATTTGGGGGGTCCAGAGATGCAGTGGGCATCGTGAATGACGATGGTTCTACATCGGGGGACATTGTTTTTTTTATTTTTTTCTATGAAAGGAATTGTGAAAAACTGGCTCATAGCCTCATTTAACATTTACATTGTACCCCAAAATCATTCACATAGGGGGGGGGGGGCGGTATCTGGGGGCCCCCTTGTTAAAGGTGGTTTCATTATTCTTGTAAGCCCCCTGCCTGCAGACCCCCACAACCACAGGCCAAGGTTGTGGGGAAGAGGCCCTTGTCCCCATCAACATAGGGACAAGGTGCTTTGGGGCGCACCCCCCCCATATTGAGGCCATGTAGCCTGGTATGATTCAGGGGGGCACTCGCTTGTCCCCCCCTTTTCTGGCCTGCCAGGCTGCATGCTCAGATAAGGATCAGGTATAAATTCTAGGGGGACCTGATGCCATTTGTTTTTTAAATTTTGGCATGGGTTTTCCCCTTAAAATTGATGCCAGACCCAAAGGGCCTAGTATGTATTTTGGGGGACCCCACGCCAATTTTTCCCATTTTTTTTCTTGCCGGCAATTTTTTTTTTTTTTTTTACATTCTGCTGTCAGCGGGGATGCCCACTGACAGCTCATGACTCATTTGTTGTTAAGGACGTAGTGACCGGCTTTCTGGTCTCGCTTCCTAACAACCTATTGACTGTGCGCTCGGCGGGATGTAAATAGTGGTGTTTAGAGGGAGAGGATTGTTGGAGAGGATGCATGGAGGGCATCGGTGGGAGAATACAAGGCTGAGGGTGTTGACACCAGAGTGAGTAGAAGCCTCTATCCATTGTTTGCTAAAGACAACAACATTATCAGCAGTAATCAGCATGGGTTTACAAATGGGCGTTCTTGTCAAACTAATCTCTTTCTACGAGGAGGTGAGCTGTGAGCTAGATAGAGGGAGACCAGTGGATGTGGTGTACCTGGATTTCGCTAAGACGTTTGATACAGTTCCTCACAAGCACTTAATTTATAAAATAAGGTCTGCAGGCATTGACCGCAAAGTCTGCTCTTGGATACGGAACTGGCTAAAAGGCCGTGTCCAAAGGGTGGTAATAAACAGCGCATACTCAGACTGGTCTGAGGTGGTAAGTGGGGGCCCCCAAGGCTCAGTCCTGGGACCAACCTTGTTCAATTTATTCATAAATAGCATTGAAGACGGGATCAGTAGCTCTATATCAGTTTTTGCAGATGACACAAAATTGGGCAGGGCAATAACTGCACAGCATGAAGCAGATATACTACAGAATGACCTGGACAAAATAACGGAGTGGGCAATGACATGGCAAATGAGGTTTAATGTGGAGAAGTGGAAGGTTTGGCACTTGGGGACTAAAAACATAAAAACACAATACACGTTAGGGGGGGAACCTTTGTGGGAATCAAAAATGGAGAAAGATCTGGGAGTCCTGGTAGAGGATAGACTAAGCAATAGCATGCAATGTCAAGCGGCAGCTGCCAAAGCAGGCAGAATATTAGCATGCATAAAGAAAGGGATGTATTCCAGAGATAAGTCTATAATCCTTCAACTTTATAAAACTCTGGTCCGACCACATCTGGAGTATTCTGTCCAGTTCTGGTCCCCAGTCCTCAGGAGGGATGTGTTGGAGCTGGAGAAGGTCCAGAGAAGGGCAACTAAACTAATTAGGGGATTGGAGGACCTTGATTATGAGGAGCGTCTGCAATCGCTTGATTTATTCTCCCTGGAGAAGAGACGCCTGAGAGGGGACATGATAGCAAATTATAAATATCTCAATGGGGATCTCAGCATAGAAAAAAAGCTATTCAGTCGGAAGGATTGCATGAGGACTAGAGGGCATACAATGTGTCTGGAGGAGAAGCGTTTTTATGGTTAGTGAGGTTGAAAAAAGACATCAGTCCATCCAGGTCAACCTATGATGTGTGTGTGTGTGTTTGCTGTTAACTGTACATTGTATACCCCTGTATGTTGTGGTCTTTAAGGTGCCCATCTAATAGTTTTTTGAAACTATCAATGCTCCCTGCTGATACCACTTTTTGCGAAAGAGAATTCCACATCCTTACCGCTCTCACAGTGAAGAACCCCCTGCGTATTTTAAGGTTAAACCGCCTTTCCTCTAGTTTTAGGGAGTGGCCACGTGTCTTATTGTATTTCCTTTCTCTGAATAGGTTTTTCCATATGCTAGGGTTGCCAGTACAATATTTGTACATTGATATCATATCCCCCCTCAATCGTCTCTTCTCCAGAGAGAATAGGTTCAGTGCTTGTAGTCTTTCCTCATAGCTGATGCCCTCCATTCCCCTAATTATTTTTGTTGCCCTTCTCTGGACTCTCTCCAGTTCCAGCACATCCTTCCTGAGGACCTGTGCCCAGAACTGGACGGAATACTCCAGATGTGGCCGGACCAGAGTCTTGTAGAGTGGGAGAATAATCTCTTTATTTCTGGAGTGAATCCCCTTTTTTATACAACCCAGTATTCTGTTGGCTTTGCTTGCAGCGGCTTGGCATTGCATGCCACTGCCAAGCCTGTTGTCTACCAGTACCCCCAAGTCCTTTTCCATCCTAGACTCACCCAGAGGTTTCCCCCCCAGTAGGTAGCTTGCTTTCTGGTTTCTGGCACCCAAGTGCATTACTTTACATTTTTCAACATTAAACCTCATCTGCCATGTAGTTGCCCACCCCATAATTTTGTTCAGGTCCGCTTGTAAGGTTTCCACATCCTGCCCAGAAGATATTGGCATGCTTAGTTTAGTATTATCTGCAAATACTGAGATTGTACTGGATATCCCCTCCTCTAGATCATTTATGAATAAATTAAACAGGATTGGTCCCAGGACAGAACCTTGGGGGACCCCGCTTTCCACACCCGCCCAACCTGAGTACTCCCCATTAATCACCACCCTTTGCAACCTCCCCTGGAGCCAGTTCTCTATCCAGGTACTCACCTTATGGTCCATACCTACCTTCCTTAGTTTGAACAGTAAGCGTTTGTGGGGAACGGTGTCAAAGGCCTTTGCGAAGTCCAGATACACCCCATCCACAGGCTTACCTTTATCTAGGTGGCAGCTCACTTCATCGTAGAAGGTTAATAGATTGGTTTGGCAAGAACGATTTTTCATGAATCCATGCTGATTACTACTAATAATACCGTTTTCATTACTAAAGTCTTGTATGTGGTCCCTTATCATCCCCTCCAAAATCTTGCAGACTACTGATGTTAGGCTGACCGGTCTATAGTTACCCGGGATATATCTCAGCCCCTTTTTAAATATTGGTACCACGTTGGCTTTTTTCCAATCAGCTGGCACCATACCCATTTGTAAACTATCCTTAAAGATCAAGAATAATGGTCTGGCAATCACCTGGCTGAGCTCTTTAAGAACCCTCGGGTGCAAGCCACCCAGTCCCGGTGATTTATTTATGTTAAGTTTTTCTAGTTTAGTTACTAAGTCTATCTTCTGTTAGCCATGGCGGTATTTCCTGAGGTGTGTTTTTTAGTTTGGCCTCCAGTGGTGGCCGGCCGACAGGGGGCGCAGGGGCGCCGCCCCCCCCCCCCGAAAAAAAGAAGAAAAAAAAAGAAGAAAAAAAAAATTATATTTTTCGCCCACTAGGGGCGCCGGACCTAGTGCTGGGTATGGGGGGGTAGGGTTTTTGACCCCACCTTCTGGGGGGTCATCGGGGCGCAGAGCAATGCGCCCCGACACTCCCCACTTTCTGGATGTCCTGGCTGTGATTGGTCCAGACTTCAGCCTGGACCAATCATACAGGACATCCCGGCTGACGTCACTCACCGTCCCGTCACCTTCCCGGCAGAGCGAGGAGGAGCAGCGGCGTGCGTGGTTGGTGGAGACGTCTCTCCCGACTCCCGGCCGTCACTCTTCAGCAGCAGAGAGCAGCAGCAGTCGGTCCGGTCGTGAGAGAGCCAGCACAAGACGAGCAGGTAAGTGAAATTGAAGCAGGCGCTGCCTCAATGCCCCCTCTCTCTCCTGTGTGCGGGACTGCGGAGTCCGGTGGGGAACTTAGTGTCAGAGTCTTACCAGGACACCTCTTCCTCCTCTCCCAGCCAGCAGCAGCATACCTCCCAATGATGATGATGATAGGTGTGGGGCTGCAGCTGTGAGGGTTAAGCGTCTGAGTGTCTCCAGTCCACATACACTTTCCCCCCTGCTGGCCCCGCCTCTCCCCCTTAGCTCCGTTCTTGGTGACTGTTCCCAGCAACATGCTTCTCCCTCCTTTGGCTCTTCTGCAGGCGGCTGCCGAGCGAGTGACTGCTCTACTGTGTCAGTGAGTAATGTGTTCTGCCATGATCCAGGCTCTCCCTCCCCCCACCTCTGATAACTTTCCCAACTTTCAGCTTCTGCAATCTGCAGAGCTTCATGGAGGGGGGAGGGTGTGGCTGCTGGGTCTTGTGGTCCTGGGCAGTGATTGGCAGCTATGGAGTTCCCAAATTCCTCCCTTCTCTCTACCTCTTCATCCCAAACAAAGCCCCATCCCCCCACCTCTCCACCTTAACATTCCCAACTTTCAGCTGCTGCAGGGCTTCATGGAGGGGGGTGGGGGCTATTGGGTGTTGTACGCTGGGAAGTGATTGTCAGCTCTGGGGTTCCCAAACCCTAAATTCCTCCCCCCTCCCTGCCTCTTCACCCCAAATAAATCCCTCCTCGCCTCCACTCCAAACAAACCCCCCTTCCCTGCCTCTCCACCCTAAACAACCCCCCTTCCCTGACTCTCAACCCTAAAGAACCCCCCTTCCCTGCCTCTCCACCCTAAACAACCCCCCCTTCCCTGCCTCTCCACCCTAAACAACCCCCCCCTTCCCTGCCTCTCCACCCTAAACAACCCCCCCCTTCCCTGCCTCTCCACCCTAAACAACCCCCCCTTCCCTGCCTCTCCACCCTAAACAACCCCCCCCTTCCCTGCCTCTCCACCCTAAACAACCCCCCTTCCCTGCCTCTCCACCCTAAACAACCCCCCCTTCCCTGCCTCTCCACCCTAAACAACCCCCCCCTTCCCTGCCTCTCCACCCTAAACAACCCCCCCTTCCCTGCCTCTCCACCCTAAACAACCCCCCCTTCCCTGCCTCTCCACCCTAAACAACCCCCCCCTTCCCTGCCTCTCCACCCTAAACAACCCCCCTTCCCTGCCTCTCCACCCTAAACAACCCCCCCTCCCTGCCTCTCCACCCTAAACAAACCCCCCCCTCCCTGCCTCTCCACCCTAAACAACCCCCCTTCCCTGCCTCTCCACCCTAAACAACCTCCCCTTCCCTGCCTCTCCACCCTAAACAACCCCCCTTCCCTGCCTCTCCACCCTAAACAACCCCCATCCCTGCCTCTCCACCCTAAACAACCTCCCCTTCCCTGCCTCTCCACCCTAAACAACCCCCCTTCCCTGCCTCTCCACCCTAAACAAACCCCCCCCTCCTTGCCTCTCCACCCTAAACAACCCCCTTCCCTGCCTCTCCACCCTAAACAACCCCCATCCCTGCCTCTCCACCCTAAACAACCTCCCCTTCCCTGCCTCTCCACCCTAAACAACCCCCCTTCCCTGCCTCTCCACCCTAAACAACCCCCCCTGCCTCTCCATCCCAAACAAACCCCCCCTCCCTGCCTCTCCACCCTAAACAACCCCCCTTCCCTGCCTCTCCGCCATAAACAAACCACTCTCCCTGCCTCTCCACCCTAAACAACCCCCCCCCTCCCTGCCTCTCCACCCTAAACAAACCCCCCTCCCTGCCTCTCCACCCTAAACAAACCCCCCTCCCTGCCTCTCCACCCTAAACAACCCCCCCTCCCTGCCTCTCCACCCTAAACAACCCCCCCTCCCTGCCTCTCCACCCTAAACAACCCCCCTTCCCTGCCTCTCCACTCTAAACAACCCCCCTTTACTGCCTCTCCACCCTAAACAACCCCCCTTCCCTGCCTCTCCACCCTAAACAAACCCCCCTCCCTGCCTCTCCACCCTAAACAACCCCCCTCCCTGCCTCTTCACCCTAAACAAACCCCTCTCCCTGCCACTCCACCATAAACAAATCCCTCTCCCTGCCTCTAAACCCTAAACAAACCCAACCCTGCCTCTCCACCCTAAACAAACCCCTCTCTCTGCCTCTCCACCCTAAACAACCCCCCTCCCTGCCTCTTCACCCTAAACAACCCCCCCTCCCTGCCTCTCCACCCTAAACAAACCCACCCCCCTGGCCTCTCCGCCCTAAACAACCCCCCTTCCCTGCCTCTCCACCCTAAACAAACCCCCTCTCCCTGCCTCTCCACCCTAAACAAACCCCCCTCCCTGCCTCTCCACCCTAAACAACCCCCCTCCCTGCCTCTCCACCCTAAACAAACCCCTCTCCCTGCCTCTCCACCCTAAACAACCCCCCTTCCCTGCCTCTCCACCCTAAACAAACCCCCTTTCCCTGCCACTCCACTCTAAACAAACCCCTCTCCCTGCCTCTCCACCCTAAACAACCCCCCTTCCCGGCCTCTCCACTCTAAACAACCCACCTTCCCTGCCTCTCCACCCTATACAAACCCATCTCCCTGCCTCTCCACCCGAAACAACCCTCCCTCCCTACCTCTCCACCCTAAACAACCCGCCTTCCCTGCCTCTCCACCCTAAACAAACCCCCCTTCCCTGCCTCTCCACCATAAACAAACCCCCCTTCCCTGCCACTCCACTCTAAACAACCCCCCTTCCCTGCCTCTCCACCCTAAACAAACCCCTCTCCCTGCCTCTCCACCCTAAACAACCCCCCTTCCCTGCCACTCCACTCTAAACAGCCCCCCTTCCCTGCCTCTCCACCATAAACAAACCCCTCTCCCTGCCTCTCCACCCTAAACAAACCCCTTTCCCTGCCTCTCCACCCTAAACGAACCCACCCCCTGCCTCTCCACCCTAAACAAACTCCCCTCTCTGCCTCTCCACCCTAAACAAACCCCCCCTCCCTGCCTCTCCACCCTAAACAACCCCCCTCCCTGCCTCTCCACTCTAAACAAACCCCCCTCCCTGCCTGTCAAGCGGTAACTATGAATACTTTTTCAAGGCACTGTTCCTTGATTACTGAAGGCCCCTTTCACACTTGTATGACGTCAAAGTCACGCAATTTTTCACTGCGTTGTTTGCCGCAAATCAATACCTATTACATTTTTCTTTTTGCGCCCCCTCAAAAATTTTGAGCACCAGCCACCACTGTTGGCCTTACAAGCTGGGTTAGTGTAGCCCCCCAATTCTTTTGTGAAGACTGAAGAGAAGAAATTATTTAACACTACCGCCTTTTCTCTGTCCTCTGTGGCCAAAACTCCCTCATCGTCTTTTATGGGGCCAATGTGTTCTGGTGTCGGGATTCGAACCTGTGACCAGCCACATCCCAGGCAGTAGCCCTGCTTACTAGGCTACCGTCCTCTCTGGACATTCTTCCCTGAAACCTATTAATTCAACCTTAGTCTTGCCAAGCCTTGTTCATCACCCTTGATTCCCCACACCTGGTACTTCCCTATATAAGTCCAGCCCCTTGCACTCCAGATTGCTGATTATTGAGCTCCTGAACCTTGATCAAGCTACTCCTCACCTGCTGCTCTTATCTACTACCACAAATCCAACGCTGACCAGGAATTGACTACCGACTACTCTTCTGCTTTGTCCCTACCTACTGAACTGCTACCTCTGTTGCCGATCTGGATTGTCTGACCATGCTTACTGCTGCCCGCCCCGACCTTTGGCTCGTCTGACTTCTCTCTGGTTATCCCTTGTCTGCTCCTCCGCCTTCGGACCGAACCTGCCCTCTGCCTGGCTGGGTGATCCTGAGGACCGCGTCCTGGTGTTAGCTTGCAGCGCAGTCTATCCCCACCATCAGGGGCTCTAGTGAAAACCAGCTAGCACTTAGTTTCCGCACCTCAGGTGAACCCGTGTCCTCATCAGAGTACTACACTGTGTCCATCCGGTATCCAGCACCTACTAACTGCCTGCGGTCTTTGCCACTGGGCTCCACTCCTACCTCCGGCCAGCAGTCCTCTGACTCAGGTGAGCCTATAGGATTGTTACATCTGGCCTCGCTTTCTTACTGTTTATATATAGAGTTGAGCGGACACCTGGATGTCCGTGTTCGGCGGGTTCGGCCGAACTTGAAAAAAATGTCCGGGTCCGTGACCCGGACTTTTTCCGAACTTTACCCGGACACCGAAACCCATTGAAGTCAATGGGGACCCGAACTTTCAGGCACTAAAATGGCTCTAAAAAACCAATGGAAAGGGCTAGAGTGCTGCAAATGGCAGCAAAATGTAGTTAAGAGCATGGCAAGTGCTCTTAAAAAAATTCCCCTTTAAATTTGTAATTTTTAAATAGCAGATTAGAACAGCACTCTGTAGTAAAATATAGCTGAACGCTGCACACAACAGACTGATAAAAATATTTTTTTTTCTCCCTCCTCCTCCTCAGTGGGCTCAAGTGAGGGCAAAAGGATCGTTCACTGCACCACCCCCCACACAGCAAAATCGATGTAGATCGCTAACGGACGATTGTTCTGTCCTGTGTCTCCTAATCTCTCCCTGCCTACTCTCTCCAGCCTGTCCCTAAAATGCTCAAATATCTTTCCCTGTCTACACTCCGACCTGTCCCTGCATTCTTTTCGGGCACAATGTTTTTTTCCCTGTCTGTCCCTAATCAGCAGCAGCCAGCACCGTTGTGTGTGCTCTCTCCCTACACTAGAGCAGACTGACGCACAGCGCGCTGTGTCTCTAGCTTATAAAGACCTGGGTCACATGCTTCAGCTGGCCAATCACAGCCATGCCATTAGTAGGCATGGCTGTGATGGCTTCTATGGCACACCAGTTAAACGCTTGTTGATTGGCTGTTGAAAGCCTGCCATTAAAACCGCGCCATTACATACAGGAAATAAAATTACCGAACACAGGTTTTAAACCCGAACATACAGTAAAGTTTTCGGGTCCGTGTCCGGGTAACAAAAATTAAATTATCCGGTACGGACCCGAAAAATACAGTCCGTGTTCGCTCAACACTATTTATATACTTAAAGAGTTTCTTGGGGTTCTTTTTACTCTCTTCCGCTATATGTCTCTCGTGTTCTATTTTAGCCGCCCTGATTTCATCTTTACATTTCTTATTACATTCTTTGTAATGCTTGAATGCTGCCAATGACCCCTCAGTCTTGTATTTTTGAAGGCCTTTCCTTTAGCATTTATATGCATTTTTATGTTGGAGTTTAGCCACCCAGGGTTTAGTTTTGCTCTTTTAAATGTATTTCCCTTTGGAATGCACTGGTCAATCCCTTTTGGTAAGTATGCTTTTGAAGCACTCCCATTTTTCCTCCATGTTCTTTGTTCCCAGGTGTAACGGACCGTTTCAGCAGACAAGGGGTTAAAATCCGTTTAGGCGATATGCCCCTTTCTGAGAGAGCAGGCACAGCTACTTGCAGGAGATCACACTCCCGAACTGGATACAATATAGCACTCCAACCTGGAACCTCACGAATAGCTGCTAGCAGACGAACAGGAGAAGCATACATCAGCTTACATTCCTAGCAATCGGTCTCCAACAGCATACAGTGAATCCCCCCAAGAACGAGACAAGGCTCCGTGTGGAAGGTCAAGCAGTGGTATGTTTATTGAGGGCTCCCTGCCCCTGTATTTATGCAGGTCTCCCACCTGGTGGACACTCCCGTAGGGGACCAGATGGAAGACTGTAACACAAACAGACATGTATCACATTACAGACTCCCAGAAGCAAAACATCCCCACAATGCATCCTGGCTTCCTCCCTTAGTAGACAGCCAGGTGAGCTCATTAACATGTTTATCAATAGCCTCAGTTAATCAGTAGACATTCCTCAGGAGGGGGCTGCTGGAAACCACCCCCCCCCCCTCTCTCTGCAGCTAAAGCTAGTTTTCACAGCGAAACTCCATTACACACATGGGGACCAAAATACAGTATTATGCTTTAAAATATATAAAGTTACTTTTTATACATTAAACATAGACATGTCACATATCCCCAGATAGCTCAGGTCTGAGTGCACATTATTAGGTGAATGGCACTCAGACCCCACGAATACAGTTTAATCGCCATGGAGCCAAAGTCTTTTAAAACCTGGTCCATAGTCCAAAGGCAGCAGGCGGGCAACCAGGCTCCTCCAATGCAATGTGGCGAGGTTGGTCTCGTCACACCTTCCCTTTGAGGTTCTACCCATAGGGATTCTGCCTCGTCCATAGCTCCATTATTAATATCATCCCTCATATTTACCTGTATACTGTTCTTAATATACAGACATACCCCTCCCCTTTTTTTACCTTCTCTATCTCTGCAATAAAGGGAATACCCCTGAATGCTCGCCATCCAGTCATGAGAGCTGTCAAACCAAGTCTCAGTTATCCCCACAAAATCTAAGTCCTCCTCAAACATCAGCAGCTCCAGCTCTCCCATCTTGTTAGCCAGGCTTCTGGCATTGGTATACAAACCTTGTAATTTTGACCGGTTACATATATCCTCATTTGATGTTTTTAGGCTGCTTTCCTGATTTTTCCCCATACCCCCCCCCCCCCGGGTTTAGGAGCTCCGAACACCCTACCGCTAATGCCCCCATTTCTGCCCTCTGAATCTTGCTTTCCACTGGCTAATTATACATCTGTACCCCCCCCCATTCCCTAGTTTAAAAGCCCCTCTAACTTTTCGGCCATCTTCTCACCCAGTACGGCTGCACCCTCCCCATTTAGGTGCAGTCTGTCCCTACCATAGAGCTGGTGGCCGACTGAGAGGTCGGCCCAGTTCACCAGGAACCCGAAACCCTCCTTACTACACCAGCTCCTCAGCCACTTGTTAACTTCCCTAATCTCCCGCTGCCTCTCTGGTGTGGCTCGAGGTACAGGTGGTATTTCTGAAAATACCACCTTGGAGGTCCTAGTCCTCAACTTAGCTCCTAAGTCCCTGAAATCATTTAGGACTTTCCATCTTCCTCTGCCTATGTCATTGGTACCCACGTGTACCATAACAGCTGGGTCTTCCCCAGCCCCACCCAAAAATCTGTCCACCCGATCCGCGATGTGACGAACCCGAGCGCCCGGTAAACAACAGACTGTTCGGCGCTCACGGTCTTTGTGGCAGATTGCACTGTCTGCCCTTCTAATAATTGAGTCCCCTACCACCAGCACCTGTCTTTCCTTTCCCTTTCTCCCGGCCTCACTGGAAGAGTTCTTCCCCTGGCAGCTAGGGGCGTCGCTCTGCTCCAGCAATGCTGTTCCCTGACTGGTTTCCCCAACATCATGCAACGGGGCGTATCTATTGGGGTGCTCCAGCCGGGACCAGCCTCCTTGCCTTGTCCCCTTCTACACCTCCTAACTGTCACCCCTCTACTCTGCTCTGATGCCTGCACCTCCAATACTCCGCCCACCTCTGTGCAGGCCCCTGCCTGTGTCTGACTGGTACGATCCTGGCTCTCCTTCGGTATGGACATTTGGCTCAGTGTTGCCAGCTGCCTCCCTAGATTCAGGAAATGGAAGCAACGTGCTTACATTTTGCGCATTTGTATTCGCCCTTGATCGCATGATCGAGGAACGCATACATATCACAAGATGTACACCGAGTCGCATCTCCACACCCGCCAGGCATTGTACCTACTAATCTAATCTAATGGGGATTTAGTAATTAAAGTTTGTCCTGTGTGGCTGTTTCCTGGCTTCCTAACTCTACCTTCTCACCCTCTGGTACTCCGCTACACTCACTTGACACTCAGTAGCACAACACTCTCTGTCGCACTCTCAGTCGCACAGCCCAGTCAGACGCACAACACTCTCAGTCGCACAGCCCGGTCAGACGCACAACACTCTCAGTCGCACAACACTCTCAGTCGCACAGCCCGGTCAGACGCACCACACTCTCAGTCGCACAACACTCTCAGTCGCACAGCCCGGTCAGACGCACAACACTCTCAGTCGCACAGCCCGGTCAGACGCACAACACTCTCAGTCGCACAGCCCGGTCAGACGCACAACACTCTCAGTCGCACAGCCCGTTCAGACGCACAACACTCTCAGTCGCACAGCCCGGTCAGACGCACAACACTCTCAGTCGCACAACACTCTCAGTCGCACCACCCGGTCAGTCGCAGAGCAGTCAGTCACCTACAGTCCCTAGCTATTCCCCTCTGGTTCCCCCCCCCACAAGCTGCCAAACAGCTGATCGGTCACCTACTCACGTGCTGCTGTTCCGGGTCACCAGCTCACTCCCAGTCCTTCAGCCCCCCTGGCCGTCCTCCGCTGCTGCCGCCATTCAGTGGTCCCAGGTACTTGCAGGTATCAAGGTACTGTCAGATCTACTGCTTGTCTGCCCTGGTCTGTCCTTGTCTGATGGAAGATCCATCAGCCTCCCCCTGGCAGTCTCTCTACACGCTGTCTGTGTGATCCCCTCCCCCTCACTCAGCCAAACAGCTGATTCAGCACACTTACGTTTCTGCTGTCTCCTGTCCTGTCAGTCAGTCCCTGCACGCCTGCAGTACTGTCCCCACCGCCTGGTGTCTGTCACGTTGTGTTGGCAGTCCCCCTTCAGTTACTGGCTTCTGTCGAGTCTCCCTCAGCTGTTCCCCCGATGTCTGTTTCCGTTCACAGCACAGCAATCACAGCTCCCCTCCTCTCCACGTGGTGCTCTCCTCTGCCTCTCCTCCCCACGTGGTGCTCTCCTCTGCCTCTAGTGGCCACCAGCAGAAGGTTTTAACCTCATGCAACAAGGGGGGTTCTTTACTGTTAGGGCTACAAGATTGTGGAATTCTCTACCACAAGAGGTGGTTTCTGTGGGAAGTATGGTGGCTTTCAAAAGACTCTTAGACGTACATCTCAAGAATCAGAACATTCAGGGGTATGCGAGATGATTACGGCCACACACACCTACACAGGTTGAACTGGATGGACTATTGTCTTTATTCAATCTCACCTACTATGTAACTATGTGTATCCATTGCTTCAGGTCAAATGCGGAGGTTAGACTGAGAAGTTTGGAAGTAGCAGAAGGGATGTTGAAGTCGCTGAGAATGATTGTGGGAATTACAGGAGAGAAAGTAGGGCAGCCAGGCAGAGAAGTCATCAGGGAAAATTAATACCGGTCCAGCGGGCCGATAAATCACAGCAATTCTAGAGGAGATTGGAGAAAATAGACATATACAGTGAGCTTCAAATGATGAGAGGGAGGAGAGGGAAGAACCTGGAAGGTGCTCTGTGAGGATAGGAGGATTCCAACTCCACCTCCCTTGTGTTCCCTAGGTCTAGATTTACACCTACTTCATTCATCTTATGGTGTTTATCAATAAATTATGTAAACTGATCCATGTGCAAATTCATATACAACATAAAGTGCTTTGTGCTCAAGAAGCTGTTCCGTGCAGATCCAATGCTTCAACTTTGCACCTACTTCATTAATTCTATAATATTTTCTTTAAAGTAAAAATCTGTGCAAATTCATGTATTCATAGTTATGTACTCAATATAGTGTTCTCGCAAGTCCACTGCTTCCACTTTGCAGTTGCTTCAGTTAATTTATTTTGCACAATAAAACTCCACAAATGAATGAAAAGTTGATAAGGTGTGAAAGTGCTCCGTGCTCCAAACTGTGCCAGCTGTAGTGTAGCCACGCCTTCTTACACCTCTTACACACGTGATGGTGAGGGCGCCCCCTTAGTAGTGCTTCCCCACTCACCAGAGCAATATGACTCCCAGCTTTTCAGCTACCAAAGGCACAAACATCCTTCACACTCTCCTCACCTCCGATGGCAAAGGAACTGGATCCTCCTCGCTCACTCCTGCAAATCTGCTGCGCTTTCTGTCAGTCTCCCTCCTAGACTCAGCTTCCTCCTCCGACCGCTGTTCCAGCAGGAGCTCCGCCTCTTCATACACACTCAGGGAGGAGAGAAAGGGGAAGGATATACAATACATACACACACAGCACAAGGCCGTGTTCACACTACCAGACGGTTCTCAGGGCTGCCGTTCCTCTGAGCTCCATAAGGTGGTGATCTCACTTTTACCAGACAGGAAGTCTTTGTGGAAGACAGGAAGTGATGTCAGGTACAGACAGGAAGTGATGTCAGGTACAGGCAGGCCATTCCATTTAGTAGACATAGAGAGAAGACAATGCAGGATCTGGCGGCAAAGGAGGTAATACGTTGATTAACCCCTTCATGGGGATCATTTGATGAATAATATATCTTGCTATATAAAGCTGGCCATATATGGTTCCTTTTTATTGTTCAGGCAGTGGACTAAGAGGAAAAAAACTGAGGCAATTCCCCCATCCACACATTGGAGGGGGATTGGGGAATCCTCCCTGCTGCACTATTGTATTCTGACAATGGGGGGCGCTCCTCCGCTCTCAGAATACACAGATCAGTGATGAAGCTATTGGCTCTTGGATCTCTTGGATGCGCTCGTCTGTTGCTTGTCCTGACCTTTATCCTGATTCTTGGATCTCCTCCTCATCTCTCCTCCATATCCTCTTACACAGCTTTTCTCCACACCTGCAGTGACCCCAGAGGGGTGGAAACTTGGCACCAGCATGCAGCAAAATCCATCCCCACCATTAGTAGCTCTGGAGAAATATGTCTGCTATTTAGACTCCATTCCTCCGCACGTCACCTGCTCACATGAGAGATTACTTTCACAGATTCCTGACAGATCTCTGCATGGTAAAGGTCAAAGTTCACTCTTCAGTTTAGGAGAAGTGGGAGGCACCCAGGAACAATGATTTGGTTTGCACGGGAGCCTCATATAGAGGGCCCCTCAAATCTCCCCATCCAAATGTCCCTCCATTCAGAGTCTATATGTCTGATGATATCACTCTGACCTCACAGCTCCTCCCCCCAATGTCCCTCCATCTGTCTTTTGTTTCTGATGCTCTAAGGATGTGGACGGACCCTTGGCATCTTCATTAGCAAAGTGGGACGGTTGGTCCTGCATTGTATGTAATGATGTCAGAGTGTCTGCAACAAGCTTTTACCCTGCGCAGTGTGGGGGTCCTGTGTGGGTAAATTATACCTCAGCCTGAGGTGGGGCTTTAATCAAATGGAAACCTGAATGGTGAGGTGAGGAGGTTTCTGGAAATATCATTTGATTTTATTATTTGTGTTTAGATATAGAGTTTTCCTCGTGTGAAGTCTGGAGATCAAATGACCATCACATTGCCTCCACCTCCCTCCCTGATAGAATAGAAAAATACAAAGAAGATTCTAGAAGTCACCAGAGAGATCATCGAGGAGAGGTGAGCGGTGCTGGGAATTCTGGGACATTATCCAGTAACAGACAAGGGATGGGTCTGGGTGGTGACTGTATCATTGTGTGTGTCAGGTTCCTATAAGGTGTCAGGATGTCACTGTCTATTTCTCCATGGAGGAGTGGGAGTATTTAGAAGGACACAAGGATCTCTACAAGGACGTCATGATGGAGAATCAGCCGCCCCTCACATCACCGGGTAAGAGGAGACTTTATTGTAAAGGAGAGAGCAGTACGGAGGATCCACCTAGATCCCCCATCATCTGATAAACACATAGAAACAATGTATTCAGTCAGTGTGTGTGTTTCCTACAGATGGATCCAGTAATGGGAACCCACCAGAGAGATGTCCCCGTCCTCTGTATTCCCGGGAGTCCACACAGGAAGGTCACACCGTCCCTCACCATCATCAGGTAGATGATTGACAATTATTGGTAGTTATGATTTATACACAGCATGTTTGTTACAATGAATGTTGTATTATATCTTCCAGAGTGGAAACTTTGGGGATTATAATATTGTTGTTAAAGAAGAGTATAAAGAGGAAGATGAGGAGTATGGAGTGATGGAGGAGTTTTCAGAAGGACACAAGGATATGATGGAGCCACCAAATACCAGGAACCCACTAGAGAGATGTCCCCATCCTCTGTATTCCTGGGATTCCACAAAGGAAGACCACATCATCAGGTATATGAGGAACAATCACTGATAGTATCATTAGGAATTAGGATCTGTACATTATATACATTGTTACCATTGATGTCATTTTTATTATATATTCAGAGTGGAAACCTGAGAGATTCTAAAGTTGAAGTTAAAGAAGAGATAAAAAAGGAGGATGGTGAGGATGGGGTGATGGAAGAGTCAGAGTTTGTAAAAGGACACCAAAATCTGTACCAGGATACCATGAAGGAGTCATCCAGCTATAGAAAGCCATCAGTGAGATGTCCCCGTCCTCTGTATTCCTGGGATTCCACACAGGAAGATCACACCATCCCTCACCATTACAAGGTTGGTGGAATGGAGCATCTAGAACATGGACAATGGAGATGATGTGTGGATTTGTATGTGAGATTATAGTTTACAGATGATATTCACTCTCATATTCTTGATTTAGAGTGGAGATCCAATCGATATAGAATTTGAGGTTGAAGCAAAAAAAGAAGAGAGGTATGTGAGGGATGATCAGCAGTCTATGGAGGAGGATGGAATAACGGGGACATTTATAGGGGAGGACACTCATACAGAGATCAGCACAGGTTGGTCATTAACACTAAATACATTCCTCCACACATACTGCTCACTGATTGGTCCAGAGTCGGGCAAGGACTGGGTGATATCAGCCTGTAATCCCCTGGTCACTTTCCCGAGCTGTGTTCCCCATCCTGTATTCCTGTATTTCTCTTGGATAACCTTCCTTCTCTGTGCTGCAGATACAATCTATGTATTTAGACTGGATTTATGGAGATTCTGGGGTTCAGCTGGCAGCAAAATGTTGATTTTAACCATAGGCTATACTAGACGTAGGCACCTGGGGTATGTGATGTGGGTCTTCTGCCCCATGCCCAACAATTCTCCCAGGGTTACTTACTGTGTTGTCTGCTGGCTGTGCCGGGTGGGGGGATATGTCTGTATAGTCTCAGACCCAAGTCACTGAGTGCAGTCTCAGGAGATGGGAGGCAGCGGTGTGGGATCTCTGCATTGTGGACCGTATTGGGTGTAATGACGTCCCCTGACGCTATATTAAATTTATCCTGTAAGTGTGCAAATTTCGTGTGTGCAATAAAGTATCACTAGCTGCACTCAGAGGCGCATTTTGCTTTGCCTAAATAGTTTCATAGTAGGTAAGGTTGAGATAAGGCGCTAGTCCATCCAGTTCAACCTGTGTAGGTGTATGTGTGTCAATGTCGATAATCATTTCCCATATCCATGTATGTTGTCTTCACTAAGATGCAAGTCCAAGAGTCTTTAAAAACTATCAATACTCCTTGCTGACACCACCAATTTCTGAAGAGAGTTCCACATCAGTGAAAATCCCCCTACACAGCTTTTCCTCCAATCTCATTGTGTGGCCACGTGTCCTCTTACACTCCCTGAGACTAAATAGTTTGCTCCCTACGCTGGGATCACCATTGAGGTAATTGTATATCGCTATCATATCTCCTCTCCAGAGAGAATAAGTTTAGTGCTTGTAGTCTTTCCTCATAATTGAGGTTCTCCAGTCCTCTTAATAATTTTGTTGCCCTTCTCTGGACTCTTTCTGGTTCCAACACATCCTTCCTGAGGATTGGTGACCAGTAGAGTTGAGCGGACACCGGGTTCGGCCGAACTTTAAAAAAAAGTCCGGGTCCGTGTCCCGAACTTTTTCCGAACTTTACCCGGACACCGAACCCCATTGAAGTCAATGGGGACCCGAACTTTCAGGCACTAAAATGGCTGTAAAACACCAATGGAAAGGGCTAGAGTGCTGCAAATGACAGCAAAATGAAGTTAAAAGCATGGCGAGTGCTCTGCAAACAAATGTGGATAGTGAAATAACTTAAAACAACAAAAAAAACTGAAAAATAAAACAATGTTCTTCATCTCTGAAGGACGAGGCCCATATGGAGTAGGAGGGAGGTTGAGGTGGTGGTGGATGTGGCGGTGTCATAGGCGTGTGCCGGGTGTGCCTGGGCACACCCTAATCACCTAGGGCACATTAGCATTATCGCTCTGTTTGCCAGTGAGGAGATGGGAAAGATCTCCCTCGGACCTGCTCTGCCATAAGAGAAGTGCCACACACTTCTATTTCACTTTGCCAGCAGGGAGAGTAATGTATCGGGGCCATGTACATGTAGGCAAACACATGCATGTGTATTTAAACTTTGGGGTGCACACCCTAATGCAATAGGCTGCGCACACCTATGGGCGGTGTAGGTGGAAGCGGCGGTGGAGGAGGACGAGGTAGCCAACACTGCTTTTTTTTCAGTCATTTTAAATGAGGGTACACCCCAAAAGAGTGAGAAAGAGCAAAAATAGAACAATGGCTGGGTAAGGTCGGTATCCATCTCTATTCTGCACAAGGTACGGAAAAGTCCCGTGGGATCCATGCCTGGTTCATTTTAATGAACGTGAGCTTGTCCACATTGTCTCTGGACAGGCGGCTGCGCTTGTCTGTGATAACGCCCCCAGCCGTGCTAAATACACGTTCAGATAATACACTGGCTGCAGGGCACGCCAGCACCTCCAAGGCGTAAAGGGCAAGCTCAGGCCATGTGCCCAACATGGAGACCCAGAAGTTGAAGGGGGCAGACCCGTCATTCAGTACGTCTAGGCGTGTGCACACATACTGCTCCACCATGTTGGTAAAATGCTGCCTCCTGCTAAGACTTTCCATATGAGCTGCTGGTGCTGCTGTTTGTTGTGGCGTGCTGACAAAGCTTTTCCACATTTCGGCCATGCTAACCCTGCCTTCTGAGGTGCTGACGGTGCCCTGGTTGCGTTGGCGACCTCTTCCTCCTCCTTCTCCTCCTCTGCCTTGGCCTTGTGCTTCCACTGTGGCCCCGCTGTCAGGTGGGAATGCCAGCAGCATCGCGTCTACCAGCGTGCGCTTGTACTCCCGCATCTTGCGATCGCGCTCAAGTGAGTGAATTAAGGACGGTACGTTGTCCTTGTAATGGGGATCCAGCAGCGTGGCCACCCAGTAATAATCAGCACAAGTTAGAATGTGGGCAACTCGGCGGTCGTTGTGTAGACACTGCAGCATGTAATCGCTCATGTGTGCCAGGCTGCCCAGAGGCAACGAAAGGCTGTCCTCTGTGGGAGGTGTATCGTCTGCGTCCTCTGTATCCCCCCAGCCACGCACCAGTGATGGCCATGAGCTGGTCTGGGTGCCACCCTGCTGTGAACATGGTTCCATCTCCTCCTCCTCATCCTCCAGAACTGTGCCCCTGCTGGACAATTGTGTCCCTGGCGTTTGTGTGTGCAGGAACCCACCCTTGGAGCCCCTTGCGAATGACTGCCCTGAAAGCCTTGGAAATGTTACCTCTTCATCCTCCTCCTCCTCCTCCTCATCCTGTGCCACATCCTCTTCCATCATCGCCCGAATTGTTTTTTGAAGGAGGCATAGAAGTGGGATAGTTAAGCTGACAACGGCGTCATCGGCACTGGCCATGTTGGTGGAGTACTCAAAACCGCGCAACAAGGCACACAGGTCTCGCATGGAGGCCCAGTTATTGGTGGTGCTGTTCCGCAGAGCGACTCACGCGTGCGTGCTGCAGCTGGAACTCCACTATGGCCTGCTGCTGCTCACACAGTCTTTCCAGCATGTGCAAGGTGGAGTTCCACCTTGTGGGCACGTCAAATATGAGGTGGTGAGCGGGAAGGCCGAAGTTACGCTGCAGCGCTGACAGGCGAGCAGCAGCAGGGTGAGAACGCCGAAAGTGCGCACAGACGGCCCGCACTTTCTGAAGCAGCTCTGACATATCGGGGTAATTTTTAAGGAACCTCTGCACTACCAAATTCAGCACATGCGCCAGGCAAGGGATGTGCGTCAAACCGGCTAGGCCCAGAGCTGCTATGAGATTTCGCCCGTTATCGCACACCACCAGGCCGGGCTTGAGGCTCGCTGGCAGCAACCACTCATTTGTCTGCTGTTCCATGCTCCTCCACAACTCCTGCGCGGTGTGTGGTTTTTCCCCCAAACAGGCAAGTTTTAAAACTGCCTGCTGTCGTTTACCCCTGGCCGTGCTGAAGTTGGTGGTGAAGGTGTTACGCTGACCGGATGAGGAGGCGGTAGAGTATGAGGAAGCGGAGTAGGAGGAGTTAGGAACAGGAGGCAAACTGAAGCGCCCTGCAATCCTCGGTGGTGGAAGGACATGCGCCAAATTGCTATCCGCCTCAGGCCCATCCGCCACTGCATTTACCCAGTGTGCCGTTAGGGAGATATAACGCCCCTGACCGTGCTTACTGGTCCACGTATCAGTAGTTAGGTGGACCTTGCCACAGATGGCGTTGCGCAGTGCACACCTGATTTTTTCCCCCACTTGGTTGTGCAGGGAAGGGATGGCTTGCCTGGAAAAGTAGTGGCGGCTGGGCACGACGTACTGTGGGACAGCCACCGACATAAGGCTTTTAAAACTGTGCGTCTCCACCAGACGGAATGAGAGCATTTCAAAGGCCAAGAATTTTGAAATGCTGGCATTCAGGGCCAGGGATCACGGGTGGGTAGGGGGGTACTTCCTTTTCCTCTCAAGTGTTTGGGAGATGGAAAGCTGAACGCTTTCACGGGACATTGTGGAGATGGTTGGTGACCCAGGTTTTGGTGTTGCTGACAGATCCTCTGTTTGCGGGGTGGCAGGTGCCGGTATCACTACAGATGTGGATGGAGAGGCCGAGACTGCAGCAGAAGAGGAAGCAGGAGGAGCCAGAGACCTTTCTTGGTTTTGAAGGTGTCTACTCCACTGCAGCTCGTGCTTTGCACTTAGATGCCTGATCACGCAGGTTGTGCTCAGGTTGAGAAGGTTTATGCCTCGCTTCAGGCTCTGATTGCACAGGGTCCTGTCATCAGCACATTTTCTGAAGAACTTCCACGCTAGAGAACTCCTTTGAGCTCGCTTTGGTGCGCTCGTTCCCTTGCTGCGTTGGGCAGTAGCAGGCGTAGTGTCTAGGGCACGGCCGCTCCGCTTCTGCACCCTGCTCCCTCTTCTGCTGTGCTGGTGGCTCTGTGCGACCACCACCTCTTCCTCCAAACTACTCAGGTCACCTGCATGACCTTCATTCCATGTGGGGTCGAGGACCTCATCGTCTTCACCCCTGCCCTCCTTGTCGGTCTCCACAATTCTGAGTGCCGCAGCAGTTGGCACCTTCGTTTCGTCATCACCGGAGACGTGCTGCGATGGTCCTTCCATGTACTCATCTTGAGAAATAAGTGGTTGGGCATCGCTGCACTCAATCTCTTTCACTTCTGGGGCAGGGCTAGGTGGATGGCCCTGGGAAACCCTGCTGACAGAGTTATCAAAAAGAAGAAGAGACTGCTGCATGACTTGGGGCTCAGACTGCTTGCCTGATTTGCAAGGGGGTGAGGTGAAAGACGGTTGGACATTGGCTGCAGGTGCCAACTCTGACCTTTCTGCAGTAGACTGGGTGGGAGACAATGTGAAGGAACTGGAGGCAACTGTCAGCAGCAAACCAATCTACTATCGCCTCTACTTGTTCTGGCCTCATCACTTCTAGAGGCGCATGATGCCCTACCAAATACTGCTGCAGGTTCTGTCGCCTACTCACACTTGAGGAAGGTGTTTCACTTCTGCGTGTAGCTGGCACAGATCGACCACGTCCTCTCCTTGCAACAGGAGCTCTACCAGCAGCACCACGACCCAGGCCACGGCCCCTATTTGACGGTCTCCTCATATTTTTGTAGTTTATGATCTTGCCCTAGAAAGGTGTTTATTGAATAGCGGAACAAAACAACAACAGTATCGCACGGGTGTATCTGTAACGCTCCTGCGTTTTTATATGGTGTGGATTTTCAGCTGCAGAAATAGTTCCACGTCAGCAGTCATGTAAGAGATATGCTGAGATACCATTCCCAACCTCAATGACTCATCATGTGTGGAAGGTCTTATTTCAGCCAGTAAATACACACAATTAGCAAGCTGGTTCTTAGAGTGACTTTATGCATGTGGTAACACAATGATGAAGGTTGAGGGATAGGTTGAGTGGAGGTGGTAGGTGATAGACACTTGAAGGTGAGACAGTAGCAGATGGATGCAGGAAGGTTTAGCAATGTTGTATGATAGCAGATGATAGAATAGCAGGTGGACATACAAAAGAGATCAACCCAGTGCAGAAAAGTAGCAGTAGTCTCAAGAGCTAGCAATCTAGTTTATGCAGATGTGATAAACAGTCTCTACTATGCAGAGCTAGATAGTGTAAGCTTAGTATAAGTTTATAGAGAATTCCCCTGTGGGGTACTTAGCACTATTAGCGATACAGCCGAAGGGTGGTTCAGGAGAGGCGGATGATCCAGTAGCGGGATACAGGGATCAGCGCAGCGAGGTTCCGTCAGCGAAGTAAGCTTGCAAGCATGGAAGCTTCAAGCAAGGTTAGCATCCAGATAAGGGTGTTTGAACGAACACATGTGAGTGAGAACCGACGCCTTAAATAGCCATCTAGTCCGGCGCTGAGTGATGACAGCTCCAGTCTTAAAGGTGTATGCGCACCTTTCCAAAAGTAAATGGTAGGGCGCATACACTTGTGGAAAGTGTAATTTAGGGTACCAAAGGTAGCAGAACATTACAGTATCTCACAGTCAAATATGCATACTATGCCGCAATTAAATTTTTTTATACCCCAAAAGGGTGTATATTGAATAGTGGAATAGAAAAAATGATAAAAAACGGTGTATCTCACACGTACAAACACAGACTAGGCCCCTAAAGGGAGGATGAGGAAGAGGAGTAGGAGGAGTTCGGAACAGGAGGCAAACTGAAGCGCCCTGGAATCCTTGGCGGTGGAAGGAGATGCGCCAAACAAATTTAAAAGGTGTATCTCACACGTACCGATACAGACTATGCCGTAATTTAATTTTTTACACTCCAAAAGGGTGTATATTGAATAGCGGAATAGGAAAAATTTTATAATACGGTGTATCTCACACGTACAAACACAGACTAGGCCCCGATTACTATTTTTTGTACCCTAAAGGCAGGATGAGGAAGAGGAGTAGGAGGAGTTGGGAACAGGAGGCAAACTGAAGCACCCTGCAATCCTCGGGGGCTGAAGGAGATGCGCCAAACAAATTTAAAAAGGTGTATCTCACATGTACCGATACAGACTATGTCGTAATTTAATTTTTTACACTCAAACAGGGTGTATATTGAATAGCGGAATAGGAAACATTTTACAAAACTGTGGTGTATCTCACACGTACAGAACCAGACTAGGCCCCGATTACTATTTTTTGTACCCCCAAAGGCAGGATGAGGAGTAGGAGGAGTTCGGAACAGGCAGGAGGCAGACTGAAGCACCCTCAAATCCTCGGCAGTATGAGATGCGCCCCAAAAATTGGAAAAGTGTATCTCACACGTACCGACACAGACTATCCTGCAATTTAATTATTTTTACCCAAAGGCGTAGATTAAATAGCGGAATAGAAAATATTATCAAAAAAAAGGTGTATGTATCTCACACGTACAGAACCAGACTAGGCCCAAATTACTATTTTTTGTACCCCCAAAGGCAGGATGAGGAGTAGGAGGAGTTCGGAACAGGCAGGAGGCAGACTGAAGCACCCTCAAATCCTTGACAGTATAAGATGTGCCCCAAAAATTGGAAAGGTGTATCTCACACGTACCGACACAGACTATCCCGCAATTTAATTGTTTTTACCCAAAGGTGTAGATTGAATAGCGGAATAGAAAATATGATATCAAAAGGTGTATGTATCTCACACGTAGAGACCCAGACTAGGCCCAAATTACTATTTTTTGTACCCCCCAAAGGCAGGATGAGGAGTAGGAGGAGTTCGGAACAGGCAGCACCCTCAAATCCTCGGCAGTATGAGATGCGCCCCAAAAATTGAAAAGGTGTATCTCACACGTACCGATACAGACTATCCCGCAATTTAATTGTTTTTACCCAAAGGTGTAGATTGAATAGCGGAATAGAAAATATGATATGAAATTGGTGATTTATCAATAGCACATGTGAACAGCAGTGTCTTATATCAGTCAGCTCTGCTGCAGGCTATGGGGAAAAAAAAAAAGAAAATTCCCCTTTTTAAGTTTGTAATTTTTAACTAGATTAGTACACACTATGCCACAATTTTAATTTTTTTAACCCAAGGGTGTATATATTGAATAGTGGAATAGAAAAAAGTGTATAACTTTTGAAATCACTCAATAATAGCACATGTGAACACAGCAGTGTATTATCACAGTCAGCACAGCAGCACTGAATGAAAAACGCTGCACACAAGTGACTGTCTGATAAAAAAATACTTTTTTCTCCCTCCTCAGCGGGCAAAAAGATTGTGTTCACACCACCCCACACACAGCAAAATCGATGTGGACCACTGACACCTGCCTATCTCCAGCCTGGCCCTAAAAGGATCGATAAGATCGGTCACTGTCGGCACTGCAAACCCCCCCCACACAGCAAAATCGATTGTAGAACACTGACCCTAAATATCAGAAGCCTCTCCCTAAAATGCCCTAACAACTCGCCCTGCCTAAAGCACTCCGACCTGTCCCTCAATTCTTTTCGGACACAATATGATTTTTGCCTGTCTGTCCCTAATCAGCAGCCAGCACATATGATGTGTGCTCTGTCCCTGAACTACAGCATAATGACGCAGCGGCGCTCCGTCTCGAACTTATAAAGACTTGGTGACATGCTTCAGATGGCCAATCACAGCTACTAATACATTTGTAGGCATGGCTGGGATGGCTAAAGGCACACCAGTTAAACGCTTGTTCATTGGCTGTTGAAAGCCCGCCATTAAAACGCGCCAATACATACAAACCCGGAAATAAAATGACCGAACACGGATTTTTACCCAAACATACAGTAAAGTTTTCGGGTCCGTGTTCGGGTAACAAAAATCCAATTATTACATACACACACAATAATACAGTCCGTGTTCGCTCAACACTAGTGACCAGAACTGGACAGAATGCTCCAGATGTGGCTGGACCAGAGTTTTATAAAGTGGCAGGATTATAGTTTTACCTCTGGAGTAAATACCCTTTTTATTGCATGCCAGTATTCTACTGACTTTGCTTGCTGCAACCGGACATTGCATGCTATTGCTGAGTCTGTCTTCTACTAGGACACCCAGATCTTTCTCCATCCTGGATTCCTGCAGAGGTTCTCCTCCTAGTGAGTAACCTCATTTGCCATGTAGTTGCCCACTCCATTATTTTATTCAGGTCTTCTTGTAAAGTTTTTTTTATCCTGATGGGAAGTTATTGCCCTGCTTATTTTTGAGATTGAACCATTTATCCCATCCTCTATGTAATTTATGAATATATTAAACAGAATTGGTCCCAAGACAGAGCCTTGGGGTACCCCACTTACCACTCCACACCAGAGTACACGTTAATTTATCACCACCCTTTGGACACGCTCCCGTAATCCATTATTGATCTATGAACAAACTCTATGGTCCATGGCTACACACCACAGTTTGTAGATTAAGCATTTGTAGGAAAAATCCAGATACACCACATTCACAGGCTTCCTCCTATCTAGATGACAGCTCACTTCCTTATAGAATGTAAACAGATTGGTCTGGCAGGAACCACACTTTATAAATCCATGCTGATTACTGCTAATGATATGGTTTCCATCAGCAAATTCTTCCATATAGTCCCTAATCATCCCCTCCAATAATTTACAAACTATTGATGTTAGACTGACTGGCTTGTAGTTTTCAGATATATGTCTCTGCCCTTTTTTGAATATTGGTACCACATTGGCTTTTCTCCAATTAGCTGGTACCATTCCTGTCAATATACTGTCTATAAAATTAAGAATAATGGTCTGCCTATAACTTGACTGAGTTCTTTGAGGATTCTTGGGTGTAAGCCATCTGGATTTAATGATTTGTTTATGTTAAACTTTTCTAGTCTTTTCTGGACACCGGCTTCTGTAAGCCATAAGAGTCCATCCTGCGAAGAGTTTCTAACAATACAGTCATGGTTGTTATACCTCTCCTTTTCCCACGTAAATACTGAGAAGAAAGCATTTAGTCCATTGCCTTCTCCTTGTCATCTGTAACCATCTTCCCTTCATCATCTTTTATGTGGCCAATATGCGCTGATGTTGCTTTTTTTATTGGTAATATATTAAAAACAATTCTTGGGATTTTTTTACTCTCATCTCCTATGTGTCCCTGATTGCGTTCTTACACTTCTTATTACATTCCTTGTAGTGTTGGAATGCTGATGATGACCCCTCCGCTATACTTTTTAAAGGTCACTTTCTTCTCTTTAATATGACTTTCTATGTTATGATTTAGCCATCCAGGTTTATCCTTCACTCTTCTATATTTATTGCCAATTGGAATGCACTGGGCGATACTGTACCTTATTTAATGTTTCTGAAGCATTCCCATTTTTCCTCATTGTTCAATGTTTCTAGGATTCGCTCCTAATTAATGTCTTGTAGTATGGAGCGCAGTTTAGAAAAGGTGACTCGTGTGAAATTTAGTGTTCTTGTACTTCCCTCATTCCTCCTTTTCCTATGATTTATGCTGAATGTGATCATCCTGTCATTGCTAAATCCCAAGTTAGACTAAGGTCCATGAATAAAGAAATGAACTTGTAGGAGATCAGAGGACCCATTTACTAGTTACCTTGAGGGTGGAATTGTAAGATCCTCAGAGACAAAGCTGCCTGATGTGGGCGGAGTCCTGGTTTAGGGGAACCAATCTGCTGATGTCTAGTAATAATCTTTGTATTTCTATTTTAGTAGATGGATGGGAGATGAGGAAAACCTCAGAGGATTGTCTCACTTTGTCTCCAGACTGTAAAGTAGAAGATCAGGGTATCACAAAGTATAGTCCAGGAGAAAACCCGGCTATCTCAAATGTCCATCCGGCACCACACAGTGTAGATGGACCATCGTATTCATCTTATCCTGAAGAACCTAATACTGTGAGGGACAGTGCTGGACCATCGTATTCCTCTTATTCTGAGGAACTTCAGACTGTGAGGGACGGTGCCGGACCATCGTATTCCTCTTATCCTGAGGAACAATGCCGGACCATCGTATTCCTCTTATCCTGAGGGACCTCAGACTGTGAGGGACAGTGCTGAACCATTGTATTCCTTTTATCCCGAGGAACCTCAGACTGTGAGGGATGGTGCTGTCCTTCCCACAGATATGAGGTTTTCCTGTACTGAGTGTGGGAAGTGTTTCCATTTTAAATCTGAACTTAATGTCCATAAAAGATCTCACACAGAAAAGAAGCCATTTGCCTGCCCTGAGTGTGGAAAATGTTTTTCAGATAAGTCCAATCTATACAGACATCAGAAATCTCACACGGGTGAAAAACTGTATTCCTGTTCTGACTGTGGAAAATGTTTTGCACGAAAATCAGCACTTGTCACACATCAGACATCTCACACAGGTGAGAAGCTGTATTCTTGTCCTGAGTGTGGGAAATGTTTTTCACAGATGTCCGGTCTTTACAAACACCAGAGATCTCACACAGGTGAGAAGCCATATTCCTGTCCTGAGTGCGGAAAATGTTTTTCACAAAATTCCAGTCTTCAAATACATCAGAGGCTTCATACAGGTGAGAAGCCATATTCCTGTCCTGAGTGCGGTGACCTACGTCACTCTGCCTGGCCGGGGCTGACTGCCGCAGTAAATATACTGCGCGCAGTCGGCAAGTGGTTAATCAAAATGACACACATTTTCCCAGCTGTGATGAATGTTGGTAGTTTTATTTCATACATTGCGTTTCTAGAATTGTCTTTTTCACCTAGTGGCCATAATGTGGTATTACAGGAAAAGTACCCCATCATGCAATGCCAAGCTGCGGTTTCCAAAGCAAGCAAAATACTTTCTTGTATAAGAGAGGCATGGACTCCAGAGAGAGAGATATCATCTGTACAAATCATTAGTAAGACCTCATCTGGAATATGCAGTTCAGTTTTAGGCTCCAGTTCTCAAAAAGGATATCGGGGAACTGGAGAAAGTGCAGAGAAGGGCAGCCAAACTGATAAGAGGCATGGAGGAGCTCAGCTATGAGAAAAGATTAGAGGAACTGAATGTATTCTCTCTTGAGAAGAGGAGATAAAGGGGGGATATGATCAACATGTATAATACATAAGGGGGGATATGATCAACATGTATAATACATAAGGGGGATATGATCAACATGTATAATACATAAGGGGGTATGATCTCAATGTATAAATACATAAGGGGGGTATGATCTCCATGTATAAATACATGATGGGGGATATGATCTCCATGTATAAATACATAAGGGGGGTATGATCTCCATGTATAAATACATAAGGGGGGATATGATCACCATGTATAAATACATGATGGGGGATATGATCTCCATGTATAAATACATGATGGGGGATATGATCTCCATGTATAAATACATAAGGGGGGATATGATCACATGTATAAATACATAAGGGGGGATATGATCACCATGTATAAATACATGAGGGGGGATATGATCTCTATGTATAAATACATAAGGGGGGTATGATCACCATGTATAAATACATAAGGGGGGATATGATTACCATGTATAAATATATAAGGGGGGATATGATCACCATGTATAAATACATAAGGGGGGATATGATCTCCATGTATAAATACATAAGGGGGATATGATCACCATGTATAAATACATAGAGGGGGGGGGTAGGATCTCCAGGTATAAATACATAAGGGGGAATATGATCTCCATGTATAAATACATAAGAGGGGATATGATCTCCATGTATAAATACATAAGGGGGGATATGATCGTCATGTATAAATACATAAGGGGGGATATGATTTCCATGTATAAAAACATAAGAGGGGATATAATCACCATGTACTGTATAAATGCATAAGGGGGGAATACGATCACCATGTATAAATGCATAGGGGGGATATGATCTCCATGTATAAATACATAGGGGGGTATGATCTCCGTGTATAAATACATGATGGGGGATATGATCTCCATGTATAAATACATAAGGGGGGATATGATCACATGTATAAATACATAAGGGGGGATATGATCACCATGTATAAATACATGAGGGGGGATATGATCTCTATGTATAAATACATAAGGGGGGTATGATCTCCATGTATAAATACATAGAGGGGATATGATCACCATGTATAAATACATAAGGGGGGATATGATTACCATGTATAAATACATAAGGGGGGATATGATCACCATGTATAAATACATAAGGGGGGATATGATCTCCATGTATAAATACATAAGGGGGATATGATCACCATGTATAAATACATAGAGGGGGGGGGGAGGATCTCCAGGTATAAATACATAAGGGGGAATATGATCTCCATGTATAAATACATAAGAGGGGATATGATCTCCATGTATAAATACATAAGGGGGGATATGATCGTCATGTATAAATACATAAGGGGGGATATGATTTCCATGTATAAAAACATAAGAGGGGATATAATCACCATGTACTGTATAAATGCATAAGGGGGGAATACGATCACCATGTATAAATGCATAGGGGGGATATGATCTCCATGTATAAATACATAGGGGGGGTATGATCTCCGTGTATAAATACATAAGGGGGGATATGATCTCTATGTATAAATACATAAGGAGGGATATGATCTCCTTGTATAAATACATAAGGGGGGATGTGATCCCCATGTATAATACATAAGGGGGGATATGATCACCATGTATAAATACATAAGGGAGGATATGATCTCCATGTATAAATACATAAGGGGGGATATGATCACCATGTATTAATACATAAGGGGTCCACATAGTGAACTTGGTGTTGAGTTGTTCACTTTAAGGTCATCACAGAGGACAAGGGGGCACTCTTTACGTCTAGAGGAAAACGGGTTTCGTCTCCAAATACGGAAAGGTTTCTTCACAGTAAGAGCTGTGAAAATGTGGAATAGACTCCCTCCAGAGGTGGTTCTGGCCAGCTCAGTAGATTGCTCTAAGAAAGTCCTGGATTCTTTCCTGGGTGTATATAATATAAATGGGTACTAATATTTATAGGTAAAGTTGATCCAGGGAATATCCAATTGCCTCTCGGGGATCAGGAAGGAATTTTTCCCCTGCTGTAGCAAATTGGATCATGCTTTGCTGGGGTTTTTTCGCCTTCCTCTGGATCAACTGTGGGTTTAGGATTGTGTATATGGGATTGTATGGTTGGGTTTTCTGTTTTATTTTGTATTAGTTGAGCCAGATGGACTTGTTTTTGTCTTTTTTCAACGACTAACTATGTAACTATGTAACTAGATGGAGCTGCAATCAAAGGAAATGTTAATTAAAATACTGCCAGAATTTATTATCCTTGTCATATTCGTCCAACAAATTTTTATAAATCTTCCTCTGAAGCTGGATACACACTATACAAGTTTTGTTGTTAGATTTCCTTTAGATTTACCTCCAACTATGTAGTGCAGGGGCCGACCTGACTGCATACACATTGAAAGTGTTTAGATTTGACCTCCTATTATACGGTTTTGGTAAATCTAAAGGAAAAAGTCTAAAGATAATTGTATAGTGTGTATGGCCCATTGGTTTTCTTCATCAAAGGTGGTTTTTAACCGCTTCCATACAGAGCAGTTAGACCCCCTTCCTGCCCAGACCAATTTTCAGCTTTCAGCACTCTCACACTTTGAATGACAATTGCTCAGTCATGCTACACTGTAACCAAACAAAATTTTTATCATTTTTTTCACACAAATAGAGCTTTCTTTTGGTGGTATTTGATCACAACTGGGGTTTTTTTTTTTCGTGATATAAGCAAAAAAAGAGCAAAAATTTTGCAAAAAAAACACTTTTTTTTAGTTTCTATTATAAAATTTTGCAAAAAATTAATTTTTCTTCATACATTTGGGCCAAAATTTATACTGCTACATATCTCTGGTAAAATTAACCCAAATTAGTGTATATTATTTAGTCTGTGTGAAAGTTATTGAGTCTAGAAGCTATGGTACCAATTACTGAAAATTGATCACACCAGATGTACTGATGGCCTATCTCCTTTCTTGAGGCCCTGAAATGTCAGGACAGTACAAATACCCCCCAAATGACCCCTTTTTGTAAAGTAGACAGTCCAAGGTATTTAGTAAGAGGCATGGTGAGTTTTTTGAAGTTATAATTTTTTCCCACAATTCTTGGGAAAATGAAGAAAACATTTTTTTTTCTTTTTTTTTCCCAAAACGTTGTCAATTTATAAGCTATTTCTAACACATAGCATGTACACAGCAAAAATGACACCCCAAAATTCATTCTGCTACTCCTTCTGAGTATGGTGATACCACATGTGTGAGACTTTTACACAGCCTGGCCACAAAAAGAGACTCCACGTCCAAGTAGCACCATAAGGCGTTTTAGGAGCATAAATACACATAAAACTTTCTTACTACCTATCACACTTTTCAAGGCCCTAGAGCAACAATACAATGGAAAAGTCCACAAAATTACCCCATTTTGGAAAGCAAACACTCCAACGTATATTCTAAGAGGCATTATGGGTCCTTTGAACATGTCATTTTTTTCCACAAGTTTTTGGAAAATGTGGGAAAAAAATAAAAACTTTTTTTTTTACACAAAGTTGTCAATTTATAGGATATTCCTAACACATAGCATGTACATCGCAAAAATGACACCCCAAAATACATTCTGCCACTCCTCCTGAGTATGGCAATACCACATGTGTGAGACTTTTTCACAGCCTAGCCATATAGAGGGGCCTAAACATCCAAGGAGCATCATCATGCATCCTAGCCACTTGCCTAGGCCTATTTTTGACATTTGGTGTTTACAAGCTAAAATCAGTTGTTTTTGCTAGAAAACTACTTAGAACCCCAAAACATTATATATTTTTTTTTAGCAGAGACCCTAGAGAATAAAATGGAGATTATTGCAATATTTTTTATCACACCGTATTTGCGCAGCGGTCTTCCAAACGCAATTTTTTGGGAAAAAAATCACTTTTTTTAATTAAAAAATAAGAAAACAGTAAAGTTAGCCCAATTGTTTTCCATAATGTGAAAGATAATGTTACGCCGAGTAAATAGATACCCAACATGTCATGCTTCAAAATTGCGCACGCTCACAGAATGGTGACAAATTTTGGTACTTAAAAATCCCCATAGGCGACATTTTAAAAATTTCTACAGGTTGCTATCTTAGAGTTACAGAGGAGGTCTATGGCTCAAATTATTGCTCTTGCTCTAACGATCGCGACGATACCTCACATGTGTAGTTTGAACACTGTTTACATATGTGGGCGGGGTTTCCGTATGCGTTCGCTTCTGCGCGCGAGCTCGCGGGGACACGGCGCTTTAATTTTTTTTTTTTTTTTTTTTTACTATTTATTTTATTTATTATTTTTTATTTTTACACTGTTTTTTTTTAAAAAAAAAAATTGATCATTTTTATTTCTATTGCAAGAAATGTAAACATTACTTGTAATAGAAAAAGGCACGACAGGACCTCTTTTTTGTGAGATCTGGGGTCAAAAAGTCCTCAGATCTCACAAGTACACTAAAAGATAGAAAAAATAAAAAAAAAAAATTAAAAAAAAATTAAATAAAATGAAAAAAAAAAAAGGGACCTTTAAACTGGTTGCTAGGCAACGACGTTTGCCGTAGCTCCGGTCCTCCAAGACCATAGAGTCGAGTGAGGGCAAGCTTGCCCTCACTCGACATCCTGTCTGTGAGGATCTGGGACCGGATCGTTTTCCCCGCTGCCGGCGGGTCCGGTAAGCGGGGAAAAGGACCAGAATGCAGCGGGAGGGGGGGGGGGCACCTCTTCCGCCACCCCGGAAGGGTGATCCCGTGGCGAATCTGCCGCTGGGACCACCCTTATCGGAAAGCCAACCGTCCACCGTTTAAAAAAATACCAGGGTTATGGCAGCTATCTGCTGCCATAACACCGGTATTTAGGTTTAAACGGACGACGTATGTTAACCTTTTTGGACTTAGACATGGTGGCTGTATGAAGGGTGACAAGTACTCGGGTACTTTGCTGGGCAGGTGACAGGTACTCTGGTACTGATGAGCAAGTGGCAGGTACTCGAGTACTCCGATAGGCAGGTGACAGGTACTCGGGTACTCTTATGGGCAGGTGACAGGCAGGTGATAGGTACTGATGAGTAGTACTGATACTGATAGGTGATACTGATACTGTACTGATGGGTACGGATGATCAGTACTGATACTAATAGGTGATAGGTACTGATGGGTACTGATGAGTACTGATGAGTAGTGATGGGTAATGATGAGCAGGTGGCAAGTACTCGGGTACTTCAGGTGTCAGGTACTCTGATGAGCAGGTGGAAGGTACTCGGGTACTCTGTTGGGTAGGTGACAGGTACTCGGGTACTCCGATGACGGGTACTCAAAGTACCAGAGTACCTGTCATCAGAGTACCAGAGTACCTGTCATCAGAGTACCCGAGTACCTGTCATCAGAGTACCCGAGTACCTGTCATCAGAGTACCCGAGTACCCGTCATCAGAGTACCCGAGTACTTGTCATCAGAGTACCCGAGTACCTGTCATCAGAGTACCCGAGTACTTGTCATCAGAGTACCCGAGTACCTGTCACCAGCCCATCAGAGTACCTGTCACCAGAGTACCCGAGTACCTGTCATCAGAGTACCCGAGTACCCGTCATCAGAGTACCCGAGTACCTGTCATCAGAGTACCCGAGTACCTGTCACCAGCCCATCAGAGTACCTGTCATCAGAGTACCCGAGTACCTGTCATCAGAGTACCCGAGTACCCATCATCAGAGTACCCGAGTACCTGTCACCAGCCCATCAGAGTACCCGAGTACCTGTCATCTGAGTACCTGATGGGCTGGTGACAGGTACTCGGGTACTTTGATGGGCTAGTGACAGGTGCTCTTTATTGGGGGGGGGGCAATCAGTGTGGTTGGGGTGCACTATGATTGGTAACTAGCTGTTACCACAATCTCCTCCTCACACAGGATCAGTGTGTGAGGAGGAGAACACGGTGACAGCTAGTTACCATGTTCTCTGATGACATTTGTGACCGGCTGTGATTGGACACAGCCGGTCACGTGGTAAAGAGCCAATTTCATTGGCTCTTTACCTAGATCGGGGATGGGCTCTGTCCGAGGGACGAGCCTCGTCCCCGATCGCCGCGCTGCGCGCCCCCGGGGGCGCGCATTAAGGAAGGAACGAGCGGCTCGCGCTGGAGCCGCTCATGTGATCGGCTGTGATTGACACAGCCGATCACGTGGTAAACAGCCAATTTCATTGGCTGTTTACCTTGATCGGGGTTGGGCTCAGTCCGAGGGACGAGCCTCACCCCCGATCGCCGCGCTGCGCGCCCCCGGGGGCGCGCAGTAGCGGGGAGATCCGGGCGCCGTCATATGACGTCGGCCCGGATCGAGAAAGGATTTGTGCCGACGTCATTTTACATGACGCGGTACGGAAGGGGTTAAGCAATAACTTATCATAATCATGCATTTAATATTTTTTTGTTTTTTTATTTCAAACATGTAAAAAACAAAATCAAAATAAAAGAAGTAATTATTCAGTAGTAGACAATCACAAAAAAATGATTTACAAAAGAAGACAAAAAAAAACTATAAATAATAATTTAGTTTACATATCCGAAAAGGAATGGGAAGAAGTACAAACTTATGTAATCCCACCCCTTCTCCATAAATTATAATAAACTATTCAATGTCCCATCACTATAAAGTCATGTAATAACTGACCACTTGCTGACTGCCAGCAGTACATACAGTGGGTACGGAAAGTATTCAGACCTCCTTAAATTTTTCACTCTTTGTTATATTGCAGCCATTTGCTAAAATCATTTAAGTTCATTCTTCTTCCTCATGAATGTACACATAGCACCCCATACTGACAGAAAAACACAGAATTGTTGACATTGTTGCAGATTTATTAAAAAAGAAAAACTGAAATATCACATGGTCCTAAGTATTCAGACCCTTTGCTCAGTATTTAGTAGAAGCCCCCTTTTGATCGAATACAGCCAGGAGTCTTTTTGGGAAAGATGCAACAAGTCTTTCACACCTGGATTTGGGGATCCTCTGCCATTCCTCCTTGCAGATCCTCTCCAGTTCTGTCAGGTTGGATGGTAAACATTGGTGGACAGCCATTTTTAGGTCTCTCCAGAGATGCTCAATTGGGTTTAAGTCAGGGCTCTGGCTGGGCCATTCAAGAACAGTCACGGAGTTGTTGTGAAGCCACTCCTTCCTTATTTTAGCTGTGTGCTTAGGGTCATTGTCTTGTTGGAAGGTAAACCTTCGGCCCAGTCTGAGGTCCAGAGCACTCTGGAGAAGGTTTTTGTCCAGGATATCCCTGTACTTGGCCGCATTCATCTTTCCCTCGATTGCAACCAGTCGTCCTGTCCCTGCAGCTGAAAAACACCCCCACAGCATGATGCTGCCACCACCATGCTTCACTGTTGGGACTGTATTGGACAGGTGATGAGCAGTGCCTGGTTTTCTCCACACATACCGCTTAGAATTAAGGCCAAAAAGTTCTATTTTGGTCTCATCAGACCAGAGAATCTTATTTCTCACCATCTTGGAGTCCTTCAGGTGTTTTTTAGCAAACTCCATGCGGGCTTTCATGTGTCTTACACTGAGGAGAGGCTTCCGTCGGGCCACTCTGCCATAAAGCCCCGACTGGTGGAGGGCTGCAGTGATGGTTGACTTTCTACAACTTTCTCCCATCTCCTGACTGCATCTCTGGAGCTCAGCCACAGTGATCTTTGGGTTCTTCTTTACCTCTCTCACCAAGGCTCTTCTCCCCCGATAGCTCAGTTTGGCCGGACGGCCAGCTCTAGGAAGGGTTCTGGTCGTCCCAAACGTCTTCCATTTGAGGATTATGGAGGCCACTGTGCTCTTAGGAACCTTAAGTGCAGCAGAAATCTTTTTGTAACCTTGGCCAGATCTGTGCCTTGCCACAATTCTGTCTCTGAGCTCTTCAGGCAGTTCCTTTGACCTCATGATTCTCATTTGCTCTGACATGCATTGTGATCTGGAAGGTCTTATATAGACAGCTGTGTGGCTTTCCTAATCAAGTCCAATCAGTATAATCAAACACAGCTGGACTCAAATGAAGGTGTAGAACCATCTCAAGGATGATCAGAAGAAATGGAAAGCACCTGAGTTAAATATATGAGTGTCACAGCAAAGGGTCTGAATACTTAGGACCATGTGATATTTCAGTTTTTCTTTTTTAATAAATCTGCAACAATGTCAACAATTCTGTGTTTTTCTGTCAGTATGGGGTGCTATGTGTACATTCATGAGGAAGAAGAATGAACTTAAATGATTTTAGCAAATGGCTGCAATATAACAAAGAGTGAAAAATTTAAGGGGGTCTGAATACTTTCCGTACCCACTGTATACTGCAGCAAGTCGGCTCTACCTGTACGTCGTTTCACGCAATAGCCAGCAGGGGGCGCAGGCAACCACCCGTGATCGCAGACTGCCGTTCTGTCAGAGATGAACACAGGGATCCTGTGTTACTGCTATTTAGGAACATGGATCTCTGTGTTCATCTGGGGAGTCCATCCCCCATGCTGTTAGCAAGCACCACCTAGGGACACATTTAACCCTTTGATCGCCCCTGGTATTAACCCTTTCCCTGCCAGTGTCATTATTACAGTGACAGTGCATATTTTTAGCACTGATTACTGTAGTAATGTCACTGGTCCCCCCAAAAGAGTCAAAAATGTCAGTTAGGGGTCCGATCTGTCCGCTGCAATGTCGCAGTCCCGCTAAAAATTGCTGATTGCCGCCATTACTAGTAAAAAAAAATAAAAAGTCTAAAAATATATCCCCTAGTTTGTAGACACGATACATTTTGCAGAAATCAATCGATATACGCTAATTGGGATTTTTTTTTTACCAAAAATATATAGCAGAATAGAAATTGGCCGAAAATTATGAAAATATTTGATTTTTTATATTTTTTATTTGGATGTTTTATAGCAGAAAGTAAGTCTTTTTTTGTTTCTAACGCAAAAAAAAAAAAAATAAAAATCGAACTGGTAAACAAATACCACCAAAAAAAAAAAAAAAAGCTCTATTTGTGGGAAAAAAAGGACATAATTTTTATTTGGGTACAGCGTCGCACGACCGTGCAATTGTCAGTTAAAGTAACGCACTGCCATATTGTAAAAATTGGCCTGGTCATTAAAGCAGAGTTCCCCCCTCTTTTTCCTCTTTTTGGATTCCTGTGGGGAAAAAGCATTGTAAAAAAGAATTGGACATTTTTTTTTTTTTTTTGGGGGATCACTTACCTTATTTTAGAGGCATCTCTGTCCGACTTCCTTCTTCTGCGACCGTGGCCCCGGACGTCACTTCCGGTTTCACATTGCGTCCTGGGAGATGTGAGTCATCAATCCCAGGATGCAATGGGAATGGCCGACCGCTACTCTGATTGCCGATCGCAATCTACAGTGAATTGCGATCGGCATTCCTGGAGCCAGGAACCAGGAAGAAGGTCACAGCGGGGGACACAGAGGCTTCAGACCGGCTCCCACACCGGAGATGGCCGCGCTCTGCAATCAATTAGTAAGATTTTATCTTAATTCAATTACTGTCCTGTACTGTAATGTGGGGTTAGTGTTTGTGTAATTGGCGTTAGTTTAGGATTAGGGCAGTATTTTTATCTAAAAAAAATGTCTGTGGCCAGAACTCCGCTTTAAGGGGGTAAATCCTTCCGGTCCTTAAGTGGTCAATAATTAAAATATACTGTAATATACTAATTACCAATAATGTAACTACACATTCATACACATATATGGATACATACATGCACACACACACCCAAATAAAACTAAATAAAAACAAAAAAACACACTATAAAAGTTCAAACACTTTCATTTTTATTCCTTGAAAAAATCGTGGAAAATTTCCTATCAAATACTTACCGTAATTTTCCTTTCCTGATAGACTCCATGGCAGCATATGTATGGGTTAACCCTGCCTCCACTCCTCCCCTATAGGACCCCACTCCCATAAATCTTCGCTCTGAGCCAGAGGCCGTGTTCCGTAAATAGCCTACTCATGACTGCTGCCATGGAGTCCATCAGGAAAGGAAAATTACGGTAAGTATTTGATAGGAAATTTTCAATTTTCCTGACAGACTTCATGGGAGCATACATATGGGAAATAACTAGCCATACACACCCAGGTGGGCAATTGCAGAACCAAAAGATAAGGGTTTAATTGACACTGTCCACCGACAGGATTTGTAAACCAAAAATTAACAGAAGATAAAGAGGCCGGCTCTACACAATAATGAAATAAGAAAAGAATATTCAGCGCTGAACTCTTATTACACACCACCATTGAAAGGACCAGCAGCTAAGCACTCAATGGCAATATCTCCAAAACACCTGCTGAAAACATAGTAATAAATAGTGCAGCGCAATCCTAGTGGTAATAAATTGTATCAGATATTATATCTAGCAGAGTGCCAATGATATCAGGTGTCAATAAAAACAGGGAAGCCTCCAGTGGTAAGTGGTCCTATGGTAAATCCATATGCTTCTTGTGTCCACACGAGTGACCATGCAAACCCACCACCTGTTCACACTGCCGCTCACCTTATCAAAGAGACCCTACAGGGTCAAACAGCATGTCATCTCAAATTATACTGCACATTCTCACACTTCCTTCTTTAACGGTCTCAATGAGTGCACCTCCAATGCGCTGTCAGCTCCTCAAGCTAAATTAACATATTGTATAGGAGAGAAGAAAGAAACGATCTAATGCTCTCTGTATAAACTCTAAAGGTCTTTATTCCATGAATCATAAAACACTCACATTTATGAAGACAGTATTGCGCATATCTGCAGAGTATGCAAGTGAGCGTGCATCAGATCCGCCAACCCGGAAGAGTGAGAGACGGCCGCGGGTCACGTGATGTCCCTCATACGCGTTGCGCCCATAAAAGTAGGCGGGACTTCTTCAGCGAGGGTCACGTACCGTATTGCGGACCCGTCTTTAAGTATGACTGCAACTACCGCCCTCCTCCTGTTCTCAATCCACTAATCAACAAGTTGTCACAGGAAGTGATGTATACTGCAGGCGGAAGTAAGCACTGTACGACTCGTTAGCCAGGACCAGCCTGTATTCTTGTGTGCAGTGCATAAGGGCAACATTAAGAAACCTTCAAAGAACCAGCTTGGAAGGTTAAATTAAATATAATTTAATATTAAATTATGCCCAAATTTAAAAGTTAAATAGTTATAATAAAAAACAACAACAAACTCCCATGATCCATAGGATTCAATGGGTGGTAATCGTCTTGTGACTCGGGCTATATCTCTACCTTCCATAGATGGCGGGTCTGAGCACTAACTTTTTTCAGATACAAGCAATATATACATAATAACACATGTAAATTTAATAAAAAAAACGCAATATAAATATTAAAAAAGGACAATAAAGGACAATAAATATATTACCTATAAAATGTAGATACATAGGGAAAACAGTAATATCTCATCTATCAGAAATGAAACAGTTGAGATCAAACTCAACATTGAGTCCCATTGGCGTTAAAACTTTACATTCAAAAATCCAAAAAGACTCCCGTTGACTCAGCTGTCTAATAAAATTCCCTCCTCGCCAGTGTGGGTGAACTCTCTCTATTCCCCAAAATTGCAACCCACTAGGATTTTTATGATGGAATTTTTTGAAATGTCTTGAAACGCTGTGCGTTTCAAGACCTTTGTGAATGTTATTAACATGTTCGCCCACTCTGACGTGTAGAGCGCGAGAGGTGCGCCCTATATACTGGAGGCGGCACTCACACTGTAGCATGTAAACCACCCCTTGTGTTTTGTAGGTGATCAGATTTTTAATTTTGTATGATTTATTGGTGGCTGTGGCTAAAAATTCCTTTAGTTTCTTTAAGTTTTTTCTGCAACTTTTACATGTAGCACATTTTCCACATGTGTAAGTGCCAGACAAAAAGGAAAAAAGGTGATTCTCCCTAGTGTGAGGTGGGTCAATTATCCCTGGTGCAATTTTATCTCGCAGCGAAGGGGCCTTACGATAAATAAACTTAGGGTATTCCGTCAGATGAGGCCCTAAAATTTTGTCCTCTTTAAGGATAGGCCAATACTTTTTAACAATACGTTCTACCTTTTTGTAATGAATATTATAATCAAGGATAATTCTGAAACCTGGATCCATCGGGTTATTCTTATCTCCATTCAACAGAGCATCACGATTGCTCCTTCCAACGTCTTCCAATTCTTTCCTAATGGTGTCCTTTTGATATCCCTTTTCAAGAAACCGCTTTTCCAAGACTTTTGATTGTGCCTGATAATCACTATCCGAAGCACAATTACGTCTTAGTCTAGTAAATTGTCCCCTTGGAATGTTGCAAAGCCACATCTGGTGGTGGCAACTATCCAAGGGGATAAATGCATTCCTATAAGTTGGTTTGAAAAAGTTTCTTGTTCTCAAGGAACCCTCATGTTTATAAATTTCTAGATCAAGGAAGGCAATCTTTACCCTCTCCAAATTCCATGTTAGTATAATGTTTTTGGTATTATTATTCAACCTATCCATAAATACTTGTAGAGCAGCCATGTCTCCCTCCCATACCATGAATATATCGTCAATGTAGCGTCTGTAACAAATAAGTTCCTGTGGTAGGGTACCAAATACAGCCTCTTCCTCCCAGTGGGCCATGAAGAGGTTGGCCACACTGGGAGCAAACTTGGCCCCCATCGCCACTCCCCTTGTTTGGAGGTAGTAATGATGGTCATACCAGAAATCATTTCTTTTTAAGCAGAAGTCCAAACTTCTGATTGGCTGGAATGTGTCTGCTGACTGTGAGGTACAGGGTCAAAGTTTGCTCAATGATAACGTATAGGTGGCGGACCGAACATCGCATATGTTTGCCCGCCGCGGCAAACGCAAACAAGTAATGTTCGCCGGGAACTGTTCGCCGGCGAATAGTTCGGGACATCTCTACTGGTGATGCTGCATTGCTTGGCACTGGTGAGGCTGCATAGATCAGCACTGGTCAGGCTGCATAGATTGGCACTGGTGAGGCTGCATTGCTGGGCACTGGTGAGGCTGCAAAGATCGGCACTGGTGAGGCTGCATTGCTGGGCACTGGTGAGGTTGCAAAGATCGGCACTGGTGAGGCTGCATAGGTCGGCACGGGTGAGGCTGCATTGCTGGGCACTGGTGAGGCTGCATTGCTGGGCACTGGTGTGGCTGCATAGATTGGCACTGGTGAGGCTGCATAGATTGGCACTGGTGAGGCTGCATAGATCGACACTGGTGAGTTTACCATTTGCCAATAAAAAAAAAAATATGTCCCCGGATTTCATTTAAAAAAATGTGGTCACCTTAGGTTACAGTGCCACGCTGATTGGCTAAGGCGGTGGAGCAACTTCCGCTGCATCAGTGCAGAGTATTTCACTCATCAGTAGTCCCTCCCTCCTACTCCGATGAGCAGTGCTATACGTTGCTACACTGTGCATACAGAATACAGTATTATTACGGACATTTTATACCCATAACAGATTTTTATAAATTGACCAGAAATTTTCCACATATTGGGCAACCCCCCCCCCCCCCCTTGGTGGGAGTGGAGATGACCCATCTATAAGGATAGAAGGCTAAGAACAGCGAATACCTACCAGAGACCGACCCATCACCTACTGTGTTGGAAGGGAGAAGTGTCTGTTGTTTTACAGCTCTACCCATTCATTGATTTGGTAAGAGGCTCATCATTTCCACTCCTCTTGGATGGTGTTAGGGGTTATATCTTCCTAACCTTTTTGGTGCTCGATCTCTGGAGCGGAATCACTTATATATATGCCCTAAATTCTCATCTTTCTGGTAAGAAGCTACGCTGGTGGTGGGATATTGAATTTAGTCACGTGATTTTCACCCCTTCCGTTTAAAGGCTTCATCACAACAAATTTCATTTGGACTATTTTTGTACACCATATGGGACTTTACGCATCACCATGCACACCTGAGACACACATTGGTGTTTTCACTGCTAATGCTGTGGTTTAATGTTTCTGTTTTATTAATCCCTCCAAATGTTATAAGCACATTTTGTTGTATACTCCTATTTTCTTTGATGTTTACAGCACATGGTTGGTTTGTTTAAAACCCTTCCTTTGTTTTCACATTGCAAAAGATTTTATTTCAATCATCACTTATTGATTAGCGCACCTGATACACACATCCATAGTACAGGAGATGTTCAGAGACTGCAGACATAGTACAGGAGATGTACACAGTAGCCGGCATTCCATGTGAATGGTGGACATTGTTTGTGATGTTATTCAGCTGTGGAGCTCTTTGTGTACAGTCCTGTGTGAGCCAACCAGGAATTATTTTCAGTCAAATGTGGTGGGCTGGGGAAGGGGCGGGTTACAGTGCCGTGCTGATTGGCTAATGAGGTGGAGCAACTTCCGCTGCATCGGTGCAGGGTATTTGACTCATCAGTAGTCCCTCCCTCCTACTCAGATGAGCAGCGCTATTGGTTGCTACACTGTGCATACAGAATACAGTATTTTACGGACATTTTATAAGGATATACAGTACATACACACACAGCACAAGGCCGTGTTCACACTACGAGATGTTTCTCTGGGCTGCAGTTCCTCTGATAAACCACAAGGTGGTGATCTCACTTCTACCATAAAGACAGGAAGTGATGTCAGGTACAGACAGGAAGTGATGTCAGATATAAATTCGAAGTAAGTGAGTAAGGAGGAAGTAGAGAACAGACGTCACTGGAAGTGGCAGCAGAGGAGGTAATAAGTTCTTGTTTTCTATTTACACCCAGTAACCACCCCCCCCCCCCCACCGTCATGTCCGTCCTCTTCCTCCATAGTCACTGTGACCTCTTTTATCTCAAGCAGATGATGATACACACATATATAGTGTGGAAACCTAGATTAACCCCTTCAGGATCAGAACATTTCCCTACTAACAGGGCCCGAACATTCTCTTCATTTTGGAGATGTCACCTTTCCCGCCAATCACCTTCTCCCCTCATCAGTCTATAGTAATGAATTATATGACTTTTATAGTTATGATTGCATTGGACTCCCACTGACGGGCTGGATAATCTAGATTCAGTGATTACCCCAGTCTGACCAGTAAGCGCACGCAGACAGCTAGCTCTGCTCAGTCGGCAGCGATTATGCCCAACGGAGCAGGGCAGCCAGAGAGTTAAACATCTCATGGGGACATATATGACCGGGCTCCTATAGTCTGTGTCACAGTGAATCCCTTGGCCAACAGCCACCCTACTTCGGTTGAGAGGGATTTATGCCAAGAGCAGACTGCCCATGGGAGGAGCCAGGTTTGTTTTTTTGTTTTTTTTTTTCCTTCTGCCTAGTGTCCTTTTTTTAATTATTTAAATTTTTATTATTGAACTTCATTAAAAACTTACAAAACATTTCAGAAGCAAAGACAGAAACACCATATATCATTTTCAACAGATTTACAAAATATTGCCTTCCGGTACATTTCTTCCCCTTTTTCTTTTTTTCTATCTTCCCTCTCCCTCTTCCCCCCCTTCCCTTCTCTCCTCCATATTCTTCCTTAGCCTACTCTGTTGGTCTCTCTGTTGTTTTTATTTGATTAATAATTAAGTATTTATTTCTACATATTTGTTTGATTTTTTGAAATCCATCCATTTTTCCCATTTTTTTTTTTTTAATATTAATTGGGGTTTCCTCCTGGCTATTACTTATATATTCCATATTAAAAACATACATTATCCTAGTACACCATTCTTTTAACTCTGGGGGATCTACTTCATGCCACTTCTTCAGTATTGTTCCCTTTGCTGCATTTAGCAGGGTTGGGATCAAAGACGGTTCTCAGGGCTGCAGTTCCTCTGAGCTCCACAAGGCGGTGATCTCACTTCTACCCAGACAGGAGGTCTCTATGGAAGACAGGAAGTGATGTCGGCTACACACGGGAAAATCCAGAGATACAAAGTACAGAGAAGACGTTGTTGGGAGCAGTGTTGCCAACCCCCTGGAGGGAAATTTACTGGCAGAATGTCCAAAATTTACGGACGGCACAAATTTTTTACTGGCAGTGCAAAAATGTACATAAACAGGCTGTTTTCAGTGCTAAACCGTGCAAATATCAATACTTAAACTATAAACATGTAGATAGTGCTATTAGCAATGTGTTTAGGTTAAACAAAAGTCAAAAACCATATTTCTCCATTTACATGAAGATCAGATTATTATAACCCAGCCAGCACAGCGTTCCCCCATATATCAGAGTGTGCAGGATTTCCCTTACAGTGTAACTCTGACATAAAGAGGAATGCTGCAGATCTTGATTTAAGGGGGAACTCTGATTTAAGAGGGGGCTCTGGTGACCAGAAACCGCCTTATATCAGAGTCCACTGCATTCCCCTTTACATCAGAGTTCCCTTTTACATCAGAGTCCGCAGAGTTCCCCCTTTGCACTGTAAGGGGAGAATCCTGCAGACTCTGATGTAGAGAGGAATATCAGGAACTCTGATGGGGGGGGGGGGGGGACTCTGGTGACCAGAGACCACCTTCCACAGATTAATTACACTAAGGTAAGGGGGGGATTCCCTGCTATAAGGGGGAAACCTTTATATCATTTCCCCCTTACATTATTGTATTCACCCAGCCCTTGCATCAGTGACCCCCCCTTAGCCTGGCCTGGCAGTGCTGTCACTTACCTGAGGGTGGTCAGAGGCTGCGGAAATGATACGGGAGGTGGTCAGATGCTGTGGACATCATACAGGAGGTGGTTAGAGGCTGCGAACATGATACCGGAGGAGGTCAGAGACTGCGGACATTCTACAGGAGATGGTCAGAGGCTGTGCGGACATGGTACAGGAGGTATTTAGAGGCTGCAGACACCCCCCATTCCCCCCCAACAGTAGTGTCCTAATCTGCCCCCCTTCACCCTCCACATCAGTGTCCACCTCTGCCACCTTTTACATCACCCTCCCACAGCAGAGTCCTCCTCTGCCCACCTTCATATACCCTCTACAGCACTGTCCTTCTGTGCCCCCTTCAGCCCCCATAGTACTGTCCTTCTGTGTCCCCTTCAGCCCCCATAGTACTGTCCTGTGTCCCCTTCAGCCCCCATAGTACTGTCCTTCTGTGTCCCCTTCAGCCCCCATAGTACTGTCCTTCTGTGTCCCCTTCAGCCCCCATAGTACTGTCCTTCTGTGTCCCCTTCAGCCCCCATAGTACTGTCCTTCTGTGTCCCCTTCAGCCCCCATAGTACTGTCCTTCTGTGACCCCTTCAGCCCCCATAGTACTGTCCTTCTGTGTCCCCTTCAGCCCCCATAGTACTGTCCTTCTGTGTCCCCTTCAGCCCCCATAGTACTGTCCTTCTGTGTCCCCTTCAGCCCCCATAGTACTGTCCTTCTGTGCCCCCTTCAGCCCCCATAGTACTGTCCTTCTGTGACCCCTTCAGCCCCCATAGTACTGTCCTTCTGTGTCCCCTTCAGCCCCCATAGTACTGTCCTTCTGTGTCCCCTTCAGCCCCCATAGTACTGTCCTTCTGTGTCCCCTTCAGCCCCCATAGTACTGTCCTTCTGTGTCCCCTTCAGCCCCCATAGTACTGTCCTTCTGTGTCCCCTTCAGCCCCCATAGTACTGTCCTTCTGTGACCCCTTCAGCCCCCATAGTACTGTCCTTCTGTGTCCCCTTCAGACCCCATAGTACTGTCCTTCTGTGCCCCCTTCAGACCCCATAGTACTGTCCTTCTGTGCCCCCTTCAGACCCCATAGTACTGTCCTTCTGTGTCCCCTTCAGACCCCATAGTACTGTCCTTCTGTGCCCCCTTCAGACCCCATAGTACTGTCCTTCTGTGTCCCCTTCAGAATCAGCCCCCACAGCACTGTCATTCCCTGTCCCCTTCAGCCCCCACAGGCACTGTCATTCCCTGTCCCCTTTAGTCCTCACAGGCACTGTAATTCCCTGTCCCCTTTAGTCCCCACAGGCACTGTAATTCCCTGTCCCCTTTAGTCCCCACAGGCACTTTCATTCCCTGTCCCCTTTAGTCCCCACAGGCACTGTCATTCCCAATTTCCCTGTTCCCTTTAGTCCCCACAGGCACTGTCATTCCCAATTTCCCTGTCCCCTTTAGTCCCCACAGGCACTGTCATTCCCTGTCCCCTTTAGTCCCCACAGGCACTGTCATTCCCTGTCCCCTTTAGTCCCCACAGGCACTGTCATTCCCAATTTCCCTGTCCCCTTTAGTCCCCACAGGCACTGTCATTCCCAATTTCCCTGTCCCCTTTAGTCCCCACAGGCACTGTCATTCCCAATTTCCCTGTCCCCTTTAGTCCCCATAGGCACTGTCATTCCCTGTCCCCTTTAGTCCCCACAGGCACTGTCATTCCCTGTCCCCTTTAGTCCCCACAGGCACTGTCATTCCTCCCTGTCCCCTTTAGTCCCCACAGGCACTGTCATTCCCAATTTCCCTGTCCCCTTTAGTCCCCACAGGCACTGTCATTCCCAATTGCCCTGTCCCCTTTAGTCCCCACAGGTACTGTCATTCCCAATTTCCCTGTCCCCTTTAGTCCCCACAGGCACTGTCATTCCCTGTCCCCTTTAGTCCCCACAGGCACTGTCATTCCCTGTCCCCTTTAGTCCCCACAGGCACTGTCATTCCCAATTTCCCTGTCCCCTTTAGTCCCCACAGGCACTGTCATTCCCAATTTCCCTGTCCCCTTTAGTCCCCATAGGCACTGTCATTCCCTGTCCCCTTTAGTCCCCACAGGCACTGTCATTCCCTGTCCCCTTTAGTCCCCCACAGGCACTCTCATTCCTCCCTGTCCCCTTTAGTCCCCACAGGCACTGTCCTTCTCTGGCTCTGCCGGGTCTGCCCCCTTCTCACAAGTTCCATGAGTGTCCTCGGCTCCTGAGTCCTGACTGTGTGCTCCTCTTCTCTAGCCACAGCTACTCTCACCGTGGATCCGATGCGGCGGCAGTGGCGGGAACATTCTGGGCGGGCCATGGGCAGGGCACAGGCAGAGGCGGTCAGGCGGGGGAGGAGGAGATGATGACGAGACTGACTCACTGACTGTTAGAGTGTCCGGCGATGGGACCGAGGCGCACGCCGCGCATGCGCAGTCAGATTGTCTCGCCGAAGCCATTGTTTTAACGGGCACTTTTCTCCTGCTACGGGCATTTACGGGCAGGAGAAAAGTGCCCCGAATTTACGGACTGTCCGTGAAAAAACGGACGGTTGGCAACACTGGTTGGGAGTGGCAGCAGAGGAGGTAATAAGATCTTATTTTCTATTTACACCCAGTAACCCCCCCCCCCCGTCATGTCCGTCCTCTTCCTCCATAGTCACTGTGACCTCTTTTATCTCCAGCAGATGATGATACACACATATATAGTGTGAAAACCTAGTTTAACCCCGCCAGAGGCAGAATATTTCCCCACTTACGAGGCCGGAACATCCTCTTCCTTTTGGAGATGTGTCACCTTTCCCACCAATCACCTTCCCACCTCATCAGTCTAAACCAGCGTTTCCCAATAGGTTCGGTGAGAACAAAATTGGGGTTCCGCGGCGTTTGGCCCCATCCAAGATGGCCACCGCTACCTGCCATTTCCGGAAGGTCGGAAACCGCAGAGATCACCCAACCTTGATCTCATAAGACGGGTGGGACAATTCTGGAGTTGGGGCAGGACCAGCGCTGAGGCAGCTGCCTGAATGAACTTTTCACATTAACCAGGAGGTGATTGGCTGCTAGGAGGCGGTCCTAGCAACCAATCACCAGCTTGCTAATATGAAAGGCTAACCTGGAAGCTCCCGCACCCCCATCCAGTGCTGCTGTGCCTTCCGTCCAGGATTGTCCCCCCCAGTGCTGTGGGGGGGGGATGTGAAGGGGGCAGTGCTGTGGGGGGGGGGGGAATGTCAAGGGGGCAGTGCTGGGGGGGGGGATGTGAAGAAGGCAGATCTGGGGGGGGGATGTGAAGGGGGCAGAGCTGTGGGGGATGTGAAGGGGTCAATGCTGTGGGGGGGATGTGAAGGAGGCAGATCTGGGGGTGGAAGTGAGGGAGGCAGAGCTAGGGGGGGTGTGAGGGAGGCAGAGCTGGGGGGGGGGGTGTGAAGGAGGACAATGTTGTGGGGAGTATGTGAAAGGGGCAGTGGGGGGGGATGTCAAGGGGCAGTGCTGTGGGGGGGGGGAATGTGAGGGAGGCAGAGCTGGTTGAGGGTGTGAAGGGGGACAATGTTGTGGGGAGTATGTGAAAGGGGCAGTGCTGTGAGGGGGGGTGTCAAAGGGGCAGTGCTGTGTGGGGGATGTTAAAATCTAGTTTTTCCATAATGCTCCCAGTCTCAGATGTTTATCACAAAATGTGATCAGTAAAGTCTCCGGTGTACACGGAGATCACAGGAATATGATGTGTCCTGGCAAAGCCCACAGACAAATTTCATCTTTCAATTTAGGAGAGGTGGGACGCATCCGGGAGAAACTATTCTGTGCCCAGAAACTTCAAAGAGCGCCCCCCCCCCTCCCCTCACACAGCTCCTCCTCCTCCAAATGTCCCTCAAATCAGAGTAATAGAATTCTATGACATCACACTGACCTCACAGTTCCTCCTCCCAATGTCCCTCCAACTGGCTCTTTTTCCATTCTGATGCTCTGAGGATGTGGATGGACCCTTGGCATCCTTACTAGCAAGGTGGAACTTTATGTCTTGTGTTATATGAACAGACACCAGAATTTCTAACGACAAGCTTTGAACCCTTGGAGCGGGGGGGGGGGGGGGGCCCTTTGTGGGTAAATTCTACCTCAGTCTGAAATGGGGATTGACAAAACAGATACTTGACCGGAGAGGTGAGGAGGATTCTGGGAATGTCATTTAATTTTTCTCTTTGTGTTCAAATCTAGAGTTTTCCTCCTGTGAAGTCTGGAGATCATATGACCATAACATTCCCTCCACCTCCCTCCCTGATAGAATAGAGAGATAAAAAGAAGATTTGAGAAGTCACCAGAGAGATCATTGAGTTGCTGACAGGAGAGGTGAGCGGTGCCGGGAAGGACGTCATGATGGAGAATCAGCCGCCCCTCACATCACCGGGTAAGAGGAGACTTTATTGTAAAGGAGAGAGCAGTACGGAGGCTCCACCTAGATCCCCCATCATCTGATAAACACATAGAAACAATGTATTCAGTCAATGTGTGTGTTTCCTACAGATGGATCCAGTAATGGGAACCCACCAGAGAGATGTCCCCGTCCTCTGTATTCCCGGGATTCCACACAGGAAGGTCACCCCATCCCCCACCATCATCAGGTAGATGAGGAACAATCACTGATAGTATCATTAGGATCTGTACATTATCTGCATTGTTACCATTGATGTCATTTTTATTCTATATTCAGAGTGGAAATCTGAGAGATTCTAAAGTTGAGGTTAAAGAAGAGATAAAAGAGGAGGATGATGAGGATGGGATGATGAAGGAGTCAGAGTTTGTAAAAGAACACAAAGATCTGTATCAGGACACCATGGTGGAGTCATCCAGCTACAGAAACCCACCAGAGAGATGTCCCCGGCCTCTGTATTCCGGGGATTCCACACAGGAAGGTCACACCATCCCTCAATGCTACAAGGTTGGTGGAAACAAAGATTAAAACAAAAGTAAGGCGCAGTCAGGGCCGGTGCAAGGATTTTTGCCGCCCTAGGCAAAATAAAAATTGCCGCCCCCCCCCCCCCCCCCCATATGACCTACCTTCACTACATCAGCCAAGAGCCAGAAGATCTCTGCATTACGCAAGTGTGAGCACAGTGGTTGATGTAGTGAGGTGGGAAGCAGTTTAAAGGAACACTGATGGGGGGTAATTTCTGCTGTGACCTGTGTACAGTCCCCACCAACCTCAGCTTCTCCTCCCGGTTGGTGGTTGGTAATAATGCAGCTTCACCGCCATCCATGTGAATAAGGTCATGGAGACAGCCAATCACAGATCACCATCAGTCAGACGAGGTCAGCATTTGGGTAGACGGGGACACTGTCCATTATACACAGCCCCCCCATATCACACAATACAGCCTGCACAAAACAACCTCCCCATATCATACAATACAGCCCCCTCCATATCATACAATACAGCCCCCTCCATATAATACAATACAGCCCCCTCCATATCATACAATACAGCCCCCTCCATATCATACAGCCCCTCCATATCATACAATACAGCCCCCTCCATATCATACAGCCCCTCCATATCATACAATACAGCCCCCCCATGATACAATGCAGCCCCTTCCATATGATACAATGCAGCCCCCTCCATATGATATATGGAAGGGGCTGCATTGTATCATATGGAGGGGGCTGCATTGTATCATATGGAGGGGGCTGCATTGTATTATATGGAAGGGGCTGCATTGTATCATATGGAGGGGGCTGCATTGTATCATATGGAGGGGGCTGCATTGTATTATATGGAAGGGGCTGCATTGTATCATATGGAGGGGGCTGCATTGTATCATATGGAGGGGGCTGCATTGTATCATATGGAGGGGGCTGCATTGTATGATATGGAAGGGGCTGCATTGTATCATATGGAGGGGGCTGCATTGTATGATATGGAAGGGGCTGCATTGTATCATGGGGGGGGGGCTGTATTGTATGATATGGAGGGGGCTGCTATGATACAATGCAGCCCCCTCCATATCATACAATGCAGCCCCCTCGATATGATACAATGCAGCCCCTCCATATGATACAATGCAGCGCCCTCCATATCATACAATGCAGCCCCCCCCCCATATCATACAATGCAGCCCCCCTCCATATCATACAATACAGCCCCCCCCCCATGATACAATGCAGGCAGCCCCCCCCATATCATACAATACAGCCCCCCCCATGATACAATGCAGGCAGCCCCCTCTATATCATACAATACAGCCCCCCCCCCCATGATACAATGCAGGCAGCCCCCTCTATATCATACAATACAGCCCCCCCCCCATGATATAATGCAGGCAGCCCCCTCCATATCATACAATGCAGCCCCCCCCATGATACAATGCAGGCAGCCCCCTCCATATCATACAATACAGCCCCCCCCCCCATGATACAATGCAGGCAGCCCCCTCTATATCATACAATACAGCCCCCCCCATGATACAATGCAGGCAGCCCCCTCCATATCATACAATGCAACCCCCCCCTCCATGATACAATGCAGGCAGCCCCCTCCATATCATACAATGCAGCCCCCCCCATGATACAATGCAGGCAGCCCCCTCCATATCATACAATGCAGCCCCCCCCCATGATACAATGCAGGCAGCCCCCTCTATATCATACAATACAGCCCCCCCCATGATACAATGCAGGCAGCCCCCTCTATATCATACAATACAGCCCCCCCATGATACAATGCAGGCAGCCCCCTCTATATCATACAATACAGCCCCCCCCCCATGATACAATGCAGGCAGCCCCCTCTATATCATACAATACAGCCCCCCCCTCCATGATACAATGCAGGCAGCCCCCTCCATATCATACAATGCAGCCCCCCCCCTCCATGATACAATGCAGGCAGCCCCCTCCATATCATACAACGCAGCCCCCCCCATGATACAATGCAGGCAGCCCCCTCCATATCATACAATGCAGCCCCCCCCCCCATGATACAATGCAGGCAGCCCCCTCCATATCATACAATGCAGCCCCCCATGTATGAAGAGTGAGGCCAGTGTCCGGGTGGGGGAGTGTACTGTGTTGTCTGTGTGAGGGGTGGGAGAGGACGGGACACACATCGTCTCACCTTGCATGCTGTCCTCTGCATGTGATGGGGGATGGGAGACTGTCCGGTGTCCAGCAATCTGCTTCTGCCAGAAGTTGAACACGGAGCAGAGGGGGGGGGGGGGCGTCTGGAGAGGCACAAGCCCAGCTCCCTGAGTGTGATTGGAGATCGGCTCCTGATCTTCTTCAAGCAGAAATCAGCTGGAGGGGCGGAGACCGGAGTGCAGTGAGCGCCGAGCTGGATCCCCAGGATCCTATGGAGGGCACTTCTGGTGCCCCGACTATTCTAATGTGCGCTCTAGACTAGTGGTGTGTGCTGCCTGAGGCTCGCTTGCTGTAGCGCTCAGGCGGCACAGCATGAGGAGTGCCACACCGGCCGGTCCACTACTGATTCGGGGTGCAGGATGGCGGCGCCCCCTGTTAAGCTGCGCCCTAGGCAGCTGCCTTAGTCGCCTTACTGGTAGCGCCGGCCCTAGGCGCAGTTGCTACAAATCTCATGGTAAACGTCCATAAAGAAGTCCATATACTTGGTGGAGTGCACTAAATAGGCCAATAACTTAGGGCTGCCATAAATACAGGAACAGAAGCCATATTCCTGCAAGGCTGCCGGTATAAACAAGAGGGAGGGCGTCTCTAAGTGCAGAATTTAAAACTGATTTATTGTATAGTATATAATTGGCAACTCACATGTTTGGAGATAAGAACAGGCACTTCATAATAGTAAGGCTGTCCCAAGGGTCATCCGTGGACGTAAAGTCCGTTCACTGGCAGCGTCATTCAGGGTTCACCTTGCTGGTCACTGTTATGAGGAAGCCGGCCATATGGTGGATATACACTTAGATCGAGGCTTGAGACGCTGGTGGCTCAGCAGCGAAGGACAAAATGCATTATTGGAATGCAACGCGTTTCAGAGCATTTGCGCTGCAAGTATTACGGCAGCCACACTCCTTCTTCAGTGCTTGAAGGTGATGTCACAATAATAAAGCTGATTTCTCTTTCGCTCATTGAAGGACACAGCTCCAGAATCTTCTTAGCCATTGGGTTATGATGCCCCATTGTCAGGAAAGAGCTCACCTGCTGGTGGCACTGTAGCTCCCAGATCCATAAGCTGCAGTTCCAGTGTCCACCAGCGGGTGTCTCTCAGTAGTCAGAAGCGAACATCTTATGCAATCAGTCATCACCTGATGCTGGTTGCAGGAAGTATATTTAAACCCTGTGTATGCTTCTTCTCACTGCCTTGGTATTGTCTCCATGTGCGCCTGACCTGCATGCCTGTGTCCCTGTATCCTGATCCTGGACTCTGATCCTGGACTCTGATCCTGACCCTGACCCTGACCCTGCAGCCTGATTCCTTCCTTCCTGTTTGCTTACTCCGTCTCCTGCAACCCTCTCTCTGTTCTGTCTTGCTCCCAGCTCCCTCTGCTTGATCTCCCGTGTATGACCCCGGCTCTGTTGCTATTACTATTCATTTATCCTGTTTTGTATATATTTGGTTTGAGCAGTTGTTTGCTGTGTGTCACTATTGTTTGGGTATCTGATTGGATTTACACAGTTATAGTTTTCTGGAGGTGCGTTTACATTTGTGTTATTCACTTATTTTTAAATAAATTATATTCTTTACACCTTAATTATGTCTAATGTTCTCTGTGTCAGTCCACACATTTCTGGTCACACCTGTTGCTGACAGAATACCAAGGCCAGTCCTGACCAGAAGTGGCTGCACAGAGAAGCCATCTTAGCTCTGTTGTTTGTGGCAAGATGCATCTTGAGGAGGTAATTTACTTTTCTTTGCTGGTGACAGAGGAAAAAGAATACTGCTGCCAGATATTAAAGGAGTGGGCCAGGGACCAGCTGTTAGAATGCATTCGTCTTGCTCATTCTCTAGTTGATCAGGGCAGGATGCTGTTTGATGATGTTCAGCCATTGATTCAAGTTTGTGCAGAGTTGGCTTTGTCCAGTATTCCTAAAGAAAGTGATGACTTTTCTCCCCCCTTTAGTATGGCTCAGGTAGAATCACTGGTATGGTTATTGGAGGATGACTCCTCTTATTTCTTTGAGCACTATTCAGCATGTTCCCAACAGGTGCTAGTAGATTGTATTAATGCAGTGCAGTCTCTTGTCAGACAGGCAGAGTGTAAACTGAATCTTGTTCAATCGTTATTACAAGCATGGTCAGATATATTGCACTCAGCTTCAGTCAGTTTGCAACAACCCCTTCCTACTGCTAGACACCTGCCTGCTCAAACATCTCTCTCTCCATCACCCACAGCAACCACAGTTGCAGCCCAGTTTACCCTTCTACCAACCATATGTCAGTACCCTGTTCCCACTTGCTGCACCTACCCTGCCTTTAACTCCTTGAAGCTTACCTCTTCTCCACTGTCTGCACCAATCCTTCAGAAATCCTCCTTAGTTACTGCTCCCTCTTTTTCAAAACCCCCCAGCTTTTCTTTGCTACCAGCTGCTCCCCCTACTCACAGCCCTGTGTTCACATGCAGAACCTCAGTGGCAAAACCCAAAAAGAAACGAAAGTTTTTCCCAACTTGCAAAATCTTGCCACTATCCAATTGTGCATCCACACCAGCGGATCTGCTCCAGCCTGCATCCATGCCTGCTTCCACGCCAGCGGATCTACCCCAGCCTGCTTCCACGCCAGCCGATCTGCTTCAGCTAGCTTCCACACTAGCCGATCTGCCTGCATCCACGCCAGCGGATCTGCTCCATCCTGCATCCACGCCAGCGGATCTGCCTGCTTCCACGCCAGCGGATCTGCCCGCTTCCACGCCAGCCGATCTGCTCCAGCCTGCTTCCACGCCAGCCGATCTGCTCCAGCCTGCATCCACGCCAGCCGATCTGCTCCAGCCTGCATCCACGCCAGCCGATCTGCTCCAGCCTGCTTCCACGCCAGCCGATCTGCTCCAGCCTGCTTCCACGCCAGCCGATCTGCTCCAGCCTGCTTCCACGCCAGCCGATCTGCTCCAGCCTGCTTCCACGCCAGCCGATCTGCTCCAGCTTGCTTCCACGCCAGCCGATCTGCTCCAGCTTGCTTCCATGCCAGCTGATCTGCTCCAGCTTGCTTCCACGCCAGCCGATCTGCTCCAGCCTACTTCCACGCCAGCCGAACTGCTCCAGCCTGAAGTTCTGGTCCCTTTTGTCCAGCCTGAAGTTCTGGTCCCTTTTGCCCAGCCTGAAGTTCTGGTCCCTTTTGCCCAGCCTGAAGTTCTGGTCCCTTTTGTCCAGCCTGAAGTTCTGGTCCCTTTTGCCCAGCCTGAAGTTCCGGTCCCTTTTGCCCAGCCTGAAGTTCCGGTCCCTTTTGCCCAGCTTGAAGTTCCGGTCTCTTTTGCCCAGCTTGAAGTTCCGGTCTCTTTTGTCCAGCCTGAAGTTCTGGTCCCTTTTGCCCAGCCTGAAGTTCTGGTCCATTTTGCCCAGCCTGAAGTTCCAGTCCCTTTTGCCCAGCTTGAAGTTCCGGTCCCTTTTGCCCAGCTTGAAGTTCCGGTCCCTTTTGCCCAGCTTGAAGTTCCGGTCCCTTTTGCCCAGCTTGAAGTTCCGGTCCCTTTTGCCCAGCTTAAAGTTCCGGTCCCTGCTGCCCAGCTTGAAGTTCCGGTCCCTGTTGCCCAGCTTGAAGTTCCGGTCCCTGCTGCCCAGCTTGAAGTTCCGGTCCCTGCTGCCCAGCTTGAAGTTCCGGTCCCTGCTGCCCAGCTTGAAGTTCTGGTCCCTGCTGCCCAGCTTGAAGTTCTGGTCCCTGCTGCCCAGCTTGAAGTTCTGGTCCCTGCTGCCCAGCTTGAAGTTCCGGTCCCTGCTGCCCAGCTTGAAGTTCCGGTCCCTGCTGCCCAGCTTGAAGTTCCGGTCCCTGTTGCCCAGCTTGAAGTTCCGGTCCCTGTTGCCCAGCTTGAAGTTCCGGTCCCTGTTGCCCAGCTTGAAGTTTCGGTCCCTGTTGCCCAGCTTGAAGTTTCGGTCCCTGTTGCCCAGCCAAAGGGGCAGGTGCCCAATGCCCAGCCTGTCTCTGGACATCCTGTCCCTAACAACCTGCCTGCCTCTGATGGTCTGCTGCTCGATGACACGTCTACCCCTAGGGATCTGCTGTCTGACAACCTGCCTTCTTCTGCCTCTGATCCGGTGACAGATGTCCAGCCTGATGATCCCATGCTTGATGTCCAGCATGCGTCTGATGATCCTTTTACCATTGACCAGCCTGATCTTACTTCTCTTCTACTTACCACCCAGCCGGGTTCTACTGACTCAATACCAGCTGCTCGGTTGGACTGTCATGCAAAAACAAAGTGTTCACCTGCTAATGGGTTTGAAAGCTCTGAGTCCTCGCATGCTTTATATGGGTTACCTGCTTGGCCTGAGATTCGTTTGTCGGTTGCCTCGGTTGAGTCCCTCTGGCAGAGTGTTGTTCCTATGGCTCCAAAGCCTGGTGGTCCGGACATGCCCATGGTAACTAGTAGCTGCATTTGCCTTCATGGCCCTGGTCATGGTAAGCTCCTGGGGAATGGAGGGGTACTATCTGTGCCTCTCCATGATCCGGATGCGCTTGCCCCAGCTTTGGGTGAACTAGGGGACCCGGGTCAGGTAACCAGTGCCTCAGAGATACCTAGGTGGCTTTTGAAGTGCAGAGTAAGTCCTGGAAACCAGGCAAGCTACTTGGTTATGGCAAGACACTTCTGTGTCAGAGTTCTGGTATTGTCACATGACCCCATGGCTAAGTCTGCAGGCAACTCGTGGGACCCCAGCAATGGGGTACCTGCTGTTCTGAGGGACTTGAAGTATCAAATTCTGTACATGTCAGAGGATCTGGCCAGCAGGACACCCAGCCAGTTGCTTGACCTCAGCGGTGGGATACCCAGTCAGTCACCTGACCCAGGCGGTGGGACACTTTGCCTATTGTTGGATCTTGGCAATGGGGCATCTCGCTTGGAACCCGGCACTTCTTCAGCCTACAAGGAACTTTTGCTCTGGATTTGTGCAGCAAATGACTGTCTTTTATGGACTGGTTTAGCTAGGGTTTTTTGGAGCGTCCTGAGGCCGCTCCTTAGAGGGGGGGTACTGTCAGGAAAGAGCTCACCTGCTGGTGGCACTGTAGCTCCCAGATCCATAAGCTGCAGTTCCAGTGTCCACCAGCGGGTGTCTCTCAGTAGTCAGAAGCGAACATCTTATGCAATCAGTCATCACCTGATGCTGGTTGCAGGAAGTATATTTAAACCCTGTGTATGCTTCTTCTCACTGCCTTGGTATTGTCTCCATGTGCGCCTGACCTGCATGCCTGTGTCCCTGTATCCTGATCCTGGACTCTGATCCTGACCCTGACCCTGCAGCCTGATTCCTTCCTTCCTGTTTGCTTACTCCGTCTCCTGCAACCCTCTCTCTGTTCTGTCTTGCTCCCAGCTCCCTCTGCTTGATCTCCCGTGTATGACCCCGGCTCTGTTACTATTACTATTCATTTATCCTGTTTTGTATATATTTGGTTTGAGCAGTTGTTTGCTGTGTGTCACTATTGTTTGGGTATCTGATTGGATTTACACAGTTATAGTTTTCTGGAGGTGCGTTTACATTTGTGTTATTCACTTATTTTTAAATAAATTATATTCTTTACACCTTAATTATGTCTAATGTTCTCTGTGTCAGTTCACACATTTCTGGTCACACCTGTTGCTGACACTCCCTTTCTCCTGGTCTCCACCATAGCTACAAGTGAGGGTATCCCCCTGTGGGGTTCTCATGGAATAGGGTGCAGGAGATAGGGTGCAGTGTGTCTGAAAGGAATACACCGTAACCCAGGTGTTGACAGTCCTGCAACAAGTGGTGAAAGGGCACCGGAGTACCTTATCCGGACTCTAGGTGGAAGTGGCATTAAAGGCTGTGACCAGTAGTGTGACGTAACACCTGGTCATCTACCTGAGACTGAGCTCTGAATTTTAGCGCCAAGTTTGAAAAGCTTACGACGTAAGGGGAATACATTCCAGACTTAGTAATGTTTTATAGAGTAATGGTCAAAGTTACAGGGTGACCCTGTCTTATCTGTCCTGAATGCTGGACTGTATATAAGGTCAATCTTTACTCGAAATAGTGGGCATACCCCCGAAGAGGTCCTCAGGGACTGGATTCCATAGTTATGAGGTTCCATAGTGATGAACTACAACCCTGGACCTGTATAGCACCCTGTGGCTAACTCAACACATTGCACCAAGTGCCATTGGGAGCGCCTCATGCTGGATCCCATGCCTGAAACAACATAACAGGGCATTTCCAGAGCGTGGGGGTCTGAGTACAGCTCCCAAGGTTGTACCGATCCGGGTACACTGCTTCTGTGTAGACAGTAGAAGACAGCGAGGGCTGATTGAAGAATCAGAAGATAAAATAATAAAGAGGAAAATAATAAACCAGTGAAGATAACCCGCAAATATATCCCCATTCTAGGTTGGTGCACATTATTCTGCTCACACAATCAGTGCAAGTCCAGCTGGTCACTGAGGCATCAAAAGAAACTTGAGAGGACAACCATGCTCCAACCAAATACTCCTTTATTAGAATATATCCAGAAGTGACAACATGGCAGGAGAGATGAGACTATCAACGCGTTTCACACTACAAGCACTTAGTCATAGCAAACCCGCCATACTGCTTTCTCTCTATTTAAACATACAACATCAATTACCATATTAATTAATATTTAAGCTGAACATCATAGACATGCGCAGAATGGAAACATTTGTTTTGTTTCAGATAAATCTGTTTAGTTATTTTATTTCGCTTTCTAGAATTCATTTCATTTCATGCTTTGAGAACTATTGGAATTCTAATCGGTCGAGAAACGATCGACTGATTCAAATTGTGTGTGAAGAAATAGCTGGTTCTTAAGCAGGGGGCTGGGAAGCCGGCCGCCCGCATCCTTACCAACCAAGACTCATCAGCTGTCAGCGGGCTTCCCCACTGACAGATGAATGGAAAGAAAAGAATGCCGGCATTGCCGAACAATAGAAAAATGTTTAAAATAAATGGCGTGGGGTCCCCCCAAAATCCATACCAGACCTTTACCTGAGCATGCAGTTCGGCAGGTCAGGAAAGGGAGGACAACAAGTGCCCCCCCTCCTAATCCATACCAAGCCACATGCCCTCAACATGGGGGGGTGCTTTGGGGCAGCTCTCTTCCAGCCAGCCATCCACAGCCCCTGTGCCAGCCAGCCATCCACCACAGGGTGCCAGACAGCCACCAACCCACCACAGGGTGCCAGACAGCCACCGACTCACCACAGGGTGCCAGACAGCCACAGACTCACCACAGGGTGCCAGACAGCCACCAACCCACCACAGGGTGCCAGACAGCCAGCCACTCACCATAGGGTGTCAGACAGCCAGCCACCCACAGGCCCTGTACCAGCCAGCCATAGGCCCTGTACCAGCCACCCACCCACCCACCACAGGGTGTCAGCCAGCCATCCACCCACCACAGGGTGCCAGACAGCCAGCCACAGGCCCTGTACCAGCCACCCACCCACCTACCTCAGGGTGCCACCCAGCCACCAACCCACAGGCCCTGTACCAGCCACCCACAGGCCCTGTACCAGCCAGCCACCCACAGGCCCTGTACCAGCCACCAACCCACCACAGGGTGCCAGCCAGCCACCCACCACAGGGTGCTAGCCAGCCACCCACCACAGGGTGCCAGCCAGCCACCCACCACAGGGTGCCAGCCACCCACCCACCACAGGGAGCCAGCCAGCCACCACAGGGTGCCAGCCAGCTATTAAGCATTATACAAATATTAACATGTTCAGTACCAGATTTGTTTCAAAAATTGTCTTCATTTTTCAAAACTTTAAATGTACAATATATCGGCCAATACCGATACGTTGTGACCAAAATATCAGTATCGGCCCTGAAAAAACCATATCGGTCTATCCCTAACCGAAGGGTCTGGTATGGAAAGGGGGAGGGGAGCACACCATTTTGTTCTATTGCCAGGCAATGCCGGCATTGTTTTCTTTCCATTCATCTGTTAGTGGGGAAGCCTGCTGACAGCTGATGAGTCATGGTTGGTAAGGATGTAGGCGGCCGGCTTCCCGGCTTGCTGCTTAACAACCAGCTATTTCTTCACACAGAATTTGCATTGGTCAATTGTTTTTTGACTGATCTGAATTCGAATCGTTTTGAAAAGTTGGAATTCGTTAGAAAATGAAAAAACGAAACAAATTTTAACAGATTTAAACGAAATTCATTACAATTTCACTTAGAGATTTGGATACATCCGAATCTAGGAATAACCAAAAATTTGTCCTAATTTGTATTTGCACTGAAACAAATTTCACGTGTCTAACACTTAATGGCCACCCACTAACAGCTGGGCTCCCAGCCAATGCAAGGGCCCACTCTCCAGGCATGGATCCTCTACATATGTGTGCCATAACACCACCCCGCTGATAGCTGGGGACTCAATGACCACTCGGGACATCCTGGAAGACTTCTGGATACCAAAGGAAGGTCCTGACATCCCGCACAGCTGCCCAGCACCAGACCCGCCCACCAATACTTCCAATAGGTAGGAAAAGTTCATACAAAAATGGTCCTATAAGTGAGGAGGACAAAAAAGGAATGCAGCCATTGGCTTCTCCTGAACATTTATGGGGGTGGGGTCTTATGGGGGAGGAACAAGGGCGGGGCTACTCAAACGTATGCTGCCATGGACATCTATCAGGAAAGCACATTATGGCCACTAGATGGAACTGACCATTATAGGAAATCCCAATTCACCATGACTGGGGGAATGCGGATCACATTTCATCAACACATTTATAACAACCAGATCTGTAAGTGTTTGTGAAATATTCCCTTACAAAATGTACTCAGCCAATGAAAGGTAAGGACTCCAGGCACTGCCCCTTTTGTATCATCCATGAGGAAACGTCTTTTCACGTTTTCTGGGAGTGCTCATTTGCACAGAGCCTGTTGAGGGCCTTGGAACCTGAACTGAGAGACTTTGTTCCACAGACTGCCATCACACATTTTGCTGTGCTGAATGGACTTTTTCATGGAACTTTTTCCCAGGAGGACATTGACAACGCCTGGCGGGTGTTGTGTTGCTTTAAGGACGCTTTATGGTGCGCCAGAAAGCGCCTTATCCACCAGCGGGAGAGGATGTCCATTGAGGACTGTCGCAGACTGGTTCACAGTCTGCTCAGAGACTATAACCTGATGGATCTCATGGAGGAAGAGGAGGTCTGAAGATTTCCCCTTCCCCCACTCTCCCTTGCGTGTCTTTGTCCATTCAATAAAGCTTCGGGCCTGTGATTTCATTCCCCTCCCCTTACCCCTCTCTCCCACCCCCCATCACACCTGTTGCTTTTTTGAAATGTTTATTATTTGATATCGTTTAAGGAATGCAACGTATAGATAACGTATTTTTCAGTTTCATGCTTTAGGGGTATTGCGGCGTCATGCATGATGTGATGGCACGGGGTATCCTTACTCCGCACACCACATCAGGCATCATACCGCAGAATGAATGTATGTGATTGAATGTATTTATTAGTATGACCGGAAATGTATTGTAATGTAGTGTATTTATGCGCTGCGTCGCAGTACAGGGGAGAATGTACCCCGACAAAAGTATTGTTTTTTGTATATCTTTTATGCAAATAAAGATTACATTTTCAACAAAAAAAATGAAAGGTAAGGACTCCATTTTTATTTTTCTCCTGCTATCAATGGCCAACACGGGACAACACTTCATCCATGTCTTTGGTGATCTCTGATCTCCTTATGAAGTGTTTCTTACATGATGAAGATCAGCCATGGAGTATATCTGAGGTGTATATCAGGGTGTGCTTCTTCCCCACATGTTCACCAACATTCATATAGAAGACATTTCCCACACTCAATGCACTAATACACCTCCAGGGTTGTGTGGGACACCTGATGTACAGGAAGACAGGACTTCAGTGAGGAACATTTCCCGCACTCAGGACAGGAATATGGCTTCTCACCAGTGTGCGATCTCTGATGTGTGGAAAGAGTGGACTTCTGTGAAAAACATTTCCCACACTCAAGACAGGAATACGGCTTCTCACCAGTGTGAGATCTCTGATGTGTGGAAAGAGTGGAATTCTCTGAAAAACATTTCCCACACTCAAGACAGGAATACGGCTTCTCACCAGTGTGCAATCTCTGATGTCTCGAAAAATTGGACTTATCTGAAAAACATTTCCCGCACTCAGGACAGGAATACGGCTTCTCACCAGTGTGCAATCTCTGATGTCTGGAAAGATTGGACTGCAATGAAAAGCATTTCCCACACTCAGGACAGGAATACGGCTTCTCACCAGTGTGCAATCTCTGATGTGTGGAAAGAGCGGACGTCTGTGAAAAACATTTCTCGCACTCAGGACAGGAATACGGCTTCTCACCAGTGTGCGATCTCTGATGCACGGAAAGAGTGGACTTATCTGAAAAACATTTCCCGCACTCAGGACAGGAATATGGCTTCTCACCAGTGTGCAATCTCTGATGTGTGGAAAGATGGGACTGCAATGAAAAGCATTTCCCACACTCAGGACAGGAATACGGCTTCTCACCGGTGTGAGATCTCTGATGTTTGGAAAGGGCGGACTTATGTGCAAAACATTTCCCGCACTCAGGACAGGAATACGGCTTCTCACCTGTGTGCAATCTCTGATGTGTGGAAAGATGAGACTTCTGTGAAAAACATTTCCCGCACTCAGGACAGGAATACGGCTTCTCACCGGAGTGAGATCTTTTATGCACATTGAGAGTGCCTTTCAAACGGAAACTCTTCCCGCACTCAGAACAGGAGAACCTCTTATCTGTTGTAAGTACGGCACCGTCCCTCACAGTCTGAGGTTCCTCAGGATAAGAGGAATACGATGGTCCGGCACCGTCCCTCACAGTCTGAGGTTCCTCAGAATAAGAGGAATACGATGGTCCTGCACCGTCCCTCACAGTCTGAGGTTCCTCAGGATAAGAGGAATACGATGGTCCATCTACACTGTGTGGTGCCGGATGGACATTTAAGGTAGCCGGGTTTTCTCCTGGACTATACTGTGTGATGTCCTCATCTTCTACTTTACAGTCTGGAGACAAAGTGAGACAATCCTCTGAGGTTTTCCTCATCTCCCATCCATGTACTAAAATAGAAATACAAAGATTATTACTAGACATCAGCAGATTGGTTCTCCTAAACCAGGACTCCGCCCACATCAGGCAGCTTTGTCTCTGAGGATCTTACAATTCCCCCCTCAAGGTAACTAGTAAATGGGTTCTCTGATCTTCTACCAGTTCATTTCTTTATTCATGGACCTAAGTTAGAGAGTGAGGAGACAATGAGAACTGTCTTTTATAGGAGTGACAGTGATGAGGGGATTATAGGACGAGTGTCCCCTCCCCCTCTATCACTCATTGCCATTTTCCCAACACAAGAAGTCCCGCACTTCCTTATTTAGTCCATGATTTAAACATGAATAACAGCGGGGCTGAGCCCCACCAGAGGTCAGAGAGTGAGGATGGGGGGAGAACAACCAAGATGAAGACTGGACTGATCCTGAAGACCACCATCATTGGGTTATTGACTCCTCCCTCATTATCACTTTCTGTTTAAGGTTCCAAAGTTGGAGTATAAATGAAGGGTTGGAAAAGGTTGCTACCTGTTAAAAACGTATATTGGCCAAGATCCTATAGGTATATACTCATCATAAGATCCTATAGGTATATACTCATCATAAGATCCTATAGGTATATACTCATCATAAAAAGATCAAACATATAAATAAAGATAAATAATCCACAGGCGATGATAAAGTGCAAACAATAGGATCTATGTTTGGGCTGAAATATCTCCGCCCTTATAAAGTGCTCAGTGCTGGGAAAATAAGTGTTGGAAACACTTATGAGGTATAGGTACTTCATTCACTGACCTCATTCATCTCACTAAGCTCAGCCAGGTGATTGCCAGACCATTATTCTTGATCTTTAAGGATAGTTTACAGACGGGTATGGTGCCAGCTGATTGGAAAAAAGCCAACGTGGTACCAATATTTAAAAAGGGGCCGAGATATATCCCGGGTAACTATAGGCCGGTCAGCCTAACATCAGTAGTCTGCAAAATTTTGGAGGGGATGATAAGGGACCACATACAAGACTTTAGTAATGAAAACGGTATTATAAGTAGTAATCAGCATGGATTCATGAAAAATCGTTCATGCCAAACCAATCTATTAACCTTCTACGATGAAGTGAGCTGCCACTTAGATAAAGGTAAGCCTGTGGATGTGGTGTATCTGGACTTTGCAAAGGCCTTTGACACCGTTCCCCACAAACGCTTATTGTACAAACTAAGGAAGGTAGGTATGGACCATAAGGTGAGTACCTGGATAGAGAACTGGCTCCAGGGGAGAGTACAGAGGGTGGTGATTAATGGGGAGTACTCGGATTGGGCGGGTGTGGAAAGTGGGGTCCCCCAGGGTTCTGTCCTGGGACCAATCCTGTTTAATTTATTCATAAATGATCTAGAGGAGGGGATATCGAGTACAATCTCAGTATTTGCGGATGATACTAAATTAGGCATGCCAATATCTTCTATGCAGGATGTGGAAATCTTGCAAGCAGACCTGAACAAAATAACGGGGTGGGCAACTACATGGCAGATGAGGTTTAATGTAGAAAAATGTAAAGTAATGCACTTGGGGGCCAGAAACCAGAAACCAAGCTACTCACTAGGGGGGAACCTCTGGGTGAGTCTAGGATGGAAAGGGACCTGGGGGTACTGGTAGACAACAGGCTTGGCAGTGGCATGCAATGCCAAGCCGCCGCAAGCAAAGCCAACAGAATACTGGGATGTATAAAAAAAGGGGATTCACTCCAGAAATAAAGAGATTATTCTTCCACTCTACAAGACTCTGGTCCGGCCACATCTGGAGTATGCTGTCCAGTTCTGGGCACCGGTCCTCAGGAAGGATGTGCTGGAACTGGAGAAAGTCCAGAGAAGGGCAACAAAAATAATTAGGGGAAACAAATAAAACGCAAATTCAAAAATAAATTTCTTCCCCCAAATCTGTAGACAATAAGGCTGCATTCACACTTGAGCGTAGTGTTTTACCGCGTTTTTTACCGCGATTTTACCGCAATTTTTTACCGCGATTTTCAGGTGTTTTTGGAGGCAGGCATTGACAAAACGCTGGTAATCAAACCAAAAAAAAGCTCATGTACTTTTTTCAGCTACAGGCGTTTTGCAAAACGCTCAGATGTGAACAGGGGCCATTTAAATTAATGGGGCTTTACTTGTTGGGCGTTTTGGAAAGTTTTTTTGAGCGTTTTTGGAGCTGAAAAACACTCAAAAACGCCCAGGTGTGAATGGAGCCTTAGTGGGAAATAATTTCCCTCCTCTCCTCCTTCCTCTTCCTCCACGGTATATATGGGGGGGAGGGGGGAAAGAAAATATGGGCAGAGCCTGCACAGGGACATCCCAGGGAAGGGGTATCGGAGTGAAGGATCACATTGTGAAGCTTGTTTAGTCCGCACTGCTCAAGTCCCGGCTTTGTAATTCTATCATCTTGGGTTTTAATGTTGAATAAACCAGATAGATGGAGAGCACTAGAGGGGGTGTTATTTTCTACCCCCCCCCCCCCCCCCATATATACCGTGGAGGAAGAGGAAGGAGGAGAGGAGTGAGCGATAGAGGGGGAAGGGATCTGTGGGACTCGCTGGTAACACAGGAGTCAGATGGTAAGGTTCTGCAATTTCTGCACTCGCACTTTATCATTTATATTGGCCCTGACTGATGACACGTGTCACATGACACACATTTCTATCCTCTTATTGGACGATCACATTACTATTTATTCATTTCCTGACACTGTTTAATAGATTTCATATTTTTGAATTGTAAGTCTGATTGTTACACGGCGCGGTGATATCGCACAGATTGGATTATTATTTCCCACTTATTGTCTACAGATTTGGGGGAAGAAATTTATTTTCATTTTCATTTGATTTCTTATTAGATATAAAATGTCCAGCTGGTAGGAAATGGGCGAAACAAAGAGAATCCATATTATGTGTATATACAGTATCTGACAAAAGTAAGTACACCCCTCACATTTTTGTAAATATTTTATTATTTATCTTTTCATGTGACAACACTGAAGAAATGACACTTTGCTACAATGTAAAGTAGTGAGTGTACAGCTTGCATAACAGTGTAAATATGCTGTCCCATCAAAATAACTCAACACACAGCCATTAATGTCTAAACCGCTGGCAGCAAAAGTGAGTACACCCCTAAGTGACAATGTCCAAACTGGGCCCAATTAGCCATTTTCCCTCCCCGGTGTCATGTGACTCGTAAGTGTTACAAGGTCTCAGGTGTGAATGGGGAGCAGGTGTGTTAAATTTGGTGTCATCGCTCTCACTCTCTCATACTGGTCACTGGAAGTTCAACATGGCACCTCATGGCAAAGAACTCTCTGAAGATCTGAAAAAAAGAATTGTTTCTCTACATAAAGATGGCCTAGGCTATAAGAAGATTGCCAAGACCCTGAAACTGAGCTGCAGCATGGTGGCCAATACCATACAGCAGTTTACCAGGACAGGTTCCACTCAGAACAGGCCTCACCATGGTCGACCAAAGAAGTTGAGTGCATGTGCTCAGCATCATATCCAGAGGTTGTCTTTGGGAAATAGGCGTATGAGTGCTGCCAGCATTGCTGCAGAGGTTGAACGGGTGGGGGGTCAGCCTGTCAGAGCTCAGACCATACGCCGCACACGCATCAAATTGTTCTGCATGGCTGTCATCCCAGAAGGAAGCCTCTTCTAAAGATGATGCACAAGAAAGCCCGCAAGCAGTTTGCTGAAGACAAGCAGACCAAGGACATGGATTACTGGAACGGTGTCCTGTGGTCTGATGAGTCCAAGATAAACTTATTTGGTTCAGATGGTGTCAAGTGTGTGTGGGGGCAACCAGGTGAGGAGTAGAAAGACAAGTGTGTCTTGCCTACAGTCAAGCATGGTGGTGGAAGTGTCATGGTCTGGGGCTGCATGAGTGCTGCCGGCACTGGGGAGCTACAGTTCATTGAGGCAACCATGAATGCCAACATGTACTGTGACACACTGAAGCAGAGCATGATCCCCTCCCTTCAGAGACTGGGCCACAGGGCGATATTCCACCATGATAACGACACCAAACACACCTCTAAGATTAGAATTTTTTTTTATATACAAAGTATATTCCACGCGCCAAGGGTTTATAAAATAATTTAAAATTAATAATATAAAATAGACTCTAGTTAAAAGAAATATATAAATAAAATAGCAGCCGCTGTATATATGGGGAGTGATTGAAATATGTATGATCTCCAAGAGGGATCAAATACAGCGCTTGCTTAAACTCTGAATTTCTGGATAAATATATCAAAGCATCAGATAACCATAAATTATCACCTTAAAAGTCCACTAATTAAAGTTGAGAATCAGTGCAAGATGTGCAAATCAGTGCAAATTGACACAGCATCAATATATAAATGCAACTTCATTCAATATGTAGACAGTAAAAACATATGATAAAAATACCTCTCTATAAATATATAAATAACAGGGAAAAAGTCCACAGTATAAAAAATGATGACTGCGGTGCTATAAATTAATAAATACCACATATAAAAAAAAACAAGTGTTAAAGTGACTTCTGTGCTTCAAATCAAAAATGTATATGATTTTAAAAAGAAGTCCATTCAATATAAAATGACTGCTGTGCTCAAAATTAATAAATCCAATATTAAAGTGACTCCTGTGCTCAAAAATGATGAGGGTGAAAGTGTCCTTAGTGGCAGATGTATCCTCAATTCCAAAATGTAAGTAGTTCATCAAACAGATTCCTTTAGAAATAAGTGAATAAAATCACTTACCAGATAAAATGGGTTCTGTATGCCGTATGGCACCAGAACCTTTCAGACTTGTGAAGCCCTCTGGGCTTGAAGGATGTTACCCCTCTGTGTAGCCCTCCGGGGTCCTGGTATACCTCTCTGCTCCAGGGTGCTCAATTCCAAGCCGTATATAGGAGAAAAGAAAAGGCTCCAAATAGTGTAATACGTTTGTTAAGAGTCTTTATTTCTCCATAAATGAGCTCTGAGGACGTCACCAGAAGTGACGAAACGTGCCAGCTTGGACCGCACAGCGTCATTGCGTCATGGAGGTGGAACGCAAGCCAGAAGTGAGTTGCTGTAGCGTGTACTCCGCAAGGAAGACGAGCAACTCGCACCGCTAGACCACCAGTGATGCTGCTTCTTTAATTTTATTCATTTATGGAGAAATAAAGACGGATAAACTACTTACATTTTGGAATTGAGGATACATCTGCCACTAAGGACACTTTCACCCTCATCATTTTTGAGCACAGGAGTCACTTTAATATTGGATTTATTAATTTTGTATTTATATATTGATGCTGTGTCAATGATGCTGTGTCAATGTGCACTGATTTGCACATCTTGCACTGATTCACAACATTAATTAGTGGACTTTTAAGGTGATAATTTATGGTTATCTGATGCTTTGATATATTTATCCAGAAATTCAGATTTTAAGCAAGCGCTGTATTTGACACCTCTAAGATGACCACTGCCTTGCTAAAGAAGCTGAGGGTAAAGGTGATGGATTGGACAAGCATGTCTGCAGACCTAAACCCTATTGAGCATCTGTGGGGCATCATCAAATGGAAGGAGGAGGAGCGCAAGGTCTCTAATATCCACCAGCTCTGTGATGTCATCACGGAGGAGAGGAAGAGGACTCCAGTGGCAACCTGTGAAGCTCTGGTGAACTCCATGCCCAAGAGGGGAAAATAATGGTGGCCACACAAAATATTGACACTTTGGGCCATATTTGGACATTTTCACTTAGGGGTGTACTCACTTTTGTTACCAGCGGGTTAGACATTAATGGCTGTGTGTTGAGTTATTTTGAGGGGACAGTAAATTTACACTGTTACACAAGCTGTACACTCACTACTTTACATTGTAGCAAAGTCTCATTTCTTCAGTGTTGTCACATGAAAAGATAGAATAAAATATTTACAAAAATGTGAGAAGTGTACTTACTTTTGTGACATACTTTATATAGCAGTGGGTAGAGGGGAGAGAGCAGAAGTATGTAATGTACAACATAGAGTATATAGTGCAGTGATCAGGAGTATGTAATGTACAACATAGAGTATATAGTGCAGGGGTCAGGACTCATAATATTGGTATTCACTAATCAGTGGTGGATTACATGTATTTATGTCATGTATGTATTTAGTGTTAATGACCCACCTGTGCTGATCTCTGTAGGAGTGTCCTCCTCTATAAATGTCCCCGTTATTCCATCCTCCTCCATAGACTGCTGATCATCCCTCACATACGTCTCTTCTTCTTCTGCTTTAACCTCAAATTCTATATCGATTGCATCTCCGCTCTAAACCAAGAAAATTAGAGCGAATATCATCTGAAAGTTATAAGTTTTAGCATTGTGATATTATAAAAAAAAAAAAAAAAAAGAAACATCCTCTCCAGAAGTCCATATTCTAGATGCTCCAACCCACCAACCTTGTAACATTGAGGGATGGTGTGACCTTCCTGTGTTGAATCCCGGGAATACAGAGGACGGGGACATCTCTCTGGTGACTCCTCCATGGTGTCCTGGTACAGATCTTTGCATACCGTTAGAAACTCAGACTCCTCCATCACCCCATCCTCATCATCCTCCTCTTTTACCTCAACTTTAGAATCTCTCAGGTCTCCACTCTGAATATATAAAAAAAATGACATCAATGGTAACAATGCAGATAATGTACAGATCCTAATGATACTATCAGTGATTGTTCCTTGTCTACCTGATGATGGTGAGGGATGGTGTGATCTTCCTGTGTGGAGTCCCGGGAATACAGAGGACGGGGACATCTCTCTGGTGGGTTCCCATTACTGGATCCATCTGTAGGAAACACACACACTGACTGAATACATTGTTTCTATGTGTTTATCAGATGATGGGGGATCTAGGTGGAGCCTCCGTACTGCTCTCTCCTTTACAATAAAGTCTCCTCTTACCCGGTGATGTGAGGGGCGGCTGATTCTCCATCATGACGTCCTTGTAGAGATCCTTGTGTCCTTCTAAATACTCCCACTCCTCCATGGAGAAATAGACAGTGACATCCTGACACCTTATAGGAACCTGACACACACAATGATACAGTCACCATCCAGACACATCCCTTGTCTATTACTGGATAATGTCCCACGATTCCCAGCACCGCCTACCTCTCCTGTCAGCAGATGGACCATCATGGTGGTCAGTTCCAGGATTCCAGGATCTTCTGCCCTTTGTTCCTCTCAGGTATCGGAGAACGAGGTGGAGGCACCATGGTGGGGCTCTGGGTCCTGCTCCATCCTCCTGAGATTGGCTCCCCATTAGACTCCTTCACTACAACACAACCCTACAAATCAGGAGAAAGATAAACCGATATCAATCATCTGACATCATCTACATATACGTCTATAATAAGAACATGGTCTTTTGGCCAGACTAGATAAGAGTGATGTCATGTGACCTTCCAGAATCCTCCTCACCTCTCCGGTCAGATCTGTGTTTTATTAATAGAGATAAGAGTGATGTCATGTGACCTCCCAGAATCCTCCTCACCTCTCCGATCAGCAGGTAGATGATCTCCAGGGTGAGGCTTAATAACCTCTCAGTCATGTGACTCTGATCCTCCTCCATCCTCATTGGTGTGGTCATGTGATCTATGCGGGTTTCTCTGTAGACAGATAATGAAGAATTATCTGGATTGCATTGGTTGGACAATATTAGGATGGGGATATAAGGGGTTATGGGCGGGTTGCCCCCGGTGGGAATTGGAACATGTAGATTGGGTTAATTAGGGGGATCTTTTTATTAAGAGTGGTCACAGGTTCTCTGAGACCATCAAGACCAATGCGAGCCCAAAGCCCTTGATTGGACAGGGGGAGGGACAGTCCACTGCCAGAGTGTAGGGGAGTAGAGGAGAGTGTCGGTATTGAGGGATCAGAGGATCGGATATGTAAAAGCGCTTTTACTGGTTCCCTACACAAAAAATGACCATGTAACCCTTGAAGTGCAGTGGCGGAGCTAGACTTTTAAAACAGGGGTGGCAAAGGGGTGGCAAGGTATTATTTTGGGGGGTCAATATACATGCGTGTGTGTATATGTGTGTGTATATGTATATATGTATATGTGTGTGTGTATATATATATATATATATATATATATATATATATATATATATACACATACATACATACATACACACACACATATACACACACTTTTATAAATAAATTTAAACAAACATTCTAAGCGTTATTAAAACATTTTTAATTAAATAAACAATTATCAAAGTAAACATTATTCTTTTAAGGCCGCACACCGATCACAGGGCTCTGCTCTAAAGGGGGATCTATGGCATATATCCCCTTTACAGCAGGCCAGGGTGAGGTGAGGTCCTCTATATAGACCCCCCCCCCCTTACAGCAGGCCAGGGTCCTCCCCCATACAGTCCCTCTCAGTCTCCGCACCGACAAGATTAGGTTAGGGAGCTGAGCAGCCAGGGGCAGAAAGCAGCAGAAAGCAGCAGACACAGCGGCGGCAGCCATGGCAGAAGCACTGCACGAGGGTGATTAAGGTGTGCCTAGGCACACCCGGCACACGCCTATGAGTAGGGCTGCACAATATTGCCCCCCATCAATGTAGGGACCAGCATGCCCCCCCCCCCATCAATTGACGATGTAGTAACCAGCATCCCAACCCATCAATGTAGTGAATTCGCATCGCATTCGGACACAACTCACACAGGAACCTTTTTTGGGTCCGCAGCAGAATCAGATCTCATGGGTGTTCACACCTATGCGATCCGATTCATGTCCAAACTGACAGTTCGCACTGCGATATGCCAACTGATCTGGGGGGGGGGGTCATTAACTTTGTATTGACAGCCCCAGTGTTTCGCATATGGCAGTGTGAACTATCTTAGAGTTGAATGTGATGTGGGAACCCGCAGTGGATTTGCAGGGTTCCCGCATCGCATCTATGTGGACCGAGACTAACTGATTATGTTTTTGTAGGGGGGTAAGTGCACTTTGTACAAAATGACTTTATTACCTCAGCTATGTACATGCTAATGAAACATTTAGTGCTGGTTCACACTGGTGCGATGGAAGACATTGCATGTGATTCGGGGGGGAACTGCTATGCAAATCACATGCAATGTCTTTGCGATGCGAATTCAGCCATACAGATTGTATGGCTGAATTTGCATCGCATTTGGACCAAAGTCATGCAGGACCCTTTTTTTGGTCTGAACCAACATCAGATTGCATGGGTGTTCACACCTAATGCGATCCGATTCCTGTCAGAATTGACAGTTCACACTGCGATATGTAAACTAATCTGGGGGTATCGTTACCTTTTGTATTGAACACTCCCAGTGATTCGCATATGGCAGTGTGAACTGCTTGCAAGTCGGGTGCAATGTGGGAACCCGCAGTGGATTTTCAGGAGTTATGGTTTCCTTTCCAAGTGTCGGTTCACATTGCACATTGGTGCGATGCGGTAACCCTGCAAATCCACTGCGGGTTCCCGCATTGCACCCGACTCGCAGACAGTTCACACTGCCATATGCGAATCACTGCGGGTGTCAATACAAAGGTAACGATACCCCCAGATTAATTCACATATTGCAGTGCAAACTGTCAGTTCAGGCAGGAATGGAATCGCATAGGTGTGAACACCCACGCGATCTGATTCTGGGGCAGACCAAAAAAGGGTCTTGCATGACTTTGGTCCAAATGCAATGCAAATTCAGCCATGCAATCTGTACAATCTGTATGGCTGAATTCGCATTGCAAAGACATTGCATGTGATTTGCACAGCAGTGTGGTGCGAATCACATGCAATGTCTTCCATCGCACCAGTGTAAATCTAAGTGTCTGTAAAAAAAAAAAAAAGTTGAAGTCCTGGAAGCATTAGACATGTATTTACATCTCTGTTTTCAGTCAACTTCGAACACCCCAATTCCTGCCAGTGACAAAAAAAGTTTTACACTGTCTGACCTGCTGCTGCTCTGGCTCTGCACACAGGTCAGGGTGGTTGGGGGATGGATGGGTGGGTGGCTGGCTCCTCCGAGACCTCTTGTCCTCTTCCACTCTCTGCACTCTGTCTCAGTCTGCAGCATCCCCCGACGATCTGCAGCTGTCCCCCACGGCATGGATGTGTGGCCCCGCCCCTCAGCTGAATTCTTCAGGGAGGAGAGGTGGCCGGAGCGCCTGTCACTATTATCATCCCCACAGCTCCATTAAAGCACCATGATCCCGGCCAGCACCCGACTCCTCTCCTATAGCCGCATCCACTGCCGGCAAGGATCCATTCTTCACTGCATTATTGGAGCACAGATGTCCTCCATTCTACAGTGCGAGCTGTGTGGGCACCTCCAGGGACAGACTGCTGAGCCTCTTATGGGGCCCCCCCTCTGACGCCGCACCGCACGAATGGTCAGTCCGCCCCTGCACACAGTCACAGAGAACTTGCTGCACAGCTCGTTCAGCTAATGTTATGAGCATAAGCGAGCGGGGTGGCAACAGGGGTGGCAAGGATGTCTTCTGGGGTGTCAATTGCCACCCCAGCTAGCCCTCTAGCTCCGCCACTGTTGAAGTGGGGCTGCCACCATTATACGAGGGTTAAATGCTCATTTGGGTTTTGGTCATTTTTTGTTTCCCCAGAGATGGGCTTTAAACAAAATAACATTTTCACAAACTATAAAATCTGCATGTTATGCTTGTAAAAACAAAGCCCCCCCCCCCCCACACACACACACACACAATTATGTCAGCCCTTAAAACTGTGTGTCCCCATGAAATAGTGTCTAAATTCACTACCCAACATGGTGCAAAGACAACGCTATAAAAGCTATGAAGCTGATGAAATACAGATCAGGATCAACCAGCTTCTTCATTGACTACAGTGACCAGGGAATGATGGCACTGAACGTGGAAGTGATGAAATGCTCATCTCTTCTGGATTCATTTACCAGAGAGGAGATCTGAGAACTGATCACCCTCCACTCCATCCACCATGCCGATCCCGGGCCTACAGGAGGGGCAGACACATGGTTAATGTAATGAGGCATGGGGATATTTGTATCTTCCGAGGAAGGGTGTGAAAGGGCAAATTTCAGGAGAATCCGAATCCTAATCTCATTTCTCGTTACAAGAGACTGCTAAGGTGAGAAGATGATTGGTGGGAAAGGTGACAAATCTCCAGAATGAAGAGAATTTTCTGACCCCGTAAGTGGAGGAATGTTCTGACCCTGAAGGGGTTTATCTAGGTTTCCACACTATATATGTGTGTATCATCATCTGCTGGAGATAAAAGACCTCACAGTGACTGTGGAGGAAGAGGACGGACATGACGGGGGGGTTGCTGGGTGTAAATAGAAAATAAGATCTTATTACCTCCCCTACTGCCACGTCCAGCAATGTCTCCTCTCTACTTCCTCCCAACTCACATTTCACCCGAAAACGTCTCTTTTATACTTGACATCACTTCCCGTGACATCACTTCCTATCTATAACTGACATCACTTCCTGTCTTCCATAGAGACTTCCTGTCTGGGTAGAAGTGAGATCACTACCTTGTGGAGCTCAGAGGAACTGCAGCCCCGAGAAACATCTTGTAGTGTGAACACGGCTTTGTGCTGTGTGTGTATGTACTGTATATTTTATTTTATTTATTTATTTCAGGTACTTATATAGCACTGTCAATTTACGCAGCGCTTTACATATACATTGTACATTCACATCAGTCCCTGCCCTCAAGGAGCTTACGATCTAAGGTATGTACTGTATATCCACCAAGGAGGGGAGAAATATATTACTGCCTATTACTATCACACACTCACCCCCCCCCCCCTTTCCTGGCCAAGCGGACTGCATGCTCTGATTAACAGTTTGGTATTTATTTCCTGGTTGACCTCACACTGTTGTTTTTGGTTTCTTTGCTTTAACCACTTTACCACTGGAGGATTTTCCTGCTGTACGTCCAGGACACTTTTTGCGATTCGGCACTGTGCGAATTTAACTGACAATTGCGCGGTCATGCAACGCCGTACCCAAACGAAATTGACGTCCTTTTTTTCCCCACAAACAGAGCTTTCTTTTGGTGGTATTTGATCACCTCTGCGCTTTTCATTTTTTGCGATATTAATAAAAAAAGAGCGACAATTTTGAAAAAATAACAATATTGTTCTACTTTGTCAGTTAAAAAATATCCAATATATTCAATTTTTGTCATATATTTAGGCCAAAATGTATTTAGCTACATGTCTTTGACAAAAAAATTCTTAATGAGCGTATTTTTAACCGCTTTAAGACCGGAAGATTTTACCACATTCCTGACCAGGCCATATTTTGTGATTCGGCACTGCGTTATTGCGCAGTCATTCGATGCTGTACCCAAATTAAATTTATGTAATTTTTTTCCCCACAAATAGAGCTTTCTTTTAGTGGTATTTGATCACCTGTGCGATTTTTACTTTTTGCGCTATATACAAAAAAATAGCGACAATTTTGAAAAAATAACAATATTTTTCAAATTTTTTTATATGAAATTCCCCCCCAAAAAAAATTTAAAAATCAAACTTTAACATTTTAGACCAATTTGTTTTCTGCTACATATTTTTGGTAAAAAAAATCGCAATAAGCGTATTTTGATTGGTTTGCGCAAAAGTTATCGCAGCAAATTTATGTCATTTTTATTGTTTTTTTTTTAAACTAGTAATGGCGGCGATCTGCGATTTTTTTTCCAGAACTGCGACATTGCGGCGGACAGATCGGACCCTTGACTTACATTTTTGACACTTTTGGGGGTACCGGTGACATTACTACAGTAATCAGTGCTATAAATATGCACTGTTACTGTAATAATGACACTGGCAGGGAAGGTGTTAACTTTTATTGGTGATCAAGGGGTTAATGTATGCCTGGTGCTTACTAACGTGTGTGGGGGGAGGGGACTGTGTGACACAGGCACAGATCGCAGGTTCAGCTATGCTGAATCCTGCAATCTGTTACTGTTTGTCACTTAGGAGATCCGCCCGCTTTGTTTACACAATCGGGCGGATCTCCACACTCGATCCCCGATGATCGGGGAAGAGCGGCAGTGATCACCTCCCCTGGCCCGACTCCCGCTGTGACTGAATACAGCGGGAGCGCGCCGCCCCCACAAGGTCTACGTCGCTGGACGGAATCAAACCACTTTGCCGCAGTACCCTCAACGTGAGCGGTCGGCAAGTGGTTAAGGACCCTTTTTAAACACCTACTAGATTCACAGTCTGGAATGTAATTTTCGGGGACTCAAAATTTGGGGGTGTGAAAGAAAAAAGTCTTTACCACTTTCCGACCGCCCTATAGCAGTTTTATTGCTACAGGGCGGCCGTGCTGCTCAGAACCCCATATATAGACGTGATCCTGCACTTCCAGGTAGCGTGCGCAAGTGCACGCTGCCAGCGGCTCACTACCACTGTGATTCTACACAGCAGGTCCCACAGACACGATGTCTTCCGGCACCCGCTGATCGTTCGGTACACAGGCAGAATGGCAATCCGTCTATGTAAACAAGGCAGATTGACGTTCTGTCAGTAGGGAAGGCATGGATCCTGTGTTCCGGCAAAGCAGAGGTACTGATCCATGCCTTCCCCTAGTAAAAGCACCTCCCCCCAATACACAAACACTGGCTAGGCACATATTTAACCCTTTGATTGCCCCTGATGTTAACCCCTTCCCAGCCAGTGTCATTAGTACAGTGACAGTACATATTTTTAGCACTGATCACTGTATTGGTGTCACTGGTTCCCACAAAGTGTCAGTTAGTGTCTGATTTGTCCGCCGCAATAAAGTCCCGCTGTAAGTCACCGATCACCGCTATTACTAGTAAAAAAATAAAAATTCCATAAAAATATCCCATAGTTTATAGACAAGATAACTTTTGCGCAAACCAATTAATATACGCTTATTGAGATTTAGTTTAAACAAAAACATGTAGCAGAATACACATTGGCATAAATCGATGAAGAAATTCAATTTTTTTTAAATTTATTTATTGGATGTTTTATAGCAGAATGTAAATATATACATTGTTTTTTGTTTATAGCGCAAAAATTTAAAACCGCAGAGGAGATCAAATACCCCCAAAAGAAAACTCTATTTGTGGGGAAAAAGGACATAAATTGAAATTAAGGAACAGCGTCGCACGACCGCGCAATTGTCAGTTAATAAGTTCAGCCCCGGAAGATTTACCCCCCTTTATGACCATGCGATACGGCACTGTGTTATTTTAACTGAAAATTGCGCGGTCGTGCGACGCTGTACCCAAATAAAATCAATGTCCTTTTTTTCCCACAAATAGAGATTTATTTTGGGTGTGTTTGATCACCTCTGCGGTTTTTATTTTTTGCGCTATAATCAAAAAATGACCGACAACTTTGAAAAAAAAAACAATATTTTTTTACTTTCGAGAGGGCGGCGCCTGTAAAAACAATCAAGCGGCTGAACAGCCCATATTATTGGTTTTACAGTGCAGTCAGAGGCTTAAAGGTGACTGAATGTTCAAGCAGGGCCTGAAGTGCTTGTTCTGACGGTCCAAATGTCTGAGACCAAAGCTGTACCCTCCTATCAGAAGAGGAGCAACCAGGACCCCATAAGATATGTATGGGTGGCACAATCTAAAAAAGACCAGTAAGCAACCTCTCCCCCAGAAGTGGAGCTCTTTGCTGACTATTTGGTTGAGGACTCTCTTTCTCTCTTCAATTCTTTCTGGACTTCAAGTTGGAACTGCAGGAGCAAACCTCTTTAGCAGAGGCTGCTCTTTAATTAGGCAAATTACGCTGTCGCATAAGGCCTCGCGCTCGAATTTCCGAGTTAAAGATCCACCTCTGGGCCTGGCAGCAGGGATCTCCCAGCCATCAGCATAGTCCCGAGTGCTGGCCGGTCTGTAAGCAGTATAATCTGATACGATTCGGGGCTGCGATCAGGAGCAGCTCACCGGGGATAGGAGCTCACCGACATCTCCAGATCACAGCCAGATACTAGAGCCGCTGCCACAGACAGGGGAGGAGAGAGCTGCGTTTGGTCCTCCTCCTCCCTCCCTCTCCTCCTGTGCTTGCCCCGCCACCACACTCCCTGACAGTTTTCTCCTCAGAGAAGATGATGAAGATTGAACACCAGCAACCAGAAGAAGAAAGATGGCGCCTGATCCATCCATCCATCCTCTCCCTTCTCCTTCCAGTGACTACTCTGATGTAAGGGGAACTTTTCCTTCCTTCCTCTATTCCTTTCTTTCATTCTTTTCTCTTTCTTTCTTTTTTCTTCTTTATTTATCTCTTTCTCTGTCCATTCCTTTCCCCTTTTTCTTTCTTTTTTTTCTCCCTGTCTTCTTTTTTTCTTTCTCCCCTCTTTTCTTTCTTTCTCCTTCCCCTCTTTCTTTCTTCTTGATTTCTTTATTTGTCTTGTTCTTTCTCTCTTTCTCTGTCCATTCCTTTCCCCTTTTCTCTTTCATTCTTTTTCTCTCTCCCCTCTTTCATTCTTTCTTTTTTTTTTCCTTTCTCTCCTCTTTTCTTTCTCCTTCCCCTCTTTCTTCTTTATTTCTCTCTTTCTCTGTCCATTCCTTTCCCTTTTTCTCTTTGTTTCTTTTTTCCCCTCCCCTCTTTCTTTCTCCTTCACCTCTTTCTTTCTTCTTGATTTCTTTATTTCCCCTTTTCTTTCTTTCTCTCTCTTTCATTCTTTCTCTCTCTCTTTTTTCTCTCCCTTCTTTCTTTCTCCCCTCTTTTCTTTCTTTCTCTCTCCATTCCTTCCTTTTTTTTCTCTTTCTCTGTCCATTCCTTTCTCTTTTCATTTATTTTCTCTCTTTCTCTCTCCATTCCTTTTCTTTCTGGCTCCCCCCCCCCTTCTTTCCCTCATGCGAGCACAAATCCTTCTCCTTTTTTTACAGTTGTGTTCAAAATTATTCAACCCCCACTGAAATTGATTGTTTTGGCCAGTTTGACATTGATTTTGATCATTCAGTCATCCTGCTTACAATTAAATCAAAGAGGCATGTGTAGGTCAGACAAATATAACATAACATTTATAATGAAATAACCACAAATGTCTTTTCTGTGCTCACATCATTATCAGTTTTATTCAACCCCCAAGTGACATTCAATCTTAGTACTTAGTACAACATCCTTTTACAGTTATAACAGCTTTTAAACGTGAAGCATAGCTTGACACAAGTGTCTTGCAGCGATCTACGGGTATCTTCGCCCATTCGTCATGGGCAAAAGCCTCCAGTTCAGTCACATTCTTAGGCTTGTGCACTGCAACTGCTTTCTTTAAGTCCCACCAGAGGTTCTCAATCGGATTTAAGTCTGGTGACTGTGATGGACACTCCAAAATGTTCCAGCCTTTCATCTGCAACCATGCTCTAGTGGACTTGGAGGTATGCTTGGGATCATTGTCCTGTTGAAAGGTCCAACGTCTCCCAAGCCTCAGATTGTGACGGACTGCATCACATTGTCATCCAATTATCTCCTGGTACTGAAGAGAATTCATGGTACCTTGCACACGCTGAAGCTTCCCTGTACCTGCAGAAGCAAAACAGCCCCAAAGCATGATTGGAAAAAAGCCAACGTGGTACCAATATTTAAAAAGGGGCCGAGGTGTATCCCGGGGAACTATAGGCCGGTCAGCCTAACATCTGTAGTCTGCAAGATTTTGGAGGGGATGTTAAGGGACCACATACAAGACTTTAGTAATGAAAACTGTATTATTAGTAGCAATCAGCATGGATTTATGAAAAATCGTTCTTGCCAAACCAATCTATTAACCTTCTAAGATGAAGTGAGCTGCCACCTAGATAAAGGTAAGCCTGTGGATGTGGTATATCTGGACTTTGCAAAGGCCTTTGACACCGTTCCCCACAAACGATTACTGTACAAACTAAGGAAGGCAGGTATGGACCATAGGGTGAGTACCTGGATAGAGAACTGGCTCCAGGGGAGAGTCCAGAGGGTGGTGATTAATGGGGAGTACTCGGATTGGGCGGGTGTGGAAAGTGGGGTCCCCCAGGGTTCTGTCCTGGGACCAATCCTGTTTAATTTATTCATAAATGATCTAGAGGAGGGGATATCTAGTACAATCTCAGTATTTGCAGATGATACTAAACTAAGCATGCCAATATCTTCTATGCAGGATGTGGAAACCTTACAAGCGGACCTGAACAAAATAACGGGGTGGGCAACTACATGGCAGATGAGGTTTAATGTTGAAAAATGTAAAGTAATGCACTTGGGGGCCAAAACCAGAAAGCAAGCTACTCACTAGGGGGGGAGCCTCTGGGGGAGTCTAGGATGGAAAAAGACTTGGGGGTACTGGTAGACAACAGGCTTGGCAGTGGCATGCAATGCCAAGCCGCTGCAAGCAAAGCCAACAGAATACTGGGATGTATAAAAAAGGGGATTCACTCCAGAAATAAATAGATTATTCTCCCACTCTACAAGACTCTGGTCCGGCCACATCTGGAGTATGCTGTCCAGTTCTGGGCACCGGTCCTCAGGAAGGATGTGCTGGAACTGGAGAGAGTCCAGAGAAGGGCAACAAAAATAATTAGGGGAATGGAGGACATCCGCTATGAGGAAAGACTACAAGCACTGAAATTATTCTCTCTGGAGAAGAGACGATTGAGGGGGGATATGATATCAATGTTCAAATACTGTACTGGCGACCCTAGCATAAGGAACAAACTATTCAGAGAAAGGAGATACAATAAGACACGTGGCCACTCACTAAAACTAGAGGAAAGGCGGTTTAACCTTAAAATGCGTAAGGGGTTCTTCACTGTAAGAGCGGTAAGGATGTGGAATTCTCTTCCACAAGCAGTCGTATCAGCAGGGAGCATTGATAGTTTCAAAAAACTGTTAGATGGGCACCTTAGAGACCACAACATACAGGGGTATACAATGTACGGTTAAAAGCAAACACACACACACATTATAGGTTGAACTGGATGGACTGGTGTCTTTTTTCAACCTCACTAACTATGTAACTATATAACTATGTAACTATGATTGACCCCCCGCCATGCTTCACAGTAGGCAAGGTGTTCTTTTCTTCATAGGCCTTGTTCTTCCTCCTCCAAACATAGCATTGATCCATGGGCCCAAACAGTTCTAATTTTGTTTCATCAGTCCACAGAACACTATCCCAAAACTTCTGTGGTTTGTCCACATGACTTTTGGCATACTGCAGTTGACTCTTCTTATTCTTTGGAGACAGCAAGGGGGTGCGCCTGGGAGTTCTGGCATGGAGGCCTTCATTACGCAGTGTGCGCCATATTGTCTGAGCAGAAACTTCAGTACCCACATCTGACAAATCTTTTCTCAGTTCCTGAGCAGTCACACGGGGACTTTTCTCCACTCTACGCTTCAGGTAGCGCACAGCAGTAGAAGTCAGCATCTTCTTTCTGCCACGACCAGGTAGCGTTTCAACAGTGCCCTTTGCCTTGAATTTGCGAATGATGCTTCCTATGGTGTCTCTTGTTATGTTTAACATCTTTGCAATCTTCTTATAGCCATTGCCCTTCCTGTGAAGAGTAATCACCTCTTCTCTTGTCTTCCTGGGCCATTCTCTTGACTTCACCATGTTTGTAACCACACCAGTAAATGTCTAGAAGGAGCTGAGTATCACAGTCATTTTAAAGCTGCCTAATTGGTGCTTATTAGGCTTTATTGCTGCTCCCTGACATCCACAGGTGTTTTCAATACCTGATTGAAAACACTTCAATGAACCTCTGTTCTTCAGAGTGGTAGTCTTTAAGGGGTTGAATAATTGTGTCAATGAAGAATTCACAAAAGAAACATTTACTACTGTAATACAAAACCAATTGATGTCATTTTAGTTGCATATGGTTCTTTAAGAAGTCCTTGTAGGATTTCATTCTGAATACAATTACAAATGTACACTAAATTCCCTAAAACCCTTTACAGCATTGGGGGTTGAATAATTTTGAACACAACTGTATTACTATACAGACCAGGGTCCCCCAGTTTCACTCCAGATCTCCTCTACCCATCCCTCATCATCTACCCCCCCCCCCTTTTACCCCCCTCCTCCTTCTCCCCTACCCAATGGTTCCCAGTCCCATCCCTCTCCTATTCATCCCATGTGATTGCCACAGTACACATCCCACCCACACAAGCAGCAGCAGTAATAAGATGCTCGGCCTCTGGGTTCTTCCCTAACACCATGCAAAGGGGATGAGTGGGGCCTCGTGTCTAAATTTTGCCTAAGGCCTCACAAAGCCTAGAGCCTCTGCACTTTGGAGTTAGACACTGACTCTAGAACTGCAGTTTTCTTTCATTCAGCAGACATTTACTCTAAAGCAGGAGCCCGGACTAAATGCAGCTCATTGCTATCAAATGAAGCTAGCCCTTAAAGGATACAGTTTAAACTCTTGCAATGCAGACAAGATTGTCCCACTCGTAGAATTAAAGATATAATGAATATTCTTAATCCCAACTTCCATTTCATTGGAAGAGAGGCAAAGGTTAAGGCAGGTTCACAGGCTAAAACTGCAGACAGATATACCCCTTAGGGACCCCCTCAAAGGACCCACCTAATCATCATTAAAGAGTATACCCCTGAAGGACACAGCATCCCCCAATGGTAACTCCATGTATAAAACTAAGCTCATGAAGGCCACGTCAACCAAATAGGTGACTCATTATACTGGAAGACATTATACTGGAACACTTCACAAGTGCCTAATCTGATATCCTGCAGTGCAGGTAGAAGTGTTCTGGTTGGGGTTTGAACTGAACAACCCAGTGCTGCAAGGTGATGACCACTAAGACATTCTGCTGCTCTGTCCTTCTGTTCAATTTGCACCACTCTTCTAGCATGAGCTTCTAGCTTAAACATCATAGGGAAAAAAGGCAATGCACTCCTTCGGAAGTACTAAAAATACTTGCATTGCAGGTAACTCTGCAGGAAGTGAGGTACAAAAACCTGCTTATAGACCATCCTCATCTTCCTTTTAGGAATTGTTTGAAGAGGGTTAAATTGGTCAGTTGACTGATCCTACAAGGGAAAAGCTTGCCATGGTCAGAGTTGAGACTCCTTGCACAGGGAGAGATGTAACAGACTCCTTTAGAGTGTCTTGACTACCTGTGGCAACCTGTTGGTAGGGGTCATCTTCCTCCCTGGATGCCTGAACAAAGCAGGAAATTTATACCGGGTTTTGCCTGTCAAGCACTAAAGGCCCAGTCTACGGTGTGCCTAATACATGCAGATCTGGAGAGGTTTAATAGAAAGTGTCCATTAGTCAGCTTCCCATACACCAGCTTTATGAGGCCTGCAGAAGGGCTGACAATCCAGGAACAGTATCAGTAAGGAAGACGCTGCCCCCTCCAGCTATAACCTGCATAGAGCAGCCACAGCATAGAGGGATTAGGCTGCAGCGGTACAAGAAATAAATCCATGATAAACAGACACGGTGCAAGGGAGAACTCTGCATTGTTAAGAAAATAAATATTATAACATATATAATTGCTACTCAAGCTATGTAGTAATTTATTTTTTAATTCACAATTCAAACTATGGCTGCTAAAGTCTCCTAAGCTGTCAAAAAAGACAGTGTAACAGTTGTTTGATTGCTGGGTAAGAAAAACCTGTAAGGGGTTAATTACTGCTAAAGGAATACTGACACTGCAGCTTCTCACATCAGAGCACCATCCCAGCAGGTGAATAATCAAACAGACCCTGCCATGCAGATGTAGAGCCCTCCTAGGTAGGTGCTAGAATGAGTGGATATAGTTTTTGGTTTCTCTGCCTAACAGGGACACAGCTCATGCTGTCTTGATGTTTCACACTGATCCAATAGCCATGGAGTATATTGGACAGTGGGTGGAGTCCTGGCAGATGAGAGCATGGATGTCTGTACCAATGTTGTTGAAGTATTTTTCTAATTTCTGTATGTTGTCTAGTATAAGGTGTTATTAAATGGACTATTTCTGTTTTTGGTTGTTTCAGGCCTCGGAACATAACTTCCTCTCTTCTGTGCTTATAAGCCCTATTATAAGCTTTTCGCAGTGTAGTCCGCGAATAGCCTCTAATAAGCAATCTCATTCGAAGGGAGTCCGCCTCCCGTTTAAAATCTTCGTAGTTCGAACAGATTCTATGCAATCTAAGATACTGGGAGTAGGGTATACTATGTACCAGGGGTTTGGATGAAAGCTATTGGCATGTAAAACCGTGTTGCCGGCTTTCTATAAAGAGTAGTTTCTATCCCCGCCTTCTTCTTGTATAAGAATTTGTATGTCTAAGATCACACTACTACACATATACAGTATCTCACAAAAGTAAGTACACCCCTCACATTTTTGTAAATATTTTATTCTATCTTTTCATGTGACAACACTGAAGAAATTACACTTTGCTACAATGTAAAGTAGTGAGTGTACAGCTTGTATAACAGTGTAAATTTGCTGTCCCCTCAAAATAACTCAACACACAGCCATTAATGTCTAAACCGCTGGCAACAAAAGTGAGTACACCCCTAAGTGAAAATGTCCAAATTAGGCCCAAAGTGTCAATATTTTGTGTGGCTGCCAATATTTTCCAGCACTGCCTTAACCCTCTTGGGCATGAAGTTCACCAGAGCTTCACAGGTTGCCACTGGAGTCCTCCTCCACTCCTCCATGACATCACAGAGCTGGTGGATATTAGAGACCTTGCGCTCCTCCACCTTCCATTTGAGGATGCCCCACAGATGCTCAATAGGGTTTTGGTCTGGAGACATGCTTGGCCAGTCCATCACCTTTACCCTCAGCTTCTTTAGCAAGGCAGTGGTCGTCTTGGAGGTGTGTTTGGGGTCGTTATGTTGGAATATTGCCCTGCGGCCCAGTCTTCGAAATGGGGGGGGGGGGGATCATGCTCTGCTTCAGTATGTCACAGTACATGTTGGCATTCATGGTTCCCTCAATGAACTGTAGCTCCCCAGTGCCGGCAGCACTCATGAAGCCCCAGACCATGACACTCCCACCACCATGCTTGACTATAGGTAAGACACACTTGTCTTTGTAGTTCTCACCTGGTTGCCGCCACACACTCTTGACACCATCTGAACCAAATAAGTTAATCTTGGACTCATCAGACCACAGGACACGATTCCAGTAATCCATGTCCTTAGTTGTTTTCAGCAAACTGTTTGTGCACTTTCTTGTGCATCATCTTTAGAAGAGGCCTCCTTCTGGGATGACAGCCATGCAGACCAATTTGATGCAGTGTGCGGCGTATGGTCTGAGCACTGACAGGCTGACCCCCCCCCCCCCCCCACCCCTTCAACCTCTTTTGCAATGCTGGCAGCACTCATGTCTGTTTCCCAAAGACAACCTCTGGATATGATGCTGAGCACGTGCACTTAACTTCTTTGGTCGATCATGGCGAGGCCTGTTCTGAGTGGAACCTGTCCTGTTAAACCACTGTATGGGCTTGGCCACGGTGCTGCAGCTCAGTTTCAGGGTATTGGCAATCTTCTTATAGCCTAGGCCATCTTTATGTAGAGCAACAATTCTTTTTTTAAGATCCTCAGAGAGATTTTTGCCATGAGGTGCCATGTTGAACTTCCAGTGACCAGTATGAGAGAGTGAGAGCGACAACACTAAATTTAACACACCTGCCCCCCATTCACACCTGAGACCTTGTAACACTAACGAGTCACATGACACCGGGGAGGAAAAATGGCTAATTGGGCCTAATTTTGACATTTTCACTTAGGGGTGTACTCACTTTTGTTGCCAGCGGTTTCGACATTAATGGCTGTGTGTCGAGTTATTTTGAGGGGACAGCAAATTTACACTGTTATACAAGCTGTACACTCACTACTTTACATTGTAGCGGGAAAGTGTCATTTTTTTTAGTGTGGTCACATGAAAAGATAGAATAAAATGTTGCATACTGTATATTTTATCTTGTACCTAGGATCATCAGGACAGATACCTATATACACAACACATTTTGATCCGATTTTTCTCTCCTGTGTCCGCCCCAGGTCAGGTTAATTTGTTGGGGGTTCGAAGGAAGGCCGTGTGCTAGTAAGTCATGTTTGTATTTATTATGATGTACATAAATACAGATTATGTTCTATGTTTATGAAACACTAATATTGAGTCTGTTAATTTTAAGAGAAAACTGTCTGTACATCTTCATAGTCCTGAAGAAGCCTTGTGTGAAACGCGTTGACCAGCAAACAGATGAAGATAGAGGAATATGATCCGAAGCAAACACAGTGACGTGCCTCCATCCCTAATGGTTAATGCAAACAGAAAACAGAGGTCGTGGGACTTTAAATGAGGCCGGTCACCAACTAAGATATATAAAAATAGAATCTGAACGTAGTCATTTATTATACATACAGTAATTGATACAAATGTTGACATCAGTAACAAATATGATGCAGACATGTATACAAAAAAAGCTGACACAAAAAAATCCATATAGTAAGGAGATTGTTATAATAGTAATAAGATATATTCAGTAATAAAGTACATGGCCGTCACTAAATGTTACATCTAAGTGAAGAGAGGAAATATCTATACCTACACGAACCTTATGATATATACCAACTTATCCTTATATATGTATGATGTACATGAGTGAAATTAGTAGGAGACATTGATCTCCTGTGTACGAGCTGAGCTCAGTTTGGGGCCAGTTTCCTCATTTTATTGAGATCTGGTTTTAGATAAATGAATAAATGTTATTTTAGGATAAATCCATGTAGTTGTTATCTGTCTCATACTGTGCCCTTAAAGTCCACACATATGACAGTGGTTCCTTGTGAACATCTGTAGGTTCCCATTTCTCTGAACAGATAGGATGGTGGGACTCTCAAGATAGCTCTGGTTTTTCTTCTCCTATCCAAGTTCTCCAAATAAAACATAAAAACACATCCCCTAGACTGGTAATTGGAGACAACGAGCAGAAGAGTGTGTGCACCTGGCTGTGTGAAAATACCCTGTATCTGGCTGTGGAGTAATCAGTGGGAGGCCCGGGCAAACCAATATCCAAGCGGCTCCTGCGGGGTACCGCTACGCAGAAAGCAAACCTTGCTTCAACAAACAGTTCTCTCCTCAGGACAGAAAAGAAGACAAAGGTAGGCGACTGCACCAAACTTTGATAAGATTCTGCAATGCACATCGATCACCCAGAGAGCAGAGTCCTCTCCATATGTTTTCCTTTTGGTTACTCCCTAGCAGCCTGCATGGCATCTGCTCCCTTCTGCTGACCTCAAGCCAAACATACTCACGTGTCCCGGATTGTCACAGGGCAATCGATGCATTCGCAGGGCGACCCGGATCCCAGAGGCAGGAACACAACTGCTATATCTGGGTTGGGCACGCTTAGGAGACATTTGCAGAATGGAAACATTTGTTTCATTTCGGATAGATTCGTTATGTTACTAATTTCATTTCATTCTGGATTTTGGAATTCTTTTAGTTTGGTTTCGGAATTTGTTTACTTTTGTTTCGTTTTTGTTAACTTTCTCTTCCTTTTTGGTAAAATTTGTTTAGTTTATTAATCTAATAAATTCAAACTTTTCAGAACGATCAGAATTCCGATCGGTCGAGAAACGATCGACTGATTAGAATTCTGTGTGAAGAATAGCTGGTTGTTAAGCCGGGGGCTGGGAAAACGGCCGCCCACATCCTTAACAACCGGTGACTCATCAGCTGTCAGCGGGCTTCTCCACTGACAGATGAATAGAAAGAAAAGAATGCCTGCATTGCCCGGCAATAAAAAAATGTTTAAAAATAATGATGTAGGGTCCCCTCCCCCCAGTCTATACCGGGCCTACGCCAAAATGTAAAAAAATAAATGGCGTGGGGGCCCCCGAAATCCATACCAGACCTTTACCTGAGGATGCAGTTCTGAAGGTCAGGAAAGCGGGGGGGGGGGGAGAGCAAGACCCCCCCTCCTAACCCATACCAGACCACATACCCTTAACATGGGGGGGTGGGTTATTTGGGGCACCTCTCCCCCACCACCCCAAAGCACCTTGTCCCCATATGGATGGGGACAAGGGCCTCTTCTCCACAACCATGGCCTGTGCTTGTGGTGGTCTGCAGGCAGGGGGCTTGTCTTAATCTGAAAGCCCCTTTTACCAAGACCCCCCCCAGATCCCGCCACCCCCCCATGTGAATGAGTATGAGTATCGGGCCTATAGTACCTGTACCTATTCACCAAAAAATAAAAACACACACACAATTTTTGAAATATCCTCTATTATAAAATAAAAACCAGCACCCCCCGATGTAGATCCGTCATCATTCACAACACCTGCTGCACCCGGGAAAATAAATAAATAAAGACGCTCTCGCCGTCATGGAGACCCTCTGCCTACTGCAGGCTCCCTGTTTCACATCTTTTATATAGGTAAGGGGCAGGGCCACCTGTATACATCACCTGGTGGCACCGACCTTTCTGATGTCAGGGACCCAGAATGCAATGATCCATGATATCAGAAGCGGGCAGTGCAACCAAGTGATGTAGACAGGTGACTCCGCCCCTTACCTATGTAAAAAATGTCAAATGGAGGAGGAGCCTGCAGTAGTTATTTTATAATAAAGGATTTTTCAAACATTGTGTGTTTTTATTACTTTTTGACAATTTTTGAATAAGTGTACAAGTACTATGGTCCCGATACTCATTCGCATGGGGGGGGCGGCATCTGGGGGCCCCCTTAGTAAAAGGGGCTTTCAGATTACGACAAGCCCCGTGCCTGCACACCCCCACAAACACAGGCCACGGTTGTGGTGAAAAGGCCCTTGTCCCAATCAACATGGGGACAGGGTGCTTGCTTTGGGGTGGGGGCAGAGCTTTCCCAGAGCACCCACCCCCCCATGTTGAGCACATGTGGCCTGGTATGGTTAAGGATGGAGGGGCCCTCATTCGTCCCTCCCACTTTCCTGACCTGCCAGGCTGCATGCTGCGATAAAGAGTCTGGTATGGATTTTAGGGGAGAACCCACACTGGTTTTTATTTTTAATTTTGGCCCCGAAGGGCCTAGTATGGACTGGGGGGGGGGGGGGGACCACACAGTAAGGATGAGGGCGGCCAGCTAGCTGGGGACTCAATGACCACTCGGGACATCCTGGAAGACTTCTGGATACTAAAGGAAGCTCCTGACATCCTGCACAGCTACCCAGCACCAGACCCGCCCACCAATACTTCCAATAGGTAGGAAAACTTCATACAAAAATGGTCCTATAAGTGAGGAGGACAAAAAAGGAACGCAGCCTTTGGCTTATCCTGAACATTTATGGGGTGGGGTCTTATGGGGGGAGGAACGAGGGAGGGGCTACCCAAACGTATGCTGCCATGGACATTTGTCAGGAAAGCACATTATGGCCACTAGATGGAACTGACCATTATAGGAAATCCCAATTCACCATGACTGGTGGAATGCGGGTCACATTTTATCAACACATTTATAACAACCAGATCTGTAAGTGTTTGTGAAATCTTCCCGCACAAAATGTACTCAGCCAATGAAAGGTAAGGACTCAATTTTTATTTTTCTCCTGCTATCAATGGCCAACACGGGACAACACTTCATCCATGTCTTTGGTGATCTCTGATCTCCTTATGAAGTGTTTCTTACATGATGAAGATCAGCCATGGAGTATATCTGAGGTGTATGTCAGGGTGTGCTTCTTCCCCACATGTTCACCAACATTCATATAGAAGACATTTCCCGCACTCAAGACACTAATACACCTCCAGGGTCGTGTGGGACCCCTGATGTACAGGAAGACAGAACTTCAATGAGGAACAATTCCTTCACTCAGGACAGGAAAGTGGCTTCTCCCATGTGTGACATCTCTGATGTCTGGAAAGAGAGGACTTCTGTGAAAAACATTTCCCACACGCAGGACAGCAATACGGCTTTTCCCCCGTGTGAGATCTCTGATGTATGTAAAGATAGGACTTTAGTGAAAAACATTTCCCGCACTCAGGACAGGAATACGGCTTCTCACCAGTGTGTGATCTCTGATGTGTGGAAAGATTGGACTTATCTGAAAAACATTTCCCACACTCAGGACAGAAATACAGCTTCTCACCAGTGTGTGATCTCTGATGTTTGGAAAGAGTGTACTTCTCTGAAAAACATTTCCCACACTCAGAACAGGAATATGGCTTCTCACCAGTGTGAAATCTCTGATGTGTGGAAAGATGGGACTTTACTGAAAAACATTTCCCGCACTCAGGACAGGAATACGGCTTCTCACCCGTGTGAAATCTCTGATGTGTGGAAAGATGGGACTTGCAGGAAAAACATTTCCCGCACTCAAGACAGGAATAAGACTTCTCGCCAGTGTGCAATCTCTGATGCACGGAAAGACTGGACTTCACTGAAAAACATTTCCCACACTCAGGACAGGAATATGGCTTCTCCCCCGTGTGAGATCTCTGATGCACGGAAAGATTGGACTTCAGTGAAAAACATTTCCTGCACTCAGGACAGGAATACGGCTTCTCACCGTTGTGAGACCTTTCATGCACATTAAGATTGGATTTAAAACAGAAACACATCCCGCACTCAGTACAGGAGAAGCTCTTATCTGTTGGAAGGACAGCACCTTCCCTAACAGTCTGAGGTTCCTCAGGATAAGAGGAATATGATGGTCCGGCACTGTCCCTCACAGTCTGAGGTTCCTCAGGATAAGAGGAATACGATGGTCCATCTACACTGTGTGGTGCCGGATGGACATTTGAGGAAGCCGGGTTTTCTCCTGGACTATACTGTGTGATGTCCTCATCTTCTACTTTACAGTCTGGAGACAAAGTGAGACAATCCTCTGAGGTTTTCCTCATCTCCCGTCCATCTACTAAAATAGAAATACAAACATTATTACTAGACATCAGCAGATTGGTTCCCCTAAAGCAGGACTCCACCCACATCAGGCAGCTTTGTCTCTGAGAATCTTACAATTCCACCCTCAAGGTAACTATTAAATGGGTCCTCTGATCTCCTACCAGTTCATTTCTTTATTCATGGACCTTAGTCAGAGAGTGAGGAAACAACGAGAACTGTCTTTTGTAGGAGTGACAGGGATGAGGGGATTATAGGATGAGTGTCCCCTCCACCTCTATCACTCATTGCCATCTTCCCAACACAAAAAGTCCTGCACTTCCTTATTTAGTCCATGATTTAGTCATGAATAACAGCGGGATTGAGCCCCACCAGAGGTCAGAGAGTGAGGATGGGGGAGAACAACGAAGACCACCATCATTGGGTTACTGAATCCTCCCTCATTATCACTTTATGTTTAAGGTTCCAAAGTTGGAGGATGTTATCACATTATTATCAACATGTAAAAGTCTGTCCTCCAATCAAATCATCAGATATAAAATGTCCAGCTGGTAGAAAATGGGTGTAACAAAAGAGAATCCATATTATGTGTATATAGCAGTGGGTAGAGGAGAGATAACAGAAGTCAGGAGTATGTAATGTACAACATAGAGTATATAGTGCAGGGGTCAGGAGTATATAATGTACAACATAGAGTATATAGTGCAGGGGTCAGGACTATGTAATGTACAACATAGAGTATATAGTGCAGGAGTCAGGAGTCAAAATACTTGTGTTCAGTAATCAGTTGCAGAGGTCCCACACCGCTACCTACCATCTCCTGAGACTGCACTCAGTGACTTGGGTGTGAGACTATACAGACATATCCCTCCACCCAGCACAGCCAGCAAATAACAGAGCAAGTAACCCCGGGAGATTTGTCCTGTCAGAGATCTTGGTAGACCCGGGCATGGAGCAGAAGACTACCCCAGGTGCTTAGGGCAAGCAACGTCTATGGTAATTATCAACATTTTGCTGCTAGCTGAACCCCAGAATCTCCATAAATTCAGTCTAGATAGATAAATTGCATCTGCAGCACAGAGAAGGAAGATTATCCAAGAGAAATACAGGAATACAGAACAGGGAACACAGCTCAGGATAGTGACCAGGGTATTACAGGCTCATATCAACCAGGTCCCGCCCTACTCTGGACCAATCAGTGAGCAGTATGGGTGGAGGAATGTATTTAGTGTTAATGACCCACCTGTGCTGATCTCTGTAGGAGTGTCCTCCTCTATAAATGTCCCCGTTATTCCATCCTCCTCCATAGACTGCTGATCATCCCTCACATATGTCTCTTCTTCTTCTGCTTTAACCTCAAATTCTATATTGATTGGATCTCTGCTCTAAACCAAGAAAATGAGAGAGAATATCATCTGGAAGATATAAGCTTTAATATTGCGATATATATAACTAAAAAAAAAAAAAACACATCCTCTGCAGAAGTCCATGTTTTAGATGCTCCAATCCACCAACCTTGTAACAGTGAGGGATGGTGTGACCTTCCTGTGTGGAATCCCGGGAATACAGAGGACGGGGACATCTCTCTGGTGGGTTTCTGTAGCTGGATGACTCCACCATGGTGTCCTGATACAGATCTTTGTGTTCTTTTAGAAACTCTGACTCCTCCATCACCCCATCCTCATCATCCTCCTCTTTTATCTCTTCTTTAACCTCAACTTTAGAATCTCTCAGATTTCCACTCTGAATATATAATAAAAATGACATCAATGGTAACAATGCAGATAATGTACAGATCCTAATGATACTATCAGTAATTGTTCCTCATCTACCTGATGATGATGAGGGATGGTGTGACCTTCCTGTGTGGAATCCCGGGAATACAGAGGACGGGGATATCTCTCTGGTGGGTTCCCATTACTGGATCCATCTGCAGGAAACACACACACTGACTGAATACATTGTTTCTATGTGTTTATCAGATGATGGGGGATCTAGGTGGAGCCTCCGTACTGCTCTCTCCTTTACAATAAAGTCTCCTCTTACCCGGTGATGTGAGGGGCGGCTGATTCTCCATCATGACGTCCTTCCCAGCACCGCTCACCTATCCTGTAAGCAACTCTATGATCTCTCTGGTGTCTTCTCAAATCTTCTTTGTATTTCTCTATTCTATCAGGGAGGGAGGTGGAGGCAATGTGATGGTCATATGATCTCCAGACTTCACAGGAGGAAAACTCTAGATTTGAACACAAATAGTAAAATCAAATGACATTCCCAGAATCCTCACCTCACTGGTCAGGTCTCTTTTTAGGAGGAGCTGTGTGGTCAGTGTCATGTCATAGCAGTGGGGGAACAACCAGGGTTGCAGCAGTCGCACTTGCGAAGGGGTCCTGGAGTTCCACTACTGTAGGGGGGCCCGCTGCTGCTCGGAGATGGTACACTGGTCATTAACGTGCACTCTCACAGGCACACAGTCCCCGCCCTGCCCATCCTCTCCATCCGCAGTCACGGGTACTCACAGGCACACGGGCCCGCCCATCTTCTCTGTCCGCCCATTGAGATCAGTAGAGTAGGGAAATACAATGTCAGGAGACTGAAAGAGAAAGAGACCTAGCAAGGAGGAGGGACCGAGTGATCTGCAAGGGAGTGACACTGATCCCATCCCTCAATATCAGCACTGCCACTGATTCCCCCCTCCCACACACACACACCACTGCTGCCTCTGATCCCCCCCATACCAGCACATTTGCTACCACTGAATCCATCCCCCCACCACTGCTATTACTCTTCCCATTCCATCCCCCCAACCACCACCCTTGCCACTGATCTTATGCCCCCCTCACCACTGCCACTCATCCTATCGCCCCCACCACCACTGCTCCCATCTCTCCCTCACCGCTGCCACCCCCCCACCACCACTGCCACTGATCCCATTCCATCTTCCCCAACCACCACCCTTGCCACTGCCACTCATCTCATCCCACCACCACCACTGCTCCCATCTCCCCCTCACCGCTGCCACTCATCCCACCCCCCCACCACCACCACTGCTGCCACTCATCCCATCCCATTCCCCATCCAAACACCACCACTTATCTCATTCCATTCCATCCCCCCACCACCCCTGCCACTCATTCCATTCCCCAGCCACCGTTGCCACTCATCCCATTCCCTCCACCATTGCTGCCTCTCATCCCATCCCACCACCACTGCCACTTCTTATCCCATTCCTTCCACCCCCCCCCCCACTACCCCGGCTGCCACTGATCCCATCCGCACCCAACCACCACGGCTGCCACTGGTCCCATCCCCACCCAACCACCACTGCTGCCACTGATCCCATCCCCCACCACCACTGCTGCCACTCATCCCAGGGGCATAACTAAAGGGGTCGCAATTGCAATGGCCCATGTGTTTCCCCTGTACACCTGGATAAGGGGGGGGGGGTCAGGCATATAGAGGAACAAATCTCCTCCATTTTTCTCCTGCAGCTGCTAAAAGCCAAGTTCTCCTCCTCTTCCTCCCATGGGCATTCAGCGGCTGAAGGAGGAAAATGGAGGGGATTTGTTCCTCTATGTCTCACCCCCGATGCCCTCCTATCCAGGTCCTGCTACCCTCCAGCCCCGGAATAAGTGGGAAGGGCCCTGGCCGGGGCTCAGGGGGGCCCTTCATGGTTTCTTGCACTGGGGCCCTGAAGGTTCTAATTACGCCTCTGTGTCATAGGATTCTCTGACTCTGATTGGAGGGACATTGGGAGGAGGAGCTGTGTGGTCAGTGTGGTGTCATAGGATATTCTGACTGTGATTGGAAGGACATTGAGATGAGGAGCTGTGTGGTCAATGTGGTGTCATAGGATTCTCTGACTGGAGGGACATTGGGAGGAGGAGCTGTGGGGGGCGCTGTGTGATTTTTCTGCACACAAAGAATCATTTCTCCCGGGTGCGTCCCACCTCTTCTAAAATTAAAAATTTACTTTATCTGTGGGCTTTGTCAGGACACATCATATTCCTGTGATCTCCGTGTACTCCGGAGACTTTACTGATCACATTTTAGGATGAATATCTGAGACTGGGATCATTATGAAAAATAAATAAATTCTGGATATTTACTGCAAATTACATTTTTTCCCTCTTTCTTCTTATTTGAATCCTAAAAAACAAAAGACATACATATTCCAATCCTCCCTAAATAGAACCCCCCCCCGACCTAAAAAAAGTAGTATAATCCGTTTGTCAGGAGTGTGTTGTTGCCAGGGCTGGGTTTCTGCTATTAATAGCAGCTCTCTACTCAGTGCACAGAGGCTGCTCAGCTGTCGGGTAATTACCAGCCATTTATTGTTTCCACAGGGACCCACCTGGTTACCATTACCTGTCTCATTAGTCCAGCCTACAGCAAGCCCCTTTTTGCTGTTTAAACTGCCTTGCTCATTTCCTCTGTGCCTTTGCCTGGTCAACGTCTCCAGGGTGTCTCTGCTATGTTCCTGTTATGACTTGGCCTGGCTGACGTCTTCTGATTTCTAATCCTGATTTTTGGCTTCTGACAATGCTGATTTCTGATCCCTGGCTTATCTGATTACCCGTTCTGGTTTCCAAACCCTGGCCTCTGTTTTTGACTACGTTCCTGTTCTGTGTTAGTTTTGCTGTTACATTAAAGGTGTGATTTTAACTGCATTTTCTGTCTCTGCCTGGTTTATGGTTCCTAACAGTTGTGCTCTTGCTCCTCATTCCAGCATCCTGGCTTTGGCTGTGATGCATTCTTTCTGTCTTTCTGTCCACCTGCAAGGTGAATGATGTGGCAAGTCTCTGGGTGGAAGCCAAGCCTGCAGTCTCATGCTTGTGATATTGAGTTTTTAACACATGCTCCAAGCCAGAGGCTTAACTAGAACCTTCAGGGCCCTGATGCAAGAAACCATGAAGGGCCCCCCAGACCCCTGGCCGGGGCCCTTACCTTCAAGCCCAGGGCTCTTCCCACTAATCCTGGGGCTCTTTACACTCGTTGCATGGCCTTTTATTACGGTCCCGCAGCAGGATTCTTTCACAAGTTCTGCAGTGGGCCCCCTTCCTGCAATCTTGGGGCCTCCCCACAGTGGTGCAATGCCAGGGTCCGGTTGCAAGTGTGACCTTTGCGATCCTGGAAGTTCACCCACTGGTTTGCTACCGGGCCCCCTGGAGCATGGGGCCCGGTAGCGATTGCAACCCCTGCAACCCCTGTAGTTACGCCCCTGCTCCAAGCTCTCTGTTTGTCTGCCCTGCTGTTTGGATTCCCTTGTTGAAGGCCTTGGCTCGGATATCGACTACTCTCTGAACTCTGTCTGCCTTTTGACTACGGATTTGACCCTGACTATTCTGAACCTTGCCTGCCTTGTAACTGGAATGTCGTTGAACCACTCTTCCTATCTACCAACCGCAAGTACCTGGTTGCTGTGCTCAGTTCATTCCTGCCCTGGTGTGGTGGCCAGGCACCATAGTATTGTGTAGAAGTCCTGGGGGGCATCTGAGTACTGGTAGGTCTGCTTGCCTTATGGGAAAGGAGGCTGCTATAGGCAAATAACAAAGAAGCCAGCTATAGTGTCTGACCACCTGCATTAGGGGTAAGCGTGACATTGTTAGTATAGGTATAGTAATTCTACAATAGACTGATGAGGTGAGAAGGTCATTGGTGGAAAAGGTGACATCTCCAAAATTAGAGGAAATGTTTTAGCCCTGTAAGTGGGGGAATGCTCTGACCCTAAAGGGGTTCATCTACATTTCCACACTATATATGGATGGGGAGCACACGTCTTTCTATAAGTGGGTTCTTTATTTAAGTGGGCGCACTTCGGCTCTGCACTTCAGTGATTGCACAAAGCAAGAATATAAAGCAAACTACTTTGAAAAACACCAGACTGCAGGTGACCTTGTTTCCCCATTCAGCTCTCCTTCCTCTCTGTAACATGCGCTTTCTACCAATCCTTCTGATAGCTGTGTCCACACTCCTTAATCTCTCTGTTCCTCACCCCTCTTCTCCACCCCACAGCCTGTATATATCACCCTCACTTCTGTCCTCTCCCTATTACTGCACTCACCCAACTCCTGCTAATTCTAAACCCACATGCTAAGAAAACCTCCAGAACCCTGAGGCATGTCCCTTCATATAAATTGCAATCCCATATTACCTCCCTCGCCCTTCTGCTTCTCCCAACCTCTGGAGATTAAACCCCAAACCCTGGGCCTCCATCGATAACTGTACCCAAATCCACACATTTTAGTTTCTAACCCTCTTCCCAAAACCAGTGTCTCCTTCTCTTGCGCCCTTTGAAATGCCTGCTCTGTCTGTAACAAACTAGCTTCTGTCCACGACCTCTTTATCACTAACTACTTGTTGTTACTAAAACCTGGCTTCATGAATCCAACACTGCTGCTCCTGCTTCCCTATCCCATGATGGCCTTCTCTGGACTCACTTCCCCAGACCCTATGGATGGAAGGGAGGTGGAGTGGGATTTTTTCTAGCTCCACATAGAATCTTTCAGATACTTCCCAACCTGCCTCTCCATCACTTTCCTCATTTGAGGCACATTGTATTTATTTTCTTCAGTTTCTTTTAGAAGTGCTGTGATCTATATGCCGCCTGGACTCGTATCAACCTTTCTTGATGACTGGCTACCCTACTTTCTCTCTTCTGAAATTCCCAAAATCATTCTCTGTGACCTCAACATTACTGTAAAAACTAACACTCCTGCTACTTCTAAACTTCTCAGTCTTACCTCCTCTTTTGACCTGAAGCAATAGATTCATGCTTCCACTCTGATGGCAACACCCTTGACTATGTATTCTCCTACCTATGCACTCTGTGCAACCTCTTCAACAATCCTTTTTCTCTCTTTGATCGTGAACAATATTAGTTTCATAATCTCCCAGACCTTCCCCTCCTCTCCCTCCAACCACCTAACAGTTACCCGTAGAAACCTTTGCCACTTAACCCACCTGAACCCTTCTCTTCTCTGCTACTGACCGCCTCTGACAAAATCTCACCCATGCCCTGCCCCAATCTAACCACTTCTGTCTACAATAGATCTCTGTCCTCCAACCTGGGTGAACTTGCCCCCCTCAGTACAAACAGAATCAGGCCACGACCCCTACAACCTTTGTAAACAGATGACACCAGAAGTCTCAAAAAATATCTCTTGAGCACCTCAGGTGTAAGATTAAGTCTTCTAAAGACTTCAACCAATATAAATCTGCCCTCCAAAAATACAATTCCTGTCTCCTCACTGCCAAGTAGACTTATTTTATCACTGTCAGTATCAACTTATCATCCTGTCCACATCAAACCCTTCTCTACCTTCAACGCTACTTCATCCTCGACTGCCTTCATCCACTAACTGATCCACTGCCCAGGAGATCGACAATCACTACAAAAATAAGATTGATACAATTTGTGATGAGATCTCCGCTGTACAGCTATCATTTCATATTCACAGGCACAATCAACTCTTCCCTTTTTCAACTCTGCTACTATAGACAAGGTTGCTTTGCTATACTTATTTCAACACCCACCTAACCACCTTCTTCCTGGACCCTGGACCCTTGCAAATATTGCAGTCAACCTCTAACTCTATCCTACACTCTGTAACCCACATCTTCAATATCTCCCACTCTTCTGGCCTCACTCCCATACTTAAAAAGACCTTCATTAGAACCCACCAATTTGAACAATCTTCAACCCATCTCAATTTCCTGAATGTCTAGTCTACAACCAACTGAGTGCCCATTTCACTGACAATATTCTTCTTGATCCCTTTTAATCAGGATTTCATCCTCAACACTCCGCAGAAACTTCTCTCCTTAAAACCCCAAATTATCTGCTAATGGCCAAACCCAATGGACACTATTCTGTACTCCTACTTCTGGACCTCTCTGCTGCCTTTAACACAGTAGGCCACCCCCTCTCCTCCTTAAAAAACTCCAATCCTTTGGTCCCTGTGACTGTACTCTTGCTAGTTCTCATCCTACCTATCCCACCACACCTTCAGCGTCACAACTTTACTTCCTCGTCTCCATTTCTCCGTTGGGGTCCCCCCAGGGTTCTTTTCTTGGACCACTCCTGTTCCTGATCTAAACCTCTTGCTTGGGTGAGCTTATAGCCTCCATGGCTTCCAATACCATTTCTATGCTGATGACACCCAAATCTATGTCTCTACCCCTCAGCTTATTCCATCAGTCTCCTCACATATAATTAATTTACTGACAGACATATAAACATTGATGTAACATCACTTCCTCAAACTCAATCTATCCAAAACCGAGCTCATAATATTTCCTCCCCCACGTGTCCCTTCCCCTGACTTCTCTGTCAAAATTAATGTCTCAATTATCCACTCGTCCCCGCATTTCAGAGTGCTAGGTGTAATCCTGGACTCTTAACTATTCTTTCAGCCCCACATCCAATCACTGTCCAAAGCTTGCCTCCTCAACATCTCCGTAACACTCCCCTTCCTAATCAATGACACCATGAAGCTCCTAGTTCCCTCACTGGTCATCTCTTGCAACTTCATCATTGGATTACCTTTACTTTGGCTATCTCCCCTTCAGCCCATCATGAAAGCTGCTGCCAGGGTTATCCACCTTACCAACCACTCAGCATCTGCTACTCTGCCAATCCTTCCACTGACATCCACTCAGTGTCCACCACCCCTCTCTGCCAATCCCTCCATTGGCTTCCATTCAGTGTCCACCACCCCTCTCTGCCAATCCCTCCACCAGGTCCATTCAGTGTCCTCCACCCCTCTCTCGTGCCAATCCCTCCCCCGTGTCCGTTCAGTGTCCCCCACCCCTCTATGCCAATCCCTCCACTGGCCTCCATTCAGTGTCCTATAAAGCCATTTACAACTCGGCTCTCAGTAACATCACTAACCTAGTCTCACAATACCTACCAAATCGTTCTCTCGGTTCCTCCCAAGACCTCCTGCTCTCTTCCCATGCTTGTCTTTAGGAATTCCCCTGAGCCTCTCCCATCTTCTGGAACTCCCTATCCCAAGTTGTCTGTCTACCTCCTACTCAGTCCACTTTTAGACCATCTTTGAAAATCCTTCTCTTCAGAGAAGCCTTTCCTGCCCCACCTAACTGGACTTTTATTTTCTCAATCAGCTCACCCCACAGTAATTGCATTTTGTATCCTCTGACCCTCCCTCTTAGATTGTAAGCTCTAATGAGCATTGTAACTTTACTGTCTGCCCTCACATTGTGCAAACTGTTGGCACAATATAAATCCTGTATAATAGTAATAATAATATATGTGTGTATCATCATCTGCTGGAAATAAAATACATCACAGTGACTATGGAGGAAGAGGACGAACATGACGGTGGGTTACTGGGTGTAAATAGAAAGAAATAACTTACTACCTCCTCTGCTGTCTCTTCCAGCAATGTCTCTTCACTACTTTGTACCTCATGGAACTTCCTGTCTGTAGCTGACATCACTTCCTGTCTTTAGCTAACATCACTTCCTGTCTTCCATAGAGACTTCCTGTCTGGATAGAAGTAAGATCCCCACCTTGTGGAGCTCAGAGGATCTGCAGCCCTGAGAAACGTCTCGTAGTGTAAGGTGACCAGATTTTTAAAATGAAATCCGGGGACATATTTATTTATTTTTTTTCTGGCAAATGGTAAACTATTTTCTAAGCATATTTTCTTCTAATGATATATGCGGTGTATATGGGATGTGTTTATGGAATGATTGTATGATATATACCTTATTTCTCACATTTCCTCCATGAGATAGAAAAAAAAAGATAAAGCTACTGTTTGGAATTTTTTGGGATATGACTACAAATGTTAAGAGGATAAGATAGAGGAAAAACTTGGAGGGGGGAATGGGGCGGCTAAATGCAAATCCAATCCGGGCAGGAGTGATGGTGTCACCCTCTCAGCAAAAGGTAAGAAATACTGCAGAGCTGCTATGTGCAAATAGTGGTGAAACTCCCGATATATAATCATGATACAATGTAAAATATGCACATCAATTGAACATTGTATTATGATTATATATCGGGGGGTCTCACCACTATTTGCACATTGCAGCTCTGCAATATTTCTTCCCTTTTGCAGAGAGGGTGACACCATCACTCCTATATTCTAATATACAGGATTAGCATCTCTGTTATTATTATTGTATGTGGGGCGGTTTTCACCATTATTTGCACATTGAAGCTTTGATATTTCTCTAAATATTTTTGCAGAGGGGGTGACACCATCACTATTTTACAATACATTGGTGGATTTGCACTGGATATTCATGTATAGGTGTTACCATTGCACTTATAAGTCTATTTGTAGAATATTATAGATGAAGTGTAGGGCAGTGCTGCATTTTTGGCTTTTTATTGTTGCACGTTAGATGAGGGAATCAGCTAACAAGATTCTCTTATTGCTTTTGAGATTTTTTTAGTTGCATTGTAAATGTTTTACTTGATTTGTTATGTCCCCTGTGGTCTGGTAACCAGTGGCCCTGCATATTGGTGGTCAGTGTGCCTCCTGTATGCTTGTGCTACATGCAGGGTGCAGGAAGATGCTACATGCAGGGTTCAGGAGGATGCTCCGTGCAGGGTTCAGAAGGATGCTCCATGCATGGTTCAGGATTCTGGAGGAGACTATGTGCAGGCTTCAGGAGGAAGCTATGTGCAGGGTGCAGGGTTCAGGAGGAGGCTACATGCAGGTTGCAGGGTTCAGGAGGAAGCTACTTGCAGGGTTCAGGAGGAGGCTACTTGCAGGATGCAGGGTTCAGGAGGAAGCTACTTGCAGGGTTCAGGAGGAGGCTACGTATAGGGTGCAGGGTTCAGGGTTCAGGGGGAGGCTACGTGCAGGGTTCACGAGGATGCTCCATGAAGGGATCAGGAGGAGTCTACGTGCAGGGTTCAGGAGGAGGCTACCTGCATGGTTAAGGAGGAGGCTACGTGCAGGATTCAGGAGGAGGTTATGTGCAGGGTTTGGGAGGATGCTCCATGCAGGGTTAAGGAGGAGGCTACGTGCAGGGTGCAGGGTTCAGGAAATGGTTATGTGCAGGGTTCAGGAGGATGCTCCATGCTGGGTTCAGGAGGATGCTACATGCAGGGTTCAGGAGGAGGCTACGTGCAGGGTTCAGGAGGAGGCTACGTGCAGGTTTCAGGAGGAGGCTGCCTGCAGGGTTCAGGACAAGGCTACGTGCAGGGTTCAGGATGAGGCTATGTGCAGGGTTCAGGAGGAGGCTAGGTGCAGGGTTCAGGAGGAAGCTACGTGCAGGGTGCAGGGTTCAGGAGGCAGCTACATGCAGGGTTCAGGAGGCGGCTACGTGCAGAGGGAAGGACTATTACCTATTTTTTTTATTCTGTATGTAATGACGGTATACATGTAATTTTCTTGTGTGTGTGTGTGTGTGTGTGTGTGTGTGTGTGTGTGTTTTGTCAGTATATGTGTGAATATTTTTTCCTGTGTGTGGGTGGGTCTGTGTAAGGTGACTCACATGCAGCCTGTATAAAACATATACACCTCACATCACTCACACACCAGAGAGACACTACAGGAGATGGTGAGAGACTGTAGACATATTACAGGAGATGGTCAGAGACTGCAGACATGATACAGGAGATGGTTAGAGACTGCAGACATGGTACAGGAGATGGTGAGAGACTGCAGACATGGTACAGGAGATGGTCAGAGACTGCAGACATGGTACAGGAGATGGTCAGAGACTGCAGACATATTACAGGAGATGGGCAGAGACTGCAGACATGGTGCAGGAGATGGCCAGAGACTGCAGACATGGTGCAGGGGATGGCCAGACACTGCAGACATATTACAGGAGATGGCTAGACACTGCAGACAAGGTACAGGAGATGGCCAGAGACTGCAGACATGGTACAGGAGATGGCCAGAGACTGCAGACATGATTTAGGAGATGGTCAGAGACTGCAGACATGGTACAGGAGATAGCCAGAGACTGCAGACATGGTACAGGAGATGGTCAGAGACTGCAGACATGGTGCAGAAGATGGTCAGAGACTGCAGACATGGTGCAGAAGATGGCCAGAGACTGCAGACATGGTACAGGAGATGGCCAGAGACTGCAGACATGATTTAGGAGATGGTCAGAGACTGCAGACATGGTACAGGAGATAGCCAGAGACTGCAGACATGGTGCAGGAGATGGTCAGAGACTGCAGACATGGTGCAGGAGATGGTCAGAGACTGCAGCCATGGTACAGGAGATGGTCAGAGACTGCAGACATGGTACAGGAGATGGTCAGAGACTGCAGACATAGTGCAGAAGATGGCCAGAGACTGCAGACATGGTACAGGAGAAGATCAGAGACTGCAGACATGGTACAGGAGATGGCCAGAGACTGCAGACATGGTACAGAAGATGGTCAGAGACTGCAGACATGGTACAGGAGATGATCAGAGACTGCAGACATGGTACAGGAGATGGCCAGAGACTGCAGACATGATTTAGGATATGGTCAGAGACTGCAGACATGGTACAGGAGATAGCCAGAGACTGCAGACATGGTGCAGGAGATGGTCAGAGACTGCAGACATGGTGCAGGAGATGGTCAGAGACTGCAGACATGGTACAGGAGATGGTCAGAGACTGCAGACATGGTGCAGGAGATGGTCAGAGACTGCAGACATGGTATAGGAGATGGTCAGAGACTGCAGACATGGTACAGGAGATGGTCAGAGACTGCAGACATAGTGCAGGAGATGGCCAGAGACTGCAGACATGGTACAGGAGATGATCAGAGACTGCAGACATGGTACAGGAGATGGCCAGAGACTGCAGACATGGTACAGAAGATGGTCAGAGACTGCAGACATGGTACAGGAGATGGTCAGAGACTGCAGACATGGTACAGGAGATGATCAGAGACTGCAGACATGGTACAGGAGATGGTCAGAGACTGCAGACATGGTACAGGAGATGGTCAGAGACTGCAGACATGCTACAGGAGATGATCAGAGACTGCAGATATGATACAGGAGATGGTCAGAGACTGTGGACATGATTGATCAAGAGATGGTCAGGGACTGAGTTTACAGCTGAACCCGGTGTAAAAGTGTATGGTATCGCAGGGCTGCTCCACTCTATTTAAACCAGCTCTGCAAGATCAAGTTAGTAATCCTCCTTTGAAAGTACAACCAAGAGACAGAAGACAGCAGCACATCCAATTTCCAAATAAAAATTGTCTTACAAACAGTTAACTGCTCAAGATTAGTGGAGGACAGTAAACAGTTAATGGGTCTCTGAAGCTTCCAGCCTGAACCAGCAGTAAATCCTATACTGGCTGTGGATGCAAGGGAGGAGGAGCTCCACATTTCAGCCCACCCATATCCGACATCAGAGCTTTGATTTGACAGCTCTGCTCCTCTCACTCTCACTGACACTGTGCTGGATGGATGGTCACACTGCTGAATGTACTGCTAGGCTGTCAGCAATAGGTACACCGCCCCTGAATCCAGGGACAGAATCGGGGACTTACTTGATCCGGGGACAGTGTCGTTAAAATTGTGCACACTCATGGAATTGCGACAAAGTACGGTACTTAAAAATATCCATAGGCGATGCTGAAAAATCCTTTACAGGTTACCATTTTAGAGTTACAGAGGAGTTCTAGCGCTAGTATTACACATGTGTTGTGCGATTACCATTTACATATGCATGTGTGACTTACGTATGCGTTCGCTTCTGCGCACAAGCACCGCGAAGGGATGGGGTCTATTTTTTCTTCTATTTTTTACTTTTTATTTTTACACTGTCCCTTTTAATTGTTTTTTTTTTTATTTTTTGTAAACATCCCTTGTAATAGAAATAAGGATGACAGGTCCTCTTTATGGAAACATCTGGGGTCAAAAATACCCAAAATCTCTTCTTTAGTTTTAAAAGCAAAAGATAAAAAAAAAATGATTTACTTCCAGTCTGGACCAAAAGTGACATCATGGCGTCGCTCCAGTCCTCCAAGGCCATAGAGGCGATGAAAGAGTATCAACTCTTTGATCGTCTATAAGAATAGTCAGCCGAACCATCGGATCGTTTTCCAGGCAAAAACAGTAAGCCCAAAAAACACCGCCAAGCGGCAGGAGGGGGAGGAACATCCCTTCCCACTGCTTCGGAAAGCTCATGAACCGCTCGGAATGGTTACATGAGAAAGCCACGTGCCAGCTGGAAAAACCAATACAATGATAGCTTCAGCCATAATCCTGGTAAACCACAACGTATACAATGAGGACACCAACAATGGGGTCCACTGACACAAACGATGGGGCACAATTCCTCCCACTAACACCAATGATGGGGCACAATTCCTTCCAATGAAACCAAAGATGGGGCATTGTTTTTTTTCCACTGACGGGATCCTATCTACAAATGGCCACAGTCCGCCCCCCCCCCCCCCCATAAATTCTGAAGTAAACTGGCTCTTTTGTTTAGAAAGTTTGGAGATTACCGCAGAGGCCTACCGCCTAAAGTTCCGAGATATTAAAAAGCTCACCAGAGAAACTCACACAGAATGGGCGCACAGTCTACAACGAGCGGCAAAAGGATGGTTGGAAGCCACCCAAGTCAACACCCTAGAAGAGCTGTTTCAGCTAATGGTAATGGAGCAGTTCTTTAACAGGATACCCGCTCATCTGCAGAATTGGGTGCGAGATAGGACACCCCACACTCTACAAGACGCAGCCAAGTTAGTGGATAAATTCCAAGATACCAGGAGGGAACAGGCACTCAACCAAGAGCAGCCTATGGACCTACAGCACCAGTACCAGCCGTAACCGCAGCCGTCCCAGCACGCCTGGGGGTAAGCAATAACACCTACGCCCCCTGGTATCAGGCTCGCCCCCCGATACGATGCCACACCTGCAACCAGCAGGGACATATGCAGTGGGACTGCCCCCGCAACCGACCACGGCCCAGCTGGAATACCCCGGCACCCAACAACCGAGCAGCGGTTCATTGTGCCCAAGCGGAACCCTACAGAGTACCCGAGGTCCCAGCTTCCACCGAGGAACCTCTGGGTACGCTACATGAAGTCAACCCTATCCAAGCGGCTTCTGACAACCGCCAAGGGCACCGACAAGAGGTACAGATGGAGGGGAGAAAGGTACAGGGGTTGCGAGACTCTGGAGCTACTATAACGCTGGTCCGCAACCAGCTAGTACCCAAGGGCAACCTCACAGGGGAGTGTGTGGCAGTACGTGTAGCCGGGGGAGCGATCTACCAGATCCCCACTGCCAAGGTACACCTGAATTGGGGAGCGGGGAATGGGAATGTGGAGGTGGGCATGATGCAGGATTTACCCGCAGATGTTATTTTGGGCAACGACCTGGGGGAGCTGACTTCAGCTTTTGTTCCCCAGTCTACCATCCACGAAGCTTATCCGGTTGTGACCCGGCAGCAGGCTCGCACCACAGGACCACTACTACCACAGAGGGGGCGAAACTCCTCCAAACACCAGACACCCAGATACCCATCCCACAGTGGGGTACAGTGCCACATGTGCAAGCAGTTTGGGCACTATCGACGAGACTGTACCCATAGCAGGAACCAAGCTGCATGGATCCGACCAGGGTCACCCCTTCAGCACGGACAACGGTCCCCTACTATCCCACAGAGGTTCCCCCAGTCGTACCCAGGTTCAAACACACCTAAGAGCAATGGGGGGGTGTGGCTTGGTCCCGATCCAAGATGGCCGCTTAGCTCCGGGCTCCTGCACCTCACGGCCTGATCTTTTTTGATTGCTGCCCGAAACCTTCCCTTATCTGCTACTTCATCATGGGGAGTACCTCCAGGAACTCATCGGCTACCCGATCCCGGTCACCTCGGGAACCGGAGACCCAGATCAGCCGAAATATTCCCGAAATTTTCCGCTCCCAGGCTAAAGATGTTCAGCGGCCTACTCCTTCTCCTTCCAGCCTGCCTCGTTCCCGCTCACCGAGTAGGGCCCCCCCGGGAGATGGCGCCTCATCGCCTGAAGCGATTATACCCAAATCAGCGGCTTCCCTGTCGTTTGCGGACTTGCAGATGGTGGCCACGGACATTAAACTGGACATTAAAGCTACTTTCTCTGCGGCCATAGCGGAACTCCGGAGCGACTTCCAGGCTATGGCAATGCGTGTGGAAGAAGTGGAGTCCACTACGGCCCGCCATGATGCCTCACTGTGTCACGTCCAACAAGTCACGGAATCCCATGCAGCCCTCCTCAGGGATTTGAATCGCCATGTGGAGGATCTGGACAATAGGGGTCGACGAAAGAACTTGCGGGTGAGAGGCATCCCTGAGAGTGTGGAACACCAAAATCTTCCACAGGCTGTGGTGGCCATTTGTAATGATTTGTTGGGCAGACCCCCTGAAACGCCTGTCGTCCTGGAGCGGATTCACCGTGCCCTGCGCCCTCGGGGCAGGGACAATGATCCACCTAGAGATGTGGTCTGCTGCCTGGCAAACTTTCAGGTGAAGAAGGACGTTTTGCGGAATGCCAGAGTCCGCCAACACCTCACATATCATGGCGCCGAAATCAAGATGTTTCAGGACCTCTCTAACATAACTCTACAAAGACGGAGAGAACTGCGCCCCCTGCTGGATGAGCTTCGCTCTAGAGCTATCGTATATCGCTGGAAGTTCCCCTTTGGTCTCTCGGCCACTTCCCAGGGCCGCACCGCTATACTTCGGGTTCCGGAGGACTTGGAACATTTCTGCTCCACATTGGCCATCCCCTATGTTCACTTACCTGACTGGTACAGTGAATTCCGCCTTTCGCCTCTTCAGCGTGATGCTCCGATGGAGGGCGTACAGCCGGCTGGCAACTTCAACTTTGGCAGCAGCAGACGCAGGGCTCACCCGCCTTCTTCTCCACCGGCTGAGAGAGCAGGCCTACCCCGCAACGGCAGTCCGACGGCGTCCCCTGACCATCGCCGAGCGCGATGTACGCCCTGAATGATGCAGTCTCTCTAGCGTGAGTACCGGTTGTCCCCTGTGTCAGTTTTCCCCGACTTCTCCTGTGTTCTTCCGGATACGGTCTGCCTGCTCAGTATCCCCATCACCTACGCACTGTAACTACCGTTTTTCCGTGGCCTGGACAATGTGTTGTTGCTGTGTTCGAGGGGGTCCCCTGCCAGCTTGTTTTTCCTCCGGACGCTATGCTGTGCTGTAACCCTGTTGGTCTCTGCACTGTCTGTTTCGGTCACCTCACCTGTTGATCCATGGATTCCTCGCTCCCCTGGATGTCCGGTCTCCCCCCACGCTGCTTTCTACTTACCTGTTGTTGCGTGATGGTGATGTGGGGACTGCCCTTCCCCCCCCCTCCTCCGGACTCTGTCCCCGCTCACGGTGTTGTACTTGAACGATCCTCCTATTCTCCGGACGTGAAGCCTCATCCCTTACCACTGACAGCTCCGTTTCCAGTTTACCTTTACTGCCTGCTGACATCGCTGACTTCCTTCTGGATGCTGCTGACTGTGCCTTTCTCGGAAGGTCCTGCTCTATCGCTGTCGATGCTGTGTCGTGCACTGAGGGATGTGAGCTGTGTCTTGCATTGTCATGCCGGCTGGCTCCTTCGGTGTGTGGCCCCCTATTTGACGGCCTCTGGATGGGACTGTTTTGAGGGGATCGTTTTCTTCTGCTCAGGTTGGGGAGGACGGGATGAGGGGGTGATGGCGGTGGTTGGGGGGGGCTGGGTGTCTCGAGCTATGGTTGTTTTATTGTTGCCTTTAATTCACTGCATCCTTTGCCTCTCTGCACTCCGGCCTTTCCCTTGGTGGTAGGGGTGATCCCGCCATCTGGGGGTTGCTGGGGGGCAGACTGGCTCTGGGGGAATTTTTATCACTAACTCCTTGGAGTATTCTCCTCTTGTGACCAGATAATTGGGGCATGTATATTACTTTCAGGGTTCTTTGCACACTAATGTTCTTCTCTCTACAGGTGTTAGGCTATACAGTTGTTTGGCAGGCTCCCCTCCCTCATTTCTGGGCGACAATGGGTACTCACTTTCTACCTCCTTTTCTTCCTTCCATCCCTTTATATCTAAGTAATGTCACAGGGTTCACTGTTGTTTAGGGTTGTGATATTTCTTGGGCTATTTTGTCAGGGCTGTTCCGTGTCCCGATAGGTTCTGCCCCTCCCTCCGTGCCCTACTGCTGTACTCCTGCATGTAGGGCTACCCCCCCCCTCGCTTTTTCCTTATAAGTCTAGGCTGTAGGCCCCTATACTTTGGCTTGTATACCGGAGTTGCTCCCCTGGTTTCCTGCATTTCTAGGGCTCCACTTTTAGCTTTCAAAGGCCTTATCAGGTGCTTGGTGCTGACTCCCATTTTTGGATTTTTTTTTACCTTCCACACTCGCCAACGGCTGAGGTATATACCTCTACCGACCTAGTTCCGAATTTCTTTCCCTGTCCCTTCCCTAGTTGGGTAAAGCAGCTGGTCTTCTAATACCCTCGGTCTTTGTCCCCCTGCTCCCTTCCCCTTTCCTCTTTGTTTTTCCCTGATTTCCCTCCCCCGTCTCGCCTCCCTTTCTTCTTACCTTCCCCCCCCCTTTTTTTTTTTTTTGTTTGGATTGTACCTGTTGATACCATGCCGCGTATCCCTCAGTTAGACCCGGACGCCCAAAAACTGAAAATAGTTTCCCTCAACACTAAGGGTCTTAACACGCCACAGACTCCGAGCGGACGTGGTCTTTCTTCAGGAAACCCATTTTCGCTCTGATGCCATTCCCCGCTGTTACAACAAATATTATCCTACTGTTTTTCACGCTACATCAGCTGACTCTAAGACTAAGGGGGTTTCGATTCTGATTGCCAAGTCTGTTCCCTTAACCATTTCGGCCTCTTTAGTGGACCCTCAGGGACGCTACCTCTTCCTGACTGGGTCTTTTCGAGATCAGCCTCTCACTTTAGGGAATGTTTACAGTCCGAATTCCTCTCAAGTCTCCTTTTTCCGTGCTGTGGTTGCTGAACTGATTCCCTTCCAAAAGGGCACTCTCATTTTTGGGGGCGATTTCAACGTCCCTCTGGACCCTCTGTTGGACACTTCCACGGGCTCCTCTTGCCTTCCCTACAAGGCACTGAAACAAATTAGACTGAGCCTTCAGGAATTGTTCCTGCATGACTCTTGGCGCACTATGCATGCGCGTGATAAAGATTTCACTTTCTTTTCCCCGCTTCACAAGAAGTATTCCAGGATAGATTACTTCTTTCCAACACAGCGGGACTTGATATATCTTACGGACGCTACGATCGAACCATCTGTTATCTCCGATCACAACCCGATCACGATGTTGTTGACTCTGCCCCTCTATGCCCCGCGGGACAGGATCTGGAGGCTGGACGCCTCCCTGCTGACGGACCCTGCCCGACTCGCCGAAATCCGCTCCGCCCTTGTGGACTATTTTCGCTGTAACTCTACCCCTGACACATCCCTGATCACCCAGTGGGCTGCACACAAGTGTGTGATTCGGGGAAAACTTTTGGCGCTCTCCTCTGCACTACGAAAACAGAGGGAAGCGACCATTTCTGAGTATTTGTCTCAAATCTCCGCCCTGGAGAGGGCTCACAAGAGGACGCTGGCTCAGGCAACGCACGACGCTCTCATGGATACTAGAGAAAAGCTCCGGCTGGAGCTAGACAGGAGGACGCGTAGGAGCTTTTTACTGTCTCAGAAGCTCTTTTATGAGCACGGCAACAAAAGTGGCCGCCTTCTGGCGAGGGCCTTGCATGCCCGAAAAGCCAAAACGGTCGTTCATCACCTTCGATCTGATTCTGGCTCGCGTATTTCCAATAATAGGGACATTGCTGGTGCATTTGAGAGGTATTATCGCCAGCTGTATAATCTCCCGTGTGGGGACTCCCCCTCCTCTGCCTCTGAGTCGAGAATGCATGCCCTCAACGATTTCCTTAACAGAAACCTGACTCAGGGGATTTAGTTGGATTTCAAGACTTCTCTTGAAGCCCCCATCACCCAACTTGAATGGTCGTTGGCACTTAAACAGCTCAAGCCGAACAGGAGTCCGGGCCCGGATGGCCTGTCTGCGGCTTACTATAAATCTTTTGCAGATGTTCTGTCCACCCCATTTCTGGAGGCGTTTAACTCTCTTTCAGCAGACCAGCCCCTGTCACTGTGTATGCTGGAAGCTCACATAGTTGTTATCCCGAAAGAGGGGAAGGATTCGACCTCTCCGTCCAATTATAGGCCGATCTCGTTATTAAACGTGGACATAAAAATCTTTGCTAGAATTATGGCAAACAGGTTGCTTCCTCTCCTCTCTAAAGGGATACATCTGGATCAGGTTGGATTTATCCCTGGTCGGGAGGCCAGGGATAATACCATCAAAGCTATTAACCTTCACCACGTTCTTTCGGTGTCCCAGCAGAGGGGGTTCCTTCTCTCCCTGGATGCTGAGAAGGCATTTGATAGGGTGTCGTGGGACTACATGGAAGCTGCCCTTCGCGCTTGGGGGTTGGGCCCGCGCATGATGTGCTTCCTTATGTCCCTTTACGCTAATCCGTGTGCCCGGGTCCGGGTTAATGACACCCTATCGAGTGCCTTCCCCGGTCATAACGGGACTAGACAGGGGTGTCCTTTGTCCCCCCTACTTTTTGTGCTGACTTTGGAACCTCTCCTGAACAGTATTAGGGGTAACCCGTCTATTCGTGGGGTTAAGTTTGCTGCCAAGGAGTACAAGATAGCTGCTTATGCAGACGATCTCTTGCTGTTTTTGACTGACCCTATTACTACTCTTCCTTCGGTCATGCAGGAGTTCCGTCATTTCGCCTCTTTGTCCAACATGAAAATCAATTTTGCCAAATCCTTTGCGCTAAATGTCTCCTTATCCCCTCAAGAAATACAAATGTGCAAAACCAATTTTCGCTTTGTATGGAAGCAAGACTCCTTGACGTATCTAGGCATTCAGATTCCGGCTGATCTGCAACACCTGTTCCTCCGGAACTTTCCCCCAATTCTCCTCAAAATCAAGCAGGATCTCCTCGCTTGGACTCGACTGCCTCTGTCTTGGTTTGGGCGTGCTGCGGTCTTAAAGATGAACGTTCTGCCGCGGCTTTTGTATGTTCTCCAAACGGTTCCAGCAGCTATCCCGCGGACCTTCTTTGGGGACTACAAACGTCTTGTGTCCACATTCTTATGGAATGATAAACATCCCCGCATCCATTACGACCTTCTTTGCTTGCCCAAACATAAAGGGGGTATCGGTCTTCCTGATGCTCGAAACTATCACATGGCGTGTCACTTAACCAGAATCATCGATTGGAACATCCACAAGCTGCACAAGGACTGGGTGTCCCTGGAAGGTGGCTTTACTACACTCGATTTGGCTACATCCCCGTGGCTGCATCCCACTCATCTGCCGCTCTCTCTTCGGCTTCATCCTCTGATTGGTCCTACTCTCCAGTCTTTCCGCACGACATGTAAAGTGCGTGGTGTCTCGCGGGCCCAGGGTCCGATGACCCCGCTCAGACTCAATCCTGACTTTCCCCCCGGAATGCACCATCATTATTTGCTTGACCACTGGCCGCAGGACCAATTGCGCATTCACCACGTCAGCGATGGAGTAGAGGTCTTTCCGGCCTCTTCTATTGCTCAGAGGGCAGGGAAACCCCCCATTCCACCTTGGTCTTTCCTTCTGCTGGCTCACTACGTGCGAGCGTTTGTTAGGAGGTTCCCCTGTCAGGACTCCCTGACCACGTTTGATGGGCTCTGTCAACAGGAGGGCCCCCTCCGTAGACTCATCTCCATCACGCACTCTCTCCTGTTTGAGGACTCGGGTCAGCTCACACGCTCCCGCTGTGTAGCTTGGGAGAAAGACCTTGCCTGTTCGTTCTCTGAGGACGAATGGGGGCAGATCTTCTTGAAAAACCACAAATGTTCGCGAAACGTTACGACCCAAGAAAACGGTTATAAAATTGTTTCACGGTGGTACCGCACTCCGACGCTCCTTCATTAGATCTCACCTTCCGTACCCTCCACCTGTTGGAGGTGCCTAGCGGACACCGGCTCTCTTCTCCATGTTCTGTGGTCTTGCCCGCGTCTGAAAGCATTCTGGACGGAGGTCCACCGACTTATTAAGCAGGTGACTACGGATGATCTGGACTTCTCGCCGGCTCAATTTCTCTTACACCATTCCCCCACTTCGCATGCTTCCTACACAAAATCACTTGCTGCTCAGATGATCAATGCTGCACGCCAATGCGTTCCTGTTTTGTGGAATTCTACCCAGGCACCTACGATTAAACAGTGGCTGCATCGAATTGCTGTTATTGCGGAAATGGAGGAGCTCATTCACATAGCCAATGATACCCCCACTAAATATCACAAGAAATGGGCGTGCTGGGCTCACTTCACAACCACACCGGAATTTTCTACACTTATCGCTTAAATTGTATTTGCTCTTTTCCTGCTACCTTCAGGTTTGACATCCCGTACTGAGGCTACCTAGATTATGTCTTGGTTTTCCGAATCGATGCCCTCATACCCGATGTTTCTATTTTGGCTGGCTATCATTACACACGGATAGATATTAGCTTCTAGGTGTCCCCATTTCTCCCCCCCCCTTTTTTTTTTTTTTTTTCTTCTCCTCTCCCTTTCCACTGCCTTCCCCTTCCCCCTCCTCGCCCTCCCTCCTCCTTCCTTCCCCTCCCTCCTTCTCCCTTCCCCCTTCCCACCCCCTACCTTATTTGGGTGCTCCGACCCGTCTGGCTGGCCCACGCGGCTCGCACCTCTCCTCAGCCTTTTCTAAGACCATTTTTCATGTTCTCTTTTGGTACTACCCCCCCCCCTCGTTGCTGTGCCTGGGCCGGTTGGGCCCAGGGCACGTCCACAAACAGGGTCATGACCCGTTCGCTTTGAGTGCCTTACAGTGGGTTTTTTGGTGTACCCTTGCGGGTTATACATTCTATGCAAGATTCAGTACTTGCTCCAGGACCGTTCTGTATAGATCGGAGTATGCAATGATTGGAGTTGGTCCTGAGTCCTATTGGCCCTTTTATGTTTGCATATGTGGGTGGGTGACTTAATTGTTTTGTTATCTACTGTATGTGCATGTTTGCTCGCATATGGTTGTTTACTTTGCTGTATTGTATCTTTATTATTCAATAAAACGTTTTGACAAAAAAAAAAAGAGCAATGGGGTACCCTTCATGAAGCTAACCCGGTGCAAGCCGCTACGGAGAACCAACAGCACCATTTACAATTGGTCCAGTTAAATGGAATGCCCGCTCAAGGTCTCCGAGACACGGGAGCCACTCTCACCTTGGTCAAGCGACACCTGGTCCCAGATGCCGCCCGAACCGGAGGCTCAGCAGTGGTACGGATGGCAGAGGGAGCAGTACACTGACTACCCACTGTGAGGGTCCACTTGAATTGGGGTGCCGGGTCAGGTCTGATTGATGTGGGGTTGATACGGGAGCTCCCCACCGACATCTTACTGGGGAACGATCTAGGCCAGTTGCCCTCAGCATTCCTGCCAGTCCAGATCCCAGGCCAACATCACGGAGACCTACTGGCCTTCTGAGGTCCAGACGCTTCAATGTTTGGATTAAGAACAGTATTGAGCCCGGTTGGAGAAGATGGTAATGTAATGCTACAGCCCATCCCCCCCCCCCTCTTGTTTCTGTGTCTAATTGTGTGGATTCATGACACAGACAATGGTCTGGGCTGGAGACATCTCTCTGCAGGGGGTGTGTATTGAAAGACTGTCTGTTTCAAGGTACAAATATTCAGTCCCCCATGTGCTGTACAGCCCCTGGAATGTCTGTGGGGAAGCCCCTTGCATGGGGAATCCCATAAATACTGAAAGCCTGTGAATAAAAGTTGTTGTTGACTCCCAGCCTATGTTTCGTCTAGTCTCTGGGAGGGAAGAATGATATAACACTACCTGGATTGTTGCATGCTGTACCTGCCTATTTGGAATATTACCTGTTTTCCTGTCTACCAGCGGAGACTCTGTAGATTTAACTACTCCTCCGCTACAGGCGTATCCATGGAGGGACGCACAGACCTCTACAGGCTAGACAATGGCACCCTGACTGCCATTAGGTATTGGGATGAAATCCTTGGACCCATTGTCAGACCCTAAGCTGGTGCAGTGGTTCCTGGGTTCCTCCTGGTGCACGACAATGCCCGGCCTCATGTGGTGAGAGTATGCAGCCAGTTCCTGGAGGATGAAGGAATTGACACCATTGAATGGCCCCAAGCTTGCCTGACCTGAATCCAATACAACATCTCTGGGACATTCTGTTTCAGTCCATCCGATGCCGCCAGGTTGCACCTCAGTCTGTTCAGGAGCTCAGTGATGCCCTGGTCCAGATCTGGGAGGAAATACCCCAGGACACCATCCGTCATCTCATTAGGAGCATTCCCCGACATTGTCAGGCATGTATACAAGAACATGGGGGCCATACACACTACTGAGGACCATTCTGAGGTCCTGCAATGACATTTCATCAAAATGGACTCGCCTGCTGCATCATTTTTTCACTTTGATTTTTGGGTTGTCTTTGAGTTCAGCCCTCTGTAGGGTGATAATTTTCATTTCCATCAAATGATGTGGCATCCTTTCCTTCCTAACACATTACCCAGTCCATACCAGTATAGATCCTAACACATTACCCAGTCCATACTAGTATAGATCCTAACACATTACCCAGTCCATACCAGTATAGATCCTAACACATTACCCAGTCCATACCAGTATAGACCCTAACGCATTACCCAGTCCATACCAGTATAGATCCTAACATTACCCAGTCCATATCAGTATAGATCCTAACGCATTACCCAGTCCATACCAGTATAGATCCTAATGCATTACCCAGTCCATACCAGTATAGATCCTAAGGCATTACTGAAAGAGTGTATCAATGTGCCTTAATGAAATATTGATATCCCACGATACCAGAGACATACATTTCAGCTAGTGCCCAACTCACAATGGAATATGGTCTCTACATTAACAAGTCATACATTGATAAGTACTTACATATTAAACACATCTCATTCATACCTTCTGGACACTTAACAGTTAGACTTGGCATATGGATTACAGACGACACCTGAACACATTGATAAGAACTTACATATTAACACATCAGACAGCTGAGCATAGACGGGAAGGCCCTTCCACAAAAGCAACTTCAGACACAAGACATCTCACATTTACATCAATGTGTTAGGGACAACAAAACCTTTTCATGTATTGTCTTAGTAGATATATTCTATTGTTAAACTGACCCATGGATTGTACACCAGTTTAAACTGTTTTTTCCCGCTAAAATGGCCCATAAATGTGTGAGCTGTGAATAAACACACCAGATTTATTTCCATCAAGCTTGAGTGCTGTATGCCTGTACATCCCCTGGCCAGAGGGGGGAAAATTCACTGCACGAGGGAGTTAGAACTGAAGGGTCGTAGGTCTGGGACCTAAACGAAAATCATCTTGCAACTGCCTTTGACGTGAACGAGTTAACAGTTTGGTGTCAGAAAGCGGGATCCGCCATATACAGTATTGGGTGAGTAATTATTTTTTTATTATTGCCACCCTATACTGTCAGAGCGGATTAACAGTACCCGGTAAGCGCTACTGTAGCGCCTCCCAGGAATCTGATATTCCTAAAGATAATAGGGGGTCTGATGCCCCGGTTAGAAAGCAGTACTGTGTGTGATAGTGAATTTTCCCCTCCAAACATTGTATATTGCTGTAAAGACACTTAAGTGTATTTTTAGTCGCTATATATGATTGCATGCCATTGTATAGATGTATATGTAGATTGTATGTGAGATTAAGCTGAGCTTGAAGGTAAAAACTTGCCCACTGAGAATAGTTAAAAGCAAACCATAAATTGGGTGTAGATAAACCTGATTAGAAAGACGCAGGAAAACCACATAAGCTGGAAACCAGGTTTGCCAGTAAAGTCTAAATACTGACATCACCATCCCTAGATAAACCTTCAAACTCAGCTAATCTCACTTTATATTCTGAGTTTAGAATAATGGGCAATTCTTAAGGTATGGTGAATCCCAAGGGAAAAATGAAATGTAAGTTTAGAACTGAAAGTCATGTTAAAGAAAATTGTATGAAAATTGTATCGTGTATGGGCAAACTTAGTCATGTAGAGGTGTGTGAGATCCATGGATTGTTATTTTGTGTTAGTTTTAATAATGTTCCTAAAGTGCTGTATCAGCAAAACATTTGAGAACACTGAATGAATATTGGTTGCATAATGATTTGTTTTGTGTTTATTACTTATGTTTTAAAGTGATGTGACTTTGCCACAAGTACGACTAAAGGTAACAAATCAGTGCTATGCTTGTCATGGCAACTTTTAGAAGCAAGAAAATATATTTGGTGTATAAAGTGTGACCTTAAGGACTAAAATTGTATTTCTATTCTTAAATCGTGAGCAATTTGAACTTTATAATTGAGGTAACTGTTGACTTTTTAAAAGATTTTGGTGTCTTTCAGCCCACCATGGGCACTGAAACCCCCCCTCCCTTCTTTGACACAGGTTAATTGCAAGGCTTGGGAGTGTAAACAACTGTATTGTCATGGAAATTGACTGAGCTGAGTAAACTTTAACCACTTTAGAACCGCTCACAGTAATACTACTGCGGCAGAGTGGTTCGTTATCGTCCAGCGACGTAGTATTAACGTCGTTAGACACTCCCCCTTCTGGGCGGCGCTTGCGCGCCGCCGGAGGCTCGCTCCCGCTGTTTTCATTCACAGCGGGAGTCGGGCCAGGGGAGGAGCAGCGGCGATCGCCGCTGCTCTTACCCGATCGTCGGGGATCGAGTCTGGAGATCCGCCCGCTGTGTGTAAACACAGCGGGCGGATCTCCATAGTGACAGGGAGTGACAGATCGGACTGTTCAGCATAGCTGGACATCCGATCTGTCCATGACTCACACAGTCACCTCCCCCCCTACACGTCAGTAAGCACCAGGCATACATTAACCCCTCCCTCTCCAATAAAATTAACCCCTTCCCTGCCAGTGTAATTTTTACAGTAACAGTGCATATTTATAGCACTGATTACTGCAGTAATGTCACTGGTACCCCCAAAAGTGTCAAAAATGTCAGTCAAGGGTCCGATCTGTCCGCCGCAATGTCGCAGTCCCGCAAAAAAAATCGCAGATCGCCGCCATTACGCGTTAAAAAAAAAACACCAAAAATGACAGAAATCTTTCCCTTTGTTAGTAAACGCAATAACTTTTGCGCAAACCAATCAAAATACGCTTATTGCAATTTTTTTTACCAAACATATGTAGCATAAAACAAATTGACCAAAAATTTTTAAAAAAATTGGTTTTTACATCTTTTTTGGGGGGAATTTCATATAAAAAAATGTTAAAAATATTGTTATTTTTTCAAAATAAACGCTCTTTTTTTGTTTATAGCGCAAAAAGTAAAAATCACACAGGTGATCAAATACCACCAAAAGAAAGCTCTGTTTGTGGGAAAAAAAGGACGTAAATTTCGTTTGGGTACGGCGTCGCACGACTGCGCAATTGTCAGTTGAAGTTTCACAGCGCCGAATCGCAAAAAGTGGCCTGGACGGAAGACAGCAAAATCCTCCGGTGGTAAAGTGGTTAAGAGGAAAGTACAAAAGAATATGTTAATTGTATATACAGATGTGTATTAACTATAATCTTTGCTTTTGTAGAAAAAAACAGTTTTTGAAGAATGCTCCAATGGGTTTAATATGGTGAAGTATAACTTTCTTGTAGCCAAATGGGAAATTACTAATGTTTATTTTTGAGCTGCTCATTTTTTTAACCATGGTGAACAATAATAATAAAACTATTAAAAAACTAGAAATCCACGTGGTAATAATTAATTTGACGTCAACAATTTTTGGTATTAGAAAAGTGCACTGTTAAAACATCTAAGAAAGAAAATGTTTAAAATGCTTACTGTATGCTAAATACATAACCTTTGTTTTATTTTTAGGAGGAAAATATAATGTTTTGTTACTAAATTTTTTGATGCTTATTTCTCAGATGAGTTCTATGCCCTGGTTTGATTTCTTTAAGACTTTCAGAACAAAAGCAGATCACAGCCTTTAAAGACAATTCACCAATGGAAGTATTGTTCCAAATTGTTTTCTTCTGGTTTATTATACTGTTTACATATGTAAATTTTTATGAGTTTCATCCCCATATAGCTAATATTGGGGTTGTACTGCTTGTAGCAGCTTCTAATTTCTTATTTATTGGGTGTCAGATATTTGATGTGTTCTAATCTGACATATATGAGCTCTGGCATTAATGAGTTTCTATTCCTTAGATAATTAAGCATCTCCTGTCTTATAAAGTTTTTATTATATTGTGAGATGGAAGAATAGGATGGAATTGGATAAATTGTTGCTCTAATTTTACACCTATAGTGTGCTAAGAATTATAATGAATGTATGTCAGTGTTACTACAAATTGTTAAGGTTACTTTGGTGTTGCTAAGATTTTAAGTTAGGCCTATGACACAGATCTTCAGTTTTGCTACAGATCTGTCTCATTTATTCACAAAGATCAGCATGTATGCTGGTACATGAAGTCCCATTGCATATGGGTCTGCTCTTACCTATTGTTCCTACAAGATTTAAAGTTTAGGACTAGGCAAACCTCCTGTTGTTAATTCAATTAGCTACATGGCCAGCCAGGCCATCTCTTTTCATTCTAAGGTGACTCATTGCCCCAGGCTTTGCATATTAATGTTCCTAGTCAAGCTGTCAGGGAATCCCTGTGAGACGTCTGGGGCGTGGCCGTGCACAGGCTATTCCCAGAAGAATGACTAATGGGCGTGTCGCCAGACACAACCACAGGCACTCGTGTCCCTCCTGGCCTTTGACACCCTCTGTCTCACCTTCAGTGGGGTCTGGGCCAGAGATATAAGAGTGGCCGACCTCGCCAACTCAGACTCCTCCCAGGTACGTGACAGTATCAGTCAGCCAACTATGGAGTCTGAAAGGGAGGTCTCTCCACTGGAGAACGTTTGCCGATCGATCTCTGCACTATCCCACATGGTACAAAGCCTGCAAGGAAAATTGGATTGCATCGAAGATCAATTATCGGCCCGCAAAAATGACTCTTCTCTGACCGAGCCCAGCACATTCTGTGCGGTGGATTTCCACCCGGAACCTCGGGTTCCCATTCCTGAACGTTTTTCTGGAAATCGAAGAAAATTTCGGACTTTTCGTAATTCTTGTGAACTATACTTTTCCCTGTTGCCTCGAACCTTCTCTTCACAAGATACCAAGGTGGGGTTCATTATCTCGCTCCTTCAGGATGAGCCTCAATCCTGGGCTTTCCATCTTCGGGAACAACACGATCCAGCCTTGACAACCATGGACTCTTTTTTTCTGCCATGTCCCAGCTATACGCAGATCCTTTTTGTCATCTGACTGCTGAATCAAAGCTTAGCAAGTTAAAGCAAGGCCTAAGGCCTGTGGAGGATTATGTGACAGATTTCCGTGTATGGAGTGCCGATACTCTGTGGAACCATTCGGCCCTCCATCATCAGTTCCGTCTTGGTTTGTCTGATGCCCTAAAGGATGAACTTGCCAGGGTGGGGGTACCAACGGCCTTAGAAGACCTGGTGAACCTTGTCATCCAGATTGACCGGAGGCTACGTGAGAGGCAAGCCGAAAGAACTAACAAGGCTCCTTTGGTCCGCCCGGAGTTTGGGGCTGATACTCCTCTCATTACCATTAACCCCCCAGAGGTACCTCACTACCCTTCACGAAAGAGTTTCCAGAGATCCCCTCTGTCCACATCGGAACGTCTTCGACGGTATCGCTCCAATCTCTGCCTCTACTGTGGCGATGCCGGTCACCACATTCAGACTTTTCCTGTGAGGTCTTGCAGAACACCCTTTAACTGGATTTCTATGATGCATCCACCCGGGTCTAATCAAACACATCTCACCTTGCTTTGCCATCTGAAACTTCCTGAAAAGACTATCTCTGTTCCTGCTATTATAGACTCTGGGGCCTGTAGCTGTTTTGTGGATGTGACATTTGCAGCCCAACACAATCTACCTCTCTGTGCCAAGAAACAAGGGTTTGTTGTTCACCTGGCTGATGGCTCTGGTATCAAGTCTGGTCCAGTGACACAAGAGACGGCTCCAATTTTCTGCTCTTCCTCCTCTGGTCATCAAGAATTCCTTTGCCTGGACGTTATAACATCACCCATGTTTCCTGTCATTCTTGGTATACCCTGGCTGAAGGCCCATAACCCTAGCATCAATTGGCTCACGGGTGAAATTTCCTTCTCTTCTCCCTACTGCCGGGCACACTGTGTTCCTGAGGAGTCTCTTACTGTTACCTCTCTCCTTGGTATCCATCCGGACCCCGAAGTCTTGAAACTGGTACCCACAGTTTACCACGAATACCTGGATGTTTTCAATAAAAAGAGCGCTGATTCTCTTCCTCCACATCGTACATACGATTGCCCCATTGAACTGTTGCCAGGGGCAGAAATACCTTTTGGCCGGATCTACCCTCTCTCTGAGCTCGAATTAGAGACTCTCTGTAACTACATTAATGAAAGCCTGGAAAAAGGATTCATCCGACCCTCCACTTCACCCGCAGGAGCGGGCATATTCTTTGTTGAGAAAAAGGACCATACCCTTAGGCCCTGTGTGGATTATCGCGATCTCAATAAGATAACTGTCAAGAATCGTTATCCTCTTCCCCTAATTCCCGAACTTTTCCAGAGGTTACGAGGGGCACAGGTGTTCTCCAAACTTGATTTGAGGGGTGCCTACAACCTAGTCAGAATTCGTGAAGGAGACGAATGGAAAACCGCGTTTTGAACGTGCTTTGGGCATTTCGAATATCTGGTCATGCCATTCGGTCTTTGTAATGCCCCAGCCACATTCCAACATCTTGTTAATGATATATTTCGGGACTATCTTGATTTGTTTATCATCGTATACTTGGATGATATCCTTGTATTTTCCAGTTCTCTCGACCTACACAGAAACCATGTAAAGAAGGTACTGGACAGACTTCGCCAACACCGTCTTTACGCAAAGGCGGAGAAATGTGAGTTCGAAAAACAGGTTATCCAATTTCTGGGACTCATTATCTCTGCGGATGGCATTGCTATGGACCCGCAAAAGGTATCTGCCGTACTGGAATGGCCTGCCCCTGAGGACAAAAAAGCAGTACAGCGCTTTGTGGGTTCGCTAATTTTTACAGGAAGTTTATAAAGAACTTTTCTGGCATCATATCCCCCATCACACAGCTGACCAAACAGTTTACCCCATTCAAATGGACTCCAGAGGCTCAAGCCGCCTTTGAACTATTAAAGACTCTGTTTACTTCCGCTCCCATTTTAAAACACCCAGATCCCGCTTTAACCTATGTACTTGAAGTGGATGCCTCTGAAAATGCGGTCGGGGCTATACTATCCCAACGACAAGGAGCCAAGTCCCTACTCTACCCTATTGCCTTTCTCCAGAAAATTAAGCTCCTCTGAGAGGAACTATGACGTAGGAGATCGTGAACTGTTAGCCATAAAGGCTGCCCTGGAGGAATGGCGCTACCTACTGGAGGTGGCTGCACACCCTATCCTTATTTTTACAGACCATAAGAACTTAGAATATTTAAGAACCGCGAAACGATTAAGACCTCGACAGGCAAGATGGGCACTTTTCTTCTCTCGATTTGTGTTCCATATAACTTTTCGTCCGGGCTCTAAGAATTGCAAACCTGATGCCCTTTCTCGCATGTTTCCTGAACCAGCTCCACCTCCTGAACCTGACACCATCTTGCCAGCTAAGAATTTCCTACTCTTGCAAACAGACTTGATGTCACAGATCAAGGGGACAGTTGCAAACTCCCCACCTCCTCTGAACTTGCATCTCCAGCAGAGGGATGGACTTTATTTCCACAAGGAACAAATTTTTATTCCTGAACAACTGAGGGTCACCATTCTTAAGAAGTGTCATGATCATCTTCTGGCTGGACACTTTGGTATCCATAAAACCTCTGATTTGGTCTCCCGTTCCTTTTGGTGGCCAGATTGGTTAAAGGACTGTAAAAACTATGTCAGATCCTGCTCTGTGTGTCTCAGAAACAAGTCTGATCGGGCCAAGACCTGGGGCCTGTTGGAATCCCTCCCCGTACCTGAAAAACCATGGAGTATGATCTCTATGGACTTTATTGTGGAACTTCCTCCATCTGAAGGGTTTACCACTATCTTTGTCGTAGTTGATCGTTTTTCCAAGATGGCACACTTTATACCTCTGAAAGGAACTCCCTCTGCCTCCGAAACTGCCTCCACGTTTATCAAAGAAGTGGTGAGATTGCATGGCATTCCAGCCAGCATTGTCTCTGATCGTGGGGTGCAGTTCACTTCCAAGTTTTGGAAAGCTTTATGTGAAGCATTAAACATTGAACTTTGTTTGTCTTCTGCCTACCACCCACAAACAAACGGACAGACCGAGAGGACAAACCAAACTCTTGAACAATATTTAAGGTGCTTCTCTTCTTTTTCTCAAGACGACTGGGTGTTACGACTCCCTTTAGCGGAATTTGCTTATAATAACTCCGTCCATTCCGCCACCAAGCAGTCTCCTTTCTATGCCAATTATGGATATCACCCCTCCTTCCTACCTGAGTTACCTATGGAATCTGCTGTACCAGCTGTACAAGAAAGACTAAATTTTCTTAATGCCAACAGTCAGCTTTTGCGGGAAACCATTTTGAAGGCACAGGCTGGTAATAAAAAAATTTTTGATAGAAGAAGGAGAGGGAATTTGAATTTAAAACCGGGGGATAAGGTCTGGCTATCTACAGCAAACCTGAGATTAAAGTGTCCCTCAAAAAAGCTTGGCCCAAGATACCTAGGTCCATTTCCTATCAGGAAGATCAATTCTGTCGCATTCGAATTAATCTTACCTGGTAATCTGAAGATCCATCCCGTATTCCATGTTTCTTTACTGAAGTCAGCAGTTCCCAACCCCTTCCCAGATCGTGGATCTGAAGTTCCTGCTCCCCTTTTGATCGAAGGTAATGAAGAACTTGAGGTGGAGTCTATTCTGGACTGTAGAAGAAGGGGTGGTCGGACACAGCTTCTTATCAAGTGGAAGGGCTATGGCCCTGAGGATAATTCCTGGGAACCTGCTTCAAACGTCCATGCTCCTCGATTGTTACGAGCCTACCTTCTTCAACATCCTGAAAAAAACGGTCTATGTTGGGCATCCGGAGGCTGCCCTTAAGGGGGGGGCAATGTCAGGGAATCCCTGTGAGACGTCTGGGGCGTGGCCGTGCACAGGCTATTCCCAGAAGAATGACTAATGGGCGTGTCGCCAGACAGGTTATTTAAAGGAAGTTCAATCCTGTTTCCTGTGCTGACTGATCTTCAGCTGTTTCCTGTGACCTGATGATACCTGTATGCTTCCCTGTTGCTGACCTGGCTTGTTCTGAACTTGGACTTGGATTCTGCTTCTGCCTCTCTGCTAAACCTGACCCGGCTCCGTCCCTGACTTTGGCTCTGCTTACGATTTGGTACCCTGCTGCACCGCCTGTTGATGACCCTGGCTTTCCTACTACTCTGACTCTGTCTCAAACCTTGTCTCTCAGAACTACCCGAGTGCTTGTCTGGCTATCTGCTGCACATGTTCCATACAGCATTGCATGTTCCAGTTTCCAGGATCCGGACAAGCAGCCTATCCTGATCCATCAACAACCACAGGCACTCGTGTCCCTCCTGGCCTTTGACACCCTCTGTCTCACCTTCAGTGGGGTCTGGGCCGGAGATATAAGAGAGGCCGACCTCGTTAACTCAGACTCCTCCCAGGTACGTGACACAAGCCTTTGTGTCGCCAAGTCTATTTCAAACCTGTTTGGTTTCAATTTCCTGTTTGGTGTCACTGGGCAACTGTACCATCTCTTATAAATTTCTGTTTGCATGGGTACTCACTTCTAGCTGTTTTGTGTGTCTCTGTGTGTCCATGTACACAAGACAGCTTGAATTTTACTCCCTACTGTTTAGTGATCCCAGCACCTTAGCCATGCAAGGGATTCTCTGTTGTCTATTGGCCTTTCATTCTAGGTAGCTGCCTGCTTGGGTGAGTAAGAGGACTGCAACCTGGGAACTGGCTGGAAGTTAACCCATCTCCACCTTTGGAGAAGACAAGGCAGTTCTTGAGACTTTGCACCTCAACCCTTCCAAGGGCCCTCACCATTGTTGCATGTGTGGACATGCTGTGTTCTCCCCAGATAGTGCTATTATTTATCCTTCCTGTCTTAAAATGACCTGCCTTCCTGTGAGCCCTGAACCCCAGTGCTGCAAGTGGTTCTTACTAGCATTTATTTTACTGCCTTCCTGTAAGACCAGAAGCCCAGTGCTGCACTATACTCCTGCCATTCTTGTAAATCTTGTATTCTGTGCTATCCAAGTTTTTGTCTCTTACATGTTCCTGATCTACTGTAGGGTTGTTGATCCTAGCCATAGGTGAAAGGCCCCCTTTTGAGACAGCCTATTGTTCATAATAAGTGTTTCCTTTGAATTCAGGATAGTGTACACAGTTTAGTGTGGATGGTGGTTGAATAACGCATTATATGAAATGAGAATGATTCCCTTTTGTATTAAGACATTTTGGTTTTCTTTTCTTCTAGGTCTTATTACCCTTCACAACATAGATTTACTTCAGCAGAAAAAAAAAAAAACTCAACGGCTTTATGGGCATTTTTTTTGTTAATGATCTAATGTTGGACTAACAATCTGAGTGACGCCATCTTCAAAAAAAAATACCCTCCTTCATTCCTGCACGTTATGACATCACCACAAACAGCATTGATGGAGAAGAGCACTTTAACCACTTAAGCCCCGGAAGATTTTACCCCCTTCTTGACCAGGGGGTATTTTGCGATTCGGCACTGCGTGACTTTAACGGACAATTGCGCGGTCGTGCGACGCTGTATCTAAATGAATTTGGCGTCCTTTTTTTCCCACAAACAGAGCTTTCTTTTGGTGGTATTTGATCACCTGTGCGATTTTTTGATCATGCGCTATAAACAAAAAAGAGCGTAAATTTAGCAAAAATAGCAATATTTTTCACATTTTTTTATATGAAATTCCCCCCCCCCAAAAAAAATGTAAAAATCAAAATTTTTTAACATTTTCGGCTACCTATTTTATGCTACCTATGTTTGGTAAAAAAAATCGCAAAAAGCGTATTTTGATTGGTTTGCGCAAAAGTTATCGCGTTTACTAACAAAGGGAAAGATTTTTGTCATTTTTGTTGTTTTTTTTTTAATGGCGGCGAACTGCGATTTTTTTTTGCGGTACTGCGACGTTGCAGCGGACAGATCGGACCCTTGACTGACATTTTTGACACTTTTGGGGTTACCAGTGACATTTCTACAGTAATCAGTGCTATACATATGCACTGTTACAGTAAAAATACACTGGCAGTGAAGGGGGTTTTTTTGAAAGGGAGGGGCTATGTGTGTCCCTAGGGGCGTGCTTTCTACTGTGATTGGCTGTGACTTCAGCTGTATGAACGGTGATCAACGGTTCTACATAGTAGAACCGTATGATCATCATTCATACACAGGGGAGAATGACAGGCAGCTTGTTTACACAAGCCGCCTGACTTTCTCCCTCTCCCCCGCTGATCGCCGAGTGACCGGCGGACATCGGGTCCGCCGGTCATACGCACGGGGGGGGTCCATGACCACGCGGGAGTGGGAGCGCGCCTCCAGGGGCGCGCGCTCGCTCCCTAGACCCTCACAAGCAAGCGACGTAGACCTACGTTAGTTTGCCTGTGAGGGGCTGACCGCCGACGTAGATAGTCGTGCGGCGGTCGGCAAGTGGTTAAAAAAGCCTTTTAATATCTGAACAACTTTGATACTTGTCATGTCAGCTGTCTAGAAAAGTTAAAGCTCAGTTTGCTATGATTGCAAAAGGATCTGCACACCTACCGGAAGTTTCTTGTCATGTGGACTGCGATGGTCCTGAAGAGAAGAATATTATGTATGAACATTGTATGAGTTCTTAGGTGTTGCAGTGGAGTCTTATGGAGGACTAGTTGTCAAAGGAGGAGTCAACAAAAGACTTGGCATTCATATACTGTTAGACCAACACATAATTTTTTTTTAGACTTTTTGATTTTTAGGTTCGTTTTGTCACATTTTTATTTTTTTAATATTTTGTATATTTTAGCCTTGACAAAGCAAAGTGAGATTTTTCTGCAGAAGTAAATGGGATACATAATTCAGGAGAAATATGAACTAGAAAAATATATATATTTAAACTAAGATTAGGCAGTTCGAGGGAGAGGTCAGGGAATTCAGAAGGGATTGATAGGAATTGTAATTTTATCTGCTTTTCTTAAAAATACATTTTATGTTAGGTTTTGTATGTGTTATGAGACCTAGTTTGTTCCTTATTCCTCATATCAGCACCTCCAGGATCCACATCTGGGTAAGCCATAACTCATGAAGGCCACATTCAAGCAAATAGGTGACTCATTATCAGGGCTTGTTTTCTCAGAGAATAGGTGCAGGAATTACCCCTTTGTCTGCCCCTATCCACCTCTGAGCATCATTCCTTTGTTCCACCCCCTACCCACCTCCGAGCACCATTCCTTGGTTCCAACCCCTACCCACCTCCGAGCACCATTCCTTGGTTCCACCCTGTACCCACCTCCAAGCACCATTCCATTCCTTGGTTCCATCCTCTACCCACCTTCAAGCACCATTTCTTGGTTCCATCCCCTACCCACCTCCCAGTACTGCTCTTTTAGACAATACAGAACAAGGTATAATTTTGTGGTGCTACGTAATTTGTGGAATTTGCTAATGATTGATAACAAGAAAAACAGTAAAATAGATCCCCTGCGGCTAGTAACAATAGATCCCCTAACAATGGACCACACGTAACAAAATTCCTCCCCTAGCAACAATAGACTCCTGGCTGCAACAACAGGTCTCCCCACAGCCAGCATCAATAGACTTCCTGTCAGCAAGCAACAACAGACCCCCTCCCAGCAACAACTGACCCCCTCCCAGCAACAACTGACCCCCCAGAAATTTAAGACTCCCCCCCAGCAACAGTAGGTCCTCCACCAATGTCCAAATTGGGCCCAAAGTGTAAATATTTTGTGTGGCAACCATTATTTTCCAGCACTACCTTAACCCTCTTGGGCATGGAGTTCACCAGAGCTTCACAGGTTGCCACTGGAGTCCTCTTCCACTCCTCCATGATGACGTCACGGAGCTGGTGGATGTTAGAGAACTTGAGCTCCTCCACCTTCCATTTCAGGATGCCCCACAGATGCTCAATAGGGTTTAGGTGTGGAGACATGCTTGGCCAGTTTATCACCTTCATCCTCAGCTTCTCTAGCAAGGCAATGGTCATCTTGGAGGTGTGCTTGGGGTTGTTATCATGTTGGAATACTGCCCTATGGCCCAGTTTTCGAAGGGAGGGGATCATACTCTGCTTCAGTATGTCACAGTACATGTTGGCATTCATGGTTCCCTCAATAAACTGTAGCTCCCCAGTGCCGACAGCACTCATGCAGCCCCAGACCATGACACTCCCACCACCATGCTTGACTGTAGGCAAGACACACTTGTCTTTGTACTCCTCACCTGGTTGCCGCCACACATGCTTGACACCATCTTAACCTAGGTTTATCTTAGTCTCATGAGACCACAGGACATGGCTCCGGTAATCCATGCCCTTAGTCTGCTTGTCTTCAGCAAACTATTTGTAGGCTTTCTTGTGCATCATCTTTAGAAGAGGTTTCCTTCTGGGATGACAGCCATGCAGACCAATTTGATGCAGTGTGCGGCGTATGGTCTGAGCACTGACAGGCTGACCACCCCCCCCCCACCCCTTTTACCTCTGCATCCATGCTGGCAGCACTCATACATCTATTTCCCAAAGACAACCTCTGGCAAGGAGGCTGAGCACGTGCACTCAACTTCTTTGGTCCACCATGGCGAGGCCTGTTGTAAATAAAACCTGTCCCGTTAAAACACTGTATCATCTTGGCCACCATGCTGCAGCTCAGTTTCAATGTCTTGGCAATCTTCTTATATCCTAGGCCATCTTTATGTAGAGCAACAATTCTTTTTTTCAAATCCTCAGAGTTCTTTGCCATGAGGTGCCATGTGGAACTTCCAGTGACCAGTATGAGAGAGTGTGAGCGATAACACCAAATTTACCACACCTGCTGCTCATTCACACCTGAGACTTTGTAACACTAACGAGTCACATGACACCGGGGAGGGAAAATGGCTAATTGGGCCCAATTTGGACATTTTCACTTAGGGGTGTACTCACTTTTGTTGCCAGCGGTTTAGACATTAATGGCTGTGTGTTGAGTTATTTTGAGGGGACAGCAAATATACACTGTTATACAAGCTGTACACTCACTACTTTACATTGTAACAAAGTGTCATTTCTTCAGTGTTGTCACATGAAAAGATAGAATAAAATATTTACAAAAATGTGAGCGGTGTACTTACTTTTGTGAGATACTGTATATTTTATCTTGTACCTAGGACCTTCAGGACAGATACCTATATACACAATACATTTTGTTCTGATTTTACCCCTGTGTCCGCCCCAGGTCGGGTTAATTTGTTGGGGGTTGGAAGGAATGCCATGTGCTAGTAAACCATGTTTGTATTTATTATGATGTACATAAATACAGATTATGTTCTATGTCTATGAAACACTAATATCGAGTCTGTTAGAAAACTGTCTGTACATCTTCATAGTCCTGAAGAAGCCTTGTGTGAAACGCGTTGACTAGTGAACAGACGAAGATAGAGGAATATGATCCGAAGCAAACACAGTGACGTGACTCCCTCCCTAATGGTTAATGCAAACAGAAAACAGAGGTCGTAGGACTTTATATGAGGCAGGTCATCAACTAAGATATACAAAAATAGAATCTGAACGTAGTCATTTATTATACATACAGTAATTGATACAAATGTTGACATCAGTAACAAATATGATGCAGACACGTATACAAAAAAAGCGGAGACAAAAAAATCCATATAGTAAGGAGATTGTTATAATAGTAATAAGATATATTCAGTAATAAAGTACATGGTCGTCACTAAATGTTACATCTAAGTGAAGAGAGGAAATATCTATACCTACACGAACCTTATGGTATATACCAACTTATCCTTATATATGTATGATGTACATGAGTGAAATTAGTAGGAGACATTGATCTCCTGTGTACGAGCTGAGCTCAGTTTGGGGCCAGTTTCCTCATTTTATTGAGATCTGGTTTTAGATAAATCAATAAATGTTATTTTAGGATAAATCCATGGAGTTGTCATCTGTCTCATGCTGTGCCCTTAAAGTCCACACATATGACAGTGGTTCCTTGTGAACATCTGTAGTTTCCATTTCTCTGAACAGATAGGATGTTGGGACTCTCATTAAAAAAATGACCTGGGGTCCCCTCCCCCCCACTCTATACCAGGCCCATGCCAAAATGTAAAAAAAATAAATGGCGTGGGGTCCCCCCAAAATCCATACCAGATCTTAACCTGAGCATGCAGTTCGGCAAGTCAGGAAAAGGGGGACAAGCGAGCGCCCCCCTTCTAACCCATACAAGGCCACATGCCCTCACCATGGGGTGGGGGTGGGTGTTTTGTGGCAGTTCTGCCCCCCCACCCCAAAGCACCTTGTCCCCATGCTGATGGGGACAATGGCCTCTTTCCCACAACCGTGGCCTGGGGTTGTGGGGGTCTGCAGACAGGGGGATCATCGTAATCTGAAAGCCCCTTTTACCAAGGGGACCCCAGGGGAACCCAGATCCTCATGTGAAAGAGTATCGGGACCATAGTACCTGTACCTATTCACTAAAAAAGTGTCAAAAAGCAATAAATATACAAACACAATTTTTAAAAAATTATTTTTTTAAAAGATAAAAGCCAGCCTTCCCCCGATGTAGATCCGTCATCAATCACAATGCCTTCCGCACCCGAAAAAATAAATAAAAAAAAGACGCTCTCACCATCATGGAGGCCCTCTGCCTACTGCAGGTTCCGCATTTACATTGGTAAGAGGCGGGGCCACCTGTCTACATCACCTTTTTTCAATAATGGCCCCTAAGGGCCTGATATGGACTGGGGGTCGGGGGAGCACATAATTTTTTTCTATTGCCGGGAAATGCCGGCATTCTTTTCTTTCCATTCATCTGTCAGTGGGGAAGCCCGCTGACAGCTGATGAGTCATGGTTGGTAAGGATGCGGGCGGGCGGCTTCCCGGCTTGCTGATTAACAACCAGCTATTTCTTCACAAAGAATTAGCACCGGTCGATTGTTTTTTTTGACTGATCCGAATTCGAATCATTCTGAAAAGTTGGAATTCATTAGAAAATCAATAAACAAAACAAATTTTAACAGATTTCAACAAAATTCATTACAATTTCATTTGGAGATTTGGATACATCCGAATCTAGGAATAACCAAAAATATGTCGGAATTTGTATTCGCACCGAAACGAATTTCATGTGTCTAACACTTAATGGCCACCCGCTAGCAGCTGGGCTCCCAGCCAATGCAAATGGCCGCCGGTGGCAGGGCCCACTCTCCAGGCATGGATCCTCTACATATGTGTGCCATAACACCACCCCGCTGATAGCTGGGGACTCAATGACCACTCGGGACATCCTGGAAGACTTCTGGATACCAAAGGAAGCTCCTGACATCCCGCACAGCTGCCCAGCACCAGACCCGCCGAGCAATACTTCCAATAGGTAGGAAAACTTCATACAGAAATGGACCTATAAGTGAGGAGGACAAAAAAGGAATGCAGCCATTGGCTTATTTTGAACATTTATAGGGGTGGGGTCTTAGGGGGGGGCGAGGGCGGGGCTACCCAAAGGTATGCGGCCATGGACATCTGTCAGAAAAGCACATTTTGGCCACTAGATTGAACTGACCATTATAGGAAATCCCAATTCGCCATGACCGGGGGAATGCGGGTCACATTTCATCAACACATTTATAACAACCAGATCTGTAAGTGTTTGTGAAATCTTCCCGCACAAAATGTACTCAGCCAATGAAAGGTAAGGACTCCATTTTTATTTTTCTCCTGCTATCAATGGCCAACACGGGACAACACTTCATCCATGTCTTTGGTGATCTCTGATCTCCTTATGAAGTGTTTCTTACATGATGAAGATCAGCCATGGAGTATATCTGAGGTGTATATCAGGGTGTGCTTCTTCCCCACATGTCCACCAACATTCATATAGAAGACATTTCCCGCACTCAAGGCACTAATACACCTCCAGGGTTGTGTGGGACCCCTTATGTACAGGAAGACAGGACTTCAGTGCGGGAACATTTCCCTCACTCAGGACAGGAAAATGGCTTCTCACCCGTGTGAGATCTCCGATGTCTGTAAAGATGGGACTTCTGTGAAAAACATTTCCCGCACTCAGGACAGGAATACGGCTTCTCCCCAGTGTGGAATCTCTGATGTCTGGAAAGACTGAACTGCTCTGAAAAACATTTCCCTCACTCAGGACAGAAATACGGCTTCTCCCTAGTGTGGAATCTCTGATGTCTGGAAAGAGCGGACTTATCTGAAAAACATTTCCAGCAATCAGGACAGGAATACGGCTTCTCAGCAGTGTGCGATCTCTGATGCTCGGAAAGATGGGACTTCTGTGAAAAACATTTCCCTCACTCAGGACAGGAATACGGTTTTTCACCAGTGTGCAATCTCTGATGTCTGGAAAGAGCTGACTTATCTGAAAAACATTTCCTACACTCAGGACAGGATTACGGTTTCTCACCAGTGTGCAATCTCTGATGTCTGGAAAGATATGACTTCTGTGAAAAACATTTCCCGCACTCAGGACAGGAATACGGCTTCTCACCAGTGTGCAATCTCTGATGTCTGGAAAGACTGAACTGCTCTGAAAAACATTTCCCACACTCAGGACAGGAATACGGCTTCTCCCCAGTGTGGAATCTCTGATGTCTGGAAAGACTGAACTGCTCTGAAAAACATTTCCCTCACTCAGGACAGAAATACGGCTTCTCCCCAGTGTGGAAACTCTGATGTCTGGAAAGAGCGGACTTATCTGAAAAACATTTCCAGCAATCAGGACAGGAATACGGCTTCTCAGCAGTGTGCGATCTCTGATGCTCGGAAAGATGGGACTTCTGTGAAAAACATTTCCCGCACTCAGGACAGGAATACGGTTTTTCACCAGTGTGCAATCTCTGATGTCTGGAAAGAGAGGACTTATCTGAAAAACATTTCCCACACTCAGGACAGGAATACGGCTTCACACCAGTGTGCAATATCTGATGTCTGGAAAGAGTGGACTTATCTGAAAAACATTTCCCACACTCAGGACAGGAATACGGCTTCTCACCAGTGTGCACTCTCTGATGGTTGGAAAGATCAGACTTCTGTGAAAAGCATTTCCCACACTCAGGACAGGAATACAAGTTCTCACCAGTGTGCAATCTCTGATGTCTGGAAAGAGCGGACTTATCTGAAAAACATTTCCTACACTCAGGACAGGAATACGGTTTCTCACCAGTGTGCAATCTCTGATGTCTGGAAAGATATGACTTCTGTGAAAAACATTTCCCGCACTCAGGACAGGAATACGGCTTCTCACCAGTGTGCAATCTCTGATGTGTGGAAAGAGCGGACTTTTGTAAAAAACATTTCCCACACTCAGGACAGGAATACAGCTTCTCACCAGTGTGCAATCTCTGATGTGTGGAAAGATATGACTTCTGTGAAAAACATTTCCCGCACTCAGGACAGGAATACGGCTTCTCACCAGTGTGCAATCTCTGATGTCTGGAAAGACTGAACTGCTCTGAAAAACATTTCCCACACTCAGGACAGGAATACGGCTTCTCCCCAGTGTGGAATCTCTGATGTCTGGAATGAGCGGACTTATCTGAAAAACATTTCCCGCACTCAGGACAGGAATACGGCTTCTCACCAGTGTGCAATCTCTGATGTGTGGAAAGAGCGGACTTTTGTAAAAAACATTTCCCACACTCAGGACAGGAATGCGGCTTCTCACCAGTGTGAGATTTTTTATGCACATTAAGTTTGGATTTAAAACTGAAACACTTCCCGCACTCAGTACAGGAGAACCTCTTATCTGGTGGAAGGACGGCACCGTCCCTCACAGTCTGAGGTTCCTCAGGATAAGAGGAATACGATGGTCCAGCACCCTCCCTCACAGTCTGAGATTCCTCAGGATAAGAGGAATATGATGGTCCGGCACCGTCCCTCACAGTCTGAGGTTCCTCAGGATAAGAGGAATACGATGGTCCGGCACTGTCCCTCACAGTCTGAGGTTCCTCAGGATAAGAGGAATACGATGGTCCGTCTACACTGTGTGGTGCCGGATGGACATTTGAGGTAGCCGGGTTTTCTCCTAGACTATACTGTGTGATGTCCTCATCTTCTAATTTACAGTCTGGAGACAAAGTGAGACAATCCTCTGAGGTTTTCCTCATCTCCCGTCCATCTACTAAAATAGAAATAAAAAGATCATTACTAGACATCAGCAGATTGGTTCCCCTAAACCAGGACTCCGCCCACATCAGACAGCTTTGTCTCTGAGGATCTTACAATTCCCCCCTCAAGGTAACTAGTAAATGGGACCTCTGATCTCCTACCAGTTCATTTCTTTATTCATGGACCTTAGCCAGAGAGTGAGAAAACAACGAGAACTGTCTTTTATAGGAGTGACAGTGATGAGGGGATTATAGGACGAGCGTCCCCTCCCCCTCTATCACTCATTGCCATCTTCCCAACACAAGAAGTGGTGGACTTCCTTTTTTAGTCCATGATTTAGTCATGAATAACACCGGGCTGAGCCCCACCAGAGGTCAGAGAGTGAGGATGGGGGGAGAACAACCAAGATGAAGACTGGACTAATCCTGAAGACCACCATCATTGGGTTACTGACTCCTCCCTCATTATCACTTTCTGTTTAAGGTTCCAAAGTTGGAGGATGTTATCACATTATTATCACCATGTAAAAGTCTGTCCTCCAATCTAATCATCAGATATAAATGTGATATAAAATAAAGCATAAATCGGTGCAATCATGTAGTGTAAAGAATGGTGTATAAATATTCACAGAAACATTCACCCAATGGCAGCTTACATTCAGAAAGTTTCTTTCACTAAACACAAAAACAAATAAAAAATCAAATAAAATGCAGCCCAAAAGAAAATGAAAATAAATTTCTTCACCCAAATCTGTAGACAATAAGTCTTCCTCTTCCTCCACGGTATATATGGGGGGGGGATAGAAAATATGGGCGGAGCCTTGCGCAGGGACATCCCAGGGAAGGGGTATCTGAGTGAAGGATCTCATTGTGAAGCTTGTTTAGTCCGCACTGCTCAGGTCCCGGCTTTGTAATTCTATCATTTTGGATTTTAATGTTGAATAAAGCAGATAGACGGAAAGCACTAGAGGGGGTGTTATTTTCTACCCTCCCCCCCCCCATATATACTGTGGAGGAAGAGGAAGGAGGAGAGGAGTGAGCAATATCCCTAGAGGGGGAAGGGATCTGTGGGACTCGCTGGTAACACAGGAGTCAGATGGTAAGGTGAGTGGAAGTGACCACCAGCACCTTTCTCATCTGCAATTTCTGCACTCGCACTTTATCATTTATATTGGCCCTGACTGATGACACGTGTCACATGACACACATTTCTATCCTCTTATTGGACGATCACATTACTATTTATTCATTTCCTGACACTGTTTAATAGATTTCATATTTTTGAATTGTAAGTCTGATTGTTACACGGCGCGGTGATATCGCACAGATTGGATTATTATTTCCCACTTATTGTCTACAGATTTGGGAGAAGAAATTTTATTTTCATTTTCGTTTGATTTTTTCATCAGATATAAAATGTCCAGCTGGTATGAAATGAGCGTAAATAAGAGAATCCATATTATGTGTATACAGTATCTGACAAAAGTAAGTACACCCCTCACATTTGTGTAAATATTTTATTCTATCTTTTTATGTGACAACACTGAAGAAATGACACTTTGGTACAATGTAAAGTAGTGAATGTACAGCTTGTATAACAGTGTAAATTTGCTGTCCCCTCAAAATAACTCACCACACAGCCATTAATGTCTAAGCCGCTGGCAACAAAAGTGAGTACACCCCTAAGTGACAATGTCCAAATTAGGCCCAATTAGCTATTTTCCCTCTCCAGTGTCATGTGACTCGTTAGTGTTATAAGGTCTCAGGTGTGAATGGGCAGCAGGTGTGGTAAATTTGGTGTTATCGCTCTCACTCTCTCATACTGGTTACTGGAAGTTCAACATGAGGGCAAAGAACTCTCTGAGGATCTAAAATAAAAAGAATTGTTGCTCTACAAAAAGATGGCGTAGGCTATAAGAAGATTGCCAAGACCCTGAAACTGAGCTGCAGCATGGTGGCCAAGACCATACAGCGGTTTACCAGGACAGGTTCTACTCAGAACAGGCCTCGCCATGATCGACCAAAGAAGTTGAGTGCCGTGCTCAGCGTCATATCCAGAGGTTGTCTTTGGGAAATAGACGTATGAGTGCTGCCAGCATTGCTGCAGAGGGTGAAGGGGTGGGGGAGGGGTCAGCCAGTCAGTGCTCAGACCATACACCGCACACTGAATCAAATTGGTCTGCATGGCTGTCATCCCAGAAGGAAGCCTCTTCTAAAGATGATGCACAAGAAAGCCCGCAAACAGTTTGCAGAAGACAAGCAGACTAAGGACATGGATTACTGGAACCATCTCCTGTGCTGTGATGAGACCAAGATAAACTTATTTGGTTCACATGGTGTCAGGCGTGTGTGGCGGCAACCAGGTGAGGAGTACAAAGACAAGTGTGTCTTGCCTACAGTCAAGCATGGTGGTGGGAGTGTCATGGTCTGGGGCTGCATGAGTGCTGCCGGCACTGGGGAGCTACACTTCATTGAGGGAACCATGAATCCCAACATTTACTGTGACATACTGAAGCAGAGCATGATCCCCTTCCTTCGGTGACTGGGCCGCAGGGAAGTATTCCAACATGATAACAACACCAAACACACCTCTAAGACGACGGCTGGCCTGCTAGAGAAGCTGAGGGTAAAGGTGATGGACTGGACAAGCATGTCTCCAGACCTAAACCCTATTGAGCATCTGTGGGCATCCTCAAATGGAAGATGGAGGAGTGCAAGGTCTCTAATATCCACCAGCTCCGTGATTTCATCATGGAGGAGTGGAAGAGGACTCCAGTGGCAACCTGTGAAGCTCTGGTGAACTCCATGCCCGAGAGGGGAAAATAATGGTGACCACACAAAATATTGACACTTTGGGCCAAATTTGGACATTGTCACTTAGGGGTGTACTCACTTTTGTTGCCAGCGGTTTAGACATTAATGGCTGTGTGTTGAGTTATTTTGAGGGGACAGCAAATTGACACTGTTATACAAGCTGTACACTCACTACTTTACATTGTAGCAAAGTGTAATTTCTTCAGTGTTGTCACATGAAAAGATAGAATAAAATATTTCCAAAAATGTGAGAGGTGTACTTACTTTTGTGAGACACTGTAGCAGTCGGTAGAGGGGTTAGAGCAGAAGTCTGTAATACAACATAGAGTATATAGCGCATAGGTCAGGACTCATAATATTGGTATTCAGTAATCAGTGGTGGATTACATGTATTTATGTCATGTATGTACATATTTAGTGTTAGTGACCCACCTGTGCTGATCTCTGTAGGAGTGTCCTCCTCTATAAATGTCCCCGTTATTCCATCCTCCTCCATAGACTGCTGATCATCCCTCACATACCATTCTTCTTCTGCTTTAACCTCAAATTCTATATCAATTGGATCTCCACTCTAAACCAAGAAAATGAGAGAGAATATCATCCGTAAAATATAAGCTTTAAAACTGTGATATTATGAAAAAAAAAAAAAAAGAAAAAACACATCCTCCCCAGAAGTCCATGTTCTAGATGCTCCAATCCACCAACCTTGTAACAGTGAGGGATGGTGTGACCTTCCTGTGTGGAATCCCGAGAATACAGAGGACGGGGACATCTCTCTGGTGGGTTTCTGTAGCTGGATGACTCCACCATGGTGTCCTGGTACAGATCTTTGTGTTCCTTTAGAAACTCTGACTCCTCCATCACCCCATCCTCATCATCCTCCTCTTTTATCTCTTCTTTAACCTCACCTTTAGAATCTCTCAGATTTCCACTCTGAATATATAATAAAAATGACATCAATGGTAACAATGCAGATAATGTACAGATCCTAATGATACTATCAGTGATTGTTCCTCATCTACCTGATGATGGTGGGGGATGGTGTGACCTTCCTGTGTGGAATCCCGGGAATACAGAGGACGGGGACATCTCTCTGGTGGGTTCCCATTACTGGATCCATCTGTAGGAAACACACACACTGACTGAATACATTGTTTCTATGTGTTTATCAGATGATGGGGGATCTAGGTGGAGCCTCCGTACTGCTCTCTCCTTTACAATAAAGTCTCCTCTTACCCGGTGATGTGAGGGGCGGCTGATTCTCCATCATGACGTCCTTGTAGAGATCCTTGTGTCCTTCTAAATACTCCCACTCCTCCATGGAGAAATAGACAGTGACATCCTGACACCTTATAGGAACCTGACACACACAATGATACAGTCACCATCCAGACACATCCCTTGTCTGTTACTGGATAATGTCCCAGAATTCCCAGCACCGCTCACCTCTCCTGTCAGCAGATGGACCATCATGGTGGTCAGTTCCAGGATCTTCTGCTCTTTGTTCCTCTCAGGTATCGGAGAACGAGGTGGAGGCACCACGGTGGGGCTCTGAGTCCTGCTCCATCCTCCTAAGATTGGCTCTCCACTAGACTCCTTCACTACAACATAATCCTACAAATCAGGAGAAAGATAAACCGATATCAATCATCTGACATCATCTACATGTCTATAATAAGAACATGGTCTTTTGACCAGACTAGATAAGAGTGATGTCATGTGACCTCCCAGATTCCTCCTCACCTCTCTGGTCAGGACTGCAGAAGAGCTTTAGGAATCCATAGAAAGAACCGCTGAGTGCACAGGATACAAACCAGACTCTCCTCCCCATCCCTCCACTGCCAGGCTTTCTTTACAGCCTCCCTTTTTAAGGATTTCTTGTCTAAATGGATTTTTTTTTGCATGGCTAAGTGGATCTGAGCAGGAGAAGGAGAAAAAAGTGCCTAGAAGTAGAGGAGAAGTAGCCGATCGCCTTGTGCTTTCTGAGAATATTGGTCATAAAGGCCCATTGGACACAGGACACTTAGCAGGTGGAATTGCTGTGGATGGTAAATTGAGGACAAGTGCCAGGAGAAACTTTCCCATCATTTCAGTACAGGAAGAAAAGGAACATTTTTGAAATGCTCTCCATTTCTTTACATCTGGTAAGGAGCTGTCTGAACATTTGGTGAAGGGATAATTGATTCACCCTGAGTTTCTTGAGGTGTTATCAGGAGTTTCTCAATAGCGATCATTTATATGCCCTTTTGCATTTTTTATCTGGTAAGAAGCACATCTAGAAGGTGGTGGGAAACTGTCACCAACTTGTCGTGATCACTTCATCACCAGTTTATTTTCATCACATCTTCACATCATCATCTTTTCGTTGCACAAAGACTGAGTTTGGTCAACAGATATATTGGACAATTTGTGTCATTAGGCTGTAGATTCAGCATATTACCTTCATTGTTTTATATTGTATCTCACCCGGTGGACAATTTACTGAGTTTTGGATATTTTCTTTGGACTTTTATGTGTGGTCACGGTGTTGACTTAGCACATGTTTGAACACTTATCAATTATTGTTTGAATTGTTATCACGTGGTGGATTATATATTGCTATTTTGTATATATAAGAGTGATGTCATGTGACCTCCCAAAATCCTCCTCACCTCTCCTATCAGCAGGTAGATGATCTCCAGGGTGTGGCTTAATAACCTCTCAGTCATGTGACTCCGATCCTCCTCCATCCTCAATGGTGTGGTGGTCATCTGATCTATGTGGGTTTCTCTGTAGACGGATAATGAAGAATTATCTGGATTGCATTGGTTGGACAATATTAGGATGGGGATAAAAGGGGTTATAGGCAGGTTGCCCCTAGTGGGAATTGGAACATGTAGATTGGGTTAATTAGGGGGATCTTTTTATAAAGAGTGGTCACAGGTTATCTGAGACCATCAAGACCAATGCAGAGCCCAAAGCCCTTGATTGGACAGGAGGAGGGACAGTCCACTGCCAGAGTGTAGGGAATAGAGGAGAGTGCCCGTATTGAGGGATCAGAGGATCAGATAAGTAAAAGTGCTTTTACTGGTTCCCTACACCAAAATTACCATGTAACCCTTGAAGTGGGGCTGCCCCCATTATACAAGGGTTAAATGCTCATTTGGGTTTTGGTCATTTTTTTGTTTCCCCAGAGATGGGCTTTAAACAAAATTACATTTTCACACACGATAAAATCTGCATGTTATGCTTGTAAAAACAAAGCGCCCCCCCACACACACGCACACAATTATGTCAACTCTTAAAACTGTGTGTCCCCATGAAAGTGTCTAAATTCGCTACCCAACATGGTGCAAAGACAACACTATAAAAGCGCTGTCAGGGACTCAATACCGTGCACAGGCGCACTGGCGTCGCTAACCGGCGAACGTCTATGCGCATGCGCTGAGGCTACCTTGGTAGAGTTTAAGACTACCTCGGCAGAGTTTGAGGCTACCTCGGCAGAGTTTGAGGCTACCTCGGCAGAGTTCGAGGCTACCAAATTGGCGCCAAAACGGCCTATTTAAACACAGCTGTCACTCTAGGTGGTTGATGTGTTGTCTTCAGCTCTCCTGTATCCTGTGCCTGTTATATCTGCTGTTCCTGTTTACCTGACCCGGCTTGTCTTTGGATTCTGATTACCTGCTGCCCGTCCTGACCTTGGCTTGTCCTTACCAAAGCAGTTAAGTCCCTGCAAGAGGGCTATACCCAGTTGGAGGGGCGTGTTCAGTCCCTAACCCCCTCCACGGACCCTACAGTTTCTGCTGCTTCCATGGCTCCCTCCGGGAATCCCTCCGGTCCGACGGTGGTGATGCTACCTCCTGAGCCAAGGGTCCCTACGCTGGGGATCGAAGCAAGTTTAGAGCCTTCCGCAATGCCTGCGAGCTGTACTTCTCCCTGCAACCCCGAACCTTCTCCTTGGAAGCAACCAAAGTGGGGTTCATCATATCCCAGCTTCAAGGTGAACCTCAGTCCTGGGCTCACCGCCTACTTGAAGAGCTCAGTAACCAGCTGGACTCCATGTCGGCTTTCTTTAAAGCAATGGCGCAGTTATACGAAGACCAACAGCGCACTGCTACAGCAGAAACCGTGCTCACTTCACTTCAACAGGGCCGTAGAGGATTACGTCACTGACTTCAGGCGTTGGGAGTATGGACACTCAGTGGAACGACGCAGCCTTGCGACATCAGTTCCGCCTGGGTCTTTCAGAAAACTTGAAAGATGAACTGGCCCGAGTGGGTTTACCCGAGACCTTAGAGGCATTAATCACCCTGGCTATACAGATAGACCGCCGGCTCCGTGAGCGTAGAGCAGAGGGGTCCACGCAGCAGACCCGCCCAGTCTGGATGTTGCCATGGGTTCCTAATCCCATCCACACCTTCTCCTCCGGTGCCCGTTCCAGCAACACTGCTCCAGTCACTGCTGAATCAGATACGTCAGAGCCTCCTTATCAACAGAAGAACGCTCACGACGACGTCAGAACAACCTGTGTCTGTACTGCGGAGAGGCCGGACACTTTGTACGCTCATGCCCAGCAAAGATGCGTAAGTGTCTTTCTATATTCCCCTCAAGTTATCCAGTTTCTGCCAACAATACCACTCACCTGGCTCTCTCTATCTCATTCCAGCTCCCAGAAGGCCCGATCCCGGTCACCGCTATTATTGATTCCGGGGCATGCAGCTGCTTCATTGACCTTACCTTTGCTGCTCATCGACGCATTCCCACTTCGACCCAAGTCGCAGGGACTCTCCATCTTCCTAGCGGATGGGTCCCACATCAAGTCTGGGCCAGTAACCCAAGAAACCCCTCCACTGCCTGTGGCCACTCTCGAAGGACACAAGGAGTTTTTGTGCCTGGATTCCATCTCTTCTCCCTTGTTTCCGGTTATTCTGGGGTTACCCTGGTTGCAGGCGCACAACCCGCAGATTAATTGGACTTCTGGAGACGTCAAGTTCCAGTCCCCTTACTGCCAGAATTATTGCCTGCCAGTACGCCATAGTGCTCCTAGCATCCTACTCTGTATGGATGCTGATAAGGAGATACGTTCCTCTGTCCCAGTATCTTATCAAGAATACTTGGATGTCTTCACAGTAAACAGGGGGCTGAGACCTTACCCCCCCCCCCCCCCCACCGCCCCTATGATTGTCCAATTCAATTGCTTCCGGGGGCCGAGATCCCTTTCGGACGTATCTTTCCTTTATCGGAACGAGAATTGGGTACCCTTAAAGACTATGTGACGGAGAATCTAGAGAAGCGATTCATCCGACCCTCTACTTCTCCGGCAGGAGCTGGGATCTTTTTTGTGGAGAAAAAAAAAAAACATTCACTTCGGCCATGTGTAGACTACCGTGAGTTAAATAAAATTACGGTCAAAAACCGGTACCCCCCTACCCTTGATTCCTGAACTCTTCCAGAGACTAAGAACCGCCTCTGTATTCACCAAACTGGACCTGCGGGGAGCCTACAATTTGGTCCATATTAGGGAGGGGGACGAATGGAAGACAGCATTCCGCACCAGATTCGGGCATTATGAATATTTGGTGATGCCTTTCGGGCTCTGCAATCCCCCGGCCACCTTCCGGCACTTCATCAACGACATCTTCAGAGACTATCTGGACATCTTTGTAATTGTCTACCTGGACGATATCATGGTCTTCTCTTCCTCCCTGGCCCAGCACAGAGAACACGTTAAAAAGGTACTCCACCGACTCCGGCTACACAGGCTCTACGCAAAACCCGAGAAATGTAAATTTGAACAGCAGAGTATCCAATTCCTCGGGTTAATAATCTCCTCTGAAGGGGTCAAAATGGACCCTCAGAAGGTCTCCGCCATCCTGGATTGGCCCGCACCGGTAGATAAAAAGGGGATTCAACGTTTCATAGGATTCGCAAATTTCTACAGGAAATTTATCAAGGGGTTCTCTTCCATCATCGCCCCTATTACCCTGCTCACCAAACAAGGTACCCGCTTCCACTGGTCTCCCGAGGCGCAAGTCGCATTTACAGCCCTGAAGGAGCTGTTTACTTCTGCTCCTATCCTCAGCCACCCGGATCCCGCCCTGCCTTACATCCTCGAAGTAGACGCCTCGGAAATCGCAGTAGGAGCAGTCATCTCCCAGCGTCAAGGTCTCAAGGACCTGATTCATCCGTTAGTTTTCTTCTCCCGTAAGCTTTCTCCTGCGGAGAGGAACTATGATGTAGGGGATCGGGAACTCCTTGCCATCAAGACCTCCCTGGAGGAGTGGAGGTATCTATTGGAAGGGGCGGCACATCCCATACTCCTCTACACGGATCATAAGAACCTGGAGTATTTGAGGACGGCCAAACGCCTGAGACCTCGCCAAGCAAGGTGGGCACTTTTTTTTCCTAGATTTACGTTCCATATAATGTACCAACTGGGTTCCAAGAATATGAAACCCGATGCTCTCTCTCAAATGTACGACAGTTCTAAAGGGATCCTTGTACCTGACACCATCTTAAACCAAGGTAACTTTCTACTATTACAGTCTGACCTTCTTACCGCTCTGAGACAAGCCACAGTAAATGCTCCCCATCCTGCTGGAACTATACTGGTACCCAGAAATGGACTGCTATGGAGAGGGGATCAAATTTACATTCCAGAAAGTGCTTGTGTGTCCATCCTTGGACTGTATCATGACCACCCGATGGCTGGTCATTTCGGGATCCATAAGACCCTGGATCTTGTGCAGCGCATGTTCTGGTGTCCTGACTTGGAGAAGTGTTGTAAACAATATGTTTCCTCCTGTACTGTTTGCACACGAAGCAAGGCAACCCGAAATAAGGCATGGGGCCTGCTCAGACCACTACCAGTCCCTGACAGACCATGGAAGATGATTGCCATGGATTTCATCGTGGAACTTTCTCCATCAGACGGTTATTCTGCAATCTTCGTGGTAGTAGACCGTCTGTCGAAAATGGCTCACTTCATACCACTAAGAGGTACACCCTCCGCACTTGAGACGGCGCAGGTCTTCATCAGGTAAATTGTAAGACTCCACGGGGTCCCAATGAACATTGTGTCGGATAGAGGTGTCCAATTTACTTCTCACTTCTGGAGAGCTTTATGTGATTCACTGAAAATCAAGCTGTCAATGTCCTCCGCATACCATCCCCAGACTAACGGGCAGACTGAGAGGACCAACCAGACCCTCGAGCAATATATCCGATGCTTCACCACCTTTGTTCAAGATGACTGGGTCTCGCTACTACCATCAGCAGAGTTCGCATACAATAACGCCAAACACTCGGCTACAGGTCAGTCCCCATTCTACGCTAACTACGGGTTTCACCCATCTTTCTTGCCCTGCTTTATTCCTGAACCTACAGTGCCAGCAGTCCGGGATATCTTGGAGTTCCTTAAGGAGAACTACAAAGTCTTACAGGATGCCATGACCAAGGCTCAGACCTCCAATAAAGAGTTCTTTGACAAAAGAAGGAGAGGTGAGTTGGTTCTCCAGCCTGGCAACCTGGTATGGTTAGCCACCACCAATCTCCGATTGGCATGCCCTTCCAAAAAACTGGCACCAAAGTTTATTGGCCCGTTCCCTGTGAGGAGAAAATTAAATGAGGTATCTTACGAATTGACGCTTCCCGATTCCCTCAAGATCCATCCAGTCTTCCACGTTTCACTCTTGAAACCTGCAGTACCTGATTCCTTTCCTGGTAGAAGTTCGGAACCACCTGCTCCTGTCACCATCAACGGGGATGAAAAATTTGAGGTGGAGGCCATCCTAGACTGCAGAAGGCTGAGGAACCAGCTACAATACCTGGTTAAGTGGAGGGGCTACGGCCCCGAAGAAAATTCCTGGGAACCGGTACAGAATTTCCATGCCCAGGACTTAATCCAGAATTTTTTTCCCGCAACCATCCCCACAAAAGGAACCTTTTGGGCACCTGGAGGTTGCCCTTAAGGGGGGGGGGGGCAATGTCAGGGACTCAATACCCTGCGCAGGCGCACTGGCATAGCTAAAAGGCGAATGCCTATGCGCATGCGCTGAGGCTACCTCGGTAGAGTTCGAGGCCACCTCGGTAGAGTTCGAGGCTACCAAATTGGCGCCAAAATGGCTTATTTAAACACAGCTGTCACTCTAGGTGATTGCTGTGTTGTCTTCAGCTCTCCTGTGTCCTGTGCCTGTTATATCTGCTGTTCCTGTTTACCTGACCCGGCTTGTCTTTGGATTCAGATCGCCCTGACCTTGGCTTGTCCTGACTATCCTCCTGTCTCATCCTGATCTGTTTACCTGCTACCAGCTATTGGTCCTGGACCTGTTCCTGTCTCTCCCAGGCAATCTGGGGGGCCGCGACCTGGTGTTAGCAAGCAGCCAAGTCCATCCCCACTAACAGTTAAGCCCCGTACACACGTACCGATTGTCGGCCATAAATATTCGGCCGACGACCGATCGGCCGATTGTAGGCTTGTTAGTATGATGCTTCTGACAGCCGACAGCGCACTTTCGGCCGAAAAGAATCAGTCGTGTAGGCATTAAAATCTTTGTTGGCCAACACCAGAACGGCCGATTGTTCGCCAGTCAGTACAGAATTCGGCCGACAATCAGCAGATTTGCAAGACTGGGCATGCTCAGAAAAGAAAAAACACAGGGAAAGTTAACCATCACATGACATCACTTGAGCAATTGGCTGCTGTTGGCCGACAAAATTCATGTGCAGTCTTTTGCAGTTTTCAACAGACAACAGCCCTGGACAAAAGACGGCCGATTGGTACGTGTGTACGGGGCTTTAAGCCCCGTACACACGTACCGATTGTCGGCCGAACGATCGGCCATCTTTTAGTCCAGGGCTGTCGTGTCTGTTGAAAACTCCAAAAGACTGCACACAAATTTTGTCGGCCAACAGCAGCCGACTGCAGAAGTGATGTCATGTGATGGTTAACTTTCCGTGTGTTTTTTCTTTTCTGAGCATGCCCAGTCTTGCAAATCTGCTGATTGTCGGCCGAATTCTGTACTGACTGGCGAACAATCGGCCGTTCTGGTGTTGGCCAACAAAAATTTTAATGCCTACACGACTGATTCTTTTTGGTCGAAAGTGCGTTGTCGGCTGTCGGAAGCATCATACTAACAAGCCTACAATCGGCCGATCGGTCGTTGGCCGAATATTTACGGCCGACAATCGGTACGTGTGTACGGGGCTTTATACTCCGCGCCTCTGGTGAACCTGTGCCACACCAGTTACCCGGTAAGCCACTCCTCTTACGTCAGGCTCTGCCACGTTACCCCGTGTCAAGCGCCTACAGGTCATTCGTTTAGAGAAACCCGGTAATAATGGCCCCAGAATCATTGCTCTCACTCTAGTGTGCGGCCAATACCCCCCTTTGTGACAGCATAATATAAATGACTGGTCCTCTTTAAGGAGACATTAGGGGTCTATTATACCTCCAACGTCATCTATGGACCCCAGTGAAGCTGATGAAATACAGATCGGGATCAACCAGCTTCTTCACTGACTACAGTGACCAGGGAATGATGGCACTTAACCTGGAAGTGATGAAATGCTCATTCATTCACCAGAGAGGAGATCTGAGAACTGATCACCCTCCACTCCATCCACCATGCCGATCCTGGGCACATGGTTAATATAGTGAGGCATGGGGATATTTGTATCTTCAGAGGAAGGGTGGGAAAGGGCAAGTTATTATTATTATTATACAGGATTTATATAGCGCCAACAGTTTGCGCAGCGCTTTACAATGTGAAGGAAGACAATACAGTTACAATACAGTTCAAAACAGGAGGAACTAGAAGTTTCAGGAGAACCCAAATCCGAATCTCATCCCTCGTTACAAGAGACTGCTAAGGTGAGAAGATGATTGGTGGGAAAGGTGACAAATCTCCAGAATGAAGAGAATTTTTTGACCCCGTAAGTGGAGGAATGTTCTGACCCTGAAGGGGTTACTCTAGGTTTCCACACTATATATGTGTGTATCATCATCTGCTGGAGATAAAAGAGGTCACAGTGACTATGGAGGAAGAGGACGGACATGACGGGGGGGTTGCTGGGTGTAAACAGAAAATAACATCTTATTACCTTGTCTGCTACCACGTCCAGCAATGTCTCCTCTCTACTTCCTCCCAACACACCTTTCACCCAAAAACGTCTTTTATACTTGACATCACTTCCTGTGACATCACTTCCTGTCTACAATTGACATTACTTCCTGTCTTCTATAGATACTTTCTGTCTGGGTAGAAGTGAGATCACCACCTTGTGGAGCTCAGAGGAACTGCAGCCCTGAGAAATGTCTCATAGGGTGAACACGGCCTTGTGCTGTGTGTGTATCTACTGTATATCCTTATAGATGGGTCATCTCCACTCCCACCAAGGGGGGAGAAATATATTACTGCCTATTACCATCACACGCTCAACCCCCCCCCCCCTTTCCTGGCCAGCCAGGCTGCATGCTCGGATTAACAGTTTGGTATTTATTTCCTGGTTGACCTCACACAGTTGTTTTTTGGTTTCTTTGATTTTACCACTTAAGCCCCGGAAGATTTTACCCCCTTCCTGACCAGGCCCTATTTTGCGATTCGGCACTGCGTGACTTTAACGGACAATTGCGCGGTCGTGCGACGCTGTACCTACCTAAACAAATTTGACGTCCTTTTTTTCCCACAAACAGAGCTTTCTTTTGATCACCTGTGCGATTTTTTGATCATGCACTATTAACAAAAAAATAGCGACAATTTTGCAAAAATAACAATATTTTTCACATTTTTTTATATTAAATTCCCAAAAAAGAATGTAAAAATCAAAATTTTTTAACATTTTTGGCCAATTTGTTTTCTGCTACATATGTTTGGTAAAAAAAATCGCAATAAGCGTATTTTGATTGGTTTGCGCAAATTTTTTTGCGTTTTTCAGAGTATTCAGAGTCTGGAATGTAATTTTGGGGGACTCAAAATTTGGGGGTGTGAAAGAAAAAAGTCTTTGCTACTTTCCGACCTCCCTATAGCAGTTTTATTGCTACAGGGCAGCCGTGCTGCTCAGAACCCTATATATAGACGTGATCCTGCACTTCCAGGTAGCGTGCGCAAGTGCGCTCTGCCGGCGGCTCACTACCACTGTGATTCTACACAGCAGGTCCCGCAGACGCGATGTCCGCCGGCACCCGCTGATCGTTCGGTACACAGGCAGAATGGCAATCCGTCTATGTAAACAAGGCAGATTGCCGTTCTGTCAGTAGGGAAGGCATAGATCCTGTGTTCCTGCAAAGCAGAGGCACTGATCCATGCCTTCCCCTAGTAAAAGCACCTCCCCCAATACAAAAACACTGGCTAGGCACACATTTATCCCTTTGATCGCCCCTGATGTTAACCCCTTCCCAGCCAGCGTCATTAGTACAGTGAAAGTGCATATTTTTTAGCACAGATCACTGTATTGGTGTCACTGGTTCCCACAAAGTGTCAGTTAGTGTCTGATTTGCCCGCCGCAATGAAGTCCCGCTGTAAATCACCGATCGCCGCTATTACTAGTAAAAAAAAAAAAATTCCATAAATATATCCCATAGTTTATAGATGAGATAACTTTTGAGCAAACCAATAAATATACGCTTATTGAGATTTATTTTAAACAAAAACCTGTAGTAGAATACATATTGGCATAAATTGATGAAGAAATTAGATTTTTGTACTTTTTTTATTGGATGTTTTATAGCAGAAAGTAAAAAATATTGTTTTCTTTTTTGCTTATAGCGCAAAACTTTGAAACCGCAGAGGAGATCAAATACCCCCAAAACAAATATCTATTTGTGGGAAAAAAGGACATCAATTTTATTTGGGTACAGCATCGCACGGCCGCGCAATTGTCAGTTAACAAGTTCAGCCCTGGAAGATTTACCCCCCTTCATGACCAGGCCATTTTTTGTGATACGGCACTGCGTTAAGCTAACTGAAAATTGCGCGGTCGTGCGACGCTGTACCCAAATAAAATCAAAGTTCTTTTTTTCCTACAAATAGAGATTTATTTTGGGGGTATTTAATCACCTCTGTGGTTTATATTTTTTGGCGCTATAAACAAAAAATGATGACACCTTTGAAAACAAAATATATATATATATATATATATTTTTTACTTTCTGGAGGGCGGCGCCTGTAAAAACAATCAAGCGGCTGAACAGCCCATATGATTGATTTTACAGTGCAGGGAATTACCTGCAGAAAAAGAAGATATGTGAATGATGCCTGTAGCTCCACCCATCATCCAGATATCTTCACTCAAAGTCCATGACGTCATATGAGGTCGTTGGGCGGGAAGTGGTTTAATACAGGAGAATAATGTCCACACACCCCCCTAAGCATCCGCTTATTTGGAGAGACATAAACCATTTGGAGTGCCAGAATCCCAATCTTCTTCTCATTGGTATAATGTCAAGGATTTTGCAGACACAGGAAATTAACTTTTCAACGTTAGCAAGCATGTTGTGTGAAGGTCCTTCTTCATTATAATGACAATGTGGGGGAGAGAAATCCTCTGCACCTTCCTCCAGTATGGCATCCATATCCTCTCCATTCCCTCCTGTCTCTGCATCCTCTAGGACTGGCATATCGGGATCTGACTCGGGTTGGGAAGCTGGATCGGGAGAAGAGGCGAGGAGTTTTGGAGCTCTGGACAAAGATGGCCGTATTAATACGTAATCTGTCCAAGGAATGGCGACAGAAAATTCTGCTTTGGTCAGGTAGCCCACATGTTGTGTGTCTGAGAAAGAACTAGAACCAGAAACGGACATTGGTGGTAAAGCATGGAATTTATATACAGTCCAGCATTTTGGAGAGGTAAGACAGGGTCATCCTCTACCTCTGACCATTACTCTATTATTCTTTAGGATAGAATCAATATTTTTCATTCCAACTTCCATTGCATTGGAAGAGAGGCAAGGGTTAACGCAGGTTCACAGGCTGCACCTGCAGACAGATATACCCCCGAAGAACAAGACAAACACATGAAGTTACCATCAGAAGATGCTGCAACCCCCCCCAAGGACACATCCAATTATCATGATTGAGTATACCCTTTAGGGACACAGCATCCTCCAATGACAACTCATATGGCTAAGCTCATGAAGGCCACATCAAGCAAATAGGAGACTCATTATCAGGGCTTGTTTTCTCAGAGAATAGGTGCAGGAACTCCCCCTTTCTTTGCCCCTACCCACCTCTGAGCATTATTCCTAGGTTCCACCCCCTACCCACCTCCGAACACCATTCCTTGGTTCCACCCTCTACCCACCTCCAAGCATCATTCCTTGGTTCCACCCTCTACCCACCTCCTGAGCACCATTCCTTGGTTCCACCCCTACCCACCTCCGAGCACCATTCCTTGGTTCCACCCTCTACCCACCTCAGAGCACCATTACTTGGTTCCACCCTCTACCACCTCCTGAGCACCATTCTTTGGTTCCACCTCTACCCACCTCTGAGCACCATTCCTTGGTTCCACCCTCTACCCACCTCTGAGCACCATTCCTTGGTTCCACCCTCTACCCACCTCAGAGCACCATTACTTGGTTCCACCCTCTACCACCTCCTGAGCACCATTCTTTGGTTCCACCTCTTCCCACCTCTGAGCACCATTCCTTGGTTCCACCCTCTACCCACCTCCGAGCACCATTCCTTGGTTCCACCCTCTACCCACCTCTGAGCACCATTCCTTGGTTCCACCCCTACCCACCTGTGAGCACCATTCCTTGGTTCCTCCCTCTACCCACCTCTGAGCACCATTACTTTGTTCCACCCTCTACCCACCTCCAAGCACCATTACTTGGTTCCACCCTCTACCCACCTCCAAGCACCATTTCTTGGTTTCATCCCCTACCCACCTCCCAGTCCTGCCCTTTTTGACAATACTGAACCAGGTATCATTTTGTGCTGCTAAGTAATTTGTATGGGATTTGTTAATGATAACAAGAAAAACTGTAAAATAGATTCCCTGCAGCCAGTAACAATAAAGACCCCCACCAGTATCAATAGTTTCCCTAACAACAATGAAGCACCTGTAACAAAATCCCCCCTAGCAACAATAGACTCCTGGCTGCAACAAAAGATCTCCGCACAGCCAGCACCAATAGACTCTCCATCAGCCTGCAACAACAGACCTATCCCTCAACAGTAGATCTCACCCAGCAACAACTGACCCCCCAGAAATGTAAGACCCACCCCCCCCACCCCCAGCAATAGTAGGTCCTCCACCAGCAACAAAAGACCCCCCTGCCAAAATAGATCCCCTCCATCTAGAATAGACCCCCCAGCAGCGAGCATCAATAGACCATGCAGCACACTCCAGCACCCCTTGCCATTACATACAGTAAGTGCTAGAGGTGTCCTAACTACATTCCCCCGCATTGCTGCTGAAAAATATCCCTGCTTATTATGCTGGAAAACCTCCTCCTGTTCATAAATGCCTAATCTGACATCCTGCAATGCAGGTACAAGTGTCCCAGTTGGGGTTTGAACTGAGCAACCCAGTGCTGCAAAGTGATGACCACTAAGACATTCTGCTGCTCTGTCCTTCTGTTCAATTTGCACCACTCTTCTAGAATGACCTTCTAGCTTAACCACCATAGAGAAAAAGGCGAAAGAAAATTCTGCTTTCGTCAGGTAGGACACATATTGTGTGCCTGAGATAGAGCTAGAACCGGATACAGACATTGGTGATAAAACTGGGTCCTACTCTGGTACAAGAGACACATTGTCACTCCAAGGCTGAGTATTGAGTGGACCTTTGGCAGAGCCAATCTTCTCTGATTTAGAATTGGCTCCCTTTCTCCTGGTCTCCACCATAGCTATAAGTGAGGGTATTCCCCTGTGGGGTACTCATGAAATAGGGTGCAGGATATAGGGTGCAGTGTATCTAAAAGTACGCGGTAACCCAGGTGTTGACTGTCCGGCAACGAGTGGTGAAAGGGCACCTGAGTAGCTTATCAGGGTTCTAGATGTAAGTGGCATTAAAGGGTGTGACCAGCGGTGTGATCACCTGAGACTGAGCTCTGAATTTTAGCGCAAAGTTTGAAAAGCTTACGCCGTAAGGGGAATACATTCCAGACTTATCTGTCCTGAATACTGGACTGTATATAAGTTCCATGCTTTAATTGTCATAGTGGACATACCCCCGAAGAGGTCCTCGGGGACTGGGTTCCATAGGTATGAATTTACATAGTGATGAACTACATCCCTGGACCTGTATAGCACCCTGTGGCTAACTCAACACATTGCACCAAGTGCCATAGAGAGCACCTCAAATTTGATGTCTCTTCAAAATAACTCAACACACAGCCATTAATGTCTAAACCACTGGCAACAAAAGTGAGTACGTCCCTAGGTTAAAGTGCCAAAAATGACCAAAAGTCAATATTTTGTGTGGCCACCATTATTTTCTAGCACTGCCTGGTTGCCGCCACACATGCTTTACACCATCTGAAAAAAATAAGTTTATCTTTGTCTCATCAGACCACAGGAGATGGTTCCAGTAATCCATGTCCTTAGTCTGCTTGTCTTCAGCAAACTGTTTGCAGGCTTTTTTATGCATCATCTTTAGAAGAGGCTTCCTTCTGGGATGACAGCCATGCAGACCAATTTGATGCAGTGTGCACTGTATGGTCTGAGCACTGACAAGCTGACCCCCCCCCCCCCCCACACCTCTTCAATCTCTGCAATGCTGGCAGCACTCATACGTCTATTTTCCAAAGACAAACACTGTATATGATGCTGAGCATGTGCACTTAACTTCTTTGTTCGATCATGGCGAGGCCTTTTCTGAGTGTAATCTGCCCTGTTAAACCGCTGTATGGGCTTGGCCATCGTGCTGCAGCTCAGTTTCAGGGTCTTGGCAATCTTCTTATAGCCTAGGCCATCTTTATGTAGAGCAAAAATTATTTTTTTCAGATCCTCAGAGAGTTCTTTGCCATGAGGTGCCATGTTGAACTTCCAGTGACCAGTATGAGAGAGTGAGAGCTATAACACCAAATTTAACACACCTGCTCCCCATTCCCACCTGAGACCTTGTAACACTAACGAGTCACATGACACCGGGGAGGGAAAATGGCTAATTGGGCCCAATGTGGACATCTTCACTTAGGGGTGTACTCACTTTTGTTGCCAGCAGTTTAGACATTAATGGCTGTGTGTTGAGTTATTTTGAGGGGACAGCATATTTACACTGTTATACAAGCTGTACACTCACTACTTTAAATTGTAGCAAAGTGTCATTTCTTCAGTGTTGTCACATGAAAAGATAGAATAAAATATTTACAATAATGTGAGGGGTGTACTTACTTTTGAGAGATACTGTATAGTTTATCTTGTACCTAGGATCATCAGGATAGATACCTATATATATATAAATATATATATACACACACAACACATTTTGGTCCGATTTCCCCCTCCTGTGTTTGCCCCAGGTCAGGTTAATTTGTTGGGGGTTCGAAGGAAGGCCGTGTGCTAGTAAGTCATGTTTGTATTTATTATGATGTACATAAATACAAATTATGTTCTATGTTTATGAAACACTAATATCGAGTCTGTTAATTTTAAGAGAAAACGGTCTGTACATCTTCATAGTCCTGAAGAAGCCTTGTGTGAAACGCGTTGACCAGTGAACAGACGAAGATAGAGGAATATGATCCGAAGCAAACACAGTGACTTGCCTCCATCCCTAATGGTTAATGCAAACAGAAAACAGAGGTCGTGGGACTTTATATGAGGCAGGTCACCAACTAAGATATACAAAAATAGAATCTGAACGTAGTCATTTATTATACATACAGTAATTGATACAAATGTTGACATCAGTAACAAATATGATGCAGACATGTATACAAAAAAGCTGACACAAAGAAATCCATATAGTAAGGAGATTATTATAATAGTAATAAGATATATTTAGTAATAAAGTACATGGCCGTCACTAAATGTTACATCTAAGTGAAGAGAGGAAATATCTATACCTACACGAACCTTATGATATACAGTAATCCCCCGCTACATCGCGGTTCAGTTTTTGCGGTCCCGGTAATTCGCGGTTTTTTTTGTAATGTTATTTTACTATATAAATCATTAAAAATGAAAGATTTTTGAGCTTTTCATAGCTCTTGCTCTGTCTCTAAGTATCTTTTATGTGTTTAAATGAGTTTCTATTGTTTTAAAAGTGTGTTTAAAGACCTTAAAATGCTTCTACACGTACAGTGACAGTAAAAAAATCATCCCTACAATGCATTTTAATAGGGTTTTTCTATTTCGCGGAATTTCACTTTTCGCGGCTGGGTCCGGAACGTAACCCCCGCAATGGAGGGGGGTTTACTGTATACCAACTTATCCTTATATATGTATGATGTACATGAGTGAAATTAGTAGGAGACATTGATCTCCTGTGTACGAGCTGAGCTCAGTTTGGGGCCAGTTTCCTCATTTTATTGAGATGTGGTTTTAGATAAATCAATAAATGTTATTTTAGGATAAATCCATGTAGTTGTTATCTGTCTCATGCTGTGCCCTTAAAGTCCACACATATGACAGTGGTTCCTTGTGAACATCTGTAGGTTCCCATTTCTCTGAACAGATAGGATGTTGGGACTCTCAGGATAGCTCTGGTTTTTCTTCTCCAATCCAAGTTCTCCAAATAAAACATAAAAACACATCCCCTAGACTGGTCATTGGAGACAACGAGCGGAAGAGTGTGTGCACCTGGCTGTGTGAAAATACCCTGTATCTGGCTGTGGAGTAATCAGTGGGAGGCCCGGGCAAACCAATATCCAAGTGGCTCCTGCGGGGGTATCGCTACGCAGAAAGCAAACCTTGCTTCAACAAACAGTTCTCTCCTCAGGACAGAAAAGAAGACAAAGGTAGGCGACTGCACCAAACTTTGATAAGATGCTGCAATGCACATCGATCACCCAGAGAGCAGAGTCCTCTCCATATGTTTTCCTTTTGGTTACTCCCTAGCAGCCCGCATGGCGTCTGCTCCCTTCTGCTGACCTCAAGCCAAACATACTCACGTGTCCCGGACCTCTTCCACAGGGCAATCGATGCATCCGCAGGGCGACCCGGAAACCAGAGGCTGGAACATAACTGCTATATCTTGGTTGGGCACGCTTAGGAGACATGTGCAGAATGGGAAAATGTGTTTAGTTTTGAATTGATTCATTTTGTTAGGCCCCGTTTCCACTAGTGCGACTTGTTGTGCGTCTTCACACATGTCAAGTCGCATGACAAGTCAAAATCTATTCATTTCAATCAGAACCGTTCTAACGGTTGCGACTCAAGACGCAGCGACTTCAGAAAAGGTTTTTGCACTACTTTTGGACGACTTCAGTGCGATTTGTCCCTCATAGAAGGTAATGTAAGTCGGAACTAAGTCACAGTACATGTATTTCAACGCGACTTCGTTGCGACTAGCACAGAAGTACAGTATGCTTTTTTTTTTACTTTTGTATGTTCCGCCCAAATCACATGATCTCTGCTCCTCCCAAACACATAATTTCCCATCGCTCATGTTAGAAGAGGGTGTTAGACTATATAGGAAGAATGCCTAGGCCTAGAAAGAGCAAGCAAGTTCATGGCAATGAAGAAATCATCCGGCTTGTCAGAGAACGTCCAGCAGTGTATGATATCAGAGATCCATCATACAAGGACCATGTGAAGAAGGAGAGAGCATGGTTGGAAATGGCTCGCATCTACTATGAAAACTGGGACTAACGTCCAGCAGTGTATGATATCAGAGATCCATCATACAAGGACCATGTGAAGAAGGAGAGAGCATGGTTGGAAATGGCTCGCATCTACTATGAAAACTGGGACTGTTTATCAGCTACAGAACGGTCACAAAAATGTAAGTGTTTCATATATGGAACTTATCACATCACAGCTTGCACCCATTATTCCCTGTACCGTACCGGTATTGTCTGTATTGTCTGTTTTTCAGTGCACTCATTACAAACAAGATGGAGAAGTCTCAAAGACTGTTACAACCGGTATCTCCGTAACTGCGAGAAGGAAGGAGTGGTTCCGGGTCTACAAGACTTGCCCCATATGCACATGCCCAGGAGCTAGAATTTTTAAAGCCGGTGTTGGAGATACGAGAGTAAGTTGTCAGCAGGTATATACTGTAGTTTACATATAAAATGTAATAATAGTCATACAAATAAAAATTAATGATTATATTTCAGAACCCAAGCAAGCTGGCAAGACAGCTCACAGGGTTTGCCACAGTAAGAGGGGTCACAGGAGGAGGAGGAGCAATTCCATGACACTGGTGACCCGGAAGAGTCTGAGGGAACCATGTCAAGACCTATTTCCAGGAATGTTTCTCCTGTTAAGGAGGATGCTGAACTGGGGCCTAGTGATGTCCATAGACCTTGCCCAAGATCTACAAAGGCAAGTGCCAAGGGTGTGAAACCCATGGATAAAATTTTGCAGGTGGTCAATGAGATGTCCACTAAAATGAACGAAAGCATGTGTGAAGACACAGCATTTCTCACGGTCATTTTAGGGATATTTAAAAAGGTCCCCCCAGAGAAAAAATATGCGCTCAGGATGGCTTTGATGTCAACTACTCAATCCTTTGTGGTTGAGGAGCCAACAACATCCTCAGCATGTATGGAAGCCCCCCCCACACACATATCCCCCTTATTATCACCATTACCCACCACCACCAAATACACTGTACGGCCCGCCAATAAACCGCCCATACTGTGATGATTACGGTAATATGCTGAATCCCTTCAGGCCCCGCATTTTACATCCAAATTCACCCCCCCATTGCCTCCACCCTTGGCCCCCCGAAAAATCACCAACTTATGCCACCTACACCCACTCAGGTTATGCTTTTTCAGGAAAGGCAATACTACCATGGAGCATCGACTGATTACCCTGGCCCATCCACTAGTTCAGGTTCTGGGTCGACTGAACCAATAACCTACCAGCAGTTGTAATTTTTTTTTTCATTCTTTTGGTGGTGTTAAGTACCATTTTAGGCAGAATAATAAAAATATGTCATATTCTCAAGGCCCAACAGTTTTTTTCTTGTTTGAAGTCCAATAAAGAAAAATTTTGTTATTTTTTTTACCTGTTAATTTATATATTTTTTGTGTTTTGGTGCTGGAAAAAACCAAACCATTTGTAATGATTATTGCAAAATAACGTTTATTTTTGGAGAATTTATGCAGAAAAAATAAAAAAATAAATAAAAAATAACCTTGTTACATAATCTGTGTGTTTTTTGGTTGTTGTAGAGTACTTTGATTACTGTCTGTTATGCTATATAGGTATATATACTGGGAACACAGAACAACAGAAGATAAAGCAACGTAGTTTTATTATATCTAAAAATGGAAATATATACAGAATTTAAATGCACTTGCACATAAACAGAAATATAAGAAAAAAAATAACAAAAAAGCTTAAACAAAATTGGACTGTGATGGAACGTGGGATACTTTATGCAATAGCATCCTATTACCAGGGGACAGAACCATTATTACATTGGAATTTCTAAAAGGAATTACATAACTTTCAGCAGGAAAAGGAATCACTTTGAACAAATCGCAGAACATCAAAGTCGCACGAAGTCGTTGGTAAAGTCGCTGTAAAGTCACATACAAGTCGCAGTACACAGTCACACTTGAAATCGCGTGACTTTGTAGGCGCATTCGTGGAAACGTAGACTACTAATTTCGTTTTGTTATAGAATTCCTTTAGTTTGGTTTCAGAATTTGTTTACTTTTGTTTAGTTTTCGTTAAATTTCTTTTCGGTTTCGGTAAAATTAGTTTTGTTTATTAATTTTCTAACGAATTTCAACTTTTCAGAGCGATCGTAATTCCAATTAGTCGAAAAACGATCGACTGATTCGAATTCTGTGTGAAGAATAGCGGGTTGCTAAGCAGGGGGCTGGGAAGCCGGCCGCCCGCATCCTTAAGAACCGATGACTCATCAGCTGTCAGCGGGCTTCCCCACTGACAGATGAATGGAAAGAAAAGAATGTGGGTATTGCCTGGCAATAGAAAAATGTTTAAAAAAAATGACGTGGTGTCCCCTCCCCCCCCGGCCCATCCAGGCCCACGCCAAAATGTAAAAAAATAAACGTTGTGACCTTTACCTAAGCATGCAGTTCAGCAAGTAAGGAAAGGGGGGGGGGGCGAGCGAGCGCCCCCCTCCTAACCCATACCAGACCACATGCCTTCAAAATGGGGGGGGGGGGTGCTTTGAAAATTAATTTCACGTGTCTAACTGTAAATGGCCACCCGCTAACAGCTGGGTTCCCAGCCAATGCAAATGGCCAGCGATGGCAGGGCCCACTCTCCAGGCATGAATCCTCTACATATGTGTGCCATAACACCACCCCGCTGATAGCTGGGGACTCAATGACCACTCGGGAGATCCTGGAAGACTTCTGGATACCAAAGGAAGCTCCTGACATCCCGCACAGCTGCCCAGCACCAGACCCGCCCACCAATACTTCCAATAGGTAGGAAAACTTCATACAGAAATGGACCTATAAGTGAGGAGGACAAAAAAGGAACGCAGCCATTGGCTTATCCTGAACATTTATGGGGGTGGGGTCTTATAGCGAGGAACGAGGGCGGGGCTACCCAAACGTATGCTGCCATGGACATCTGTCAGGAAAGCAGATTATGGCCACTAGATGGAACTGACCATTATAGGAAATCCCAATTCACCATGACTGGGGGAATGCGGGTCACATTTCATCAACACATTTATAACAACCAGATCTGTAAGTGTTTGTGAAATCTTCCCGCACAAAATGCACTCAGCCAATGAAAGGTAAGGACTCCATTTTTATTTTTCTCCGGCTATCAATGGCCAACACGGGACAACACTTCATCCATGTCTTTGGTGGTCTCTGATCTCCTTATGAAGTGTTTCTTACATGATGAAGATCAGCCATGGAGTATATCTGACGTGTATATCAGGATGTGCTTCTCCAGGAGGGGAGATTATGATAGAGTATTACTCATGGAGGAGAAAGCTTGGATCTTTCGTTTACAGACCTTGACACATCAAGGCCTCAATACCGAAATGAGTTTGAAAGTGTTTCTCAAGCCTTAAAAACTCCACTCATGATAATCCGCCTCCTCCTCCTCCCACTTCCCCCCCCCCCTCATCCATCATCTTAGAGTCCCGTAAGCGGTAACCCTTGGCGCTAAAAGGATGAGGGTGGCACATATTGGCACAATGTATCTTATATTCTTATGCACAGCAAACGTAGGTCACCAATCCATAATTACCAATGTCTGACGATACTATGTGAAAGTGATATGGGTGACACTATATCCCCTGTCCATACAGACTAAGTGTTAAGGTACTCCTGGACTAAGGTTAAGTTAGTCTACAAGTATTCATTCATATATACTCTCTATTCCATTGCTGGTACCGGGAGTATATAGGTAACTAATACAGCTCTATTGTTTTTGTAGTGGATTGGCACTTATCTAAATTTAAATTTAAATTATTTTGTGTTTCCTCTGGATTTCCCCCTCTGTATTCATAAGGCCTCCCCGGAAACTATTAGGGATATAACCCTTTGATATATGTTTATGTTTTTGTATGGCATCACTGCCTCCATATGCTCTCTGACTCCAAGAATGGCGTTTACCTTACACATATGTCTAATACTTGTTTTTCCTCATAGCGATAGACAAGTAACATGTAAGAAGTTCTCAATGTTTTTAAGACATACACTAGATGGCGCTCTGTTAGGTGCGGTCTGGATTATCCACCTGTGTGTTTCAGAAGTATTCAATCACTAATTTAGCAACACCTTTAAAAGAATCCCCCGCCCACACAATGACGTCCTGACGAACCGTGTTTCACGCATGCGAAACGCGTTGACGTCACGCGCTACCGCCCACCCACCACGGGGAACTGTCCACACACTGGAGTTTGCCTAATGTTTGTCGGATAACGGAGGACTCCGGGCTAACGCTGCTCGCATGAGGAAGGGCGGAAGTGGCCCACAGGACCTATCCAGGTTGATGCCTTAGGAGGTGGGATCTACCCAGTATGCAATAGACCTGGAGGTGACACTATTGGAAGAAGACGCCGCAGAAAGCTAAGGGGATAGAGAACCAGGCCGTGATCACCAGGTTTCTAAGAGATACTGTACCCTGCAATAGCGGTAAGCCTTCTGTTTGAACCTACTCCATCTGCTCTGAATGAGCGTGGCTCACTACACAGTATACCGCTAGGTACTTGCCTGGTGAGAGCCCTTGCTGCCTCGGATATGCAGCGTCTCTCCCCGCGCCCATAGGCACACCCATTTGAAGTTGCCTTATGATAGATGTAACTGGCCACCATATTCCATCCTTTTTCATTGCCCAATTCGGGCCAACGCTATCGACTTGATCATCAATTAGTGGCGATATTCCAGGGACCCGCTCCATGCCATGTATGACCCCTCATGATCTGGAACTTTTGTAGCATCTATCCATGTTCCCAGCCTCTTCCCCTCCCCTATCCCTACCTGCCCCTTTCAGCAACTGTTGCTGTTATCAGTACTGGATGTCGTATTTCAATTGCCATAACTGACATTTATGTGACACCATCCATACTAGTAGATGAGGACCAATACTTTAGTGATTGAATAGTCTGGAGTGTTCATATTTCCCCATAGGGGATGCACTGTGAGCCACGCTGGTGGATAGCTGCAGTATACATACATCAGACTGGCACCTACCTGTCTCTAGAGTGTGTCACATATCTTCCATACAAATCATACATCTTGGTCTTGTGTTTGACATGTATTGACACGACAATAATTTCAATGTATGCTGACTGTTCTTCATTGGGGGCCATTCAAGTTAGGATGTCCCATTACCTGAGCATCTGACTGTGGTGGCATGCCGGCTGCATATCCGCGGTTGTGGCAGTATTACATGATCTATTTAGACCATATACTGCAGGATCGCTGTAGTGCAGCCATAGACTTTGTGTTCCTCACCGAGGTGGTGTGGCCTGTAGCGTGTGTTTGTTTGTTTTTGTGGTTTTAACTGTTTACAGTTTTATATGTGTCTGATCCTCTATCTTGTGTCACCATCCCGGTACGGGAGGTGCACCTTTTGTTATAACTGTGCCGTTTTTCAATAAAGATTTGACTTTTTGAATATTGCAGTTGTGAGCATCCCAATTTTTTGCAACCATTCTTTAGTTTACGGTCTCTCTGTTTCCTTCCCTACTTCATTTTTGCTTCTTCCCCACATGTCCACCAACATTCATATAGAAGACATTTCCCGCACTCAAGGCACTAATACACCTCCAGGGTTGTGTGGGACCCCTGATGTACAGGAAGACAGGACTTCAGTGAGGAACAATTCCCTCACTCAGGACAGGAAAGTGGCTTCTCACCCGTTTGAGATCTCTGATGTCTGGAAAGAGAGGACTTCTGTGCAAAACATTTCCCGCACTCGGGACAGGAATACAACTTCACACCAGTGTGCGATCTCTGATGTGTGGAAAGAGTGGACTTCTCTGAAAAAAATTTCCTGCACTCAGGACAGGAATACGGCTTCTCACCCGTGTGCAATCTCTGATGCCTGGAAAGATTGGACATCGCTGAAAAACATTTCCCGCACTCAGGACAGGAATACGGCTTCTCACCAGTGTGCAATCTCTGATGCTTGGAAAGAGCGGACTTCTCTGAAAAACATTTCCCGCACTCAGGACAGGAATACGGCTTCTCACCAGTGTGCAATCTCTGATGCATGGAAAGAGTGGACTTCCGTGAAAAACATTTCCCACACTCAGGACAGGAATATGGCTTCTCACCGGTGTGAGATCTCTGATGAGCGGAAAGATTGCCTTTCTGTGTAAAACATTTCCCGCACTCAGGACAGGAAAAATGCTTCTCCCCCGTGTGACATCTCTGATGTGTGGAAAGATTGGACTTCCGTGAAAAACATTTCCCACACTCAGGACAGGAATACGGCTTCTCCCCCGTGTGACATCTCTGATGTGTGGAAAGATTGGACTTCAATGAATAACATTGCCCACACTCAGGACAGGAATACGGCTTCTCCCTGAAGTGAGATCTTTTATGCACATTAAGCTTGGATTTAAAATGAAAACACTTCCCGCACTCAGTACAGGAAAACCTCTTATCTGTTGTAAGGATAGCACTGTCCCTCACAGTCTGAGGTTCCTCAGGATAAGAGGAATACGATGGTCCGGCACTGTCCCTCACAGTCTGAGGTTCCTCACGATAAGAGAAATACGATGGTCCGGCACTGTCCCTCACAGTCTGAGGTTCCTCAGGATAAGAGGAATACGATGGTCCGGCACCATCCCTCACAGTCTGAGGTTCCTCAGGATAAGAGGAATACGATGGTCCGGCACTGTCCCTCACAGTCTGAGGTTCCTCAGGATAAGAGGAATACGATGGTCCGGCACTGTCCCTCACAGTCTGAGGTTCCTCAGGATAAGAGGAATACGATGGTCCGGCACTGTCCCTCACAGTCTGAGGTTCCTCAGGATAAGAGGAATACGATGGTCCGGCACTTTCCCTCACAGTCTGAGATTCCTCAGGATAAGAGGAATACGATGGTCCCGCACCGTCCCTCACAGTCTGAGGTTCCTCAGGATAAGAGGAATACGATGGTCCGGCACCGTCCCTCACAGTCTGAGGTTCCTCAGGATAAGAGGAATACGATGGTCCGGCACTGTCCCTCACAATCTGGGGTTCCTCAGGATAAGAGGAATACGATGGTCCATCTACACTGTGTGGTGCCGGATGGACATTTGAGGTAGCCGGGTTTTCTCCTGGACTATACTGTGTGATGTCCTCATCTTCTACTTTACAGTCTGGAGACAAAGTGAGACAATCCTCTGAGGTTTTCCTCATCTCCCGTCCATGTACTAAAATAGAAATACAAAGATTATTACTAGACATCAGCAGATTGGTTCCCCTAAACCAGGACTCCGCCCACATCAGGCAGCTTTGTCTCTGCGAATCTTACAATTCCCCCCTCAAGGTAACTAGTAAATGGTAGAGGGTGACTAGGTGTCCTGGGAGCCACACACCAAGTCAAGACCTGCTGTATGATAGTAAATGACAGTCTCAGTCTGGACCTAGGCCAGGTCACGCCTTGATGTGCGAGACACCTACTCACTATCTACCGATATAAAATGTCCAGCTGGTAGGAAATGGGTGTAACAAAAGAGAATCCATATTATGTGTATATATAGCAGTCGGTAGAGGGGAGAGAGCAGAAGTCAGGAGTATGTAATGTACAATACAGAGTATATAGTGCAGGGGACAGGAGTATGTAATGTACAACATAGAGTATATAGTGCAAAAGTCAGGAGTATGTAATGTACAACATAGAGTATATAGTGCAGGGGTCAGGAGTATGTAATGTACAACATAGAGTATATAGTGCAGGGGTCAGGAGTATGCAATGTACAACATAGAGTATATAGTGCAGGGGTCAGGAGTATGTAATGTACAACATAGAGTATATAGTGCAGGGGTCAGGAGTATGTAATGTACAACATAGAGTATGTAATGCAGGGATCAGGAGTATGTAATGTACAACATAGAGTATATAGTGCAGGGGTCAGGAGTATGTAATGTGCAATATAAATTATACAGTGTAAGGGTCAGGACTCATAAGTCAGGCACAGCCAGTGAACAGCAGAGTAAGTAACCCCGGGAGAATTTTTAACATATCTTTTTTTTAGATAAAAAACATTTTTTTTAAATGTTGTATGTTAAAAACATATATTTTTAACATACAACATATCCCAGGCAGTGCCAGTAAAAGGTCACCTATATCCCAGGGCAAACATGCCAAATTGCGCCGCCACCCCCCCAATATGTATGAGCATTATGTGTCAGCAAAAATCTCCCCACCCCCAAAAAAAACAAAAAAAACATTGAGCACTAATCTGCATGATTAGCCCGCACATCCCTACTAGCACAAATCCCGGGCGGATCTCCTAAGTGACAAACAGTGACAGATTGCAGGATTCAGCATAGCTCAACCTGCGATCTGTGCCTGTGTCACACAGTCCCCTCCCCCCCACACACGTCAGTAAGCACCAGGCATACATTAACCTCTTGATCACCATTAAAAGTTAATCCCTTCCCTGCCAGTGTCATTTTTACAGTAACAGTGCATATATATAGCACTGATTACTGTAGTAATGTCACTGGTACCCCCAAAAGTGTCAAAAATGTCAGTCAAGGGTCCCATCTGTCCGCCCCAATGTCGCGGTACCGCAAAAAAAAAGAAAAAAAATCACAGATCGCCGCCATTACTAGTTAAAAAAAACAATAAAAATTACATAAATTTCCCTTAGTTAGTAGCTGCGATAACTTTTGCGGAAACCATTTAAAATACGCTTATTGCGATTTTTTTTACCAAAAATATGTAGCAGAAAACAAATTGGCCTAAAATGTTAAAAAATTTAGATTTTTACATTTTTTTGGGGGGGAATTTCATATAAAAAATGTGAAAAATATTGTTGTTTTTTCAAAATTGTCGCTCTTTTTTTGTATATAGCGCAAAAAGTAAAAATCGCACAGGTGATCAAATACCACCAAAAGAAAGCTCTATTTGTGGAGAAAAAAAGGACATACATTTAATTTGGGTACAGCATCGCACGACCGCGCAATTGTCCGTTAAAGTAACGCAGTGCCGAATCACAAAATATGGCCTGGTCAGGAATGGGTTAAAATCTTCTACCAGCAATATCCTGTTACAGACTATATATATTTTGTACCACCTTGAGATTTTTTTGCTAGCACTATCTATTGCACTTTATGGCCGTTATTTATTTTATGATTATTTGCTAGCAAATTATATTGCACTTTATGGACGTCACCTATTCACATAGAGACCATTTGTCAGCACATTGATGGTTTATATTTGCACTTTAATATTTGGACATTGATGGTGAATAATTTTGTTGCTTTTACTATTTCATCATTTTACAAGTACAACTGTGACACTTTTTTCTTTTCTTTTTTTTGCATATTAATTTACTATATGGGCACAAGGTAGCAATACCTTAACACAGAGCAATTTGTTTATGCATTTTTCATGATTATTGTCACACAACCAATATTGTGGTAGGATTATATTAGCCCTCCACTATAGGGTTTAGGGCAGTTTTTTACCTATATCCATTTATAAACTATACCCATTGTTTGAACTAGCGGCTTCCCTTTACACACCCAATACTCCAGAGGTGCGAGTGATACTATACCTACTTATTCATCCCCATTAATTACCCACCTGTGCTGATCTCTGTAGGAGTGTCCTCCTCTATAAATGTCCCCGTTATTCCATCCTCCTCCATAGACTGCTGATCATCCCTCACATACCTCTCTTCTTCTTCTGCTTTAACCTCAAATTCTATATCGATTGGATCTCCACTCTAAACCAAGAAAATAATAGAAGAGGTCATCTGTAAAACAAACTTCAATATTGTGACATCACATTTAAAAAAAATCACTTCAATGAGTCCATTCTCTAGATGCTCCGTCCCACCAACCTTGTAATAGTGAGGGATGGTGTGATCTTCCTGTGTGGAATCCCGGGAATACAGAGGACGAGGACATCTCTATGGTGGGTTCCTGGTATTCGGTGGCTCCATCATATCCTTGTGTCCTTCTGAAAATTCCTCCATCACTCCATACTCCTCATCCTCCTCTTTAACATCAATATTATCTTCCCCGAGGTTTCCACTCTGAATATATAATAAAAATGACATTAATGGTAACAATGCAGATAATGTACAGATCCTAATGATACTATCAGTGATTGTTCCTCATCTACCTGATGATGGTGGGGGATGGTGTGACCTTCCTGTGTGGAATCCCGGGAATACAGAGGACGGGGACATCTCTCTGGTGGGTTCTCATTACCGGATCCATCTGTAGGAAACACACACACTGACTGAATACATTGTTTCTATGTGTTTATTAATACAGACCTGCTCACAGATATAGAAATACGGGACAACTTAGGAGACAGTGACCATAGGTCAATTAGTTTCAGTATTAATCATAGTAATAGGAAACACAAGGGTAATATAATGACACTGAATTTCAAAAGAGCCAATTTCCCAAAACTGCGCTCTCTGCTAGAAAATATCAAATGGGATAGAACCCTGGGAACAAAGAACACGGAGGAAAAATGGGAGTGCTTCAAAAGCATACTAAACAAAGGGATTGACCAGTGCATTCCAAAGGGAAATAAATTTAAAAGAGCAAAACTAAACCCTGGGTGGCTAAACTCCAACATAAAAATGCATATTAATGCTAAAGAAAAGGCCTTCAAAAAATACAAGGCTGAGGGGTCATTGGCAGCAATCCAACATTACAAAGAGTGTAATAAGAAATGTAAAGACGAAATCAGGGCGGCTAAAATAGAACACGAGAGACATATAGCGGAAGAGAGTAAAAAGAACCCCAAGACGTTCTTTAAGTATATAAACAGTAAGAAAGCGAGGCCAGAACACATTGGCCCCATAAAAGACGATAAGGGAGTTTTGGCCACAGAGGACAGGGAAAAGGCAGAAGTGTTAAATAATTTCTTCTCTTCAGTCTTCACAAAAGAATCGGAGGGCTACACTAACCCAGCTTGTAATGCCGAACTAAATAACACACCTTAGGAAGTGCCGCCATGGCTAACAGAAGATAGACTTAGAACTAAACTAGAGAAACTTAACATAAATAAATCCCCGGGACCGGTTGGCTTGCACCCAAGGGTTCTTAAAGAGCTCAGCCAGGTGATTGCCAGAACATTATTCTTGATCTTTAAGGATAGTTTATAGACGGGTATGGTGCCAGCTGATTGGAAAAAAGCCAACGTGGTACCAATATTTAAAAAAGGGCCGAGATATATCCCGGATAACTATAGGCCGGTCAGCCTAACATGAGTAGTCTGCAAGATTTTGGAGGGGATGTTAAGGGACCACATACAATACTTTAGTAATGAAAACGGTATTATTAGTAGTAATCAGCATGGATTCATGAAAAATCGTTCTTGCCAAACCAATCTATTAACCTTCTATGATGAAGTGAGCTGCCACCTAGATAAAGGTAAGCCTGTGGATGTGGTGTATCTGGAATTCGCAAAGGCCTTTGACACCGTTCTCCACAAACGCTTACTGTACAAACTAAGGAAGGTAGGTATGGACCATAAGGTGAGTACCTGGATAGAGAACTGGCTCCAGGGGAGAGTACAGAGAGTGGTGATTAATGGGGAGTTTCAGAAACCAGAAAGCAAGCTACTCACTAGGGGGGGGAACCTCTGGGTGAGTCTAGGATGGAAAAGGACCTGGGGGTACTGGTAGACAACAAGCTTGGCAGTGGCATGCAATGCCAAGCTGCTGCAAGCAAAGCCAACAGAATACTGGGATGTATAAAAAATGGGATTCACTCCAGAAATAGAGATTATTCTTCCACTCTACAAGACTCTGGTCCGGCCACATCTGGAGTATGCTGTCCAGTTCTGGGCTCCGGTCCTCAGGAAGGATGTGCTGGAACTGGAGAGAGTCCAGAGAAGGGCAAAAAAAATAATTAGGGGAATGGAGGACATCAGCTATGAGGAAAGGCTACAAGCACTGAACTTATTCTCTCTGGAGAAGAGACGATTGAGGGGGGATATGATATCAATGTACAAATACTGTACTGGCGACCCTAGCATAAGGAAAAACCTATTCAGAGAAAGGAGATACAATAAGACACGTGGCCACTCACTAAAACTAGAAGAAAGGCGGTTTAACCTTAAAATACGTAGGGGGTTCTTCACTGTAAGAGCAGTAAGGATGTGGAATTCTCTTCCGCAAGCAGTGGTATCAGCAGGGAGCATCGATTGTTTAAAAAAACTATTAGATGGACACCTTAAAGAGGTTGTAAATTCGTTTGAGTTTTTTTTTACACCCTGCAAAAGAAAGACATAATGAGCTAGTATGCATCGCATATTAGCTCATTATGCAATACTTACCTCAGAACGAGCCCCCGCCGTGCCGCTCACTCACCTCTATGACGGGCGACATGTCTAGTCGCCCGTCTTCCGGGATCGCGGCATCCGGCCATCTGATTGGCCGGAGCCGCGGTGACGTCACTCCCGCGCACGCGCGCTAGAGCCGACAGTCACGGCACGGGGCTCTGAAGGAACGGCGCGATCGGACGTTCCTTCAGAGCGCATGCGCCAGTGACGTCACTGGCGACATGTAAGGTAAATATCTCCTAAACGGTACATGTTTAGGAGATATTTACAGTACCTATAGGTAAGCCTTATCATAGGCTTACCTATAGGTACAAGTTGTAGAGGAGGGTTTACTTCCTCTTTAAAGACCACAACATACAGGGGTATACAATGTGCGGTTAGCAGCAAACACACACACATCATAGGTTGAACTGGATGGACTGATGTCCTTTTTCAACCTCACAAACTATGTAACTATGATGGGGGATCTAGGTGGAGCCTCCGTACTGCTCTCTCCTTTACAATAAAGTCTCCTCTTACCCGGTGATGTGAGGGGCGGCTGATTCTCCATCATGACGTCCTTGTAGAGATCCTTGTGTCCTTCTAAATACTCCCACTCCTCCATGGAGAAATAGACAGTGACATCCTGACACCTTATAGGAACCTGACACACACAATGATACAGTCACCATCCAGACACATCCCTTGTCTGTTACTGGATAATGTCCCAGAATTCCCAGCACCGCTCACCTCTCCTGTCAGCAGCTCCATCATCTTCTTGGTGACTTCTAGAATCTTCTGCATGTTGTGTCTCTCAGGATTTAGGGAGTCACATGGAGGCACTGTGATGGTCATATGATCACCTGACTTCTGAGGAGGAAATCTCTGTATTGAGGAACCAATAGGAATATCATGTTAGAATCCCAGAATCCTCCTCACCTCTCCGGTCAGGTCTGTGTTTTATTAATAGAGATAAGAGTGATGTCATGTGACCTCCCAGAATCCTCCTCACCTCTCCAGTCAGCAGGTAGATGATCTCCAGGGTGAGGTTTAGTATCTTTTCAGTCATTTGACTCCGGTCCTCCTCCATCCTCATTTGATCTATACAGGTCTCCTTGTAGACGGATAACTTTGGGAAATGAAGGTAAGAATTATTTGGATGGTATTGGTCACAATAATAGGATGGGGATGTGAGGGGGGGGGGGGTGGTAATAGGAGAGTTGCTGTACATTTAAGAACTTCTGTCCCCATGAGAATACATTTAGGCCTCTTGCACACTGTAGCTAGAAAAAGCTCAGTACAGATTTTTTTTTTTTTTTTGCTAAAATACAGCCCATTAAGGCCTCTTGCACACAATACTCCTGTTTGAGCATCTACTTTTTACGGACTTTTTTTTTTTTTATGTATTTGCGTGTATTTAAGCGTATTGGTGTGTATTTGCGTGCATTAAGGCTTAAAATACTCACCAAAAATGCAGATTTTTCTATTTTGTTTTTCCTGAAGAATGCACAGCGCTTGTTTACACGCCTGTGTGCACAGGCACATTACAATTAATGGGCTTTATTTTAGCTCAGAAAAAAAAAAAGAAAAAGCTGTACTGAGCTTTTTCAAGCTGCGACATGCTCAAACAGGAGTATCATGTGCAAGAGGCCTTAATCTGGACTGTTTTGGATTTGTTACATCTTGGAGGACATTGGACCCTCTTAGCCTGCCAGATCAGAATTTCCCTTTTCTCTGTTGGATTTGTTTGGTTTCTGAGCTGGTTTGCAGCTGAAACAGAACTCCTCTAAGAACAAGTGCTCACCAACGAATGAATGAATTCCCTTCTTCATCTTACATAATATTCCAGAACAAATCACATGACCAGTGGGACAATAAGGTGGTTAAGATTGCCAGTTCTGTAAGGTCTGAAAAATAAGTGCAGGTGGGGTGGGAGGACAATCATAGACCCCCCTACCCCCTGTCCCTCAGAGTCCCCTGAGCCCTCCAGCCCCCTTTTCCCTCAGAGTCCCCTGAGCCCCCCAGCCCCCTATTCCCTCAGAGCCCCGAAGCCTGACTAACCTCTCAAGATTCTCAGAGTCCTTCAGACTTCAGATACATTACATACAGAGGTACATACCTATATACATACAGAGGCCCCAAAAGTCTTCCAGCTTCACTAAACCCTCACATCCCCTCAGCTCCTATACTTCCCTCAGAGCCCTCAGTATTTTCCTCCCTCTTACATCAATGATGAAACATATTCTTCATGGCAGGCTGGGGAATGTTTTCTTCCTCCTGACCAGCAATGTAAGGGGCTCCATACTCCTGACCCCTGCACTCCATCATTGTGTTGGCTGCATATTGTAATGATTGCCCATTGGCTGCCTGTGTAGTGTAATAATTGCCCTTTGTAGGCCATGTACGGTCAGGATTAGAGATGAGCTCAGGCGTGGTCGAGTTCACACATGCCCGATCCCGCCAGGAAGCCGACACTGCAGTCCAATAATCACAGGCAGTGAGACATTTACTGATCTCTGCACCTCCAGATCGGGAAATGTCTCACTGCCTGTGATTAGCGGAGTGCAGTGTCGGCTTCCTGGCGGGATCGGGCACGTGTGAACTCGAACACGCCCGAGCCCATCTCTAGTCAGGATGGTCATTATCTTGTCTATTTATTATCAGTGCTGTTTGTTGAGAGGAACATATTACTAGAATTTATCTCCAAAATGAAGAGAATGTTCCGGCCCCAAAAGTGGGGAAATGCTCTAACCCTGAAGGGGTTAATCTAGGTTTCCACACTATATATGTGTGTATCATCATCTGCTGGAGATAAAAGACGTCACAGTGACTATGGAGGAAGAGGACGGACATGACGGGGGGTTACTGGGTGTAAATAGAAAATAAGCTCTTATTACCTCATCTGCTGCCTCTTCCAGCAACGTCTCCTCTCAACTTCCTCCCAACTCACCTCTCACCCAGAACTTCCTGTCTGTACCTGACATCACTTCCTGTCTGTATTCCATAGAGACTTCCTGTCTTGGTAGAAGTGAGATCACCACCTTGTGGAGCTCAGAGGAACTGCAGCCCTGAGAAACGACTGGTAGTGTGAACACGGCCTTGTGCTGTGTGTGTATGTACTGTATATCCTTCCCCTTTCTCTCCTCCCTGAGTGTGTATGAAGAGGCGGAGCTCCTGCTGGAACAGCGGTCGGAGGAGGAAGCCGAGTCTAGGAGGGAGACTGACAGAAAGCGCAGCAGACTTGCAGGAGTGAGCGAGGAGGATCCAGTTCCTTTGCCATCGGAGGTGAGGAGAGTGTGAAGGATGTTTGTGACTCTGGTAGCTGAAAAGCTGGGAGTCACATTGCTCTGGTGAGTGGGGAAGCACTACTAAGGGGGCGCCCTCACCATCACGTGTGTAAGAGGTGGAAGAAGGCGTGGCTACACTACAGCTGGCACAGTTTGGAGCACAGAGAACTTTCACACCTTATCAACTTTTCATTCATTTGTGGATTTAATTTAGCAAAATAAATTCATTGAATTAGTTACAAAGTGGAAGCAGTGGACTTGCAGAGAGCACTATATTGAGCACAAATTATTGTATGATTACATGAATTTTCACAGGTTTTTAGTTTATTTAATATAGCAGCCACTATTATGATATGAATAAAGTAGGTGTGAAGTGGAAGCCGTAGATCTGTAGAGAATATTATTTTGAGCACCTAACACTTTATAGATGAATGTAGCCACATATTTTAGTGTTTATGTACTGTACACTGATCAGCCATAACATTATGATCACTGACAGGTGAAGTGAATAATATAGATTATCTCATTACAATGTCATCTGGAAGTGGGCGGGGTATATTTGGCAGCAAGTAAACATGTTTTCCATGAAGTTGTTGTTTTTTTAAAGCAAAGAAATGGGCATTGCAGTTTGTTGTGTATGGGGCTGCAAGGGATGTGAGCAAAGAGATGGCACCAGGATGCATTATGGGAAGAAGACAAGCCGGCAGAGGCAGTGTGATGCTTTGTCTGGTGGAGTTCTGGTGGGTGGATATAATGTTCTGGTGGGTGGTATAATGTTCTGGTAGGTGGTATAATGTTCTGGTGGGTGGTGTAATGTTCTGGAGGGTGGTATAATGTTCTGGTGGGTGGTATAATGTTCTGGTGGGTGGTGTAATGTTCTGGAGGGTGGGTATAATGTTCTGGTGGGTGGTATAATGTTCTGGTGGGTGGGTATAATGTTCTGGTGGGTGGGTATAATGTTCGGGTGAGTGGTATAATGTTCGGGTGGGTGGTATAATGTTCGGGTGGGTGGGTATAATGTTCTGGTGGGTGGGTATAATGTTCTGCTGGGTGGGTATAATGTTCTGCTGGGTGGGTATAATGTTTGGGTGCGCAGTAAATGAACACACAACTTAGTAAGATAAATAAAATGAAATAAAGGAAAAATAATTCCACCACCATTTTAGTCTCAGCAGAGGAAATAGATACTAATAGGCTGCAGGAGATCTGCTTCATTTCAACCCCCTCCTTTTCTCTTATCAGATCTCCTGCAGCCTATAAGCACCCATTTCCCTTTCTATGTCTCAGCAGATCTCCTGCAGCCTATTAGCACCCATTTCCCTATTAGAGAATAAAATGGCGGTAGTTCCAATGTTTAATGTCACACGATATTAGCGCAATGGATTAGGAAACAGAAAATGTCAGTAAAAAACCCAGTGCAGGTAATTTTGGGGCCACAGACACAATCTATCCCCCAATTCATAGATTCCTAGAGAAGAGTTTGTTGTGGAAGTGAAGTTGGGTACAAGTCAATAAAACCCCCGACACTCCCAGCTGAGAACAATGAAGGAGATTACTATTCCAATCCTCCAACCAGTTTTCTGGCTGGGAAGGTCTGGGAGTCAATATTTCCCCAGCTAACCAGGAACAATGAAGGAGTTTACTATTCAAAACCTCAACAACTCGTTTTCCCACTCGCTATTTCCCCAGCTGGCAGAGACAAGACTTCTTATAGAGTGTCAGCTTCTTGCATCGTCCAGCATCGGGAAATGGGTGATAAATACAATGACCCCTCCCCTTATATCCATAAATCCCGCCCTCTTATCATCAATGTAAAAGATGTGATAAATCATCGATGCATTTCACCTCATCAGTATCCAGTGATCAACCATAAAGTGACCCCAAAGTCCATCCAACGTCTCCTTTATACTTCAATAAATGATATCACCACCAATAAATATCTCCAAACCTCCAGAGCTTGCTCCTCCAAATCTCAGTATATGCTCCAGCAAACCATGTGTAGTGGACTACAAAACACCTCCTTCCCCAAACACCAATTGTGTGCTTTCTTGGTGCTCACACTCAGATTGTGCGCTCACCAGACCTCCATCACCCTCCTAATAAGTGGCTCCACAATAGCTTTAGAGGAACCCTGGTTGAGAAATGCTGGACTAGGCAGTAATATATTTCTCTCCCCATTGGTGGGAGTGGAGATGACCCATCTATAAGGATATACAGTACATACACACACAGCACAAGGCCGTGTTCACACTACCAGACGTTTCTCAGGACTACAGTTTCTCTGAGCTCCACAAGGTGGTGATCTCACTTCTACCCAGACAGGAAGTCTCTATGGAATACAGACAGGAAGTGATGTCAGATATAAATAGGAAATTCTGGGTCAAAGGTGAGACAGAAGGAAGTAGAGAGGAGACGTTGCTGGAAGAGGCATGAGAGGAGGTAATAAGATCTTATTTTCTATTTACACCCAGTAACCCCCCCCCCCCCCGTCATGTCCGTCCTCTTCCTCCATAATCACTGTGACCTCTTTTATCTCCAGCAGATGATGATACACACATATATAGTGTGGAAACCTAGATTAACCCCTTCAGGGTCAGAACCTTTCCCCACTTATGGGGCCGTAACATTCTCTGCATTTTGGAGATAAATTCTAGTAATATGTTCCTCTAAACAAACAGCACTGACAATAAATAGACAAGACAATGACCATCCTGACCATACATGGCCTACAAAGGGCAATTATTACACTACACAGGCAGCCAATGGGCAATCATTACAATATGCAGCCAACACAATGATGGAGTGCAGGGGTCAGGAGTATGGAGCATAGAGACCCTTACATTGCTGGTCAGGAGGAAGAAAACATTCCCTTGCCTGTCATGAAGAATATGTTCCATCATTGGAGTCAGAGGGAGGAAAATACTGAGGGCTCTGAGGGAAGTAGAGAGCTTGAGGGGCTGTGAGAGGTTAGTAAAGCTTTAAGAATTTAGGGGCCTCTGAAGGGGTAAATCAGAGAGTTCTATGACATCACACTGACCTCACAGCTCTTCATACCAATGTCTCTCCATCTGGCTCTTTTTTTTTACCCTTTTCATCCTCGTAACCAAAGTAGAGCTGTTGATCCTGTATTTTATGTAATGATGTCAGAATTCCCTATGCCAAGCCTTTAACCTACAGACTTGGAGGGGGGAGGTGTCCCTGAAGTAGGGCTTTAAAAAAATACAGACCTTACGGGTGAGGAGGATTCTGGGAAGGTCATTTAATTTGACTATTTATGAAAACTGCTGACAGGAGAGGTGAGCGGTGCTGGGAATTCTGGGACATTATCCAGTAACAGACAAGGGATGTGTCTGGATGGTGACTGTATCATTGTGTGTGTCAGGTTCCTATAAGGTGTCAGGATGTCACTGTCTATTTCTCCATGGAGGAGTGGGAGTATTTAGAAGGACACAAGGATCTCTACAAGGACGTCATGATGAAGAATCAGCCGCCCCTCACATCACCGGGTAAGAGGAGACTTTATTGTAAAGGAGAGAGCAGTACGGAGGCTCCACCTAGATCCCCCGTCATCTGATAAACACATAGAAACAATGTATTCAGTCAGTGTGTGTGTTTCCTACAGATGGATCCAGTAATGGGAACCCACCAGAGAGATGTCCCCGTCCTCTGTATTCCCGGGATTCCACACAGGAAGGTCACACCATCCCTCACCATCATCAGGTAGATGAGGGACAATGATTGGTAGTTCTGATTTATACACAGCATGTTTGTTACAATGAATGTTTTATTATTTATTCAGAGTGAAAACCTCGGGGATGATAATATTGATGTTAAAGAAGAGTATAAAGAGGAGGATGAGGAGTATGGAGTGATGGTGGAGTTTTCAGAAGGACACAAGGATATGATGGAGCCACCTAATACCAGGAACCCAGCAGAGAGATGTCCCCGTCCTCTGTATTCCCGGGATTCCACACAAGAAGGTCACACCATCCCTCACCATCATCAGGTAGGTGAAGATGGATATCGAGATCGTAAAAGTGATCTGACTGTATGAAAATATATTCCACTTTTAGGTATAAGATTATTTGTGCTCACATTTTAAAGAAACCATTCCCTGCTATTTTGTTTGTTTAGAATGAAAATCTGATAGATATAAAAGATGAGATTAAAGAGGAAGAAGAGACGTATGTGAGGGGTGATGAGCAGTTCAGGGAAGAGGTTGGGATGATGGACAAAGTTAAAGAGGAGGAATCTTCTCCAGACATCAGCACAGGTGAGTGATGGCCACTAAATACAAAAACTGTTTGGGTATATGGATTGATGTTTGGGGATTTGTAGACCCATTTCTACAAAGACATAATGATGGAGAATCAGCCGCCCCTCACATCACCGGGTAAGAGGAGACTTTATTGTAAAGGAGAGAGCAGTACGGAGGCTCCACCTAGATCCCCCATCATCTGATAAACACATAGAAACAATGTATTCAGTCAGTGTGTGTGTTTCCTACAGATGGATCCAGTAATGGGAACCCACCAGAGAGATGTCCCCGTCCTCTGTATTCCCGGGATTCCACACAGGAAGGTCACACCATCCCTCACCATCATGAGGTAGATGAGGAACAATTACTGATAGTTATGATTTATATACAGTATGTTTGTTACAATGAATGTTTTATTATATATTCAGAGTGCAATCCTCGGGGATGATAATATTGATGTTAAAGAAGAGTATAAAGAGGAGGATGAGGAGTATGGAGTGATGGAGGAGTTTTCAGAAGGACACAAGGATATGATGGAGACACCTAATACCAGGAACCCACCAGAGAGATGTCCCCGTCCTCTGTATTCCCGGGATTCCACAAAGGAAGGTCACACCATCCCTCACCATTACAAGGTTGGTGGGACAGAGCATCTAGAACAGGGACATAAAGATGATGTGTGGATTTTTTATGTGAGCTTATATTTTACAGATGATATTCACTCTCATTTTCTTGGTTTAGGGTGAAGATCGGATAGATATAAAAGTTGAGGTTAAAGCAGAAGAAGAAGAGACGTATGTGAGGGATGATCAGCAGTCTATGGAGGAGGATGGAATAACGGGGACATTTATAGAGGAGGACACTCCTACAGAGATCAGCACAGGTGGGTCATTAACACTAAATACATTCCTCTACCCATACTGCTCACTGATTGGTCCAGAGTAGGGCGGGGACTGGGTGATATCAGCCTGTAATACCCTGGTCACTTTCCTGAGCTGTGTTCCCCGTCCTGTATTCCTGTTTTTCTCTCGGATAATCTTCCTTCTCTGTGCTGCAGACACAATTTATGTCTCTAGACTGGATTTATGGAGATTCTGGGGTTCAGCTGGCAGCAAAATGTTCATTTTCACCATTGGCCTTACTAGACCTAGGCAACTAGGGCATGTGATGTGGGTCTTCTGCCCCATGCCCGGGTCTAGTAAGATCTCTGACAGAACAATTCTTCCGGGTTTACTTGTTTTGTTGGCTGTGCTGGGTGGAGGGATATGTCTTTATAGTCTCACATCCAAGTCACTGAGTGCAGTCTCAGGAGATGGGAGGCAGCGGTGTGGGACCTCTGCAACTTGTCTCAAGTAAACATTTAAGTTTCTGACTCTTATACTATATAATATCTATTGTACATTACATACTCCTGACCCCTGCACTATATACTCTGTGTTGTACATTACATACTCCTGACCCCTGCACTATATACTATATGTTGTACATTACACACTCCTGACCCCTGCACTATATATTCTATGTTGTACATTACACACTCCTGACCCCTGCACTATATACTTTGTTGTACATTACATACTCCTGACCCCTGCACTAGATACTCTATGTTGTACATTACACACTCCTGACCCCTGCACTATATACTCTATGTTGTATATTGCATACTCCTGACCCCTGCACTATATTCTCTGTGTTGCACATTGCATACTCCTGACCCCTGCACTATATACTCTGTTACACATTGCATACTCCTGACCCCTGCACTATATACTCTATGTTGTACATTACATACTCCTGACCCCTGCACTATATACTCTGTGTTGCACATTGCATATTCCTGACCCCTGCACTATATACTCTGTGTTGCACATTTTATACTCCTGACCCCTGCACTATATACTCTGTGTTGTACATTGCATACTCCTGACCCCTGCACCATATACTCTGTTGTACATTACATACTCCTGACCCCTGCACTATATACTCTATGTTGTACATTACATACTCCTGACCCCTGCACTATATACGCTATGTTGTACATTACATTATTCTGATACTATATAGTTCTATCTGTTGTATCTTTGAACAGGACATAATGGAACTACACTGCAAATTGAGTACACCTCCATCCCAATTATCTATAAACAGAAAAAGAAATTGCCCAGTGGGACTTTAATTGAGGAGGACTCAATAGTCATTATCGCTCAATGCGTCTGATTTATTAATTAAAACCATCATACAAAATATTACAGCATAAAATATATTCATATCTGAGTATATACATCAATCCATATACATGATGATGCAAATTATCAATAAAACATGACATGGCAGTATCAGTATGCACATAAATACATCTTGTACGTTGAACACGACGCGTTTCGTGGGTCACATTGCCCACTCATCAGGAGTATTTGTATAAGAGCATGTCTGAAAAAAATGTAATGAATGTTGTTAGTCAACATGCAGAATGGATGGCTAGTGGAGTATGGAGACTCAAACATGGGACCCAAGTGGGGAGACACCATACTCACATAGTAACCCCGTCACCTTGCTTGGAAACAATGTTGCCATATGGCGGCATCCAATATATCCGAAAAGGGAGCTGAAGGAGCAGGACCCAAAAATGCTATACCAGACACCGGATGAGGATGTATCTTGTGTATATGAAATGTTATGTATTTCAGAATGAGTGGTCTCTAAATGGAAAATATATATGTGAGTGTAAATGCATATGCAGCTATATCATCCTAGATGATAGCTGGCAAATGAAAGTATTCATGTATAGTCAGCATGTAGAGACGTAGATATGGGCCAAGAAATATAAAGACAATGAAAAAGATATAGAGAATTTAGACAAGGCAGGAAAAGTGGGATAAGTGCTAGGAAAGGGGATGTGCAAGGATAAGTCTCCATGGGAGCGATGTGAGGGGTGTTGGTGGAACAATGCGTGGTGTGAGCAATGCGTGGTTTTGAGTCTCCATACTCCACTAGCCATCCATTCTGCATGTTGACTAAAAACATTCATTACATTTTTTTCAGACATGCTCTTATACATATACTCCTGATGAGTGGGCGATGCGACCCACGAAACGCGTCGAGTTCAGCGTACAAGATATATTTATGTGCATACTGATACTGCCATGTCATGTTTTATTAATAATTTGCATCATCACGTTTATGGATTGATGTATATACTCAGATATGAATATATTTTATGCTGCAATATTTTGTATGATGGTTTTAATTAATAAATCAGACGCATTGAGCAATAATGACTATTGAGTCCTCCTCAATTAAAGTCCCACTGGGCAATTTCTTGTTCTGTATCTGTTGTATCTTATACAATGTGTTGTACATTACATACTCCTGATCCCTGCACTATATACTCTATGTTGTACATTACATACTCCTGACCCCTGCAGTATATACTCTGTTGTACATTACATACACCTGACCCCTGCACTATATACTCTATGCTTTACATTACATACTCCTGACCCCTGCACTGTTGGAGATACAACAACTTTAAAGCTTAGCCTATTACCTGCTGCAGTTCACAAATAGGACACTAGATGTCGCTAATACTCAGTGATATGCTATGCATTTTCTATGATGTGTTGTAATTTCCTGTACACTGTACTGTGCTCGTTGGTTATCTCTTCCTGTCTGTGTTTTCTCACCATGAGAAGGTGACATCTTTGCTCTCTGTGGTTATGTTCCAATAAAGAAGCCAGTTCCTTTTACTCTACAATGTCTGATCTGAAAGAACTCCGCTGCACCCAGTGATCGCACTCTGCAACATGCACTATATACTGTATATTGTACATTACATACTCCTGACCCTTGCACTATATACTCTATGTTGTACATTACATACTCCTGACTCCTGCACTATTTACTCTATGTTGTACATTACATACTCCTGACCCTTGCACTATATACTCTATGTTGTACATTACATACTCCTGACTCCTGCACTATATACTCTATGTTGTATATTACATACTTCTGACTTCTACTCTCTCCCCTCTACCCACTGCTATATATACACATAATATGGATTCTCTTTTGCTACACCCATTTCCTACCAGCTGGACATTTTATATCTGATGATTTGATTGGAGCTCAGACTTTTACATGGGTATAATAATGTGATAACATCCTCCAACTTTGGAACCTTAAACAGAAAGTGATAATGAGGGAGGAGTCAGTAACCCAATGATGGAGGTCTTCAGGATCAGCTGTCATGGTCTTACCTTCTTGCTGTTCTCCTTCGTTTGACATGTGCTGGCGGCCATCTTGGTTTCTGGGTTTCTTGTAGCCTCCCACCCTGCGGCTCCTCCTTCCCACTGGGAGGAGCTGGATGCCTAGCTTATATATATAGGAGGTCTGTGGCTTCAGTTCCCTGCTTGGTCCTCCTGTGTTCACATGCTACTAGACTGCTGCTACTTCTGGTTCCTGTGTTCACATGCTACTAGACTGCTGCTACTTCTGGTTCCTGTTCCTGGCTTCGTCTGACTACCCTGTTGGTTCCTGATCCTGGCTTCGTCTGACTACCCTGTTGGTTCCTGATCCTGGCTTCGTCTGACTACCCTGCTGGTTCCTGACCCCTTCGCAAAGACTCTGCATCGGTTTCGCCATCCGTTTGGACTTTTGCTTTATAGCTTGTTTTTCAATAAAGCTGTCTTATTTTCACTTATCTGTTGTTGTACGTCTGGTTCATGGTTCCGTGACATTAGGACCAAGCCATGAATTCTGACGGTACAGGGCCATCCTCACTACCCACGCTGGTTGCCAGACTTGATCAGCAGGATCACCTGTTGGGTCAGTTCGCCGTGGCGTTGCAAACCCTGCTTGAACGCACGGTTCATTTCGCTCCCGTTGCCGATGGGTCGGTTGTCGCTCCTGGGTCCGCTCCTACTGCCGCTCCGGTTGTTGCGCCAGAGTCTACCCCGACACCTGTTGTTGCGCCCGCGGTGTTTCGGGGTATGTCCGGTTCTGCCCCCCTTCCACAGCGCTTTGGGGGAGAGCCAACTCAGTGCCGAGGTTTCCTTAACCAGGTGGGCATTTATTTCGAGTTGCTGCCACATGCCTTTCCTACTGAGAGATCAAAGGTGGGCTTCTTAATCTCGCTGCTCTCGGACAAGGCCTTGGCCTGGGCCAGCCCTTTATGGGAGAACAACAATCCGATGGTTGCCGAGTTTTCCGGTTTTGTTGCTTCTCTTCGGAAGGTATTCGATGTGCCGGCTCGTGCTGCCTCTGCTGCGAAGCTCCTTATGTCCATCAGACAGGGTTCACGATCCGTAGCTGAATACGCCATTGAGTTTCGTACCCTGGCAGCAGAGGTGGGCTGGAATAATGAGGCTCTGGTCGCTGCTTTCTCTCATGGTCTCTCGGATGCCTTGAAGGATGAGGTTGCAGCTAAGGACCTACCAGTGGAGCTCGAGTCTCTTATTTCTTTCCTGATTTTGATTGACACCAGACTCAGGGAGAGACCTTCCTTTAAGGAGAGTCTGCGGAGGCCTCCTAACAGATTGGCGCCTACCTTTGTTGTCCCACCCGTGCCTCCCTCTCCTCCCACGCCTCCTGGGGATGACTTGTCTGGGGGTGAACCCATGCAGCTGGGGTTTGCTCGCCTGTCCGAGGGGGAGAGGGTACTCCGGAGACGCGAGGGCCGATGCATGTACTGTGGTCTCGGTGGGCATTTTCGGTTGGCATGTCCGAACCGTCCAGGGAAACGCTCGCACCTGAGATCCTGTCGGGGGCAGATCTTGGGTGGAGTCTCCTCGTCCCCGGTTTCCCGTGTTGACAAACCACTGATCACTGTTGTCCTTTCCTGGGTCGGGGGCTCGGTGACGACCCAGGCGTTGGTGGACTCTGGTGCTGGTGGTTTGTTCATTGATAGTGTGTTCGCTGCCGCCAATTCCATTCCTCTGCAGGCTCGAGGTTCTCCTCTGGCTCTTGAGGCGATAGACGGCAGACCCCTTCTGCCGCCACACGTGACTCATGAGACCCTTCCAGTGGGGTTAGCCATTGGTGCCGTCCACAGAGAGTCGGTCTGCTTCCAGGTTATTTCGTCTCCACACTACTCGGTGGTCTTGGGGTACCCCTGGCTCCAGAAGCATAATCCGATTTTCGATTGGAGATCGGCCGAGATCCTCTCGTGGTCACCGCAATGTGGGACTAGTTGCATCCATGGGCCTGTCAAGTTGCTGTGTACTTCCTCGGACTCTCTGTTGCCCCCTGAATACGAGGAGTACCGGGATGTATTCGATAAGGTGCGCACGGTTGCCCTACCTCCGCACCGCCCATACGATTGTGCCATCGAGTTACAATCTGGTGCCGTTCCTCCTCGTGGCAAAGTCTATCCACTGTCGGTAGCGGAGAATGAGGCCATGGAGGAGTACGTGAGGGAGGCGCTTTCACGTGGACACATTCGCAAATCCTCGTCCCCGGCAGGGGCTGGATTTTTCTTTGTGAAAAAGAAGGGCGGTGAGTTGAGGCCTTGCATCGATTACAGGGGTCTCAATCGCATCACGATCAAGAACGCTTACCCGATACCCTTGATTTCCGAGCTGTTCGATCGCCTTAAAGGGGCCACGGTCTTTACCAAACTCGACCTGAGGGCGGCATATAACCTCGTAAGGATCAAGGCGGGCGATGAGTGGAAGACCGCGTTTAACACCAGGACCGGTCATTATGAATCCTTGGTTATGCCCTTTGGGCTGTGCAATGCGCCCGCAGTCTTTCAGGAATTCATCAACGATGTTTTCCGTGACCTGTTGCAGCAGTGTGTGGTGGTCTACCTGGATGACATCTTGGTATATTCTGAGTCCATGGAGACCCACATTCTGGATGTCAAACGAGTGTTGCAACGGTTACGAGAGAACAAGCTGTTCGGTAAGCTTGAGAAATGTGAATTTCACCGATCCCAGGTAACCTTCTTAGGTTACATCATTTCCGCTGAGGGGTTCTCCATGGATCCTGAGAAGGTTTCGGCTGTCTTACAGTGGCCCCAGCCCAGTGGTCTTCGCTCCCTGCAGCGCTTTTTGGGCTTCGCCAATTATTATCGGAAGTTCATCAGGGACTTTTCCATGCTAGCCAAGCCTCTCACGGATCTGACCAGGAAGGGCAGTAATTCCCAGGTCTGGCCGCCCGAGGCCATCCGAGCTTTTGAGGCTCTAAAGTCCGCCTTTGTGTCGGCTCCGATTCTGTCGCATCCCAACCCTGGGTTGCCCTTTGTCCTCGAGGTGGACGCGTCTGAGACGGGAGTAGGCGCCCTTCTGTCTCAGCGTAGAACACCAGAGGGTCCTCTGCTTCCTTGTGGGTTTTACTCCCGGAAACTGTCTTCCGCGGAGTGCAACTACCAGATTGGTGACAGGGAGTTATTGGCCATCGTGCAGGCTCTTAAAGAATGGAGGCACTTGCTCGAGGGTTCGGTGGTTCCGGTCCTCATCCTGACGGACCACAAGAATCTGACCTACCTCTCTGAGGCCAAGAGATTGACACCACGTCAGGCCAGATGGGCTCTGTTCTTGTCACGTTTTAATTACGTGGTCTCCTACCTACCCGGTTCCAAGAACATCAGGGCTGATGCCTTATCACGGCAGTACTCCGACCTGTCCAGGGAGGAGTCGATTCCGACTTCGGTCATACCTCCGAATCAGATCCTGGCTGCCATTCGCACCAGCCTGACCTCTCCCCTGGGTGAGCAGATTTTGGCGGCTCAATCTGGTGCTCCCTCTGGGAGACCCAACGGCAGATGTTTTGTGCCTGAGGAGTTGCGCACTCGGTTGTTGCGAACCTACCATAACTCCAAGACTGCGGGGCATCCTGGAAAGAATCAGCTGTCCTGGGCTGTTTCACGTCTGTTCTGGTGGCCTTCCCTACGTTCCGACATCGCCGCATATGTAGCGGCATGCTCCGTTTGTGCCCAGAGTAAGTCCCCTCGGCACCTTCCGTTGGGCCTTCTGCAACCCTTAGCCACCGGGGAGCGCCCATGGTCACACCTGGGGATGGATTTCATTGTGGACCTCCCTGCATCCCGAGGCCATACGGTCATTCTCATGATTGTGGATCGGTTTTCCAAAATGTGTCACTGTGTTCCTCTCAAGAAGTTACCCTCTGCACAGGAGTTGGCCACGATTTTTGCCAGGGAGGTCTTCCGGTTGCACGGTTTGCCCAAGGAGATTGTGTCGGATCGGGGGAGTCAGTTTGTGTCCAGGTTCTGGCGCGCCTTTTGCTCCCAGTTGGGGATTCATCTCTCCTTCTCCTCGGCCTACCACCCTCAGTCCAATGGGGCCGCAGAACGATCCAATCAGGCCTTGGAGCAATTCCTTCGTTGCTATGTCTCCGATCACCAAGACAATTGGGTTGACCTCCTGCCTTGGGCTGAGTTTGCCAGGAACACGGCGGTGAACTCTTCCTCTGGGACGTCTCCCTTCATGGCCAACTATGGGTTCCAACCTGCCGTGTTACCGGAGGTATTCTCTCCCCAGGATATTCCGGCTGTAGAGGATCACCTTTCCGTCCTACGTGCTTCTTGGGTACAGATCCAGAAGTCCCTTGAGGTCTCTGCGCAGCGCCAGAGACTCCAGGCTGATCGCAGACGAGCGCCTGCTCCTTCCTACCAGGCCGGAGACGGTGTATGGTTGTCCACCCGCAACCTCAACCTTCGAGTGCCCACTCCCAAGCTGGCGCCTCGCTTTGTTGGTCCCTTCCGAGTGCTTCGCAGGGTAAACCCGGTAGCCTATGCCCTTGCGCTTCCTCCTGGCATGCGGATCTCCAACGTGTTTCATGTCTCCCTGTTGAAGCCTCTGGTGTGTAATCGTTTCACTTCCTCGGTTCCTCGGCCTCGTCCGGTCCGAGTGGGCAATCGTGAGGAGTATGAGGTGAGCAATATCCTGGACTCACGCCTGGTCCGCGGTCGGGTGCAGTTTTTGGTTCATTGGCGTGGTTATGGTCCAGAGGAGCGTTCCTGGGTTCCCTCCGCAGATGTCCATGCTCCTGCCTTGCTCCGAGCCTTCCACGCACGCTTCCCTCAGAAACCGTTCTTAACTCCGCGGAGGAGGGGCCCTTGAGGGGGAGGTACTGTCATGGTCTTACCTTCTTGCTGTTCTCCTTCGTTTGACATGTGCTGGCGGCCATCTTGGTTTCTGGGTTTCTTGTAGCCTCCCACCCTGCGGCGGCTCCTTCCCACTGGGAGGAGCTGGATGCCTAGCTCATATATATAGGAGGTCTGTGGCTTCAGTTCCCTGCTTGGTCCTCCTGTGTTCACATGCTACTAGACTGCTGCTACTTCTGGTTCCTGTGTTCACATGCTACTAGACTGCTGCTACTTCTGGTTCCTGTTCCTGGCTTCGTCTGACTACCCTGTTGGTTCCTGATCCTGGCTTCGTCTGACTACCCTGTTGGTTCCTGATCCTGGCTTCGTCTGACTACCCTGCTGGTTCCTGACCCCTGGCTTCGCAAAGACTCTGCATCGGTTTCGCCATCCGTTTGGACTTTTGCTTTATAGCTTGTTTTTCAATAAAGCTGTCTTATTTTCACTTATCTGTTGTTGTACGTCTGGTTCATGGTTCCGTGACATCAGCCCAGTCTTCATCTTGGTTGTTCTCCCCCCATCCTCACTCTCTGACCTCTGGTGGGGCTCAGCCCTGCTGTTATTCATGATTAAATCATGGACTAAATAAGGAAGTGCAGGACTTCTTGTGTTAGGAAGATGACAATGAGTGATAGAGGGGGAGGGGACACTCGTCCTATAATCCCCTCATCACTGTCACTCCTATAAAAGACAGTTCTCGTTGTTTCCTCACTCTCTGACTAAGGTCCATGAATAAAGAAATGAACTGGTAGGAGATCAGAGGACCCATTTACTAGTTACCTTGAGGGGGGATCGTAAGATCCTCAGAGACAAAGCTGCCTGATGTGGGCGGAGTCTTGGTTTAGGGGAACCAATCTGCTGATGTCTAGTAATAATCTTTGTATTTCTATTTTAGTAGATGGACGGGAGATGAGGAAAACCTCAGAGGATTGTCTCACTTTGTCTCCAGACTGTAAAGTAGAAGATGAGGACATCACACAGTATAGTCCAGGAGAAAACCCGGCTACCTCAAATGTCCATCCGACACCACGCAGTGTAGATGGACCATCGTATTCCTCTTATCCTGAGGAACCTCAGACTGTGAGGGACAGTGCCGGACCATCGTATTCCTCTTATCCTGAGGAACCTCAGACTGTGAGGGACAGTGCCGGACCATCGTATTCCTCTTACCCTGAGGAACCTCAGACTGTGAGGGACGGTGCCAGACCATCGTATTCCTCTTATCATGAGGAACTTCAGACTGTGAGGGACGGTGCCGTCCTTCCAACAGATAAGAGGTTTTCCTGTACTGAGTGCGGGAAGTGTTTCAGTTTTAAATGCCGTCTTAATGCACATAAAAGATCTCACACAGGAGAGAAGCCGTATTCCTGTCTTGAGTGCGGAAAATGTTTTTCAAAAAAGTCCGATCTTAACAGACATCAGAGATCTCACATGGGGGAGAAGCCATATTCCTGTCCTGAGTGTGGGAAATGTTTTTCTCAGAAGTCCCATCTTTACAGACATCAGAAATGTCACATGGTCAAGAAGCCACTTTCCTGTCCTAAATGAGGGAATGTTCCTCACTGAAGTCCTGTCTTTCTGTACATCAGGGATCCCACACAACCCTGGAGGTGTATTAGTGCCTTGAGTGCGGGGAAATGTCTTTTATATGAATGTTGGTGGACATGTGGGGAAGAAGCACACCCTGATATACACCGCAGATATACTCCATGGCTGATCTTCATCATGTAAGAAACACTTCATAAGGAGATCAGAGATCACCAAAGACATGGATGAAGTGTTGTACCGTGTTAGCCATTGATAGCAGGAGAAAAATAAAAATGGAGTCCTTACCTTTCATTGGCTGAGTACATTTTGTGGTGTAAGCTTTCACACTTAGAGGTCTGTTTAGTTGAATGAATGTGACCGACACATAACCCGACGTGACATTGTACAAGAGACCAAACTTTCTGTGGGAACGGGGAACACATTCATCCTAGGCTGTCCTAGGAGGGTTCAGGCGTCATGACAAATCTTTCCATGACCATGATTCCAGGCATTAGTTACCCACTTATCCTCCGGAAGATTTACCCCCCTTCATGACCAGGCCATTTTTGCAATACAGCACTGCGTTACTTTAACTGACAATTGCCGGTCGTGCGACGCTGTACCCAAATAAAATTGGTGTGGGTGATCACCCCTTGATCACCCACACTGTTAACCCCTTCCCTGCCAGTGTCATTTTGCAGTAACAGTGCATATGTATAGCACTGATTACTGTAGTAATGTCACTGGTACCCCCAAAGATGTCAGTCAGGGGTCCGATCTGTCCACCGCAATGTCGCAGTCCCGCAAAAAATCGCAGATTGCTGCCATTACTAGTAGAAAAAAAAAAACAATAAAGACATAAATCTTTCCCGTATTTAGTAAACGCAATAACATTTGCGGAAACCAATCAAAATACGCTTATTGCAGTTTTCTTTCCAAAAATATGTAGTAGAAAACAAATTGCCTAAAATGTTAAAAAATTTGGATTTTTACTTTTTTTTGAGAATTTCATATAAAAGAATGTGAAAAATATTGTTATTTTTTCAAAATTGCACAGGTGACCAAATACCGCCAAAAGAAAGCTCTGTTTGTGGGAAAAAAGGATGTAAATTTAATTTGGGTGCAGCATTGCACGACCGTGCAAATGTTTGTTAAAGTCACGCAGTGCCGAATTGCAAAATAGGGCCTGGTCATTGAGCAGCCAAATCCTCCGGTCTGAAAGTGATTAAATTAGTTAAAATAACACCCAGGCAAATTTGTGATCGTTAAATTCAATAGTGAATGACTGACTGATACGTCATGGGTTCTAGTCCGACCATCATCACATAAGTTCTGTTGGGGGGTTTATGTCTACAGATTGTTAAATGGTGGTAGAATTAGTGATAAGTACATGCAGCTGAGATGATTGGACATGCCTGTGAAGCGGGGGGCATTCAAGCGTTCACCAAGTGACAGCATTCACAGCTGATTCAAAATAAAATCGCCAATTATCCCAGCTGATCTGAGCGTTTGTCTATTTGGAGATTGTCTACTGGTAAGCCAATTGTAAATCTATACATATATATATATATATATATATACCTTAGATTGTAAGCTCCTTGAGGGCAGGGACTGATGTGAATGTACAATGTATATGTAAAGCGCTGGGTAAATTGACAGCGCTATATAAGTACCTGAAATAAATAAATAAATAAATATATATATATATATATATATATATATATATATATATATATATATACACAGTATATATATATGTGTGTGTGTGTGTCTTGAGGTTCTGTTATTGCTTTATGAAATATGCTGTTGGCACATTTCCATTGTCTTCTTTGGGCTTAAAGATTACGGCTCAAGACAGATTGATAAATAGCTCAGTGGCTGAGGCAATACAATATAAGCGTCAGCTCCTGGGTACAATTCCTACTTTGCCATGGGCCCCAGGCACAGCTGTACTTGCAGCAGATGCTGCAACTTTTGCAACAGCCCCCCCCCCCCACCTCCTGAGCCCCCACCTCATGTTTCATGTTTTTTTTATGTTAGTTTTTTTTATATTTATGTTTGTCATTACTGTTTGTAATAATTTGGATATTGTTTGTAATAAATATATTTTTAATTAAATTTTAAAAAGAAACTGTGAAGAGAGAGAGAAAAAGAAGCTTAGCAATGAAATTCCCAAAACAAAATGGAGGTTAGACAGTCATGGAAAACATCAACCCCCACTCCTCTCATCTTTATCCCCACCATATCCCCCCTCCCCCTTTTTTTATCTTTCTCTAAATGTTCACCCATTAAACCCCCCTACTCTTTTACACCTTTCTCTCTCTCTCATCCTCTTCTCTCCCACCTATGTCTCTCTCTCTCCTTCCCCCCTCCCCTGAAAGGGTGCTTTTTGCACCTTTTCAGTGCTGAAGCTGATTGCTACTCTGCAAGCTTTCTGCTTCAGGGGCCCTGATGAGTAATTTTCTGACGAAACGCCGCGTTGGGTGGGACTGGAAGGTGTGACGTCATTGCGCCGAGGACGCATCGGCCATTTTGTCGGTTGGACTGTACACACACACTGACCATGCTCTACATGTTTATGTGAGTTGAACAGCTTTAAAATAAATGTTGCCCTTTATTTCATACGTACTACTCTATGAGTGTTTTTCTATTCTTGGGGCTTTATGTTAATCCTCCCTGGGGACCGAATCCTGAGCCTGGGAATTTGTGTGACCCTTTCCTGGGAGCCTGCCTGATCCTGGACCATTATCTGGCCTTACAGGGTGCTGAATATGAACTCTGGATGAGCCTATAGTGGGATATGGATGCTTTGCATTAGTAACAGGGTGGTAAGAGGCAGTGTGGTTGGAGGTGATCTGGTGGTGGTAGCACCTATTTGCCTAAACAGCTGACCCTGGTGGATGGATGGACCTATTGTCTTATTGGACTGATATATACTCACTTCGTTTCTAGCGCAGCACCTCCCTTTACCATGTAGCCTTAAAGATATGTACTCCATACTTCTGTGCTGAAGGTGGTTCTCTGAAAAGGTATGGCTGAGCCACCAACAACATCAAAGTGTTTTGACCATCTCCTTTTTTGATGCTTAGAAAGAACAATCAAATCGGGAAAGTTAACCACTATCCTCTCCACACTGACTGTGTTGCCCAAAATTAACTTGCCATTAGTGGTCATTGTTAGATGGCCCTGATAGGATATTCCCTATCCTTGACTTTCACAATCCTCCATGTCAAACTCCACTTCAACCTTCCTGGCTGTCACGTCTAGCTAAAATACACTGAATCTTCCACAAACTTACATTTGCACATATACACATCCCCCTAGCACATACATTACATGTGAGAATCCCATCGAATGTGCTTACAGTGTGCCTGAAGGGAGCCTGCCTCTTCTCCTCAATGGGCCTTCTCCTCCCCACAGGGTGACCACATGGCAGATACTAGAAACACAAAGAAAAAATACAATCATTTAAGAACAGCAATTTGGAAAAGGGACACAGAAAGTAGGACAACCCATTGAAGGTAGTTACAGTGGGCTGGGGGGGGGCAGCCTCCCCTTTCCCCCTGTCCTCCCCAACATCATAGATGTCTGCTGCTACATCAACCAAAACCAAGAAAAACAAACATTGCAGCCCTTCCAGTTTAAACAGGGACCCAGAGAAGACACAAACACATGGAGGCTACTTACATTAAGCTTGAGGGAAGGTGTCCTCCTCGCTCCTCTCTTCAGCTATCTCCTCCTCCTCCACTGTCTCCTCCCCCGCCTCCTCCATCTCCTCCTCCTCCTCACCCATCACTGAAGCTACATAAACCACAAAAGAGAAAACATATATAATAAAAAATGCAGCCCTCCAACTTAGAACAAAGACACAGAACACATTCACAGTCAAAGTACTTACAGTGGGCCTGAGGTGGATGAGCCTCCTGCTGCTCCTCCTCATCATCGCTGGTCTCTACAGATAAAAACAGCACAAGTTACACACAATTTTAGGACACAAATATCCAGGTACTTCTCCACATGGTAGCAATATACTCAATGCCCCTACAATTTTTAAGACAAAGCTAGGAATGCATTAGGGAATGTCCATTGGACATTTACTTAGGGCAGGCGGTACATACAGGAGCAATGACATCAATGAGATTCATTGGGCATTTTTATAAACAGGAGGTCACTGTCCATCCACTATGGTGCGCCTCTTTATGTCACTCCAAGAGCGCTGAAGGTCCTGCACTGATGTGCGGTGGTGGAATCTCTGCCACAGCTTCAAATGTAGGTGTCGCATAATGGTCAGCTTGGTGAAGTTTTTTATGGAGGAGTCATACCGACGGAGGAGGAGGATCTGTGGAAACAAAAAGTTATGTTTTACTAACGTTCCAAAAAATTGTGTTAGCAAAACTCAAAACATACATAAAAAAAAACAATAGAGATTTGGGACCAATGGTTACTGTTTCTGGTGATTAGGGATGAGCTTCAAGTTTGAGTAGAAGGTAAGTTCAACTCAAACATCGGCCGTTTGATCGTTCGTCGAATGTCGAACAAATATGCTTCTTCGCAGGAAATTCAAGCGCCCATAATGCACTGCATGCGCATGGTGCATTATGTGATTGGCCAAAGCATGCACCCTTAGTAAATGTAAATAAAATCCGCGCTAAACCACAATAAAACTATAAAAAATGCCAATGGCAGCATACATTCAGTGCTTCCACATAACACAAATATAGGTATAAAATAAAATTAATGTAGCGCCACAGTAATACTGCAAATAAATCAATAAATAACTAAAGATGGTGACTATGCACAGTGAGATAAAAGTGCTAACATATGTTTAAACCATATAATAATGTGATTCTGTTTCTGTAATCACTATCAGAAAGTGTCACAGTGGATATAAAGTGCTACTGCTGTCAAAAATCTTGTGACAGTGATAAAATAACCATATAAATATTCCAAAATTGTATCAAAGGGTGACCAATAAATAAATATATTGAAATGCATAAAGTGCCAAGTTCATAAAAAAAAAATCAAAGGTATCTTCAGTGATGTGCAAAATTGCAATAAAGGTGCTGGTGCTCCAATCTTATACGTGTAGCCCTGCCCTCTGGGGAGTGCTGTAGTTGCAGTGAGTGCCCTACTGCAGAGGTAGTCTGCTGAGTGACTCCAATCCAATCCACTGTCCAGCTGTTGCCTAGCTTTTTTTTCTAGCAGTTTTGCACTGACTGCTGTAGTTGCATTGAGTGCCATACCGCAGACAGAGGTAGTCCTCCACTGACTCCAGCCCAGTCCAATCCACTGTGACATGTGTAGCTGTTGCCTTGCTCTTTTGCTAGCAGTTTTGCACTGACTGCACTGGATTAGTTGCAGTCAGTGCCTTACTGCAGAGGTGGTCCTCCACTGACTCCAGTCCATCCAATCCACTGTGTATGTGTATTTTCTGTGTAGCTGTTGATGTTGCCTAGCTTTTTTTCGAGCAGTTTTGCACTGACTGCACTGCAGTAACATATTGCAGTGAGTGAGTCCACAACCGCTGCACTTTATTATGCATACAATCAGATGTTGTGAAATGCAAAGCAAATGTCCCAAATTGAAGATTTCCTACCAGTTTTTATGCAGTTGAGGTGTAAGGAATGAGCACTTCATGTTAAATATGTTAATAAATAAAGATTCCCATGTTTATTAAGAGATTTGTGTTGAATTTTGTGTTTTTTGGGCAAAATTTTACATGTGTGAAAATATCGGCCGATACCGATATGCGATCGGCAAAATATCAGTATCGGCAACGAAAAACAGATATCGGTCGATCACTAGCACATACACACACAGCACAAGGCCGTATTCACACTGCAAGACGTTTCTCAGGGCTGCAGTTCCTCTGAGCTCCACAAGGTGGTGATATCACTTCTACCCAGACAGGAAGTCTCTATGGAATACAGACAGGAAGTTCCGGGTGAGAGGTGAATTGGGAGGAAGTAGAGAGAAGACATTGCTGGAAGTGACAGCAGATGAGGTAATAAGAGCTTATTTTCTATTTACACCCAGCACCCCCCCCCCCCCCCCCCGTCATGTCCGTCCTCTTCCTCCATAGTCACTGTGACGTCTTTTATCTCCAGCAGATGATGATACACACATATATAGGGTGGAAACCTAGATTAACCCCTTCAGGGTCAGATCATTTCCCCACTTTCCGGGCCGAACCATTCTCTTAATTTTGGTGATAAATTCTAGTAATATGTTCCTCTAAACAAACAGCACTGACAATAAATAGACAAGACAATGACCATCCTGACTAGAGATGGACTCGGACGCATTCGAGTTTCCACGTGCCCGATCCCGCCAGGAAGCCGACATTGCACTCCGCTAATCACAGGCAGTGAGACATTTCCCAATCCGCAGCTGCACAGATCAGTAAATGTCTCACTGCCTGTGATTATTGGACTGCAGTGTCGGCTTCCTGGCGGGATTGGGCACGTGCAAACTCAACCACGCCGTGCTCATCTCTAATCCTGACCATACATGGCCTACAAAGGGCAATTATTACACAACACAGGCAGCCAATCGGCAATCATTACACTACACAGGCAGCCAATGGGCAATCATTACAATATGCAGCCAACACACCGAACGAGTGCAGGGGTCAGGAGTATGAAGCCCCTTACATTGCTGGTCAGGAGGAAGAAAACATTCCCCAGCCTGCCATAAGGAATACGTTCCATCATTGGTGGCAGAGGGAGGAAAATACTGAGGGAAGTATAGGAGCTGAGGGGATGTGAGGGTTTAGTGAAGCTGGAAGACTTTAGGGGCCTCTGAAAGGGTAATGTATATGAAGGACTCTGAGAGCCTTGAGGGGGTAGTCAGGCTTCAGGGATCTGAGGGAATAGGGGGCTGGAGGGCTCAGGGGACTCTGAGGGACAGAGGGGGGTCTATGATTGTCCTCCCACCCCAACTGCACTTATTTTTCAGATCTTACAGAACTGGCAATCTCAACCATCTTATTGTCCCACTGGTCATGTGATTTGTTCTGGAATATTATGTAAGATGAAGAAGGGAATTCATTCATTCGTTGGTGAGCACTTGTTCTTAGAGGAGTTCTGTTTCAGCTGTAAACCAGCTCAGAAACCAAACAAACCCAACAGAGAAAAGGGAAATTCTGATCTGGCAGGCTAAGAGGGTCCAAGGTCCTCCAAGATGTAACAAACCCGAAACAGTCCAGATTAAATGTATTCTCATGGGGAGAGTAGTCCTTAAATGTACAGCAACCCTCCTATTACAACCCTGAAATCCACATCCTATTATTGTGTGACCAATACCATCCAAATAATTCTTACTTTCATTTCCCAAAATTATCCATCTACAAGGAGACCTGTATAGATCAAATGATGGCACCAATGAGGATGGAGGAGGACCGGAGTCACATGACTGAGAAGATACTAAACCTCACCCTGGAGATCATCTACCTGCTGGTCGGAGAGGTGAGGAGGATTCTGGGGGGTCACATGACATCACTCTTATCTCTATTAATAAAACACAGACCTGACCGGAGAGGGGAGGAGGATTCTGGGAGGTCACATGACATGATTCTTATCTCTATTAATAAAACACAGACCTGACCGGAGAGGTGAGGAGGATTCTGGGATTCTAACATGATATTCCTATTGGTTCCTCAATACAGAGATTTTCTCCTCTGAAGTCAGGTGATCATATGACCATCACAGTGCCTCCATGTGACTCCCTAAAACCTGAGAGACACAACATGCAGAAGATTCTAGAAGTCACCAAGAAGATGATGGAGCTGCTGACAGGAGAGGTGAGCGGTGCTGGGAATTCTGGGACATTATCCAGTAACAGACAAGGGATGTGTCTGGATGGTGACTGTATCATTGTGTGTGTCAGGTTCCTATAAGGTGTCAGGATGTCACTGTCTATTTCTCCATGGAGGAGTGGGAGTATTTAGAAGGACACAAGGATCTCTACAAGGACGTCATGATGGAGAATCAGCCGCCCCTCACATCACCGGGTAAGAGGAGACTTTATTGTAAAGGAGAGAGCAGTACGGAGGGTCCACCTAGATCCCCCCATCATCTGATAAACACATAGAAACTATGTATTCAGTCAGTGTGTGTGTTTCCTACAGATGGATCCAGTAATGGGAACCCACCAGAGAGATGTCCCCGTCCTCTGTATTCCCGGGATTCCACACAGGAAGGTCACACCATCCCTCACCATCATCAGGTAGATGAGGAACAATCACTGATAGTATCATTAGGATCTGTACATTATCTGCATTGTCACCATTGATGTCATTTTTATTATATATTCAGAGTGGAAACCTGAGAGATTCTAAAGCTGAGGATAAAACAGAAGAAGAAGAGAGGTATGTGAGGGATGATCAGCAGTCTATGGAGGAGGATGGAATAACGGGGACATTTATAGAGGAGGACACTCCTACAGAGATCAGCACAGGTGGGTCATTAACACTAAATACATTCCTCCACCCATACTGCTCACTGATTGGTCCAGAGTAGGGCGGGGACTGGGTGATATCAGCCTGTAATACCCTGGTTACTTCCCTGAGCTGTGTTCCCCGTCCTGTATTCCTGTATTTCTCTCGGATAATCTTCCTTCTCTGTGCTGCAGACACAATTTATGTCTCTAGACTGGATTTATGGGGATTCTGGGGTTCAGCTGGAAGCAAAATGTTCATTTTCACCAGAGGAGTTACTAGATCTAGGCACCTGGGGTCAGGGTCAGGACAAGGGGTGGGCAGGAGGGATGGCTGCCCTGGGCACTGTGGTATCATGCGAGGTGGGGGGGGGGCACCACAAGGAAATTGCTGTGGGAAGGGATCTGTGTTGCGAGGAGGAATTTAAGGAGCAGCAGGGGGCTAAGAATTGTTATAGGAAAGGACATTTGGGTGTGTGCTAGAAGTGGTGATTCATGGGTGATTTGTGTTTGGAGGGGGTGGGAGAAGGGGATTTGTGCGAGGAGGGTCAATTTTGGGGGGCTTGTACTAGAATAGGTGATATGGTAAAGGGGGGAATTTGTACTAGGGGGAGAATTTTTTTGGGGGTCGGGCGGGATTTGTGCTAGTAGGGATTTGCGGGCTAATCATGCAGATTAGTGCCCAATGCCTGGCATATGTGCTTTAGATTTCCTTCCCCATGCCCAGGTCAAGTAAGCTCTCTGATAGAACAATTCTCATGGGGTTACTTACTCTGCTGTTCACTGGCTGTGCCTGACTTATGAGTCCTGACCCTTACACTGTATAATTTATATTGTATATTACATACTCCTGACCCCTGCACTATATACTCTATGTTGTACATTACATACTCCTGACCCCTGCATTATATACTGTATGTTGTACATTACGTACTCCTGACCCCTGCACTATGTACTCTATGTTGTACATTACATACTCCTGACCCCTGCCCTATATACTCTATGTTGTACATTACATACTCCTGACCCCTACACTATATACTCTATGTTGTACATTTCATACTCCGGACCCCTGCACTATATACTCTATGTTGTACATTACATAGTCCTGACTTCTGCTCTCCCCCCTCTACCCACTGCTATATTTACACATAATATGAATTCTCTTTTGTTACACCCATTTCCTACCAGCTGGACATTATTTATCGGTAGATAGTGAGTAGGTGTCCCGCACATCAAGGCGTGGCCTGGCGTAGGTCCAGACTGAGACTGCCATTTACAATCATACAGCAGGTCTTGACTTGATGTGTGGCTCCTGGGTCACCTAGTCACCCTCTACCATTTACTAGTTACCTTGAGGGTGGAATTGTAAGAGCCTCAGAGACAAAGCTGCCTGATGTGGGCGGAGTCCTGGTTCAGGGGAACCAATCTGCTGATGTCTAGTAATAATCTTTGTATTTCTATTTTAAAAGATGGACGGGAGATGAGGAAAACCTCAGAGGATTGTCTCACTTTGTCTCCAGACTGTAAAGTAGAAGATGAGGACATCACACAGTATAGTCCAGGAGAAAACCCGGCTACCTCAAATGTCCATCCGGCACCACACAGTGTAGATGGACCATCGTTTTCCTCTTATCCTGAGGAACCTCAGACTGTGAGGGACGGTGCCAGACCATCGTATTCCTCTTATCATGAGGAACCTCAGACAGTGAGGGACGGTGCCGGACCATCGTATTCCTCTTATCCTGAGGAACCTCAGACAGTGAGGGACGGTGCCATCCTTCCAACAGATAAGAGGTTTTCCCGTACTGAGTGCGGGAAGTGTTTCCATTTTAAATGCCATTTTAATGTGCATAAAAGTTCTCACATGGTAGAGAAGCCGTTTTCCTGTCCTGAGTGTGGGAAATGTTTTTCACAGAAGTCCAATCTTTACACACATCAGAGATCTCACACAGGGGAGAAGCCGTATTCCTGTCCTGAGTGTGGGAAATGTTTTTCAGAAAAGTCCTCTCTTTACAAACATCAGAGGTCTCACACAGGGGAGAAGCCGTATTCCTGTCCTGAGTGCGGAAAATCTTTTTCACGGAAGTTCAATCTTTACATACATCAGAGATCTCACACAGGAGAGAAGCCACATTCCTGTCCTGAGTGTGGGAAACGTTTTTCACTGAAGTCCGATCTTTACAAACATCAGAGATCTCACACGGGGGAGAAGCCGTATTCCTGTCCTGAGTGTGAGAAATGTTTTTCACGGAAGTCCAATCTTTACACACATCAGAGAACTCACACGGGGGAGAAGCCATATTCTTGTCCTGAGTGTGGGAAATGTTTTTCACAGAAGTCCAATCTAAACACACATCAGAGATCTCACACAGGAAAGACGTGACTTTCCTGTCCTAAATAAGGGAATTGTTCCTCACTGAAGTCCTGTCTTCCTGTACATCAGGGATCCCACACAACCCTTGAGGTGTATTAGGGCCTTGAGTGTGGGAAATGTCTTCTATATGAATGTTGGTGGACATGTGGGGAAGAAGCACACCCTGATATACACTTCAGATATACTCCATGGCTGATCTTCATCATGTAAGAAACAGTTGATAAGGAGATGAGAGATGACCAGAGACATGGATGAAGTGTTGTACTGTGTTGGCTTTTCATTGGCTGAGTAAATTTTGGGGTGTAGAGTGGTAAGTAGAGCTGTGAAATGAAGGAATCACCTTCAGAATGTCTTGCTTGTCTGTGTGACGGTTACTATAATGATATAGCGGGTTACAGAGCTAGAAGCTGTGAGATCCCATATATCTTTATCAGTAAACTTTACACAGACAAGACAGAAATTCTGAAGTTGATGTCCTTCATTTCAAGGCTCTACTTACCAGTGGTGACCCCGAAGCGTGTCTCTCTGTCTTCATTCCATCCTTCTCCCATCCCCCAACAGGAGGGAAGGAGAACTCGGAGATAAACTAGGTGAGAACTTCTTTCCTTTGCTCCTGTGTGGGTTTGGGTGGCTTGGTGGAGTGCGGCACGAGAGGTAACACCGCTTGTCTTTATATTTCTACATATCTTGTCTGGGTGGAGGTTATTGGTTGGAAAATATTTATACTGTTTGATTTTCTGTAAATAATTTTTGTTTTCCCTTTGAAGGGAGATATTATGTGTGGTTTGATGAAGTGATTGGCTCAATAGTTATCACTTCACTTACATGTTTAGTTTTTATAAAATAGATGAACAAATATGACAAGTATTCATTCATCCATGACAAATGTTGGTCTTATTTTATTTCATTCAGTGATTTCCTATGATCATTGGGTCCATCTAGTGGCCATAATGCGGTATTGAACTATTTTTCCTGATTGAGGTATTTTGGAACTAATACCTCATTATGGCCACTAGTTGGAGCTGACGATTATAAGAAATCACTGTGTTTATTAGAATATGGGCAGCATTTGTCACGGCTGGACACATGCTTGTCACACTGACCCAACATATTCTTTGCATAGACCCCTTAGTTTCCTATGTCGGAGGGGGAGGGGTCATACAAATCCCTGAGATCACACCCATGTATTTATGAGTACAGTACACATTGAAGGACATAAATACCAGAGCTGTGTTGGCATTATTTTTGCACCCATGGTAAAATGCAGATTTGGGGACTGAAGATTAGATAAAACCCCCAAACATATATTTTCTGACAGCAGAGGCCCTGGAGAATAAAATGGTGGTAATTGTTAAGGAGTTCCTCGTACACAAATGTCACCTTCATATCCGGGTTTATTTTCTCCTTTCCCCCATTTTCTATGGTGTGATCTTTTCTACAATACTTTGTTATAATAATGTAACACGTTGTGTATTGTATTGTACACAAATTATTACCGACTCCGCCTCCACATTCCAGACAAGTCATTTTCCTCACCAATTTGATTTCTTCCTTTGCTATTTTATTCATTTATTTTTTTGCACTCTTGTTAAAATGAAAATTAGAATAAAAAATATATTGAAAGAAAAAAATATTGTGTGTCGGTGCAATGATGACAGGCTTCAGTATCCAGAAACGGCTGGTAGGTGACACTTCCATATACAGTACAAGGAAGTGACAAGGAACCCCTAGGAACCTTTGGAGGAACCCTGGCTGAGAGAGGCTGGACTAGGCACTCGTATATTATTATTATTATACAGGATTTATATAGCGCCAACAGTTTGCACAGGCTCTACAATGTTAGGGCAAACAGTACAATTACAATACAATTCAATACAGGAGGAATCGGAGAGTCCTGCTCTTTAGAGCTTACAATCTAGGAGGGAGGGTCAAGTGATACAAAAGGTAATAACTGTGGGGGATGGGCTGATGGAGAAAATAAAATTACAGTTGTTAGGTGAGGGCAGAATAGGCTTCTCTGAAGAGATGAGTTTTCAGGGAACACCTAAAGATGGATAGAGTAAGAGATAGTCAGGCAGATTGGGGTAGGGAGTTCCACAGGATAGGAGAGGCTTCGGAGAAGTCCTGGAGGTGGGAGGAGGTGACAAGGGAACTAGAAAGTAGAAGATATTGGGAGGATCAAAGAGGATGATTTGGTTGGAATATTGAGACCAGGTTAGTGGTGTAGCTGGGCGCCGAGTTGTGGGTGGCTTTGGAAGTTACCGTTGGTATTGTGAAATAAATTTGTTGGGTGAGTGGCAGCCAATGGAGGGATTGGCAGAGAGGGGTAGAAGATGCTGAGCGGTTTGTAAGGTGGAGGAGTCTGGCTGCAGCATTCATGAGGGACTGAAGGAGGGATAGCCTATGTAAAGGTAAGCCAATGAGGAGGGAGTTGCAGTAGTCCGGTTGAGAGATAACCAGGGAGTAGGGATTGGCAAATGGTTTGGGACGGGCATAAGTTTGGCTTGAACATCGTCTGTTTGGGTGTTCGCCAAACACCCGAAATTTCTGTGTGCGTGTTTTTCTTTTCTTTTTTCATGTTTGCAATTTTTTTTTTTTTTTACAAAATATTTCTAAAGGAGCAGTAATTTTAATTAATGCTCAAAATGGAAAAAAAAATTCCTTTAAATATAGTGCCTGTGCAAAGATATCGGGCTTGAAAACGAACCAAGTCACAAGCTATAAATATATCTCTTGAGGAGGCAATGGTCTCTACTCAATCCTACAATTTCATTTGGCAATCAGAGGCATTACTTTACCTCGGCATACACTTGTCAGCGTCCTTACACACGCTATATTCCAGAAATTACCCGCCCCTTTTTACTCGTCTACTGGCTGACATGGATAGTTGGTTGCTTCATCCTCCCTCGTGGTTTGGCAGACTACACCCGGTAAAGATGAATATCCTCCCAAAGGTGTTGTATTTGTTTTGTACACTAACAATAGCACTGTGTAGATCTGAAGTGAAGACGATTCAAGGTAAAATGCTATCTTTTATTTGGGGGAAAAAGAGGCCTAGGGTGAATAGACGTACGCTGTATGCACCTAGAAGGCGGGGCGGCCTGGGAATACCAGATCTGTTGAAATATTACTACGCTGCATAATTGGCCCAATTGGCAAAATTTCACTCTACCCAATCCCGTACTATTTGGATGCAGTTGGAGGCACGCTCAGTCCCTGAAAAACTGGTCTCTCATATTCTATGGCTTCCACCAAGGGAATGTCCCCCGATTCTATGCCCGGCCTTATCTCATTCACTGGACGTCTGGGAAAGACTGTCAAAATTTCACTTCAAATCACCTCACACCCCCTTGGCTCCCATACTCAATAACAGCATTTTCATGGTGGACCAACAAAGGTCTCATACGCATAGCAGATTTTTGCGATCACAGGGGTATCTTAACCACTTCCCGCCTGCCCTATTACAAATTGACGGCGGGAATGTGGTTGTGTTATCCTGACCGGTCGTCATATGACGGCGGCAGGATAACACAGCTCTGGGCGCCCCCCGGGGGTGCGCAGAGCGGCGATCGGTGATGCGAGGTGTCAGTCTGACACCCTGCACCTCCGATCTCGGTAAAGAGACTACCGACGTAGCTCTTTACCATGTGATCAGCCGTGTCCAATCACGGCTGGTCACATCGTAAACAGGAACAGCCGTTGATCGGCTTTCCTTAGTTCGTGCCTGACAGGCATGAGTAAAGGAGCGCTGATCGGAGGCTCCCCTGACTGGGGGGGGGTCGGCACTGGTAATCAGATCATTGATTACCAGTGCAGACCCTCGGGGGGGGGATGCCACTAGATCCACCAGGGATGCCCACTATGACCCAGGGATGCCCACTATGGCCACCAGGGATGGCAATCAGGGCTCAGGGAGCCCCCCATTGCCCTCCCCATCAGTGATGCCCACCAGTGTCCTCCCTATCAGTGCTGCCCACCATTGCCATCCTTTAGTGTCGCCCACCAGTGCCCGTTATTGCCCACCAGTGCCGCCTATCAGTGCCCATTAGTGCCCATCAGTGCCGCCCGTCAGTGCCGCCCATCAGTGCCCATTAGTGCCCGTCAGTGCCACCTATCATTGCCCGTCAGTGCCACCTATCAGTGTCCATCAATGCCGCCTATTAGTGCCCAGCAGTGCCGCCTATCAGTGCCCACCAATGCTGCATATCTGTGCTACCTATCAGTGCCACATATCAGTGCCTATCAGTGCCACCCCATCAGTGCCACCCCATCAGTGCCTCCTCATCAGTGCCTGTCAGTGCAGTCTCATCAGTGCTCATCAGTGCAGGAAAAAACTTATTTATTTACAAAATTGTATAACATAAACAAAAAAACTTTTTTTTTTTCAAACTTTTCGGTCTTTTTTTATTTGTTTAGCAAAAAGTAAAAATCGCACAGGTGATCAAATACCACCAAAATAAAGCTCTGTTTGTGGGGGGAAAATGACATATAAATTTGGTGTAAGTACAGTGTTGCATGACCGCGCAATTGTCATTCAAAATGCAACAGCGCTAAAAGGGGAAAATTGGCCTGGGCAGGAAGGGAGGGAAGTGCCCGGTATTAAAGTGGTTAACAAGATAGAAGTTAATTAACTACCTCAATACTGGGCACTTAAACCCCCTTCTTTCCCAGACCAATTTTCAGCTTTTAGCGCTGTTGCATTTTGAATGACAATTGCGCGGTCATGCAACACTGTACCTAAACCAAAATTGTGTCATTTTTTCCCCACAAATAGAGATTTCTTTTGGTGGTATTTGATCACTGCCAGGTTTTTTCTTTTTTGGTGCACAAAAAAAAAAAGACCGAAAAGTTTGAAAAAAAAAATATTTTTTTTGTTTTATGTTATAAAATGTTATAAATAGATACATTTTTTCCTGCACTGATGAGGCCGCACTGACAGGCACTGATGAGGAGGCAATGATGGGGTGGCACTGATATGCAGCACTGATAGGTAGCACTGATATGCAGCACTGATGGGCACTGATATGTGGCACTGATAGGTAGCACTGATATGCACCATTGGTGGGCACTGATAGGCAGCACTGATGGGCACTGATCGGGGGCACTGATGGGCACTGATCGGCGGCACTGATGGGCACTGATGGGTGGCACTGATAGGCAGCACTGGTGGGCAATAACGGCCACTGGTGGGCGGCACTGATAGATGGCAATAATGGGCACTGGTGGGCAGCAATGATAGATGGCATTGATGGGCAGCACTGATAGGGAGGGCACCACTGGCAGAGCCCTGATTGCCATCCCTGGTGGGCATCCCTGGTGGCCATGGTGGGCATCCCTGGTGGACATGGGTGGGCATCCCTGGTGGCTCTAGTGGCACCTCCCCCCCCCCAGGGCTGCACTGTTAATCAATGTTCTGATTACCAGCACAGACCCCCCCCCCCCCGTGATCAGTGAGTAATTAGTAAAACTCACTGATCCCCTCGCCGCAGCACAGATCGTCTTCTTCTCCTCACTGACAGGATCTGTGTGAGGAGGAGAAGAGATTAAAGCCATTACATTACATGACGGCTGTGATTGGACACAGCCGTCATGTGATCAGGAGGGCCAATCACAGGGCCCTCCTGCCAAAACTTTTTGCTCTGTGTCCGAGGGACACAGGCAGATCGAGATTGCGCCGCTGTGCGTTCCCGCAGCGGCGCGATCTCGCTCCTTCTGCAGGAAGTTCGGGAACGTCCGATCAGAAGGACGAGACTCCCACCTGGCCGTATCTGTACAGTGGCCGGGTGGGAGATGGTTAAGAAATATGCCATGCCTTTGTCTGAATCCTTCCGCTTTACTCAAATCACAAATTTCTTGCGCACCCTGTCACAGCACTCTGATATAGTCACGATGTTCCCCATGGAATTTTTATGTAAGAAGTTCGATAAGTCAAAAAGCCATATATCTGGGCTATATAATATATTGACAGACTTTTCTACTAAGTTGACCTATATATTGCAGTGGGAAGCAGATATACAGGACAGCGTTGAGCTGGACGACTGGCAATGTATGGCTCAGGATGCTTCGAGATCATTAATCAACACTTCCATCATAGAGGCAAACTATAAAGTGCTTCTCCGGTGGCACATGGTGCCAGTGCGGCTAACTACTTATGTACCCGGGGCGTCCCCATTGTGCTTTTGTGGCTGTGGTCAAGAAGGAACGATGTACCATATCTGGTGGCAATGCCACAAGGTACGGCGTTACTGGATAAAGGTGTATAATTTTATTTACACCCTCACCCAAATTAATTTGACTAAATCCCCACAGCAGGCTTTATTGGGTCACGAGGGCCCAGAGACAATTAATCACTTTTATATTCACAGCTGCAAAAATTACGATTGCAAGATCCTGGAGGTCTCCTGTCCTGCCATTCCACCAACTCAGGCATAAACTCTCTTGGATTATGGAGAATGAACGCATGTCTGCCATATTAAATGATAAAATGAAGATGTTTGATAAGGGTGGGAGCCATGGCTCCGTTACCTTACTGGTAACCCATAAGCTTGTTGCCAGCTGTCTGGGCCCTGGGAATAGTGATGTCGCGAACATAAAATTCGCTGTTCGCGAACCGGCGAACATTGCGAACCGCCATAGACTTTAATAGGCAGGCGAATTTTAAAACCCACAGGGACTCTTTCTGGCCACAATAGTAATGGAAAAGTTGTTTCAAGGGGACAAACACCTGGACTGTGGCATGCCGGAGAGGAATCACACAAAAAAAAAGTTCTTAAAAATTGTAATTTTTTGATAGAGAGCCAATTATTGGAAAAATTAAAAAAAAATAAAAATAAAAAATTTCTTTGGATTTAGCATCTGGGGGGTCTAAAAAGTGTACCTGTGAAGTTTCAGCTCTGTAGCATGTCTGGAACCAGAAAAAATTATGAATTAGGGTTAGGGTTAGGGTTAGGGCTAGGGTTAGGTTTAGGGTTAGGGTTATTTTTATGGCTAGGCTTAGAGGGTTAGGGTTAAGGTTAGAGGGTTAGGGTTATGGTTAGAGGGTTAGGGTTAGTGTTAGGGGCTAGGGTTAGGGTTATGGTGAGATACTTAGGGTTAGAGTTAGTAGCCCTACCCCTACCCCTCTAACTCTAACCCTAAGCACTAAAAATAACCCTAACCTTAGCCCTGACCCTAACCCTAGCCCTAACCCTAACCCTAACCCTGATTCTATTTTTTTCTGGTTCTGGACATGCTACAGAGCTGAAACTTCACATGTATACTTTTTAGACCCCCCAGACAATAAATCCAAAGACATTTTTTTTTTTTAAGTTTTTTTTTTTTTTTAAGTTTTCCAGTAATTGGCTCTCTATCAAAAATGACAATTTTTAAGAACTTTTTTTGTGTGATTTAGTGTCTAGGGGGTCTAAAAAGTGTACTTGTGAAGTTTCAGCTCTGTAGCATGTCCAGAACCAGAAAAAAAAGATAATTTTTCAGTAGAGCAGGGATGGTGGAACCCCTTTTACACCTATATGATCTTTTTTTCCTGGTTCTGGACATGCTGCAGAGCTGAAACTTCACAGGTACACTTTTTAGACCCCCCAAACAATAAATCCAAAGAAATTTTTTTTTTGTTAAGTTTTTTTTTTTTCCAATAATTGTCTCTCTATCAAAAATGACAATTTTTAAGAACTTTTTTTGTGTGATTTAGTGTCTAGGGGGTCTAAAAAGTGTACCTGTGAAGTTTCAGCTCTGTAGCATGTCCAGAACCAGAAAAAAAATAATAATTTTTCAGTAGAGCAGGGATGGTGGGAACCCCTTTTACACCTATATGATCTTTTTTTTCTGGTTCTGGACATGCTACATATATATATATATATATATATATATATATATATATATATATATATATATATTAAAAAAATACTCAAATACCAGCCCTCAAAGGGGCTTTTGGGGACAATATATATATATATATCCAAAAAAAACCTCAAATACCAGCCCTAGGAAGGGCTTTTTGGGGTGCTGTCCTTACAGCAGGAGTGTACCAAGAACACTGGCTAACAAGACCGGGAACTGTCCCCAGCTATAACAGCAGCAGCAGCACCAGCACTTTCCCTGCTCTCAGTAACACAGAAATGATCTAAGATGGATGCTGCCCTTGCTTATTTATAGGAGGTGGGAGGGTGTGGGAGGGAGGTATGCTGATTGGCCTGGAATGTGTCTGCTGACTGTGATGTTCAGGGTCAAAGTTTGCCTCAATGATGATGTATAGGAGGCGGACCGAACATCGCATATGTTCGCCCGCAGCGGCGAACGTGAACATGCGAAGTTCGCCGGGAACTGTTCGCCGGCGAACAGTTCTGTACATCTCTACCTGGGGACATGGGGTGCGAGGTGTGGGGGGGGGGGGTTCACTTTCTTCTTCTTCTCCTTCAATCTTTCCTCTTCTTTCTTTTCCTTACTCAAATACTCAATAGTTATCTTTATTGGGTATTCCCAATTGCCAAACTTACATGTGCCACCACTACCTGTCTGCATTAGAAATGAAAATAATAACAGTGTGAGGGTCCCCCCTCAGTCCATATCAGTCCCTTTGAAATCCCCACAATCATTCTCCGTGACTTCAACATCCCAGTTACTACAAACACTTCTGTTACTTCTAAATTTTTTAGTCTAACCTCCTCATTTGGCCTGAAGCAATGGATACACAATGGATAGAGGCTTCTACTCACTCTGGTGGCAACACCCTCATCCTTGTATTCTCTCACCTATGCACTCCATGCATCCTCTCCAACAATCCTCTCCCTCCCTCTAAACACCACTAGGGATGGGCGAGCGGTTTGGACCGAGCATAACTTCAGCCTGAAATGGCCCCTTCAGGTGTTCGCAAAACACCCAAATTTTCTGTGTGCTCTGCGTTTCTTCTATTTATTTTACTATTTATATCCTGCCGAGCGCACAGGTTAAGAAGAGAGGCCAGGAAACTGGTCATGGCATCCTTAACAACAAATGAGTCATCAGCTGTTAGCAGACTTCCCTGCAGACAGCTGAATGTAAAAAATATAATTGTTGGCAAAAAAAAAAATAGGAAAAAAACGGTGTGCGGTCCCCACATACCAGGCCCCATCCATACCAGTCCCAAAAAAGGCTGCGTGCTTGGATAAGGGTCAGGTATAGATTTTGAAGGGAAACCCCACGCCAATTTTCTTTTAAAAAATGGTGTATCTTCCCCCCCAAATCTATACCAGACCCTTATCCAAGCACACAGCCTGGCAGGCCAGAACAGGGGTGAGGACAAGCGAGTGTCCCCCCCAAACCATACCAGGCCACATGCCCTCAACACGGGGGGGGGGGTGCTTTGGGTTAGGGGGTTCTTCAGGGGGCTAATTGGAATCTGGAAGCCCCCTTGAAAAAAGGGGCCCCCAGATCCTGGCCCTCATTTACCAAAAAAGTGTCAAAAATAAAGACATGAGCCAGTTTTTGACAGTTCCTTTATTAACCACTTGCCTACAGGGCACTTTCACCCCCTTCCTGCCTTGGCCAATTTTCAGCTTTCAGAGCTCTCACACTTTGAATGACAATTGCGTGGTCATGCTACACTGTACCCATATGAAATTTGTATCATTTTTTTCACACAAATAGAGCTTTCTTTTGGTGGTATTTAATCACCTCTGGGTTTTTTATTTCTTACAAAAAAAAAAGAAAAAAGACAGAAAAAAAGTTTTCTTATTTTCTGCGAGTAAATTTTGAAAATAAATCAATTTTTCTCCTTCACTGATGTGCGCTGATGAGGCGGCACTGATAGGCTGCACTAATGGGCACTGATGAGGTGGCACTTATGGGCACTGATGAGGTACTAATATGTCACACTTATGAGCACTGATAGGTGGCACTGATGGGCACTGAGAGGCAGCACTGACAGGCGGCACTGATGGACACTGACGGGTGGCACTAATGGGCACTGATAGGTGGCACTGATGGACACCGATGGGCAGCACCATCAGTGCCCACAGTGCTGACAGTCAGTGCCCATCAGTGCCTAGATGAGCAGGCACTGACTGGCAGCACTATGGGCACTGATTGTGGGCGCTGATGCTGGGCAGTAACTGGCACTTTATTTACATTTTGTGTAATCAGGGCACTGATGATCAGTGCCCTGATTACTTGTATCTGTCTCCCCTGTGAGGAGGAGCCGCTGATCGGCTCTCCTCGCCTCACACACTGACAGTGTGAGGTGAGGAGAGATGAATAACGGCACTTCCTCATTTACATGTGACTTGCTGTGATTGGACACAGCTGATCACATGGGCAAAGAGTCATGTCATTGACTCTTTACCGAGATCAGGATTGTGCCATATCCTAACAAACCACTGACTGTGCGCTTGGCAGGATTTAAATACTAAAAAAAAAAAAACACAGAGCACACAGAAAATTCAGGTGATTGGTGAAGTTCTCCTCGGCCCAAACCACTCGCCCCTCCCTAGTGGTGTTTAGAGAGAGGGAGAGGATTGTTGGAGAGGATGCATGGAGGGCATCGGTGGGAGAATACAAGGCTGAGGGTGTTGTCACCAGAGTGAGTAGAAGCCTCTATCCATTGTGTATCCATTTCTTCAGGCCAAATGAGGAGGTTAGACTGAGAAGTTTGGAAGTAGCAGAAGTGTTCGTAGTAACAGGGATGTTGAAGTCTCTGAGAATGATTGTGGGGATTTCAGAAGAGAGAAAGTAGGGCAGCCAGGCAGAGAAGTCATCAAGGAAAGTTAATACCGGTCCAGCGGGCCGATAGATCACAGCAATTCTAGAGGAAATTGGAGAAAATAGACGTATACAGTGAGCGTCGAATGATGAGAGGGAAGAGAGTGGAGAACCTGGAAGGTGCTCTGTGAGGATAGGAGGATTCCACACTCCACCTCCCTTGTGTTCCCTAGGTCTAGATTTACACCTACTTCATTCATCTTATGGTGTTTATCTATAAATGAAGTAAACTGATCCATGTGCAAATTCATATACAACATAAAGTGCTTTGTGCTCAAGATGCTGTTCCCTGCAGATCCACTGCTTCTACTTTACACCTACTTCTTTAATCTCATAATATTTTCTATAAAGTAAAAACCTGTGCAAATTCATGTATTCATACAATATTTTGTGCTCAATATAGTGTTCTCTGCAAGTCCACTGCTTCCAATTTGCATCTACTTCAATGAAGTTCTGTTGCTCCATAAAAGTCCACAAATGAATGAAAAGTTGATAAGGTGTGAAAGTGCTCCGTGCTCCAAACTGTGCCAGCTGTAGTGTAGCCACGCCTTCTTCCACCTCTTACACACGTGATGGTGAGGGCGCCCCCTTAGTAGTGCTTCCCCACTCACCAGAGCAATATGACTCCCAGCTTTTCAGCTACCAGAGTCACAAACATCCTTCACACTCTCCTCACCTCCGATGGCAAAGGAACTGGATCCTCCTCGCTCACTCCTGCAAGTCTGCTGCGCTTTCTGTCAGTCTCCCTCCTAGACTCGGCTTCCTCCTCCGACCGCTGTTCCAGCAGGAGCTCCGCCTCTTCATACACACTCAGGGAGGAGAGAAAGGGGAAGGATATACAGTACATACACACACAGCACAAGGCCGTGTTCACACTACCAGACGGTTCTCAGGGCTGCAGTTCCGCTGAGCTCCACAAGGTGGTGATCTCACCTCTACCCAGACAGGAAGTCTCTATGGAATACAGACAGGAAGCCTCTATGGAATACAGACAGGAAGTGATGTCAGATTCTGACAGGACATTCCATTTGGTAGGACGAAAGAGAAGACAATGCAGAAATTAGTGGCAGAGGAGGTAATTCGTAGATTAACCCCTTCAGGGGGATCGGTTGATGAATAATATATCTTGCTATATAAAGCTGGCCATACATGTTTCAGTTTTATCATTCAGCCAGCGGGATGAGTGAAAAAAAACTGAAGCAATTCCCCCATCCACACATTGGAGGGGGATGGGGGAATCCACCCCGCTAAACTATTGAATTCGGACAATGGGGGGCGCTCCTCCGCTCTCAGAATACACAGATCAGTGATGAAGCTATTGGCTGCAGCTGCTGATCGAGTGACTTTTATCCGGCAGTGACCACACATGGATGGAAATGTGACCGATCCCTGCTGAAACAGCTGAATTTCCATGTATCTATGGCCACCTTAAGTGACTTCCTCCCCTCCCCCTCATCTCCTTCATTATGTAAGTCATGCTGAGATAATCTCCCATTGGCTGAGCAATATTCTCATTTGTCTCTGAGCTCCTTCTTGCTATTCCTCGTCCTGCCTGTTGTTTCCTTGGATTGATTTTCTGTGTAGTGACCCCGGCTTCATCTCTTGGATGCCCTCGTCTGTTGCTTGTCCTGACCTTTATCCTGATTCCTGGATCTCTTCCTCATCTCTCCTCCATATCCTCTTACACAACTTTTCTCCACACCTGCAGTGACCCTGGGGGGTGGAAACTTGGCACCAGCATGCAGCAAAATCCATCCCCACCATTAGGAGCTCTGGAGAAGATTGTCTGCTATTTACACTCCGTTCCTCTGCACATCACCTGCTCACATGAGAGCTTATTTTCACACGTTCCTGACAGATTTCTGTATGGTAAAGGTCAAAGTTCACTCTTCAGTTTAGGAGAAGTGGGAGGCACCCAGGAACAATGATTTGGTTAGCACAGGATCCTCATATAGAGGGCCCCTCAAATCTCCCCATCTAAATGTCCCTCCATTCCAAGTCTATAAGTCCTATGACATCACACTGACCTCACAGCTCCCCCCCCCCCCCCCCATGTCCCTCCATCTGTCTTTTTTTTTCTCATGCTCTTAGGATGTGGGCGGACCCTTGGCATCCTCACTAGCAAAGTGGGACTGTTGGTCCTGCGTTGTATGTAACGATGTCAGAATGCCTGCAACAAGCTTTTACTCTGCGTAGTGTGTGTGTGTGTGGGGGGGGGGGGGTCCTGTGTTGGTAAATTATACCTCAATCTGAGGTGGGGCTTTAATCAAATGGAAACCTGAATGGTGAGGTGAGGAGGATTCTGGGAATTTCATTTGATTTTACTATTTGTGTTCAGATCTAGAGTTTTCCTCCTGTGAAATCTGGAGATCATATGACCATCACATTGCCTCCACCTCCCTCCCGGATAGAATAGAGAAATACAAAGAAGATTCTAGAAGTCACCAGAGAGATCATGGAGGAGAGGTGAGCGGTGCTGGGAATTCTGGGACATTAACCAGTAACAGACAAGGGATGTGTCTGGATGGTGACTGTATCATTGTGTGTGTCAGGTTCCTATAAGGTGTCAGGATGTCACTGTCTATTTCTCCATGGAGGAGTGGGAGTATTTAGAAGGACACAAGGATCTCTACAAGGACGTCATGATGGAGAATCAGCCGCCCCTCACATCACCGGGTAAGAGGAGACTTTATTGTAAAGGAGAGAGCAGTACGGAGGCTCCACCTAGATCCCCCATCATCTGATAAACACATAGAAACAATGTATTCAGTCAGTGTGTGTGTTTCCTACAGATGGATCCAGTAATGGGAACCCACCAGAGAGATGTCCCCGTCCTCTGTATTCCCGGGATTCCACACAGGAAGGTCACACCATCCCTCACCATCATCAGGTAGATGAGGAACAATCACTGATAGTATCATTAGGATCTGTACATTATCTGCATTGTTACCATTGATGTCATTTTTATTATATATTCAGAGTGGAAACCTGAGAGATTCTAAAGTTGAAGTTAAAGAAGAGATAAAAGAGGAGGATGATGAGGATGGGGTGATGGAGGAGTCAGAGTTTCTAAAAGAACACAAAGATCTGTACCAGGACACCATGGTGGAGTCATCCAGCTACAGAAACCCACCAGAGAGATGTCCCCGTCCTCTGTATTCCCGGGATTCCACACAGGAAGGTCACACCATCCCTCACCATCATCAGGTAGATGAGTGACAATGATTGGTAGTTCTGATTTATACACAGTATGTTTGTTACAATGAATGTTTTATTATATATTCAGAGTGGAAACCTCAGGGATGATAATATTGATGTTAAAGAAGAGTATAAAGAGGAGGATGAGGAGTATGGAGTGATGGAGGAGTTTTCAGAAGGACACAAGGATATGATGGAGCCACCTAATACCAGGAACCCACCAGAGAGATGTCCCCGTCCTCTGTATTCCTGGGATTCCACACAGGAAGGTCACACCATCCCTCACTGTTACAAGGTTGGTGAGACAGAGATTATAAAACAAAGACTCATGGAGACAATGTGTGGATTTTTATGTGATGTCACAATAATAAAGCTTATATTTTACAGATGATATTCTTTCATTTTCTTGGTTTAGAGTGGAGATCCAATCGATATAGAATTTGAGGTGAAAGCAGAAGAAGAAGAGAGGTATGTGAGGGATGATCAGCAGTCTATGGAGGAGGATGGAATAACGGGGACATTTATAGAGGAGGACACTCCTACAGAGATCAGCACAGGTGGGTCATTAACACTAAATACATTCCTCCACCCATACTGCTCACTGATTGGTCCAGAGTAGGGCATGGACTGGGTGATATCAGCCTGTAATCCCCTGGTCACTTTCCTGAGCTGTGTTCCCTGTCCTGTATTTCTCTCGGATAATCTTCCTTCTCTGTGCTGCAGACACAATTTATGTATCTAGACTGGATTTATGGAGATTCTGGGATTCGGCTGGCAAAAAAAAAAATGTGCATGATATAGGCACCTAGGTTATGAGTTTTGGGTCTTCTGCCCCATGCCTGAGTCTAATGTCTTGTTCCAAACAAATGAGGAGGAGATACTGTACACCACATGAAAGGTTCATCTCCATTCCTCAATATAACGTCATATTCCAAACAATAAATAATAATTTTTTCAATTCTTTTATTTCTATAAAAGACAACTTCCAGGCATAATAAACAGTAACATTCCTTATAGAACATATGCTGAGACAGTGTATTACAACATTGAAGACAATTCAGTCATACATTTGAGATCTACATCGGTCGTAGAATAAGAGGTGTTCTACAATTCCTCTAATGGGAGGAGTTATGCAGGACTAGAAAGTACCCGGAGTTGTCTGTTCCAGTTTCGCATAACGTATAGAAGAAGAAGGAAGAAGCAAATAAGTAGTGGAAAGAGAGAGGGAAGTAAATGAAACCTAGAGAGAGGCAGAAGAGGATAAGTAGGTGGGATGAGGGGGGAGGGGTTTGGAGGGGGGGGAGGGTGTAGGAGGGTTAGCATTGGTAAATCTATGGCCCTACATCAGCAATACTTTCCACCAATATTTTAGAGCTCCTCCAAACTCAACATGAGGTCTCTTTAGTATTGCCTCCCTTAATTAAAGAGCAGCCTTCATTAGAGAGGACAAATATATTCCATTGACCCCAGGTTTTGGTATATCGTTCGTGTTGGGGACGTGTCAAGAGAACAAGGTTTTCCATTCTATTTATTTCTTCAACCTTTTTGAGCCACATGCCAACAGTCAGGACCTGTGTGTTTTTCCATTTAAGAGGGCTGCAAATTTTATAAGCATTTAGAAGGTTACGAATGACAGAATTTTTATAGGTCTGGGCCGGGATGTTAGAAGCATGGAGAAGGAAGAGAGCAGGGTCATTGGGGAGCGGTCGGTTTATAAACCTCTGAGACATTTCACGTACTGTCTTCCAGAACTCCACTAGTTTCGGACACAACCAAAAATCATGTAGGAGTGTCCCCCGGCCCTTCCTGGCATCTTCAGCACTGATCAGTGAGTGTGGGGAAGAATCTGCTCAACCTTGACGGCGTGTGGTACCACCTTGTTAGGAGTTTGAAGTTGGTTTCTTGTATTTACATGCAGATGGATGATGTAAATGTAAACGGAATGATGTGATTATTGTTGGTCTGGATTAAAGTTACAGTCTAAATCCCGTTCCCTCTTAGCTAAGAATGGGGGTTGGTAAGTCCCCTGGGGTGTGATCAGTAATGCATAGGTAATGGATAATACCTGTGTCAGTATTCTGTCTTGAGAGCAATGTTCTTCGAACGGTGTAAGTTGTGTGTTGCATTCACTGGGAGGGGCCAATGAGTTTAAGAAATTATGGAGTTGCAATGCCCTCCAGAAATCTAGACGGTAGGGTCCCGAGGAGTCCATGAGGTCTTTGAGTGCAGGCCAACTAGATGATGTTGAAAAATGGGAGGCTTGGAAATAGCCTGACTCCATCAAGGTCCTGAATGTTTTATCTTGGTAGCCCGGGGTAAACTGGGGATTCCCCAGTATGGGTGTCAGTGGTGAGTGCGTCGGGGAAAGTGGAAAATGTGTGAATAATTTAGAGCAGGTTCTTATCATGTAACCTATGAGGGGATGGCGTCTTATGCAGTCTGGTAGTGAATGGTGGCACGATGGAGCTCTATGGAGGGGTATGTCGCATTGGGCCTGTTTTGATCTGGGCCAAAGCTTCACTTCACCATGACGACACCAGTCTGAGTCTCCCCAATTGTGTAGTCTGACAGTCCACCTAGTCGCTAAGGAGGCAAGAGTAGTCTCCTACATAGCCTAGGTCGCTTATGTGCCCAGATAAATCCACTATTAGGGTGTCCTCTTGTTTGAAGTAATGCGAAGGGATGAATATCGGAAGTGCTTGAAAGAGGTATAGGAACTCAGGGAGTATGCAGATTTTAATAATGTTGCATCTCCCAAACCATGAATGGAGACCAGATTTCGATTTATCTTATAGAATGTGAAGAAACATTCTTTAGGAGGGGAAGAAAGTTGAGCGTGAAGATGGGTGAAAATTTTAGTGGTATGAGAGTGCCCAGGTATTTCAGCGCTGAGTTCATCCATTTTAGCTTAAAATTCAGTTCAGTTGGTGGAGGAGGGGGTTTGATAAGCATACTCATATAGCTTCAGATTTAGTAAAGTTGATATCTAGATTTGACCGAGTGCAATATGCCTCCAACTTGTGAAGAAGATTCGGTAGAGAAATTATTGGATTCATGAGGGAAAATAACACGTCGTCTGGATACGCTGATATTTTCTGCTGGGTCACCCCAACAGTCATGCCCGAGATATCCGGGTGGAGGTGTTTTCTACATAAAGGATTCTAATGATAATGCGAAGAGTAAGGGTGACAGAGGGCACCCCTGTCTTGTCCCATTCCTAATTGTGAAGTAGTCTGATAAGACACTGTTTGCCTTAACCTGGGCGGCAGAGGCAGAATAGATCTGTGAGATCCAATTTAGCATGGTGTTGCCGATGCCCACATGTCGAAGTACTGCAAACATAAAATACAGATTTACTCAATCAAAGGCCTTCTCGGTGTCTGTGCTTAGGAGGACACAGGGAGTGCGGGTCTTGGTGGCTACATGTAGGAGGTTGAGGACCGTGGTTGTGTTATCCTGTGCCCCACGTGTAGGCTCAAATCCAACTTGATCCAAATGGATCAGTTGCGTCAGATGTTGTTGGATCATAGTTGCTAGGATTTTGGTGAACAGTTTAAGATCGACATTTAGCAAGGAAATGGATTGGTAGCTACCACAGTAGGTGAGATCTTTTCCCTCTTTAGGGATGACTGAAATGTGAGCTTATAAAGTCTCCTTGGGGATATATGTCCCAGAGCCCCATGTATTAAACATGTCAGCCATAAACTGTCCAAGTGACAGCAAGAGTGTTTTATAATATTGGATGGTAAACCCATCCGGTCTCAGGGCCTTCCCCACTTTGGAACCACCTTACATAGTTACATAGTTTGCGAGGTCGAAAAAATACATCAGTCCATCCAGTTCAACCTATGATATGTGTGTGTGTTTGCTGTTATCCATACATTGTATACCCCTGTATGTTGTGGTCTTTAAGGTGCCCATCTAATAGTTTTTTTAAACTGTTTTAGTTCAGCCGAGGTGATGGGATCCTCTAGGGATTTACTGTCACTGTTGGGACAACCAGGGCATACAGAAAGATAGCAGGTATTCCTCTATTTGGGTCTGTTGGGGGTTGGGGTTTGTAAGTTATAGAGCGAGGCATAGAAGGATTTAAATTCTTGTGTGATATGTCTAGGTAACGTGGCTTTTTGACCTGTGCGGGAGATAATAGGTTTGTTCTTGGAGGGATCTAGCCAATAGTCTGCCACACTTATTTCCCGACTCATATGACATTTTACGACAAATTTGCATGGCTGCCTTAGCTTTGTAAAGTAAAAGGTCATTAATTTGCCTACGTAGAGTCATAAGTTCTACCTCTGAGGAGAGTGACAGAGCGTGTTTGATGGTACTCCAACGCATGTAAAGCTTGGAGTAAGGAGTCTAGTTGTGCTGTACGCTGTTTTTTGATCCAGGAGCCATGCTTTATGAGCACCCCACGAATCACTGCCTTGTGTGCCTCCCAAATGATTCCGGGGTCAGTATTGGCAATGGTGTTAGTCTGAAAGAAATGGTATAATTCTCTACATCTGTCAAAACAGTCTCATCTTGGAGTAGGCTTTCATTTAGTCTCCACATTCAGGTTCTGGACCATCGAAAGTCTGTTAGTGCGTAAGAAAGTATAAAAGGGGCATGGTCGGACCATGTAATAGAGCCTATTAAAGAGTCACGGGATTGTGTGTAGTTGACAATGCGGCATCAATAAATAGTCTATACGAGAGTATAGTTGGTGAGGTGAGGAATAGAAAGAATAGTCTCGTTCTCTGGGATGCATCAGGTGCCACACATCTATCAATTTTGCACTATGGAGGGACTTTGCAATACGTTTGCGGGCGCCAGGGGGGGACAGAGGAGGATCCCAGAGATGTATCCTCTGAAGGAATCGGAGGGATATTAAAATCTCCCCCAACAATTAGTTGACCCTCAGAGAACTCCAGGAGCTTCTCCATACCTCTAGGAATGAACGCATCCTGCTGGCTGTTGGGAGCATAATAGGTGGTCAAAGTCACTCTAAAGTCACCAACATTGCCCTTCAGAAACAGAAATCGACCATTGGGGTCTTTTAGAATATGCGCGCAGTGTCCATGGTACCGTACTAGAAAAAATGATAGAGGCTCCTTTTGATTTAGCCTCCGGGTTAGTAGAGTGCTAGGCCAAGGGGAAAAACTCGTTCTTAAATAGTGGAAGCTTGTCATCCCTGAAGTGGGTCTCCTGTACAAAGGTGATATCAATTTTAGATCGTTTAAATCGTTCAACAAAATTCGCCTCTTTTCCGGGACGTTAAGTCCCTTAGCATTGATCGAGAGGATCCTGATGTTATCCATGTGTTAAGAAGGGTGAGGGGAAGGTTGGGAAGTGAGGTTAGGAAGAGGTAGGTGGAGGGTAAGTAATAGGGGGCAAAGGGGGGGGCGGGGGTATGAAGAGAATGGAGATAAAAAAAGAGGAGGCAAAGATGGTATGAGAGAGGAAGAAAGGAAAGTCAGGCAAGCAAAGAATATGAGAGAGTGAAAGAGAAGGGGGAAATCCCACACAGAGAGGCCGCAATTTACTAAGAGATAGCAAAAAAAATGCTAAGACACTCACCAGCAAGGAGGCGGATGAATGAGCGTGTGCCTATGTGGGGTTGTGGTTGGAAAGAGGCAAGGGATGGGGGATCCCCACCCTCCCCCTTCTACCTCATGTGCCCGTGGCTTTTTATACCCTGCCCCACAATGCACCGAGACAACCCATCTGTGCCAATCTCTGGGGCTGTATCAAAAGCCTGTGTGTCATTGGCCAGGTTTCCTCCAGCATCCAATGTGCCTCCCCATTGGATCAGCTGGGGACACTCCCTTAGACCAGAAGAATCACACACTGGTGACACTGAGCAGACCTAACTCACAGATCCTGCTCCCTGATAAGCAGAGTGCAATATAGAATTTACCTGCTGCTCCTCTGATAGGCAGACAGAGCCAAAACTATACTCAATCTCTAACACCTGACTAGGAGGGTGCTACATCTTTAAAAGACGTGGATGTCCGGGTAAATTTGAAAAGTTGTGGGGCATGTGGTTGGATACCCCTGGCCTTGGTCCACAAGAATTACCACTTCAAAGATTAGTCCTAGGACCACATTGAGGGCACCTTTGACGCTGACAGTGTGTTTGCTGGGTTTGGTGGAGGAGATGGCACCTCTTGGAGCACAAAGAATTTTATTGTCGGTTACTCTGTTCTATGTGTGTAAGGCTATTCTTCTGCATTGGAGGAAGACCGAAGCGCCATTGGTGGAGTATTGGAAGTCACCAATGAACACGATGCTGCCATTTTACAAAGCCACATACCTGAATAGAGGATGTGTTATATGGCAGGGTTGGACTGAGAGGCCATCTACTCTTCTCGGAGGTGATTGTGGTCTGCCACCGGTGAAGGTGACGGTCACCTTAGAGGGGTGAGTTGAGGTCCCCTGATACTTAGGGAGGTAACAAATGAAGTCTATGCCTAGCAGACAACAAGCAGTGGTGAGAGGGTGGGGGAGGTTGGGGTATGGACCTGGGTGAGAGTCTGTGTGGGGGAGGCACTGCCGCGTTGAGGTTCTCCTGGGAGGTTCTCCTTTTGCATTTTCCTATAAGTATTGTAGTACATGAGCATTGCACTGAGGTTGGGGGCGGGGGGGGGGGGGTGGGGAGTTGTTTTGGTTGCCTTGTTTGTTTCTTGTCTGTTTTTTGTGTTATTTTTACTTCTATGTTTAAAAATCAATAAAAAAAAAAAAAAAGCTGAGTCCTAGGAATGAATAACCAGGAGGGAACGGGATAAGGCGCAGGCCAAGGAGATGTTGGGGGAGTGGGTGGAGTCAGTGAGATGTTGGGGGAGTGGGTGGAGTCAGGGAGATGATGGGGGAGTGGGTGGAGTCAGTGGAGGTGGGGAATAGAAACATGCAGGAGTGACTATATATGAAGGTTACAAACGCTGTGTCTATGACTGTACAAAGCGGAAATATTGTGTACCGAATGGAATGGACTTTTCTTTCTTTATAATAAAACTTTTTCTGATTTAGGAAAAAACAGTCAGAAAAGATGAGTAGGGAAAATGTCAGTGGCCTCCACCTCTAAAACCATTCCTGTTTTGGAGGTCGTCTCATTGTTACCCATCTAGTGCACCTGTTGGTAAAAACCCCCTCTGCTACTTCACTGACCAGATGAATATCCCAGGAGTTTCCCTGACTTGATGCTATACTCTGATTATAAAGTGTTGAGCAGTGTATATGAGTGTGGAAAACTCTTGGTAATTTTTCTTGTCTTCTGACAGACGGACTCTGTGGTGGGAATAGAAGGACATCGGAGGAAGATGTGACTACAGAAGATAATGACATGGCATCTTCTCCAGAAGTAAATCCCGTTCCTCATAATATACATGACAGACCTCAACATTGGAGGAGATCATTGGAATCTCCTGATACTTCACATAGTCCTCTAATATCTGACAGTGCCGACGGGTGCGGGAAACCATCTCATCTCAGGGAATCTTCTTTATACCATACAGGAGAGAATTCATTGTCATGTTCAGAGTGCGGGAAAGGTTTCAAAAAGAAAAGATACCTTCTTCAGCACCAGAGAATTCACACAGGGGACCTTCCCTATTCATGTTCAGAGTGCGGGAAATGTTTTAAACAGAAAAAAAACCTTCTTAGTCATCAGAGAATACACACAGGGGAGCGTCCCTATTCATGTTCAGAGTGCAGGAAATGTTTTAGTCAAAAAGGAAACCTTCTTCAGCACCAGAGAACTCACACAGGGGAGCATCCCTATTTGTGTTCAGAGTGCGGGAAATGTTTTAAACAGAAAAGAAACCTTCTTAGCCATCAGAGTATACACACAGGTGACCTTCCCTATTCATGTTCAGAGTGCGGGAAATGTTTTAGTCACAAAACATACCTTCTTAGGCACCAGAGAATACACACAGGGGAGCGATCTTTTTCATGTTCAGAGTGCGGGAAATGTTTCAATCAAAAAGCACAACTTCTTAGGCATCAGAGAATACACACAGGTGAGCTTCCTTATTCATGTTCAGAGTGCGGAAAATGTTTTCATGATAAAGGAGTCCTTATTGGGCATCAAAGAATACACAAAGCTGAGCTTCCCTATCCATGTTTAGAGTGTGGGAAATGTTTTAGCCAAAAAGGACACCTTCTTCGGCACCAGAGAATTCACACAGGTGAGCGTCCCTATTCATGTTCAGAGTGCGGGAAATGTTTTAATAATAAAGTAAGCCTAAATAGCCATCAGAGAATACACACAGGTGAGCGTCCCTATTCATGTTCAGAGTGCGGGAAATGTTTTAATCAGAAAGGACACCTTCTTAGACATCAGAGAATACACACAGGTGAGCGTCCCTATTCATGTTCAGAGTGCGGGAAATGTTTTAATCTGAAATTAAGCCTTCTTTGCCATCAGAGAATACACACAGGTGAGCGTCCCTATTCATGTTCAGAGTGCGGGAAATGTTTTATTCATAAAGGACACCTTCTTCGCCATCAGAGAATACACACCGGTGAGCTTCCCTGTTAATGTTCAGCGTGCGGGAAATGTTTTAACCTCTTTAAGAACTGAGCCCATTTCTGACACATGTGTTTCACAAGTTAAAATCAATATTTTAGCTAGAAAATTACTTAGAGCCCCAAAACATTATATATATTTTTTAAAAAAGACTCTGGTAAATAAAATTGCGGTCGTTGCAATATTTTTTTTTCACGCGGTATTTGCGCAGCGATCTTTCCAACGGCATTTAAAAAAAAATGTCCCCGCTTTTAAAAATAACTAAACCGTAAAGTTAGCCCAATTTTTTTGTATAATGTGGAAGATGATGTCACGCTGAGTAAATAAAAGAGAAAAGCAGATGCGCTAGCACTGAAGTCATTGCAATGAGGATGTGTAGATAAATAGGTATAGAATAGATGGATAGAAGAATAGAAAATAGGAGAATCCTATCCCTTGAGAAAGTCGCGTGACGCAACACGTCGGGAGGAGTCGGGTGACGTCACATGTTTTGTGACTTAACGTGTTGGGAAGAGCTGGGTGACGCCACTTCCGGTCTACGGGCCGAGAGCGGAAGTATCGGAGTTTAGCGCACATTGCGGCTACATATTTATCCCCGCTATACTGCGAGTTTTATCAATAAAAATCACTCCTTACTATACTGTGAGGTCCTTCCTGATTATATCCGTGTCACGAGCAAGAGTCCTGGGAGATTACCGCGGTCATCCCTATAGAGAGAGGTAGCATTCCCTACTGGCTACTGGATCTATATGAGAGGGGGATCTACTAGTGATCCCACTCAAAGTCCCTGATGTGGAGAAAGACCCTGAGCCAAGCTTGGTGATATTATAAACCACATAAGACCGGACTATTTTTATTTATTTTTTGACACTTGGTGTTTACAAGCTAAAATTCTTTCTTTTTTCTTGCTAGAAAACTACTTAGAACCCCCAAACATTATATATATATATTTTTTAGCAGAGACCCTAGAGAATAAAATGGAGAGCGTTGCAATATTTTTTTTTAATACACAGTATTTGCACAGCGGTCTTCCAAACGCAATTTTTTTTGGAAAAAAATTCACTTTTTTGAATTACAAAATAAGAAAACAGTAAAGTTAGCCCAATTTTTTTCCATAATGTGAAAGATAATGTTACGCCGAGTAAACAGATACCCAACATGTCATGCTTCAAAATCGCGCATGCTCGCGGAATGGCGACAAACTACGGTTCTTTAAAAATCCCCATAGGCTACACTTTAAAAATTTCTACAGGTTACCAGCTTAGAGGTACAGAGGAGGTCTAGGGCTCAAATTATTGCTCTCGCTCTAACGATCGTGTAATACCTCACATGTATGGTTTGAACATTGTTTACATATGTGGGCGGGACTTGCGTATGCATTTGTTTCTGCACGCGAGCTAACTGATACAGGGCACTTTAATTTTTTTTTCCTATTTATTTTATTTATTATTTTTTATTTTTACATTGTTTTTTGTAAACATCCCTTGCAGTAGAAATAGGCATGACAGGTCCTCTTTATAGTGAGATCTGGGGTAACAAAGACCTCACAACTACACTAAAAAAGAAAAATAAATTGTTGAAAAAATATCGGCCCTCATCACATTACAGGGGGCATCAAGTGAGCAATCATCACATTACATGGGGCAACAAGTGAGCAATCATGACAATACATTAGGCTAAAGATGGACAATCATGACAATACCTGGGATAATAAGGGAGCAATCCTGACAATACATGGGGCAGCAAGTGGGCAATCATGACAATACACAGGGCAACAGTTGGGCATTCGTGACATTACATGGGTCAGCAATTGGGCAATCATGACAATACATGGGACAGCAATTGGGCAATCATGACAATACATGGGGCATCAATTGGGCAATCATCGCAATACATGGGGCAAGAGATGGACAATTGTGACAATACATGAGGCAACAGGTGGGTATTGATGATAATACATGGGGCAACAAGTGGGCAATCCTCACAATACATGAGGCAACAGTGATCATGATAATACAATGGTGAAAAAGTGGGCAAACACCACAATACATGGGGCAACAGATGGACATTCCTAAAAATACATGGCGTAACAAGTGGGCAATCATCAGAGAACATGGGGCAACAGATGGATAATCATGACAATAAATGAGGCAATAGACAGGCAATACACAAGCCAACAAATAGGCAATTATTACAATACATAGGGCAATAAGAGAGCAATCGTGACAATACATGGTCCATCGTGCAACTACATGGGGCAACAAATGGGCAATCATGACAATACGTGAGGCAACAGGTGGGCAATCATCATAATACATGGGGCAACAGACAAACAATTATGACAATACATGGGGCAACAAGCGAGCAATCATGACAATACTTGGCCTATCATGCAACTGTAAGAGGACCTAACGGGAAATGCTTTATTCTTTTTGTGTTCTACTTATAAATATGTATATAGATCTAACCTACTGGATGGAAAAAGTTCACTGTAAAATGCATTAACCCACAGCAGCCAATCAGGATTTATCTTTCACTGGTGAACCTTTTTTATTGGTTGCTTCGTGTTGATCCTTTTTGATTTATTGAAGTAGCCGGCTTTTTTTTGGTCCAACCAATGTATGATTATTAATACATTTAACACATTTGTTAATTCTATTATAAAAGATTTAAGCTTTATTTTATTCATATCATTACTGTGTGGTAATCGCTTATTCTGATCTTGTACAATAAAAAGTCTTCGTACAATATTCTGTGCCGAGTCTTCTTTTTTACCAATGATTAGATGATCGGTGATTGGAATGTGATCAGTTCATAGAGAGTCATCCATTGGGGTTTTATTAGTGAGATGGAGAGTGGAGAAGGCACCACATTGACAGCCATTGGAGGCCCTTTCTAAAGCCCTAAACTTTTTGGCAACCTGTCTATGACATTGGTCTTCCAAACTCTATCTCACTGAGCTAAGGCCAGAAGAGTTCCAGGAGTTCTACTCTGTCCACAGTTCCCAAACCAAAAGGAGACATCCACCACATCTTCAATTTGAAGGCCCTAAAGGTCTTCAGCTGGGCCCAGGAGTTCCACATGTTATACACCAGATCATAGCCTCTCTCTTTATCAGGGAGACTTTTTTTTTGACCACCCCACATACTTGAACTGCGGCAGGGCGGCTGTTCTGCGCAGATTCAAGTAAATGTACGTCATCTGCATTTCCTGGTCTGGGGCCAGAACAGTTCCAAGAGATCTACTCTAAACACAGTTCACAAACCAAGAGGAGACATCCACCACATCTTCAATCTTAAGGCCTTAAATGTCCTCAGCTGGGCCCAGAAGTTCCCCATGCAATCCACTGGGTCATAGCCTCTCTCGAGACTTTTTTTCTTTGACCGCCCCACATACTTGTAATGTGGCAGGGCGGCTGTTTTGCGCAGAATCACGTAACTGTACATCATCTGAATTTCCAGGTCTGGGGCCAGAACAGTTCCAAGAGATCTTACTCTGTACCCTGAGCTATATATGACATGTTCCAGACCACTGCACTCTGTACCTTGAGCTATGATATTTTCCTGACCACTGCACTCTGTACCTTGAGCTATGATATTTTCCTGACCACTGCACTCTGTACCTTGGGCTTTATATGACATGTTCCTGACCACTGCACTCTGTATCTTGGGCTGTATATGACATGTTCCTGACCACTGCACTCTGTACCTTAGGCTGTATATGACATGTTCCAGATCACTGCACTCTTTACCTTGGGCTGTATATGACATGTTCCTGACTACTGCACTCTGTATCCTGGTTTGCATATGACATCCCCTGACCATGGCACTTTCCATGGTGGGCTGCATTTGATATACTCCTGACTACTGCACTCTGTATGCTGGGGCTGTATGACATATTCCTGACTACTACACTTTGTACACTAGTAAGGTAAATCAGATTCCCAGCACCAGAAATCCAGTGTAGACCTATGCTCATGTGCATGCACGTTGCACACATGCTCATTTTTCTAAGCGAAGGAGCAATGTTAGATGTGCTGTGTAAGTTTGACACACATACGCTTGTGGGCGAGCGCGCACACATGCATGCGCACATAAAAATTAGCGTACGGTCTGCTGTACCTGCTTATTTTTGTATGACCTGACTTGCCCTTGGACTTCGCTTCTGCTCCTGTTTCATCTGATTACTCTGACTCCGGCCAGTTTACAGGACTTGTCTTTGCCTACTGCTTCTGTAGTGCTTTGCCTAGCTGTTACTGATCTTGGCCTGTCTCCTGGACTTTCTCTACCTGCTGATTTGGTCCCTGACAGCCTGGCTGTTGCTGACCCATGCTTGCCTCCTGGTCCTGCTTCCATCTTCTGCTGCCAAGCTGCTCCCGAATCATGTCCTGAAGACTGCAACTACCAGCTCTACCCACCAACACCTTCAGGAGTGTTGGGTAGGAGGTGCAAGAGAGACCTCTGCAACATCTTTACAAGGTATATGATAACTGGGCTGTATAATATAGACTTCTGACCAGTGCACTCTGTATGCTGGCCTGCAAAATTGCAGTCCAAGATCCACATCCTGCCCTTCGGTTGTCTCTAAATGGCCCAAATGCCTCCACTGTCACCATACCTCCTTACTGAGGAATCTGACCGGCTCAGAGAAGCACTCTGACACATGTCTGTATGGAGAGCTGCAAGAACTGGAAGGAGAGAGCCTGAGGAGCTGATTGGTACAGAGAGGAGGTTCATTTCTGGTGGGAGAGTATTGCCTAGGAGACATCCCGATGCTCCCTTATCACTCTGATACCCAGCCAACTTCTTCCCGTGTTATCTTCTGCACTCTGCAATCCACGGGAGTTGTTCGCCTGTGCTTCACTCCAGGACAGGATCCCCAGAAACCCCACTGTACTCATCTCAGGTCAGGATTCCCAGAAATTCCGAATGTGGGTGATGTCATGGCGCTCTCTAGTATTGGTGAGTAGTACAAAGTAAGGAGGGGGGGGAACAAAAATGGGGAGGGTGGATAAATAAGAGGGGGGGGGTGGAGCAGTGGAGAAAGGATTCCAATAGGTGGTAGGGGGGGCCACGTTTGGCGGCTGCCAGCTGGAGCATGGAGGGGCTATGAGGAATATAAAGCAGGAGAGAGCGGTGCTGGCTTAGTGTAGCATAAATGTATTGATACATAATGAATATCGCAACTTACTCTGAGGTAAGGATGAACTGGTAAGGTGGGTATGGCAAGATCATCTATCTTCTTCTCCTCGGTAGGTGTAGTGAAGGAAGGTGGCCGGGTGCCTGTATATCTGTGGGCATTTCTGGGGATCCTGACCTGAGATGGGTACAGTGGGGATTTCTGGGGATCCTGACCTGAGATGGGTACAGTGGGGATTTCTGGGGATCCTGACCTGAGATGGGTACAGTGAGGATTTCTGGGGATCCTGACCTGAGATGGTTACAGTGGGATTTCTGGGGATCCTGACCTGAGATGGTTACAGTGGGATTTCTGGGGATCCTGACCTGAGATGGGTACAGTGGGGATTTCTGGGGATCCTGACCTGAGATGGTTACAGTGGGATTTCTGGGGATCCTGACCTGAGATGGTTACAGTGGGGATTTCTGGGGATCCTGACCTGAGATGGGTACAGTGGGGATTTCTGGGGATCCTGACCTGAGATGGTTACAGTGGGATTTCTGGGGATCCTGACCTGAGATGGTTACAGTGGGGATTTCTGGGGATCCTGACCTGAGATGGGTACAGTGGGGATTTCTGGGGATCCTGACCTGAGATGGGTACAGTGGGGATTTCTGGGGATCCTGACCTGAGATGGGTACAGTGGGGATTTCTGGGGATCCTGACCTGAGATGGGTACAGTGGGGATTTCTGGGGATCCTGACCTGAGATGGGTACAGTGGGGATTTCTGGGGATCCTGACCTGAGATGGGTACAGTGGGATTTCTGGGGATCCTGACCTGAGATGGGTACAGTGGGGATTTCTGGGGATCCTGACCTGAGATGGGTACAGTGGGGATTTCTGGGGATCCTGACCTGAGATGGGTACAGTGGGGATTTCTGGGGATCCTGATCTGAGATGGGTACAGTGGGGATTTCTGGGGATCCTGACCTGAGATGGTTACAGTGGGGATTTCTGGGGATCCTGACCTGAGATGGGTACAGTGGGGATTTCTGGGGATCCTGACCTGAGATGGGTACAGTGGGGATTTCTGGGGATCCTGTCCTGAGGTGGATACAGTGGGTACAATATTTCTGGGCATCCTGTCCCGAGATGGGTACAGTAGGAATTTCTAGGAATATAAAGCAGGAGAGAGCGGCGCAGGCTTAGTGTAGCATAAATGTATTGATACATAATGAATATCGCAACTTACTCTGAGGTAAGGATGAACTGGTAAGGTGGGTATGGCAAGAAGAAACATTAAACTATTTTTTTTTTCAAAACTTTCAGTCTTCCTTCATTTATAGAGCAAAAACTAAAAACCCAGAGGTGATCAAAACCCACCAAAAGAAAGCTCTATGTATGTGAAAATAATATAAAAAGAGTAATCGAGAAATAAGAATGAGGAGAATGTTCCGGCCCCGTAAGTTGGGAAATGTTCTGACCCTGAAGGGGTTAATCTAGGTTTCCACACTATATATGTGTGTATCATCATCTGCTGGACTATGTATCACAGTGACTATGGAGGAAGAGGACGGACATGACGGGCGGATTACTGGGTGTAAATAGAAAATAAGATCTTATTACCTCCTCTGCTGCCACTTCCACTAATGGCTTCTCTTTATTTCCTCCCAACTGACCTTTCAACCGGAAAATCTTTTTTTTTATCTGACATCACTTCCTGTCTGTACCTGACATCACTTCCTGTCTGTACCTGACACCACTTCCTGTCTGTACCTGACATCACTTCCTGTCTGTACCTGACATCACTTCCTGTCTGTATTCCATAGAGACTTCCTGTCTGGGTAGGTGAGATCACCACCTTGTGGAGCTCAGAGGAACTGCAGCCCTGAGAACCGTCTGGTAGTGTGAACACGGCCTTGTGCTGTGTGTGTATGTACTGTATATCCTTCCCCTTTCTCTCCTCCCTGAGTGTGTATGAAGAGGCGGAGCTCCTGCTGGAACAGCGGTCGGAGGAGGAAGCCGAGTCTAGGAGGGAGACTGACAGAAAGTGCAGCAGACTTGCAGGAGTGAGCGAGGAGGATCCAGTTCCTTTGCCATCGGAGGTGAGGAGAGTGTGAAGGATGTTTGTGACTCTGGTAGATGAAAAGCTGGGAGTCATATTGCTCTCGTGAGTGGGGAAGCACAACTAAGGGGGCACCCTCGCCATCACGTGTGTAAGAGGTGGAAGAAGGCGTGGCTACACTACAGCTGGCACAGTTTGGAGCACGGAGAACTTTCACACCTTATCAACTTTTCATTCATTTGTGGACTTTTTTTTTTGAGAAGTAGATGCAAAGTGGAAGCAGTGGACTTGCAGAGAACACTATATTGAGCACACAATGTTGTATGATTACATGGATTTGCACAGGTTTTTAGGTTATTTAATATAGCAGCAAATATTATGAGATTAAAGTAGTAGGTGCAAAGGGGGAGCAGTGGATCTGCAGGGAACAGCATCTTGAGCACAAAGCACTTTATGTTGTATATAAATTTGCACATGATTCAGTTTACTTCATCTATTGATAAACACCAAAAGATCAATGAAGTAGGTGTAAAGTGGGAGCAGTAGATCCGCAGCGAATATTATTTTAAACTCCTAGCACTTTATATATGAAGGTATCCACATACAGTGCCGGGACAAGGTGATCAAGGGCCCAGGGCAAAGATGACAAACTGCAGCCCCCCTCCCTTAGGGTTAGGGTCAGGGTGCCCCCATTCCTGCAATAAAACCACTACACCCAGGGCAGCCGTCCATCCTGCCCACCCCTTTTCCCGGCCCTGTCCACATATTTTAGTGTATTTGTGATAATTTATGTGCACACACAATAGGACAGCGCTGTGACACATAATGCTCTTCTAGTTGATAAAGGGAATACTTACCTTTGTTACAGCAGCAGTCCGGTATAAGTTATTTTTGTAGGTATTTGGCTGTTACATATAGCGCAGGTTTTTTTCAATTTATATTGGGGACATAATTGCCCAAATCTGGGGATCAGGAGCCATTTCCACCCTTTACTCTCGGCTGGGGTTCTTTGTATCCATATAACAGATGTTCTACATGACTAAATCTGCAATCAATTTTACTGCAAAATTAAAGGGGCCAAAATATCTCCCCCCGAGCAGTAATATATTTCTATCCCCCTTGGTGGGAGTGGAGATGACCCATCTATAAGGATATACAGTACATACACACAGCATAAGGCCGAGTTGTTTCTCAGGGCTGCAGTTCCTCTGAGCTCCACAAGGTGGTGATCTCACTTCTCCCCAGACAGGAAGTCTCTATGGAATACAGACAGGAAGTTCCGGGTGAGCGGTGAGTTGGGAGGAAGTAGAGAGAAGACATTGCTGGAGGTGGCAGCAGAGGAGGTAATAAGATTTTATTTTCTATTTACACCCAGTAACCCCCCCCCCCCCCGTCATGTCCATCCTCTTCCTCCATAATCACTGTGACGTCTTTTATCTCCAGCAGATGATGATACTTATCTTTAAATCTCTGCCCTCTTAATAGTCTGATCATATAACTGTGCCCAATGCTCCCATCACCCTAAACCTTCTGGCAGCAGCCGCAATCCACAAAACTTGTTTTCCTTTACTCTTCTTCCCAAAACCAATCTCCCCTTCTCCTGAGCCCTCTGGAATGCCCGCTCTGCCTGTGACAAACTCACCTCCCTCCATGACCTCTTTATCACAAATTACTTTAACTTATTTGCCATTACTGAAATCTGGCTTTGTGAATCCGACACTGCTTCTCCTGCTTCCCTCCCCCATGATGGCCTTCTCTGGACTCACTCTTCCAGACCTACGCAGCTCCTAACAGGTACTTCACCCACCTACCCCTATGCAAAACGTCCTTAAGAGCGCAACTACATTTCAGAAAACGTAGCTGCACTCTTAAGCACCTGTGGTGTAAGACTAAGTCCCAGAATGACTTCAACCAATATAAATCTGCCCTCCGAAAATGCCACTCTTGCCTCTTCACTGCCAAGCAGACAACACTTCTCTACCTTCAACTCTCTTCTTCGTCCTCCTCTTCCTCCACTCTCCAACTCACTCACTGCCCAGGAGATCACCAATCACTTCAACAATAAGATTGATGCAATTCATGAAGAGATCTCCAATGTACAGATACATCCCCCACTTAACACCCCATGTCCAATCATTACCTCCCCCATTCAATCCTGCAGCTATTGATGAGGCTGCTAAATTTTCTCTAACTCCCACCTGCCCCCTGGACCCTGCTCCCGCGCAAGTGCTACAGTCACCCTCTGGCTTTATTCTACACTCTCTAACCCACATCCTAAATCTCTCCCTCTCTTCTGGCACCTTCCCCAACTCTCTAAAACATGCACTAGTCACCCCTATCCTTAAAAAGCCCTCTCTGGACCCCATGCTTGCCTCCTTCATTCCCCTTTTCCTCCAGACTCCTTGAAAGCCTGGTCTACAACTGACTGTGTGACCATTTGATTGAGAACAAATTTTGCGATCCCCTTCTGTCTGGATTTCGCTCTCAACACTCCACAGAAACTGCTCTCCTTACAGAGAACAGCTAAAACCAATGGAAACTTTTCTATACTCCTAATCCTGGACCTCTCTGCTGCCTTTGATACAGTGGACCACCCCTCCTCTTCAAAAAACTCCACTCCTTTGGTCTCTGTGACCGCACTCTTCACTGGTTCTCTTCCAACCTATCACACTGCACCTTCAGTGTCATCTACAATTCGACTCCCTCTTCTTCTCTTCCTTACTCTGTCGGGGTTCCCCAAGGTTCTGTTCTTGGACCTCTCCTATTCTCAGTCTACACCTCCTCTCTGGGTCAGTTGATTGCCTTTCATGGCTTTCAATACCATTTCTATGCTGACGACACAAAAATGTATCTTTCTATCCTTCAGCTCACTCCATCATCTCCTCATGCATTACTAATTTACTAACAGACAAATCAGCCTGGATGTCACACCACTTCCTCAAACTCAATCCATCCAAAACCAAGCTCATATTATTTCCTCCCTCACAAGCCTCTTCCCCTAATTTCTCTGTCCCAATCAACGGCACAACTATCACCCCATCCCCGCATGCCAAGGTGCTAGGTGTATTCCTGGACTCTGAACTATCCTATCAGCCCCGTATCCATTCACTATCCACAGCTTTCCGCTTCAACCTCCACAACATCTCTGAAATATACCCCTTCCTAACCAATGACACCACAAAGCTCCTAATTCACTCCCTAATCATCTCTTACCTCGATTACAGCAACTCTCTTCTCATTGGCTTACCCTTACATAGGTTATCCCCCTTTTAGTCTGTCATGGATGCTGTTACAATACTTATCCACCTTACAAACTGCTCAGCATCTGCTACCCCTCTCTGCCAATCCCTCCATTGGCTGCCACTCACCTAACGAAATAAATTCAAAATACTAACAACAACTTACAAAGCTATCCACGGCTCTGCTCCCAGCTACATCACTAACCTGGTCTCACAATACCAACCAAATTGTTTAATTTGTTCCTCCTAAGACCTCCTGCCCTCTTGCTCCCTTGTCACCTCCTCCCATGCTCGTCTCCAAGACTTCTCCCAAGCCTCTCCTATCCTATGGAACTCCCTACATCAATCTGTCCGACTATCTCCTTCTCTTCAGAGAAGCATATTGTGCCCACACCTATCAACTGTACATTTATTTTCTTCATCAGTCCATCCCCCCACAGTTATTACCTTTTCTATCACTTGACCCCTCCACCTAGATTTCTAATGAGCAGGGCCCTCTGATTCCTCCTGTAATAAATTGTAATCTAATTGTACTGTCTGCCCTCATGTTGTAAAGTGCTGCGTAAACTGTCAGCACTATATAAATCCTGTATAATAATAATAATAAATGTGCTCCCCTGGGGACAGGAGTTCTTGAATGTACAGCAACCCTCCCACTACCCCCACACATCCCCATCCTATTATTGTGTGACTAATACAATCCAAATAATTCTTACCTTCATTTCCCAAAGTTATCCATCTACAAGGAGACCTGTATACATCAAATGAGGATGGAGGAGGACCGGAGTCACATGACTGAGAATATACTAAACCTAACCCTGGAGATCATCTACCTGCTGACTGGAGAGGTGAGGAGGATTCTGGGAGGTCACATTACATCACTCTTATCTCTATTAATAAAACACAGACCTGACCGGAGAGGCGAGGAGGATTCTGGGAGGTCACATGACATCTCTCTTATCTCTATAAATAAAACACAGACCTGACTGGAGAGGTGAGGAGGATTCTGGGAGGTCACATGACATCTCTCTTATCTCTATTAATAAAACACAGGCCTGACCGGAGAGGTGAGGGGGATTCTGGGAGGTCACATGACATTACTCTTATCTCTATTAATAAAACACAGACCTGACCAGAGAGGTGAGGAGGATTCTGGGAGGTCACATGACCACTCTTATCTCTATAAATAAAACACAGACCTGACCGGAGAGGTGAGGAGGATTCTGGGACTCTAACATGATATTCCTATTGGTTCCTCAATACAGAGATTTCCTCCTCTGAAGTCAGGTGATCGAATGACCATCACAGTGCCTCCATGTGACTCCCTAAATCCTGAGAGACACAACATGCAGAAGATTCTAGAAGTCACCAAGAAGATGATGGAGCTGCTGACTGGAGAGGTGAGGGGTGCTGGGAATTATTTTTTGTAATTTTATTTTTATTGAATTTCCCAAAAATAAAGAGGAAAATAGTCAATGGTTTGAATTACGCAAACAGCATGAAGAGGGTATATAGATATTACAGCATTGTGACGGGAGTTACTTTGGGCGGGGGGCTTGTGGAACCCAGATTACTTTAGAGAGGTCAGGAAACTCCTTGCCCGGCTCCCCCTGCCCCTCCTATGTGTAAGTCACCCTGTGTCTATTAGGGGCACAGGGTGACCCAGAAACCCAGTTGGGTCTGCACTAACCAGACTCACAGTACAACCACACTGGACTCAGCATTTCCTGTTACCCCGGTTATCCTATAACTATATTTTTCACACATATAGAACTATAGGTTCTATATGTGTGGTTTGTGTTGAATGAATGAAGGGGGCTCTTTCACTTAGGACCATAATATTTATGAACAATATCCCTCAAGAAATATATTATGATACATTGGTTTGACATTTTCAGGGTGCTTGTAGGAGTTTATCTAATAGACCATTGCTAGACAGTTTGAGGTGGGGTGGGGTGGGGTTTGTTGTTGTTAAGTGCCTGTATCCCATTGTTCTATTGTTTCTGTCTGCCTTGGGATCAACCTATTATGGGATGTGTATGTGGATTAGCTACTAAAGGGGAGGGGGGATTGTCCCAGAGAGTATAACTCTTTGTGCCTGTGTTTGAATAAACAGTCTTATGCTTCTTACCACCCTACACTGATGTCTTGACAAGTGACTGGGTGGGCTAAGGGATCTTGGATCGTGCTGGTACCAGGCAAGGGAAGCTTATATGGCAGACATGCTTTTCTTGAGTACGGGGTCCATCACAAGCATAAAGAGGGTATATAGGGATTACGTCATGAAGAGGGTATATAGATATTATAGCATGATATATCATGACTTGATAAAGTGCATGGGTGCGAAACTTGTCATTACGGCAACTGTTCAAGCTTGTGTTACATGCTGGGGCCCCGAGGCTTCCTCTGGTTCTTCCTGCTCCCGCCCACTGGCCAACCGTGATGTCACCCGAGCCCGTTGCTGCGCTCCATCTGGTTCCCCAAGTGGCAATATCGTATTTCCCAGGGCTTTTGGATTGGCGTCCCTCTATCAGCCCTTTCATTAATGCCCAGGGACCTTTTGCAGAGGTATTGTTGGATTTTTAATTACCTTGACTGTTCTTATCCACCACATCGTGGTTAATAAACTGTTGTGAGACTTTTACCCTTAATAGACCTGGCTGTTGTTTTCACAGTCCTGCAGCTAATTCTCCTTCTAGTGACCACTGGGGGCACCTAGCGTGGTCTTTTGTTTTGTGTATGCCTGTATCTTGCACTATACAAAGTGTATTTGACAGCTGCATAGGTTTGTCCTGGTCTTCCCATGAATCCATCTATGATCTGTGCCCTCAGCGCTCGGTATACATGTTTGTTTAAAATGAAGCAACTAAAATCTATTGGCTTCGGCCCAGGGCAGGATCCTTCCATAGGACAGGGAGTCTGGGATTGAAGGATTATATAAAAAGGTTAAGCAGGAGAGAACATGGTGAAGAAAGAAAATACCGTGTGCAACATTTTTTCCATATGGACAACATAAATAGCATAGGGGAGGAGGATTGTTTCAGTGGAGAGGACATGGTGGAGACAGCTGACAATAATAAAGGGCATGGGTGAGGGGGGTAGATAAGCCCAAATTCTATTTCAGACCAGTGACTGGGTGGGGGATGGACAGACCAGGACATAAAAGTGTAGAGGTGAGAGGCATAATAATAATTTAACCACTTCCCACCGGAAGGCCGTCATATGAGAGAACACCGCTCAGGCTAGTCAAAGTCCACGATTCAAGGTGGGTGCTGAACCTCGGCTCCCCACCAGGAGAAGCATTGAAGAAGAAAATGGCTGCACACCACCACGGAATCCAATGAAGAAAAGTTCCGTTATTCACATAGGTGGTACAAGGTACAGCAGGGTAGAACAGTAGATGCGTTTCACATGACTGGATTGAAGTGGGGATATCTGGATGATGGGTGCAGCTGCAGGCATCATCCAGATATCTTTCTTTTCAGCCAGCTATTCCCTATCTTGTTAAAGCCATCCTAGCAGCTCATGAGATGCTTGATTGCTTTTATATGCAGCGGGACATCCTCCACTGCCCTTCAATGCCTCTCCCGGGGCTCTCCCAATGCGATCGGGGAGCTGGAAAACGGATCCGGCGACTGATTACTATAGAGCTGATCAGAGACTGGATAGTCCCCGGCCATCTCTATGCTCCTTGGAGGCCGAAAGCAACATCATGACATCACTTCCGGCGCTGGCAGATGTAAGCACTGCCAGGTTTTCATCCTGGAAAGCAGAGACCACTACTTTTTTATCATGCTTTCCCGGGTAGAGGAGACATCTGGGGTCTACGTGACCCCAGATTTCTCCATAAAGAGGACCTGTCACACCTTATTCCTATTACAAGGGATGTGTACATTTCTTGTAATAGGAATAGAAGTGATCAAAACAAAATTAAAGAGTTGGTGTACAAATAAAAAAAAGAGACAAATAATAAAAACGTTTTTAAAGCACTCCTGTCCCCCGTGCTCGCACGCAAAAGCAAACGCATACTTAGGTTGCGCCCGCATATATAAACGATGTTCGGACCACACATGTGAGGCATCGCTGCAAACATTAGAGCGGGAGCAATAATTCTAGCACTACACCTCCTCTGTAACTCAAAATGTTTACAGGTTACCTGTTTAGAAAGCGCCACCTATGGAAATTTTTAAGTATCGTAGTTTTCCACGAGTGTGTGCAATTCTAAAGCATGACACATGTGTTTGATATCTAATTACTCGACATAACATAAACTTTTAATATTCTGTTTTTTTTTTTTTTTTTGCATTAAAATTTATTAAAGTGTATTTTTTCCAAAGAAATTGTGTTTGAAAAATTGCTGCGACCGCCATTTTATTCTCTAGGGTCTTTGCTAAAAATATATATATTTAATGTTTGGGGGTTCTGAGTAATTTTTTAGCAATGAAATGATGATTTTGACATGTAGGAGAGAAATGCCAGAATTGGCCCGGATGGGAAGTGGTTAACAGGTCAGGAGCTCCCAGACCGCCCCTAGATCTCAGCCAAAGCAAAGTGGATTGTGCTATGCGATGGGACTTATGGTGACATATAAATGTAACAAAGGTACTTTGCAGCAATTTCAGCTGAGAAAGAGGGGCTTGGACCGGGAGAGTCTCCAATAGGTACAGCAGTTTGGGGAGGAACCACATTTTGAGGACATTTACCGTGCCTAGCCAGGAGATATTATACAGTAAGCATCCCATTGTTTCAGGGATAAATGTATGTCATGAAATAAAGAAGGAAGGTTAGCTTAGTATAATGAGGAGAAGGTGTCACATGAATAACGAGGTATTTGAGGGAACAGGTACACTAGTGATACGAGTAAGCGGATTGTAAGGTGCCCAGAGTTGTGGGAGGAATGTTGATAGAAAGATCCTCGATCTTAGAAGTATTAATCTTATACCCCGGCAGTGTACTCAGGTAGATGAGTGACAATGATTGGTAGTTCTGATTTATACACAGCATGTTTGTTACAATGAATGTTTTATTATATATTCAGAGTGGAAACCTCGGGGATGATAATATTGATGTTAAAGAAGAGTATAAAGAGGAGGATGAGGAGTATGGAGTGATGGAGGAGTTGTCAGAAGGACACAAGGATATGATGGAGCCACCTAATACCAGGAACCCACCAGAGAGATGTCCCCGTCCTCTGTATTCCCGGGATTCCACACAGGAAGGTCACACCATCCCTCACTGTTACAAGGTTGGTGCGATGGAGTATCTAGAACATGGACTTGTGGAGATGATGTGAGGATTATTTTTTGTGAGCTTATATTTTACAGATGATTTTTCTCTCATTCTCATTTTTTTAGGGTGAAGATCTGATAGATATAAAAGTTGAGGTTAAAGCAGAAGAAGAAGAGACGTATGTGAGGGATGATCAGCAGTCTATGGAGGAGGATGGAATAACGGGGACATTTATAGAGGAGGACACTCCTACAGAGATCAGCACAGGTGGGTCATTAACACTAAATACATTCCTCCACCCATACTGCTCACTGATTGGTCCAGAGTGCCCAGGCCTAGCAAGATCTCTGACAGCAGATTTCCCAGATTTGCTTGCTCTGATATCTGCTGGCTGTGCCGTGTGTATAGTCTTAGACCCAAGTCACTGAGTGCAGGCTCAGGAGATGGGAGGCAGTGGTGTGGGACCTCTGCAATTTGTCTCAAGTAACATATAAGCTTCCACTGATTATGAATACCAATATTATGAGTCCTGACCCCCACACTATATACTCTATATTGTACATTACATACACCTGACCCCTGCACTATATACTCTATGTTGTACATTACATACTCCTGACCCTCACACTATATACTCTATGTTGTACATTACACACTCCTGACCTCTGCACTATATACTTTGTTGTACATTACATACTCCTGATCCCTGTACTATATACTCTATGTTGTACATTACATACTCCTGACCCCTGCACTATATACTCTATATTGTACATTACATACACCTGACCCCTGCACTATATACTCTATGTTGTACATTACATACTCCTGACCCCCACACTATATACTCTATGTTGTACATTACACACTCCTGACCTCTGCACTATATACTTTGTTGTACATTACATACTCCTGATCCCTGTACTATATACTCTATGTTGTACATTACTTACTCCTGACCCCTGCACTATATACTCTATGTTGTACATAATTCCGATACTGTATAGTCCTAACTTTTGTATCCTATATAATAAGTTGTACATTACATAGGCTTTATTTCTTTTGCACCCATTTTCTACCAGCTGGACATTTTATATCTAATGATTCGATTGACGCACAGACATTTACATGTTGATAATAATGTGATAATATCCTCAAACTTTGGAACCTTAAACAGAAAGTGATAATGAGGGAGGAGTCAGTAACCCAATGATGGAGGTCTTCAGAATCAGTCCAGTCTTCATCCTCACTCTCTGACCTCTGGTGGGGCTCAGCCCCGCTGTTGTTCATGACTAAATAAAGAAGCGCGGGACTTCTTGTATTGAGAAGATGGCAATGAGTGATAGAGGGGGAGGGGACACTCGTCCTATAATCCCCTCATCACTGTCAGTCCTATAAAAGACAGTTCTCGGTGTTTCCTCACTCTCTGACTAAGGTCCATGAAAAAAGAAATGAACTGGTAGGAGATCAGAGAACCCATTTACTAGTTACCTGGAACTGGTGGAAATGGTGGGATTGTAAGATCCTCAGAGACAAAGTTGTCTGATGTGGGTGGAGTCCTGGTTTAGGGGAACCAATCTGCTGATGTCTAGTAATAATCTTTTTATCTCTATTTTAGTAGATGGACGGGAGATGAGGAAAACCTCAGAGGATTGTCTCACTTTGTCTCCAGACTGTAAAGTGGAAGATGAGGACATCACACAGTATAGTCCAGGAGAAAACCCGGCTACCTTAAATGTCCATCCGGCACCACACAGTGGAGATGGACCATCATATTCCTCTTATCCTGAGGAACCTCAGACTGTGAGGGACATTGCCGGACCATCTTATTCCTCTTATCCTGAGGAACCTCAGACTGTGAGGGACAGTGCCATCCTTCCAACAAAGAGGTTTTCCTGTACTGAGTGCGGGAAGTGTTTCCATTTTAAATGCAATCTTGATGTGCACAAAATATCTTGCACAGGTGAGAAGCCATATTCCTGTCCTGAGTGTGGGAAATGTTTTTCAGACAGGTCCAGTCTTTACCCACATCGGAGATTACACACAGGGGAAAAGCCATATTCCTGTAATGAGTGCGGGAAATGTTTTTCACGAAAGTCCCATTTAATCCTACATCAGAGATCTCACACGGGGGAGAAGCCATATTCCTGTCCTGAGTGCGGAAAATGTTTTTCAGACAAGTCCATTCTTTACAGACATCAGAGATCGCACATGGGGCAGGAGCCACTTACCTGTTCTGAGTGTGGGAAAAGTTTTTCACAGATGTCCAGTCTTGCCAGACATCAGAAGTCTCACATGGATGAAAAGACTTATTCCTGTCCTGAGTGTGGGAAATGTTTTCCAACAAAAATATATTTTGTTATTCATCAGAGATGTCACACGGGGGAGAAGCCATATAACTGTCCTGAGTGTGGGAAAAGCTTTTCACAGAATTCCCATCTTCACACACATCAGCAACTGCACACGGGGCTGAAACCATTTTCCTGTTCAGATTGTGGGAAATGTTTTTTACGAAAATCAAACCTTGTTACACATCAGAGGTCACACACGGGGGAGAAGCCGTATTCCTGTCCTGAGTGTGGGAAATGTTTTTCACAGAAGTCCATTCTTAACACACATCAGAGGTCTCACACGGGGGAGAAGCCATATTCCTGTCCTCAGTGTGGGAAATGTTTTTCACAGAAGTCTCATCTTTACAAACATCAGAGATCTCACACGGGGGAGAAGCCGTATTCCTGTCCTGAGTGCAGGAAATGTTTTTCAGATACGTCCAGTCTTTCCAGACATCAGAGATCTCACAAAGGGAAGAAACCACTTTCCTGTCCTGAGTGAGGGAATTCTTCCTCACTGAAGTCCTGTCTTCCTGTACATCAAGGATCCCACACAACCCTTGAGGTGTATTAGTGCCTTGAGTGTGGGAAATGTCTTCTATATGAATGTTGGTGGACATGTGGGGAAGAAGCACACCCTGATATACACCTCAGATATACTCCATGACTGATCTTCATCATGTAAGAAACCCTTCATAAGGAGATCAGAGATCACCAAAGACCTGGATGAAGTGTTGTCCCGTGTTGGCCATTGACGGCAGTAGAAAAATAAAAATGGAGTCAGTGGCGGAACCGTTTGGCACCCCGACTAGGTGCTTCCTTCTGCCAAACCCTTCCGAGCAGACTGAGAACTAATAGCAGCCCCTTTTACCCCAAACATCGTACACAGACAAGATGTGAGGTAAAATCCAAAGGAATGACTGTTTATTGAAGCTCAGACACATACTTCATACTGTACAGGAGGACATCCTCTCCTGATCATATTACCCTAACAATACAAACTGTAAACAAGAATATAATTAACATAACTAAGGAACAGCCAACATGAACTATGCTCCCCCCTCTAGCAACTGATAACTTACAGTGATATACTTAACATGAGCTAATTAACTGGTCACTTAAACCAGCCTAGGTGGAGGGGACAATACTAGCAGACAGACAGAGACAATGGAACAATGGGAGAGATCTACTTACCATAAACACGTTATAGCAGGAGGCCCCAGTGGTTTGAGCTGATTACATAACATCTACAGTCATTGCTGGTTTGAGACATAGAGGCCCCAAATATGGACATGGAACCTCCAGTTCCCGGAGTCTGTGTGTTTTGGGGAGACATAAACTTGAATCAGAAACAAGACCACTCCACGGATCCCCCAGGCATACACCTTCCAAAGAGTAGTGTTCCCTTAAATGACAGGGCCCATAGTCACTGGGTAAGAGGCTTGCTCTCAGTCCTCTCCAAAAGCCTCTGTCCTGGTTAGGTCTGTCACAGAATCATTACCTTTCATTGGCTGAGTACATTTTGTGATGTGAGCTTTCAGAAACATTTAGAGGTCTATTTAAAAATACAAAAATAGTTAAATGAGTGTGACCAACATTCACCCAGCTGTGACAAGTTTTGGCAATATTTTTATCTCCTATGATCATTGGCGCCATCTAGTGGCCATAATGCTTTATTGCACTATTTTTACTGATGGAGGTATTTCAGGAAAAATACCGTAATATGGCCACTAGATGGAGCTGGTGATCATAGGAAATCACTGTGTTAATTAAAATGCAGCCAGAATTTTTAACAGCTGAATGAATGTTTGTCACATTCGTCCAATTAATTTTCTGTAAATCAGGGAAAAAACAAAGGGTGGTTAGTGAAAGCAGCACAGATTACACACACTACACATTGTTAGGCACACAGGTAACCATTTGATTGCCCCTAGATATTAACCCCTTCCCAGCCGGTGTCATTAGTACAGTGACAGTATAGTATTATTATTGATGTATTAGTGTCACTAGTGATGTCGGTGTCAGTTAATGCCCCTCCCAGTGAATGTCAGCTAGCGCCAAATTGTCCACCACACTATTACAGTCCCACTATGATTTGCTGATCACCACCATTACCAGTATAACGTCATAGCTGCGTAAATTCCACCATAGTTTGTAGACTATAACTTTCACTCAAACCAATTAATATACACTTCATGGGATTTTTTATTTTACCAAAGTCATGTAGCAGAATACAGTTGGACCTAAACTTTTGCAGACATTCAAATTTTTTTTTTTTAATAATTTTTTTTATTGGATATATTTTGTTATAGAAATATATATATTTTTTTTCAAAATGTTTGATTTTTGTTTATGTAATAAAAAATAAACCCAGTTGTGATCGAAGGCCACAAAAAAAGCTTTATTTGTGTGAAAAAAATGATATAAATGTCATTTGTGTACAGTTTTGCATGACCTCGCAGTTACTAGTTAAAGTAGCGCAGTGGTGAATAGCAACAAAATGCTCTGGTCATGAAGGGGGTAAAACCTTCCGGAGCCTAAGTGGTTAAACCAACCATTCATTTGAAACTAAAAATGTGCATTTGCCCATTTGATGGCGCTAAGTATAATAGAAATTGGTGTCATCCCCCGGGCTCGTCGGCCTCCTGCTTCAGGGGGTGTGGCCAGATGGACACGTTTCTACACATATGGTGGACTTGTCCTAAAGTGCTCCTCTTTTGGATGAGGGTACTCTTTTATATTTTCAGGTACGACATTCAATATTACCAAAGATGGAAGTATTACCCTACTGATGTGTAGATTGTGTGGAGAGGAAGGGTCTATCTGTAAATAAATGGCACCGTCCCCTGGGATAAATTATGAAATAGTTATGTAACCAGGTTGGTAGGTGACTAATAAGGATGGAGGGAGGGAAGGGAAAGGAATGAGACAAGGAGGGAGTAAGTCTACCAAACATTGGTATTAATAGACAGGCACATTCAAATCCCCACATCCAAAGACCAAAAATTGATGAAAAAGGATAATACATGTTTATAGATTATAACAAACAACAATATATATCAAATCATATAAATAATACAATATCTGTTTAAAGTACATCTTGTGAATCTACGCGTTTCGCTGAACAGAGCTTCCTCAGGATCCAAGAGTATATTCTTATGAGATAAATCCATATAAAATCACAATATCTAAAACAAACAATAATAACAAACGATTAGGCATTTTTTGATTCCCCCTTTGTTTCTCTCTCTTCTGGTATATATACAGTATCTCACAAAAGTAAGTACACCCCTCACATTTTTGTAAATATTTTATTCTATCTTTTCATGTGACAACACTGAAGAAATGACACTTTGCTACAATGTAAAGTAGTGAGTGTACAGCTTGTATAACAGTGTAAATTTACTGTCCCCTTAAAATAACTCAACACACAGCCATTAATGTCTAAACCGCTGGCAACAAAAGTGAAATCAGCCACAAAAAACAAAGAAGGGGAAGGTGCAAACCCTAGTGCATAATCAGTAAACATGGAATTTATTAATATGAAAAGCAACCAATAAAATGCATACTCGAATAGGTGCAGAAGTATACAGCATGTACATGGAAGGATGCACGAGGCAGAAAATCCAAGTGTTTCTGCGACCTCACATAAGCATGCTAACACATTTGGGCGGCGCACTCTCTTCTTAAGAGCTGTGCTAACCAGCACAACCAAATATCTCGTGTTTAAATGCAGCAAAGCACACCGAAATCCGCCAACAACAAGCAGGAAGGGAGGAGCTGAAAAAAAAAAACCTGATATATTAAATGTATATGTAGACGGAAGCTGTGGCAATCAGCGGAGAGATGTTACCAGCTCCAGATGGTTGGGCCCTGCAGGAATCATCAGCACTGGGACCCCTCTGTGCTCTGTCTCCCCATTGCCACTGTGAGAACCGGCAAGCTGTCAGCTGGCCATGGACCGCAAGCTGCCGGGATCCCGGAAACTGGAAGTGAAGCCGCACTCCTGGTTTCAGGTGTGCTGCTGTGTTCTCTCCTGTGTTCCCCAGGGGCAATGGAAAAGCAGTAACCGGGGGCATAAGGGCCAAATACCAGGGGGAACAGCCGCAATGTGACAATATTGATGATAAAAGCACCGGCACTTGGAAGCCCCAGTGTACTGGCCGGAAAACGGAAGTAATATAACCGTAACTTCCGGTCTAACACAGTAAACACATAAGTGTCCCCCCAGCAGTGGTCACAGGCGGAAAAAAAGAAAAAGGATTTGAGAAAATAATAAAAATAGAAAATAAATTAAAAAAAGAAAATATAATAATAAAAGTTAATTAATTGAGATGGCAGTTTAAATATACATGGAAGGAGAAAAAAAAATGAATAAAAATACAATAAAAATTGTGTGTAATTACAATGGATGTACACACACCTCTGTACATGAATGATCCCCCATGTGTGTCCAGCACCAACGTATGTCTGTATGCAGTAAACACCGGGCATTATGGGGGATTATTCTCAAATGTATGACACAATCTATCTAAAAACATTTCAAAAAATATATTTGGTACTGATACTCATGAGAAAGTTTGATAGAACACTTAGAATGAGTGTGACCGACCCCATATAGACACCATGACCACAATATAGAATACATGTGGAAAATAACTTGAAAAAATCATTTTAAAAACTGCATTAAAAAGGTAAATAAATTGCTATGCCACATTATGGTCCTGGTGACGGTAAGGTCTACACACATTTCAGTGTGCTTTGCTGCATTTAAACACAAGGTATTTGGTTGTGCTGGTTAGCACAGCTCTGAAGAAGAGGGTGTGCCCCCCGAAACACGTTAGTGTGCTTATGTGAGGACGCAGAAGCACTTGGATTTTCTACCTCATGTATCCTTCCATGTACATGCTGTATATTTCTGCACCTTTGTGAGTATGCATTTTATTGGTTGCTTTTTATATTAATAAATTCCGCTGTTACTCAGGTAATGCACTAGGGGTCTGCGCCTTCTGCTTCTTTGTTTTTGTAGTTTCACCATCCAAGGAGGGCTGCATCTACCGGGCATTGGACCATGTATGTGATGTGACATTGGTTGGCTTTCCCTCTGGTGAAGACCCCTGAGCATTGGGAGTCTTCTCTGTGAGTCATCCAGCCTGACCTGCAGTAAACCCTGACCAAGATTCCGGGCTCACACTTACCATGAGTCAATAAATTTGTCTGTACCTAAACTGATAGCACACTAGAGGGGGCTACACAGAAAGTAAATAAGTAAGAGGGAGAGGCCTTCTAAGTGCAGTATAAAGACATATTTATTGTTCATTTTGGAACACAATTGGCAATGCACATGTATAAGTAAGCTCTGCGCTCTTCATAAAAAAGCAAGTCACTGTAATAAATGTGTCCGTCTCTCTACGAGTGTTCTCCATGAGGTGTACACAGCGCCAGTGCTGACAGGTCCCTCGGCCTGCCTAAGAACCATGCTGGAATGCACCGCCCACCGGGCAGAAGTGACATCACAATTGGAGGATTACTGGGCATGGCTACATGTTTCAGAGCATGCACACTCCTTACTTCAGGCATGTCCAACCTGCGGCCCAGAACCTCAGGCAATGGGGCCCACTGCCCCCTGACAATTTTTTTTTTGCTGGGGAGGAAGGAAGTCAGGTCGGGGGCACGGCCACAGCAGCTGCCAACTAACGGTAGGAAGAGGCTGCCTCAGAGGGGAGGGGGGGAGGGGAGCATGTGCAGTGTTTCTGACTCCTACCACCATGACCACTTTAAATCACTGAAGTGGTCATGGTGGTTAGAGTGTTCCTTTATTATCACTCAGAAGAAGTAAACCTCTGTATATTGATTCCATTTCATTTCATCATCCTCTAGTTGTGTTAAATTAGTGCGAGGGCACGGGAAGGGCGCAGCGGCATTTTATTACTTATATACCTTAACTATTGTATATATTTTATATGCGGCCCGAGAAATTTCTCTACACTCAATGTGGCCCAGAGAAGCCAAAAGGTTGGACACCCATGCCTTACTTGATCCTAGACTTGAAAAAGAACGTCACATGCTTCGAAATTCGTAGCCGCACCCTTTGAGAAGGGCTGTTGAAATGCATTACAGATGTGGCTTTACTATGTGTGTGGGCCAGCAGAGATGAGTGGTGGTGATCAGGGGTGGCTGGCGCAGGGAGAACAGCCGTATACACACTGACAGAGGCTGGACAGGGAGAACAGCCGTATACACACTGACAGCCGCTGGACAGGGAGAACAGCTTTATACACACTGACAGCCACTGCACAGGGAGAACAGCTTTATACACACTGACAGCCGCTGGACAGGGAGAACAGCCGTAAACACACTGAAAGCCGCTGGACAGGGAGAACAGCCGTATACACACTGACAGCCACTGCACAGGGAGAACAGCTTTATACACACTGACAGCCATTGGACAGGGAGAACAGCCGTATACACACTGACAGCCGCTGGACAGAGAGAACAGCCGTATACACACTGACAGCCGCTGGACAGGGAGAACAGCCGTATACACCGACAGCCGCTGGACAGGGAGAACAGCCGTATACACACTGACAGCCGCTGGACAGGGAGAACAGCCGTATACACACCGACAGCCGCTGGACAGGGAGAACAGCCGTATACACACTGACAGCCTCTGGACAGGGAGAACAGCCGTATACACACTGACAGCCGCTGGACAGGGAGAACAGCCGTATACACACTGACAGCCTCTGGACAGAGAGAACAGCCGTATACACACTGACAGCCTCTGGACAGGGAGAACAGCCGTATACACACTGACAGCCGCTGGACAGGGAGAACAGCCGTATACACCGACAGCCGCTGGACAGGGAGAACAGCCGTATACACACTGACAGCCTCTGGACAGAGAGAACAGCCGTATACACACTGATAGCCACTGGACAGGGAGAACAGCCGTATACACACTGACAGCCGCTGGATAGGGAGAACAGCCGTATACACACTGACAGCCGCTGGACAGAGAGAACAGCCGTATACACACTGACAGCCGCTGGACAGAGAGAACAGCCGTATACACACTGACAGCCGCTGGACAGGGAGAACAGCCGTATACACACTGACAGCCGCTGGATAGGGAGAACAGCCTTATACACACTGACAGCCGCTGAACAGAGAGAACAGCCGTATACACACTGACAGCCGCTGGACAGGGAGAACAGCCGTATACACACCGACAGCCTCTGGACAGGGAGATCAGCCGTATACACACTGACAGCCGCTGGATAGGGAGAACAGCCGTATACACACTGACAGCCGCTGGACAGGGAGAACAGCCGTATACACACTGACAGCCGCTGGACAGCGAGAACAGCCGAATACACACTGACAGCCGCTGGCCAGAGAGAACAGCCGTATACACACTGACAGCCGCTGGACAGCGAGAACAGCCGAATACACACTGACAGCCGCTGGACAGGGAGAACAGCCGTATACACACTGACAGCCGCTGGACAGCGAGAACAGCCGAATACACACTGACAGCCGCTGGACAGGAAGAACAGCCGTATACACACTGACAGCCACTGGACAGGGAGAACAGCCGTATACACACTGACAGCCGCTGGACAGGGAGAACAGCCGTATACACACTGACAGCCTCTGGACAGGGAGAGAGGACTGCGGTATTGCCAGGTATTTGCTGGGCTATGCTGATTGTTTCTTATGTGAATGTATTTTATACATAAAAGTAATACGGTTTTTACATTATCATACTATTGAGGCTTTAATGCTCTTTTTAGGAAGATCCGTGCCGTATATATGATGAGACGGAGCAGTCACATAGTTGGAGGGAAATCAGAAGCTGGAGATCCAGTGGAATTCTGAGGCTCGGAGGAGGATATACTGGGAGGCCGTGCTCGGCTCATCCATCCATTCCGGATTTTATGCTGTTTTATCCCAAATCCACTAATTTCAGGCATATTTATCTGGTGAGTGTAAGTCCTTCAATGGGGGGTGGGCTGCACTCCAGTATTCCAGTCACAGTGGTGACCACAAATATATGAAGATGGATTGGTGAATACGGAGAGTTACACATTATGTGGGCTGGATTGTACTAATAAGGACATATTCTATCAGATTATCTTATATATTTATTCACTGAGGAGGGTCTAAGAATTCTGGGGATTCACATCCTATTATTTATTTATATCACATTGTATTATAAATTCTTACAATAGTTTTGGGTAAACTTTATTAGCGCCATATGACATCAGCAAAATCTTCATATATATATATATATATACATATATACATATACATACATATATACATACATACACACTGTACTGAATATATATTTTAAATTTGAGGGGTTATTATGAGGGCAGATTTCACGTTAGGATCTTAAATCTGGTTTTGATATTCATTATTTATAGTTCAGTGGGGGTTTATATGATTTATATGAATACCGCATTGTGGCCACTAGATGGAGCCAAGGAAGTCACTTTACGTAATGAAATATGCCCAACATTCATCATGGCTGGGCAAATACTGGTCACCTTCGTTCAATTATTATTTTTAAAAATAGACCTCTAAGTGTTTGTGAAAGGTTAAACCACAAAATGTACTCAGCCAATGAAAGGTAAGGATTCCATTTTTATTTTTCTCCAGCTATCAATGGCCAACACGGGACAACACTTCATCCATGTCTCTGGTGATCTCTGATCTCCTTATGAAGTGTTTCTTACATAATGAAGATCAGCCATGGAATATATCTGAGGTGTATATCAGGGTGTGCTTCTTCCCCACATATCCAGCAACATTCATATAGAAGACATTTCCCGCACTCAAGGCACTAATACACCTCCAGGGTTGTGTGGGATCCCTGATGTACAGGAAGACAGGACTTCAGTGAGGAACATTTCCCTCACTCAGGACAGGAAAGTGACTTCTCCCCTGTGTGAGATCTCTGATGTCTGTAAAGATTAGGCTTCAGTGAAAAACATTTCCCACACTCAGGACAGGAATACGGCTTCTCACCCATGTGAGATCTCGGATGTATGTTAAGATTGGACTTCACTGAAAAACATTTCCCGCACTCAGGACAGGAATACGGCTTCTCACCCGTATGAGATCTCTGATGTGTGTAAAGACTGGCCTTCTGTGAAAAATATTTCCCACACTCAGGACAGGAATACATCTTCTTCCCCGTGTGCAATTTCTGATGTTTGTAAAAACTGGATTTGTCTGAAAAACATTTCCCGCACTCAGGACAGGAATACAGCTTTTCCCCCGTGTGTAATCTCTGATGTGTGTATAGATGGGATATCCGTGAAAAACATTATCCACACTCAGTACAGGAAAACCTCTTATGTGTTGGAAGCACGGCACCGTCCCTCACGGTCTGAGGTTCCTCAGGATAAAAGGAATACAATGGTCCAGCACTGTCCCTCACAGTCTGAGGTTCCTCAGGATAAGAGGATGATTTCCAGCACCTCCAGTAATGTTGTGTACCTCATCCAATGCAAAAGATGTAGCAAAGAATCTTATGTAGGTGAAACAGGACAGAAGTTGCAGGTGAGGATGAATTTGCACAGACATACCATCAAGGAACATAAAGAAGATAGTTTCTGTACACCTGTGGGACATCATTTTTCACAACCGAACCACACTATAGAAGACCTCAATGTTTTAGTTCTTAAAGGGAATTTCAGAACCATGCAGGAAAGGAAAACTTTTGAACTAAGAATGATACTTCTTTTTGACACAAAAAATAACGGCTTAAATTTAGATATGGGTTTCCTTTCTCATTATCCTACAGTTTTACGACCCCCTCCTTGACTATCCCCCCCACCTTCCCCTGTCTTCAACTCTCCCTCTATCTTATCTCACTAATCATGCTAGTTTTATTACCATGCCAGTTAAACTTATGTTTGTTTGGTTTTTTTCCTTTTTTTTTTTTCCTTTGGCTCAGAGATTTTGTGTTTCTTTACCATGCTGCTAACATTTTGTGGATCAGTACTGCTTGGATCTTGATGAAGGGGACATACCCCGAAAGCTTGTCCTGAAAAATTGTATGTTAGTGCAAATAAAAAAAGTATCACGGACAGTACTCAATTGTCTCAGGATAAGAGGAATACGATGGTCCGGCACTGTCCCTCACAGTCTGAGGCTCCTCAGGATAAGAGGAATACGATGGTCCGGCACCGTCCCTCACAGTCTGAGGCTCCTCAGGATAAGAGGAATACGATGGTCCGGCACTGTCCCTCACAGTCTGAGGTTCCTCAGGATAAGAGGAATATGATGGTCCGGCACCATCCCTCACACTCTAAAGCTCCTCAGGATAAGAGGAATACAATGGTCCAGCACCGTCCCTCACAGTCTGAGGTTCCTCAGGATAAGAGGAATACGATAGTCCGGCACCGTCCCTCACAGTCTGAGGTTCCTCAGGATAAGAGTAATACGATAGTCCGGCACCGTCCCTCACAGTCTGAGGTTCCTCAGGATAAGAGTAATACGATAGTCCGGCACCGTCCCTCACAGTCTGAGGTTGCTCAGGATAAGAGTAATACGATAGTCCGGCACCGTCCCTCACAGTCTGAGGTTGCTCAGGATAAGAGGAATACGATGGTCCGGCACTGTCCCTCACAGTCAAAAAAGAGCAAGCTCAGAAATGAGTCCTGCAGAAATTTAAATAGAACCTGAAGCACCTGCAACCAATTAACCACTCCCCTTAAAGAGTTGGTGCCATTCCTTCAGTGCCCCATGCCGTCGCGCGTGCACGGGAGTGACGTCACTGCGGCTCCGGCCAATCAGATGGCCGGATGCCGCGATCCCGGAAGACGGGCGACTGGACATGTCGCCCATCATAGAGGTAAGCGGGCGGCACGGCGTGGGCTCGTTCTAAGGTAAGTATTTCATAATGAGCTAGTATGTGATGCATACTAGCTCATTATGTCTTTCTCTTTCAGGGTGAAAAAAATAAATACAAATTTTCGGTTTACAACCTCTTTAATTAGTAGTCTGAAGGAAGGAAAGAAAAAAATAAAAAAAGGCTATTTAAAAAGTGACAGAAAAATAAAAAGGGAAAATTCCCCCCCAAAAAATGCAAGGAAACAGCCCCCTAAAATGCAAACAGTCATCAGCAGTCAAAAGCAAAACTGTTTATCACTCTCCATTCAAATTTCTCATTCTTCAGCCTCCAAACAGCAAATCTGGCAAGTTGGATGACAGACACATGTCCCCCAGGGCAGAACCTGGGTCCCCATACACTTTCTATGGCAATAACTTGCATTTAAAATGAGGACTTTTGATTTTTCATGTTTGTGACCCATTAACTTTAACCACTTCTGGACCGGAGGATTTGCCCCCTTAATGACCAGGCCCTATTTTGCGATTCGGCACTGTGTTACTTTAACGGACACTTGCGCATTGGTGCGACACTGTACCTAAATAAAATCGATGTCCTTTTTTTTTCTCTCCAAATAGAGCTTTCTATTGGTGGTATTTTATCACCTGTGCGATTTTTATTTTCTGCCCTATAAACAAACATATAGTGACAATTCTGAAAAAAAAAAAAAATGGGCTATAAACAAAAAATATATTTTCACATTCTGCTTTATAACATTCTCAAAAAAAAAAAATGTAAAAATCAAACTTTTTTAAATTTTAGGACAATTTGTTTTCTGCTACATATTTTTGGTTAAAAAAAAAAAAAATCGCAATAACAATATTTTTATTGGTTTGCGCAAAAGTTATCGTGTCTACAAACCACGGGAAAGATTCGTCATTTTTATTTATTTTTTTCTACTAGTAATGGTGGCGATCTAAGATTTTTAGCGGGACTGCGACATTGCGGCAGACAGATCGGACTCCTAACTGACATTTTTGGGGGTACCAGTGACATTACTACAGTAATCAGTGCTAAAAATATGCACTGTTACTGTAATAATGACACTGGCAGGGAAGGGGTTAACCCTGGGGGTGATCAAGGGGTTAAATGTGTACCTAGGGGCGTGTTTCTAACTGGGAGGCGTGGCTTGTGAAATCATCATAGAGACCTGTGTTCCTATATAGAAGGATCACAGGAGCTCTGTGATCATTCCAGGGAGAAGAACGGTCAGCTGTGTTTACAACATCCGACCGTCCTTCTCTCTCAGCGGGGAACGATGGTGGGTGTCAGGCGGAGCCGGCTTCCCTGCTGACGAGTGGGGGTGCGAGCACGCCGCCGGCGGCGCACACTCGCCCCATAGCTGCCTGTGCATGACTGACGTATAGCTTCGTCGGTTTGCCCAGGAGCGGCTGCCTGCCGCAGTATAACTGTTGCGGGCGGTTGTAAAGCGGTTACTAGAGTTCTCATGCTCACTAGAACTTTTTCCTTGTTCGAGATGTTCTGGTGCAAACTGAACAGAGGGGTGTTTGGCCCATCACTATCATCAGACATGTTCGCATCCTTCTGGCTAATCTAGACCTCAACCCTAGCCAGTTTTCCGGGCACTCTTTCCGGATCGGCCGCCCCGTGTCGGGTCATGTCATCAGAAGATTTGACAGATGGAAATCCGCCTGCTTTACCCGGTACAACACAAATCCCCAGGTTGAGATGTTGCCAGCCTTCACCAAGCTTGTCCAATAAATGTCATGTATACTCATAAAACAGCTTTCCCTATCCTGGTATTTTTGCCCCCTTTTTGGTGTAGTGACCAGCTGACCAGGGCACACATCAGGTCTACGCTATGTTGTGAATCTTGTGGCATCTTTATGTGGTTTCACGTCTATCTTGGTTGGAGGGCTCAGACTATATATATATATATATATATATATATATACACACACATATACATACATACATACACACATATATACACAAATGTTTTGCCTTTTACCTCTATTTTAATATAAATGGGTTGTTCTACAAGGTGTTCATTTACATACACTTTAACTAATCTTCAGGCTTAAAAGGTGCATTTTAACCTTTCTGCTCCATACTTCACATCTTTATATAAACGTCTCCTGACATTTAGAAGTCTATTCATGAAAATGTGCATAGCAATCCCCCCTAGAAAATGCATGTACATTCCTTCTGTGTAAATGGGGGTAATAAACGAATATTCTCAGGCTACTCACTGAGCTGGTCGAAAGATTTACATTGATTTAAAATGGAAATTTTTGCATTTGTTCACTAGATGGCGCTAATTTCTGTTTCAATTGTCTTTATTGATATTTTTTCTGAAAATGAAAGAATAAACAAAGTAGAGCGGCAAACAGTCCTTGCCATGCTCTGATTGACCAACAACATAAATACATAGGGGATGGGAAGGAAGGGAAGAGGGGGGGGGGGGGGAACATAAAAGGAACACCACTAATGGGGTAAATCAGTGTTGGTGTCCATCATAGTCACATACAAATAAGAACTGAAGTGTATAACACAAGGTAACGGTTTCACAACATTGTTGTTTAAGGGTTGGTGCGATGGCCGACATCGCATGTGATTCGCATCGCATTACTGGACAGATCACATGCGATGTCTCTGCGATGTGAATTCAGCTGTACAAACTGTATGGCTGAATTTGCATTCGGACCAAACCCTGGCAGGACCCTTTTTCTGTCTGCACCAGAATTGGATCACATGACTGCTCACACCAAAGCGATCCAATTATGCAAATCACGCTGTGTTTTGCAATCTGATTGCGGGGTGTCATTACTTTAACACACACTTCAATCAGTGTACATGAGCAGGGTGCGATTTTGATGCGGTGTGAATTTGTGTGACCCGGGGCTAAAGCCTCAGAGCTTCTATGTATACCATAGACGGAGCAGAAGGGCTTTCTTCCATCTATAATGGCCACTATAGATTTATACTATACAACCACTCATTGATCTCATTACCACTTCCCACCCGCCCAATTCTGACACTCCTCTCCTACATGGAACAATCAGCATTTGTCTGCTAGAAAATTACTCAGAACCCCCAAACATTATATATATATTAGAGACCTTAGGGAATAAAATGGTGGTCATTGCAGCTTTTTATGTCGCATGGTATTTGCGCAGCAATTTTTTAAACGCATTTCATGAATAAAAAAAAAAACAAAACAGTAAAGTTAGCCCTATTTTTTAGAATAATGTGAGTGAAATATGATGTTACACCGAGTAAATAGATACCAAACATGTCACACTTTGAAATTACGCACATTCACGGAATGGCGCCAAACTTTGGTACCTAAAAAATCTCCATAGATGATGCTTTAAAAAATGTTTACCGGTTACCAGTTTAGAGTAACATAGGAGGATTAGTGCTAGAATTATTGCTCTCGCTCTCACGTGTGGTTTAATCACTGTTTGCATATGCAGGCATGGCATACGTATACGTTCGCTTCTGGGGACAGGGGCGCTGTCAATTTACTTTTATATTTTGACACTTTCCCTTTACATTTTTTTTATCACTTTTATTCCTATTACAAGGAATGTAAACATCCCCTTGTAATAGGAATAGGGATGACAGGTCCTGTTTATGGAGAGATCGGGGGTCTCTAAGTCCTCACAGCTCACCTCTAGGCTGGAAAGCCTAAAATTAAAAAAAAAAAAAAAGTCTAAAATTAAAAAGAAAAAAAAAAAGCCTAAAATTAAAAAGAAAAAAAAAATATCTTGGCTTCCCAGCCAGGGCAACGGCAGTGTTTACAACTGCCAAGGCCAGACGTGATGTCATAACGTCACCCCCGGCCTCTGATGTTGGTAAAGATTGGACTTATATGAAAAACATTTCCCGCACTCAGGACAGGAATACGGCTTCTCCCCCGTGGGAGGTCTCTGATGTCTGCAAAGATGAGACTTCTGTGAAAAACATTTCCTATGCTCAGGGCAGGAATATGGCTTCTCCCCCGTGTGAGATCTCTGATGTTTGGAAAGATCAGACTTCTGTGAAAAAACATTCCCACACCCAGAGCAATATGGCTTCTCCCCAGTGTGAAACCTCTGATGTGTAACAACAAGGTTTGATTTTCGTACAAAACATTTCCCACACTGAACAGGAAAATGGTTTTGCTGATGTGTGTGAAGATGGGACTTCCTTGAAAAGCATTTCCCACGCTCAGGACAGTTATATGGCTTCTCCCCCGTGTGATATCTTTGATGAATACCCAAATTTATTTTTGTTGGAAAACATTTCCCACACTCAGGACAGAAATAAGTATTTTCTTCCATGTGAGACTTCTGATGTCTTGCAAGACTGGACATCTGTGGAAAACATTTCCCTCACTCAGAACAGGGAAGTGGCTCCTACCCTGTGTGTGATCTCTGATGTTTGTAAAAATTGGACTTGTCTGAAAAACATTTTCCGCACTCAGGACAGGAATACGGCTTCTCCCCCGTGTGAGATTTCTGATGTCTGCAAAGACTGGACTTCTGTGAAAAACTTTTCTCACACTCAGGACAGGAATATGGCTTCTCCCCCGTGTGAGATCTTTGATGTTTGGAAAGATCAGACTTCTGTGAAAAACATTTCCCACACTCAGGACAGGAATATGGCTTCTCCTCCGTGTGAGATCTCTGATGTCTGGAAAGATCTGATTTTTGTGAAAAACTTTTCCCACACTCAGGACAGGAATATGGCTTCTCCCTCGTGTGAGATCTCTGATGTGTGTAAAGATGTGACTTCTGTGAAAAACATTTCCCACACTCAGGACAGGAATATGGCTTTTCCCCCGTGTGAGATCTCTGATGTTTGGAAAGAATAAACTTCTGTGAAAAACATTTCCCACACTCAGGACAGGAATATGGCTTCTCCCTCGTGTGAGATCTCTGATGTGTGTAAAAATGTGACTTCTGTGAAAAACATTTCCCACACTCAGGACAGGAATATGGCTTTTCCCCCGTGTGAGATCTCTGATGTTTGGAAAGATCAGACTTCTGTGAAAAACATTTCCCACACTCAGGACAGGAATATGGCTTCTCCCTCGTGTGAGATCTCTGATGTGTGCAAAGATGTGACTTCTGTGAAAAACATTTTCCACACTCAGGACACGAATATGGCTTTTCCCCCGTGTGAGATCTCTGATGTTTGGAAAGATCAGACTTCTGTGCAAAACATTTCCCACACTCAGGACAAGAATATGGCTTCTCTCCTGTGTGAGATCTTATATGCACATTAAGTTTGGATTTAGAATGTAAACACTTCCCGCACTCAGTACAGGAAAACCTCTTATCTGTTGGAAGGACGGCACCGTCCCTCACAGTCTGAGGTTCCTCGCGATAAGAGGAATACGATGGTCCGGCACTGTCCCTTACAGTCTGAGGTTCCTCACGATAAGAGGAATACAATGGTCCGGCACTGTCCCTCACAGTCTGAGGTTCCTCAGGATAAGAGGAATACGATGGTCCCGCACTGTCCCTCACAGTCTGAGGTTCCTCAGGGTAAGAGGAATATGATGGTCCATCTACACTGTGTATTGCCGGATGGAGATTTGAGGTAGCCGGGTTTTCTCCTGGACTATACTGTGTGATGTCCTCATCTTCTACTTTACAGTCTGGAGACAAAGTGAGACAATCCTCTGAGGTTTTCCTCATCTCCCATCCATGTACTAAAATAGAATTACAAAGATTATTACTAGACATCAGCAGATTGGTTCCCCCTAAACCAGGACTCCGCCCACATCAGACAGCTTTGTCTCTGAGGATCTTACAATTCCCCCCTCAAGGTAACTAGTAAATGGTAGAGGGTGACTAGGTGTCCCAGGAGCCACACATCAAGTCAAGACCTGCTGTATGATAGTAAATGGCAGTCTCAGTCTGGACCTACGCTAGGTCACGCCTTGATGTGTGGGACACCTACTCACTATCTACCATTGCCTGTGCCTAGTAAATGGGTCCTCTGATCTCCTACCAGTTAATTTCTTTATTCATGGACCTTAGTCAGAGAGAGAGGAAACAACGAGAACTGTCTTTTATAGGAGTGACAGTGATGAGGGGATTATAGGACGAGTGTCCCCTCCCCCTCTATCTTTCATTGCCATCTTCCCAACACAAGAAGTCCTGCACTTCCTTATTTAGTCCGTGATTTAGTCATGAATAGCAGCGGGGCTGAGCCCCACCAGGGGTCGTAGAGTGAGGATGGGGGGAGAACAACCAAGATGAAGATTGGTTGTTCCTAAATACCACCATCATTGGGTTATTGACTGCTCCCTCATTATCACTTTCTGTTTAAGGTTCCAAAGTTTGAGGATGTTATCCCATTATTATCAACATGTAAAAGTCTGTCCTCCAATCAAATCATCAATGACCAGTTGGTAGGATATGGGTGTAACATAAGAGAATCCATATTATGTGTATATATAGCAGTGGATAGAGGGGAGAGAGCATAAGTCAGGTGTATGTAATGTACAATATAGAGTATATAGTGCAGGGGTCAGGAGTATGTAATGTACAACATAGAGTATATAGTGCAGGGGTCAGGAGTATGTAATGTACAACATAGAGTATGTAGTGCAGAGGTCAGGAGTATGTAATGTACAACATAGAGTATATAGTGCAGGGGTCTGGAGTATGTAATGTACAACATAGAGTATATAGTGCAGGGGTCAGGAGTATGTAATGTACAATATAAATTATACAGTGTATGGGTCAGAACTCATAATCTTGGTATTCAGTAATCAGTGGTGGCCTAAATGCTTACATGAGACAAGTTGCAGAGGTCCCACACCGCTGCCTCCCATCTCCTGAGACTGAATACATTGTTTCTATGTGTTTATCAGATGATGGGGGATCTAGGTGGAGCCTTCGTACTGCTCTCTCCTTTACAATAAAGTCTCCTCTTACCCGGTGATGTGAGGGGCGGCTGATTCTCCATCATGACGTCCTTGTAGAGATCCTTGTGTCCTTCTAAATACTCCCACTCCTCCATGGAGAAATAGACAGTGACATCCTGACACCTTATAGGAACCTGACACACACAATGATACAGTCACCATCCAGACACATCCCTTGTCTGTTACTGGATAATGTCCCAGAATTCCCAGCACCACTCACCTCTCCTGTCAGCAGCTCCATCATCTTCTTGGTGACTTCTAGAACCTTCTGTGTGTTGTGTCTTGTATGGATCAGGGATGGAGGTGGGGGGATGGTGATGGGATTCTGGATTCTCGAGGATCTTGTGGTCATATTATGTGAGATCTCTGATGTTTGGAAAGATCAGACTTCTGTGCAAAACATTTCCCACACTCAGGACAAGAATATGGCTTCTCTCCTGTGTGAGATCTTATATGCACATTAAGTTTGGATTTAGAATGTAAACACTTCCCGCACTCAGTACAGGAAAACCTCTTATCTGTTGGAAGGACGGCACCGTCCCTCACAGTCTGAGGTTCCTCGCGATAAGAGGAATACGATGGTCCGGCACTGTCCCTTACAGTCTGAGGTTCCTCACGATAAGAGGAATACAATGGTCCAGCACTGTCCCTTACAGTCTGAGGTTCCTCAGGATAAGAGGAATACGATGGTCCCGCACTGTCCCTCACAGTCTGAGGTTCCTCAGGGTAAGAGGAATATGATGGTCCATCTACACTGTGTATTGCCGGATGGAGATTTGAGGTAGCCGGGTTTTCTCCTGGACTATACTGTGTGATGTCCTCATCTTCTACTTTACAGTCTGGAGACAAAGTGAGACAATCCTCTGAGGTTTTCCTCATCTCCCATCCATGTACTAAAATAGAATTACAAAGATTATTACTAGACATCAGCAGATTGGTTCCCCCTAAACCAGGACTCCGCCCACATCAGACAGCTTTGTCTCTGAGGATCTTACAATTCCCCCCTCAAGGTAACTAGTAAATGGTAGAGGGTGACTAGGTGTCCCAGGAGCCACACATCAAGTCAAGACCTGCTGTATGATAGTAAATGGCAGTCTCAGTCTGGACCTACGCTAGGTCACGCCTTGATGTGTGGGACACCTACTCACTATCTACCATTGCCTGTGCCTAGTAAATGGGTCCTCTGATCTCCTACCAGTTAATTTCTTTATTCATGGACCTTAGTCAGAGAGAGAGGAAACAACGAGAACTGTCTTTTATAGGAGTGACAGTGATGAGGGGATTATAGGACGAGTGTCCCCTCCCCCTCTATCTTTCATTGCCATCTTCCCAACACAAGAAGTCCTGCACTTCCTTATTTAGTCCGTGATTTAGTCATGAATAGCAGCGGGGCTGAGCCCCACCAGGGGTCGTAGAGTGAGGATGGGGGGAGAACAACCAAGATGAAGATTGGTTGTTCCTAAATACCACCATCATTGGGTTATTGACTGCTCCCTCATTATCACTTTCTGTTTAAGGTTCCAAAGTTTGAGGATGTTATCCCATTATTATCAACATGTAAAAGTCTGTCCTCCAATCAAATCATCAATGACCAGTTGGTAGGATATGGGTGTAACATAAGAGAATCCATATTATGTGTATATATAGCAGTGGATAGAGGGGAGAGAGCATAAGTCAGGTGTATGTAATGTACAATATAGAGTATATAGTGCAGGGGTCAGGAGTATGTAATCTACAACATAGAGTATATAGTGAAGGGGTCAGGAGTATGTAATGTACAACATAGAGTATATAGTGCAGGGGTCAGGAGTAT